>NW_027040557.1:2425000-3025000 GCF_037179485.1 Ochlerotatus camptorhynchus | reverse complement strand
ACATTATCTTACTTCATCTATTTTTGATAAGTGTTAATGTCTTACTTACTAACTCACTTATTTGTTATCTGTCAGTCGCTATTTGTCCTTTGACATGCCCACCATATGGCGTCGACCGTTTTGTCATGCAACGGATTGTTATTTCTGCTTGACAAAAGTTAAGCAACAAGGACGTCACAAAACAGTTGAGTATCCACAAGTGGCTTCTATGACAAAACCTGTTCCACATTCAAGTTCGGTCCCGTATCCTGTTTATCCAAAGCGGAAACGAGCGCCCTCTGTTGAATCGACCGTTACAAAAAGTGAGGAGGAATTCAAGGAGGAATGCGAGGAAGACTTCGAGGTGGAATTGGAAAGACACCCAAAACTGTTTACACAATCCGAATTTAATGATTTGGTGCGAGATCTCGACTTATCGAAGGAGAAATCCGAATTGCTGGCATCACGCTTGAAAGAACACAACATGCTGAGCAAGGAGGTCAAAATTTCTTGTCACAGGAATCGTCACAAGAAATTTGACAAATATTATTCTACAAAGGACAAGGCATGTTTTTGCCATGACATAAACGGCTTGTTTGAAGAGTTTGGTGAGCCATATGATCCAGCTGAATGGCGTTTATTCATCGATAGCAGCAAGTTGAGCTTGAAAGTCGTTTTACTGCATCAAGGAAATGAGAAACCTTCTATTCCATTAGCTCATGCCGTTAATATGAAGGAAACGTATGAATCAATGGCTCTTTTGCTCAATTTGATAAATTACAATCAACACAATTGAAAAATTTGTTCCGATCTTAAAGTGGTTGCCATGTTGATTGGATCGCATCTCTCCCTGATTGGCATACCGTACTCGATTACGGGAAGGATGATTTGTTTGTAGACAGCAAGCTTATTTTTCAGGGACAGGGTAGACCTCCTGTTGAGTGGATACAGGGATCTTATCAGGGTGTTACAGTTGGTTTTCGTTTTATCAACGTGCTCCCTGAAAATCAGCTTGCTGTCTAGTGTTAAGCCAAAGTAGACTACCTCTTTCGAGCATTCCACCACTGTGCCGTTCAGGTAGATCTTATTATTCTCCGACGGAACAAGCCTGGGAGATTTAGAGTGTGAAAAGATGATGACCTGGGTCTTTGCCGCGTTGATACGAATCTTCCAGCAGTTGTCCAGGCCTCTCTGAAGTTTGGCTGTCAGAGCTCCGATGACCCTACCCATGTAGACGATGGATGTGCCATCTGCGAACAGAGACCACGATCCACCATCAGGGAGAGCCGGCATATCGGATGTGAACAGGTTGAATAGAATGAGGCCAAGGATGCTTCCTTGTGGAACCCCAGCACCGATGTTGAAAGCATCCGATGTGATGCCATTCAGAGAGACTCGCAACGTCCTGTTCGATAGTTATTTGGAAGACCGTACTGCTGCAATTTGAACACCAGGCCATCATGCCAGACATTGTCGAACGCCTTTTCAACGTCCAACAACGCCATAGCAGATGTTTTCGACACAGACTTGTTCCGTCTGAGAATGTTTGTTACTCGAGTCAGCTGCTGGACGGTCGAACGACCTTTTCGAAAACCAAACTGTTCCTCGAGTAACAAGTTGTTTTCTTCGGCACATGTTACGAGAAGGTGATGGACTGCTCTTTCGAACAGTTTTGATAACCCTGAGAGAAGGCTGATTGGTCGATAACTTGAAGGAGAGGACGCATCCTTCCCAGGTTTCCGGATGGGTATGACTTTAGCTGACTTCCATCACTCAGGGTAGTAGCCAACTCGGAGGCACAGATTAAAAATCAGTGCCAGATGGTTGTAGAATCTGGAACTCAAGTGTTTGAGTTCCAGATTCAGGATTTTGTCGAAACCTGGGGCCTTCATGTTTTTAGATGATTTGATATAGGCCTCATAGCCTAGTCAGTAAAGGCACGGTATTACCAAGCCGGAGGCGGCGGGTTCGATTCCCGGTCCGGTCGAGGGAATCTTTCGGGTTGGAAATTTTCTCGACTTCCCTGGGCATAGAGTATCATTGTGCTTGCCACACAATATACAAATTCATGCATTGGTATTGGCATCGAAAGCTCTCAATTAATAACTGTGGAAGTGCATTTAGAACACTAAGTTGCGAGCACGCAATAAGTTAATATGCGCTAAGCAATAAGCTTGAAATGCGAATAAGAAGAAGAAAATATAGGCCAACAGCTCGTCAGCCGTAATCTCGGATTCCACGGGAAAATGATTAGGAATCTGATGGAGGTTGGTTGCGTTTACAGCAACCTCAGCTTCGTGAGGGCTGACGATGTTTTGTCCAAGATTATGGGAGCTGCCGAAGTGTTGACCTATCGCGGCAGCGTTCTCTTCAGGAGTTATCAGATGAGCCACTGGGTCGCCGGTGCTATCCAGTGGGGTCAGTGGCTTATTTTTAAGGATTTTGGTTAGTTTCCAAAAGGGTTTTGCACAATCTGGGTGAGAGCGGATCCTGTTAGTAAAGTTCTGATTTCTGAGGTCCACCATCTTAGCTTGAATGTCAGGCGATTACAATGGGTCTTCAAGACAGGCAAGCCAGAACGCTGGTGGAATGGAGTTACGGAGTCTAATGAGATTTTTGGTAATTCTATCAAGGTTCAGAGTATTGCTCACCTGTCTGGATACTGGCACGTGTTGTTCCCTGGCCCGGGGTATCGCCTCCTTGATGGAACGCAGACACCGGTCAACGTCTTTGGGCATCTCCGGAAGGACACCGTAATAGACAGTGGAGTCGACACAGTGTTGGAACTGATCCCAGCTGACGCGATGGTAATTGCGTCGGGAAGCTTGGAATCGGTTGACGAATGAGCCCGCATCGGCCACCAGCGGATAGTGGTCCGAACTCAGCTCCTGAAGGGTCACAGGTTGCGAGATGTTGTCTCCCATGTTGCTGACGAAGATGTCGATGGTGGAGTGTACGCCAGACCGGCTCTTGCAGGTCTTCGTTCAGGATTATGCCGTTTTGGTTGCGTCGACTGTTGCCCTAAGCCTGGTGTTTGGCGTTCAGGTCGCCAGCGATGATGTACTTCTCACGGCGTCGAGTTAGTCTGATGATGTCTCTCCGCAGGTCTGCTGCCGACCCGTCCCTGATGGTGACTTGTTTGGGACAGTAGGCCGCAACGATGGTAATAGGGCCGACAGAAGTGGAGACTTCCACACCCACCACTTCGCCCATTTTCAGCTGGAAACTCGGTTGCAGTCGACAGCCAATATTTCTCCTTAATGCGATAGCCACTCCTCCTCCGCAGGAGCTGGTCCGGTCTAGCCTTACGAACCGAAAATCGGGGAGGTGAACATTTATCTCCGGCTTCAGGTGTGTTTCGGTGATGCCAATGCTATGTTCATTGAGGAAATCAACGAACTCAATGATTTTGCTCTTGAGCGAGCAAGCGTTCCAGTTGACTATTTTGATGGCTTCACGGTCCATACTTTTGCACGAGGGACATAACTGCACGAAGCTAGTCAGGGTAGTGTATTGGTGGTGCGCAAGATTATGATCACCTCAGTTCGTAGAGGATCACTAGTTCGTCGCTTGTGAGTGAAGAATTGTCTTCTGACTCACCTGAAACAGCACGGGCGTACGATAATCCTGGGGCAGTAGAGCCATGGCTCGGCTGGGCCGCAGCGGTAGTGAGGCGATGCTGAACTGAATGGTGGCTGGGACCCGCTTGATCTGAAGTTGAATTCGCAACGGGGGGGGGGGAGGGGGGCGCTGGTGTAGTGGAAGCGGTGCTAGGTTCGGGACCATACGACGAGCCTGAAGTACTGGAAACGTGTCCATGTTGACAATAGGAGCACGATTATTGCGGTGTCGACCAGGTTGATTCCTCGTGGAAGCCTGCTGTCGGATCTGGATGAAAGCCGCTCGCTTGGGACATCTCCTATCACTACCCAGATGGTTGGAATCATATTCTTCTTCCTTCTTGCAGGCGGTAGTATTGTGAGCCCCTGCACATTTGCCACAACGAGCCTGAAAATTCTTCGTACCGTGCCCAAATGCCAGACAATTAGTGCACTGTGTCACGTCACGGTGCCGAGGGCGATACTGCTCCCACTGAATCACGATGTTGAACAGAGCACGAATCTGCCGCAGAGCAGCCACACTGGTGGAGTCCTTATCGAAGTGCACCAGGTACAACTGGTTTCATCACGTCTCGCAATGGGAAAAATGATGAAGGAGCTCCAATTCCGCTTTAATCTCCGCAACAGGGAGATTTGAAAGATCACAGATCACCGTTTTAAGTGGTTTGCTTCCAGGGACGTCGTGAGTGTAGAACTCAAACCGGTTCAGCTGAAGAAAAGTGACAACAGCGTTGTAGTCCGCCAGCGTCGAGCACAAGATTTTGATCCCCGTGCTGCACAGCTTGAACAGCGGATGGATTTGAGCAACGCGAGCTCCTTCGTCGAGGTGAACAGTGGGGGCACTTTTTCCCGTTTCTCAACAGGATCTCAACTGGAAGCAACCTTTCCGTGTGGTTGCTGGCACCAGCTTTCTTTCGAGGCCTTTTCGGGGTATTTTGAACGGATGCGGTTGCATCCAAACTTTGGCGAACCATCACCTTTTGATTTTTCAACGGGTGAGTGGAGGCATTCGATTGTTGCCGGCGATTTAGCGACTGCCACAAGAGCAAGCAGAGAATGACCTATCCACCTGCACTGTAATGTCCATTTAGAAGTCATTAGACCCACTTGACCAGACTTCAGCATCAACCACTCCAAGTTCCGTTTGTTTCAAATTCATATCAAATTTCATACTTTACCCATTGAGTGTTGATTAATCACAATCAGCGTATCCAAACACATGAAGCAACCAACGATACAGACAAAACGGTTGCTACGACTACCATGACAAGCTCGCTCTGTAACATAGCTCGATCGGAGTGGTAGAAATTGTGACCGAGTGCGGACTTGAGGTTATTAGACTATTAAATAATCTAGGTCCCTTATGGATTATATATAAAAAATCCAATTTTGGCCAATGTCAACCGAAAATAAATAAAACTACTTACTCTAGCTCCGTTCATTTCTTTATGTCTTCGGAGTATGGAAGCTGGAGCGCAGGTGGACGTTGTATATACAGATCTTAAGGCTGCATTCCATACTGCCAGCTAAACTTGAAAAACTCGGTGGATCCTCGGGTTTAACTCGTTGGTTCAAGTCCTATCTGACCAATCGGGAACTTTGTGTTAGAATCGGATCAGAGCAATCGGACTATTTTACAAACAGCTCCGGTGTTCCTCAAGGTAGCAACTTGGGACCATTGCTATTCTCGATTTTTGTGAATGAGGCCGGACTGATCCTCCCAACTGGTTGCCGATCGTTCTACGCGGATGATGTGAAGATCTATGTGAGTGTTCGTAGCTTCGCCGATTGCTTGCGGCTTCAGCACCTAATCGATACTTTCGAAGAGTGGTGCTCAAGAAACTATCTCACGTTGAATGTACAAAAATGTAATATTATCTCATTTCATCGCAAGCTGAAACCAGTGGCATTCAACTATACGATAAATCACCAACTTCTGCAACGTGTGGACAATGTTCGTGACCTAGGAATCACGCTGGACTGCGCCTTAACATTCAAGCTTCATTACTCGGGCATCGTTACGAAAGCTAATTCGGCAATTCGGCTAAAAGCTCTATACTGCTCTCTAGTGCGATCGATCTTGGAATTCAGCTCGGTAGTATGGTGCCCGTATCAAGCAGTTTGGATAGCGAGGATTGAATCTGTTCAAAGGAAATTTGTTCGGTATGCCTTTCGTCACCTTCCTTGGAATGACCCTGTGAACCTTCCGCCGTACAAAGATCGTTGTCAACTCCTGGGTCTTGAAACACTCGAACATAGGCGGACGATTAGTCAGGCCGTGTTCGCAGCGAAAGTACTTATTGGTGATATCGACTCTCCAGTAATCTTGGCTGAATTCGAAATCTACGCACCCGAACGAGTTCTTCGGTCGAGGAGTTTCCTGCATCTTGGACCTCGTGCTGCAAACTACAGCTTTCATGACCCAATACGGTTCATGTCTGGGCGTTTCAACGAGTTTTACGAGTTTTTCGACAACTCTATGCCATAGGAGGATAACTTTTTTTATGCTATAGACTTGATTAATGTTCGTTGAAATTGTATTGTATTGTTGTGATTCATGTATTTCGAAAAGATATCGGGTTTTTACGCCTTTTCTAGGCTTTTCCCCATCAGGCTTCATTTAGACACGTTAAGTCCGATGAAGAAAAACAAATTAAATAAATAAATGACTTACAGTGCAATGAATGAGCGTTAGTTTCGGGATCATTTTAGTGTTAGAGTTATCTTTGTTTTGATCCGTAATCAGCCCTGCCGGCCCCCAACATTAGTTGCAGGCAGTGGTTGTTAGATCATGCGACACTGTAACAACTACTGTGTTAGATGTATGATTCATCAAGTTTATACAACTCAATGTTTCAATTGAGGCAAACTATTTTTCTTATAATTACAAAAGCAAACATAAAACTACAATTATATGCAAATGCAAAATAAGACTTGACAAATCATCGTCAATCCCCTTGTACTCTGGCAGGGCCTGACGATGTGAATCTGATTTTGATCAGTGAACGGGCACCATATGGTACATTATCTCACTATGAACCTGCCATTTCTAGCCTATCTGAGCTATTTAATAAATGGAAATCATAACATGGGTTACGTTCCTCCTAAGCGAGCCCTCCGCATCCTATCTCTGTCTTATCTCAAATACCAAATACCAATGGAAATGATGTACAATTAAATAAACCCATACCCCACTCACTTGGCCAGGCTTCAGAATCGTCCAGTGGGCAGTGCGCTCTACACTCCAAGTTCCCTTCCTTTCAAATTCACCCCTTTGTGGATCTGCAGTAGAGCTATCACATTCTAACTCCCGGACTAAAGCTGCTTTCGAGTGTCACTTCAAAGAGTATTACTAGCACAGCTTCCATAATATCACTGCCGGCCAGTGGGCGTTCGATCACACACAAGTAATCAAGAGCCGAAAATCTGCGTGACGTGACTCGTGAAATGAGTCATAATCCACTTAGTAACCGTGCCAGTGATTAGCCACAGGACTCGGAACTAGAATGTCACCATCGAAGGCATGTGAATTCAACCTGTAGATGAAGTCACCGAAACGCCACTGTGGAACCAATGTTATGCACTTAATTAAAACCATAAAAATGCTTTCAGGAACGGGAAATT
Source organism: Ochlerotatus camptorhynchus (assembly GCF_037179485.1). NCBI lineage: Eukaryota > Metazoa > Arthropoda > Insecta > Diptera > Culicidae > Ochlerotatus > Ochlerotatus camptorhynchus. Next base: position 3,017,777 of record NW_027040557.1, on the reverse strand, counting down.
TATTGGGTACTTTAAATTTGAGTCAAACTTTAATGCGCATGATTTGAAAATTACTGCTGTACGGACAATTGTCTGGCCCAGTGTAGCAGAGACACCATGAACGACGTAATTTGACTGCCGTCTAATCACGGTCTCTCGCAATTCCAGTTTTACTACGAACATATTCATAGGTACTACCTAAGCGTGACAGAAACGTTGGTAAAAATGATTTTACTTCCTTCCCATTAGTCGACGGCCGGCCCAGAGCCAGGCCAATATAAACACACTCTATTGCGTCATTCAATCGTCCGTTGTATAATTTGGTATCCAACACATTACGCGTATGATTATCTTTCAAGTAAACAAAACCACATCAAACTGCTACTACTGTTGTTGGTTGTGTCGTGCTAATGAAGCGAACTGATGGTGGCATGGTGTTGTTAGATTTGGCTGCTGCTGCTGGATAATAACAAGTGTATGTGATTCATCTGGGAGTCCCATTCCAGCACGTGCGTTTAGACACTTGGTTGCTCTTTCGTCGCTAAAATTAGCATCTATTGATTAGTCCTTCCTACCTACTGGAACCCTAACCCGCATCTGACTCTATTTAATTAAAATCGCAGTGCTTATTGCGTTTTAAACTTTCTTTCAACGATAGCCTGTTTTGAGAGTAAAAATCGTTGCTCAAACTCCGGCAACAGGTAGAATGGATGCAACGAGCTACAATGATATAAGCTGTAAGTGTATTAGTTGTACATACTCATCGAGCCGGGCAATTAAAACAAGTTAGGTGGGTATCACTTTACCTCGACACCCTGTGCTCGTGTATAATATTAGTCATATAATGCGCTAATCCAAGCGGCCAGACCCGGCTCACGGACTACTAACTGGTTGCAATAGAAATGACGGCATGCAGTGACGAGGAAGACACCAGTCTGCCAGTCAGTCGCGGGGGCCTGTAGACCTATAGACACACATACCTGATCGTATTGGTAGTCTTATGGCACTATTAGGGCTCCATCTACCAGCATATTACCTGAGTGGTGCAGTTATTTCCCTATACAGTACTGTCAGTTCACGTAAGCATTGCATTTGATTGAGGCAGTGTTGCCAGGCCTTTCAATTGAGAAGCGTTTTCAATTTAAAATTTCGGAAGATTTATGCAATGCGGCATTTTCTCCGTTCCCTTTTTGAACATAGCTTTAAAGGCTTATGGAATTTTATTTTAGGACCTCATTCCAAGGGAGTTCTGGGAAAAACAATCTGCGAGATACACAGGAATTTTAGATTTCATGTGAAGTCTGAGATAGTTTTGAGTAGAATTTGCCGTAGGCTGGTCGTCACATAAAATCCGGAATTGTATTCAAAATAAATTTTAATTTATGAGGAGCATAAGTCCTTGTCTCCTTGGGGCCTCCCTTAGCTCAGTCGGTAAAGGCGCAGCTACAAAGCAAGACCATGCTGGAGGTGGCTGGGTTCAATTTCCGGTCCGGTCTAGGATTTTTTCGGGTTGGATAATTTCTCGACTTCCCTGGGCATAGAAGTATAATTGGACTTGCCACACAATTATACCAATGCAAAAATGGTACAGGCATCGAAAGCTCTCAATCAATAACTGTGGAAGTGCATCTAGAACACTAAGTTGAGAGCACGCAATAAGCTAATAAACTTGAAATGCGAAGAAGAAGAAGAAGATAAGTCCTTGTAAATTTTTGAAGAATTCTTTGGTGGTGAGGTGGATGCTAAAAGGATGATTACAATTAATTCTGAGAATAAATCCAGGAGATCTCTTCACCCGAGTTCGGAAAAGAATTCCAGAAGAGTTTGCCAAACAAATTATGAGGAAAAATCTAAGAAATTAGTGAGGAGGAATGTAACTGAATTCGTAGGAGACTTTCAATGTGATTACAATTCCAATTCAAGTGAGATTCAAACAGAAATTTAAAATGAATTCTATGAAAATTCTGAGAATCTTTCCAAAGGATTTCTTGTTGAGTAGAATTTCATGGTAATTCCGAAAAAGAAAATTGAATGCGGAGGATAGTTCCATCGAAATTTTGAGGAATATTCCAATGGAATTGCTAGAAGTATTCTAAGTATATTCTAGTGATAACTAATAGAGAACTCAGAGAAGCGGAATTTCTAGAATAATTCTATGAGATTTTGCATAGAATCCATGTGAATTTTCATGAGAAACCTCCAGATTATTCTGAGGTCTTCGAAACTACTTGAAAGTTTTCAAAATTTTCCTGAAGTTAATAAAACTGTGTTGAAGTTCTTTTGTAGTTTGAGAAACTAGCGTGACGCTCATAATACTTTTGATAAAATGTTTAAACTTCCCTGAACTCCGAAAACTTCCTAAGTTTTCCTCAATTTTCCTAACGATCATGGATCTTCTCCAGTGGCGTCGCGTCCACATGTGCAACCTGTGCACGACACAGGTGTAAAAAAATGCGTTCAGATTTTTATAGATTTGATGGTCACATTATAGCTGTATTTACTTCTTTACTCCAGACCACATGTGACCATCAATACACTATTTTATAGTGGGGTTCAATTAAATTTTCGACCATGGATTGCTTCAAAAATGATTTAATTCAGTTCGGATGATCTGCCTAATCCCTAATGCATTGATTTCTTAGCATGTCGATATTACTACCATGACAAAACTCGTCAAATAGTGCACCTAAAAGCGATCTTTTTTGGGTGGCGGGTGGCAAGTTTGTGAATGGTCAAATGCCTGATGTAAGCCAAGCTGACCTTCTATCACCTCTTGAAACATACCACAAATTTTCCACGATAAATGGCGGTTTGCACCACTAGTTGTAATTGAAATGTTCAGCAGTCACGCGTCAAACGGGAGCAACACGGAAACAGTAGTCTGGTACGCTTTGGACGTGTATCATACTTGCAGACCGGTTTGAATGTGTGAGTTTAAATTAGAAGAACATTTGTGATGTATGGGTGCCTAAAGTGTGCAATTCTCGCAGTGCACTTGGATATCTGATTGCAGGCAAAGAGAGTAATGGAGAAAGAGAGCGCAAAAGCTCGCTTTCACTCTATTTACAGTTGTCAATCTCTCAATTACCGATGGTTGCGCCGGTGCGCCTGTCAAAACTTATGAGCTTCCCCTATCTCATTCTGATAGTGTTGTTTTGATGACTAAAGAGTTGATTAATTCAAGTTTGCTACCCAGGGGACTACATCAATTTTCTCTAGATTTTGACACTGTTTTGTATCAAACAATGTTTTCGGAAGTGTTTGACGGATATCACAGAACAGAAGGGGAAGTGCAAACAAATCGGTGAATCAAAAAGTGCTCGTTTTTCTGCTCAACGAGCGATGTGATGTGGTAGCGTTCCACATAGGCTTTCTATGTGCACTCACACTATCATAGCATGCTGCCTATCTTAACTACAGGCCGAAGATGCCTTCTACCGCTAGGTGCGCTAGTGTTCGCAAATGACCAGTGGAGCCACTTTCTGATTTGAAGTTCCACTCCTGTGCGGATATTCTTTATTACACTTCAGTCGAAAGAGTTAGCCTTGTGATAAAAACGAGAATTAGTTAGGTTTTGCAATTCCTCCTGCTTCGGTTAGCGCGAAAAGGGCCATACATGTTTTGTTGACACAAGATGATAGGCCCTTCAAATGTTACGTTAGGTAGTGATTAATATAGTAATTGAGAATATGTCCCTCGAATTCATGGTGGTGGTAAACTATAGCGAACAAAGCTAGGTGCACAGGTAAACAAATGAGGCACGCGACGCCTCTGTTCTCTAAAGTTTTAACAGTTCACTGAAGTTACCGAAACTTCTTTATCATAATTTCTCCAATGCTAACGGAACTGCTCTGGGATTCTCTGTTCTTTCCTGAAGTTCTCGAAACTTCACTAAAGTTTTTTGCAGTTCTCATAAAGTTGTATCGTCCTGAATTTTTTGAAGTTTCCGTGACCTTCTTCTGAACTTCTATGAAGACCTCAATCATTTTTTTTAACATCTTCTCTGAATCTCTGGGAACTTCATAAAATTCCCCGCTCATATTCGGAAGCTAGTGGAACTGACCTCCCCCTTAAATTCCCCCTATTTATGAAGCTTACTAAACTTCTTTGAAATGCTCCCTCATTTTGCTATCGTTTATGAAAGTTCCTGATGTTCTCGGATCTGGCCTTGCCTAAGTAACAATTTGGGTCTTATGAGGGTTCTGTAGACAGTGATTTAGACTTGCAGAATGCTTTAAAACCTCGATGAAACTTGCAATGTTCCATAGACTTCTATGAAATTCTCGGAATGTTTCTGAATATCTCTGCACTTCTGTGATGTTTTCAAAGTATTTCTAAAATTTCCAAGACTTCTTTAAGCACCCGCAATTTTCTTGGAATCATAACCAAATAATTAATATAGTTCAATTATCTTCACTCAAGCTCTTAAAATTTTTCTGAAGTTCATGGAACTGCCCTTAAATTATCGACACTAATTCATAATTTATTCAATATTTTAGACTTTCCAAATGTTTTTAAAACTGCCAAAAAGAGTTTTGAATTTTCAGCACCAAAGTGACTGCTAAATCTATTGTCTAACTGTCAAATGTACGTCAATGCAGCGCAAACGGATCTAATGTGGGGTCCCAACCGTTCCAACAACAGAGAAGTACGTTTCCGTGTTGCCCGGGCCATCGTAGACAGCCGGCTGATGTATGAACTCGAGCTGACCTGCATCGCCACCGACATGGCATTACAAACACTCGCGCATCATCTCATGCCAGCTATGTCGAAGCTGGTACTCTCCCTTTCCGGTACCGCATCTACGCAGCTATTGCCAGCGAAGCCGCTGCATTTTCAGCAAGAGGTCTCCGTACAATCGCCGGATAAAGGAGCAGTTCAGAGCTGGGGACAATTCCGTAATCGGTAGCAGAGCTGACCGGATCGTACCCCAACTACATGCATCGCGGACGGGTCAAGATCGAGAGCTGGAGTCGGAATGGGAATCGCTGGTGACATTTCCCCAACGAGTTAGTCTCCCTTGATATTTCCTGGCGTCATCAGGCAGCTCATTGGTTGGGGCCTGGAAGGTCACATCACACATTTTGTGCGCAATTTCCTCCTTGATCGTACTTTCCAGGTGACTGTCGGAACACTCCTGGAAACTGAAGTACCCCAGGGTTCCGTCATAGCGGTAACGCTATTCCTGGTGGCAATTCAACCCTGGTGGCATTCAACCGACTGCCCAAGAACGTGCACGTAATCGTTTATGCCGATGACATACTCATCGTCGTAACGGGACGAACGACTAAGCGGACCAGGAATATAGCCCAAGCAGCTGTCTCCGCCGTCAGCAGGTGGGCGTTTTCGGTTGGCTTCCAGCTCTCCGCGTCGAAGAGTGTACGGTGCCATATCTGCCACTCGGGCCATCTGATTCGGGGACCACCGATCACCATCCAAGATCATCCGATTCCGCTCAAGAAAACAGTGCGTGTTCTGGGGGTAGTTCTGGATCGCACCCTAAGCTTCGATCAGCACTTCAGGATGGTGGAAGAAAACTGTCGTAGGCGCATCAACATCGTCAGGACAATCTCCCGCCCGCACCGCTCCAGCAACCGTGAGATCCACCTTCGTGTCGCCCGGGCTGTTATTGACAGTCGACTTTTCTACGGTCTCGAAATTAAATGCTTAGCCACCGAGAAGCTCAACCGCATCCTTGCTCCGTCATACAATACCTACGTACGCATCGTATCCGGCCTCCTCCCTTCCAAGCCTGCAAACGCCGCATGTGTGGAAATCGGAATCCTCCCTTTCTGCTATCGATCTGCTGCAGCCATTGCCACGAAAGCCACTGCCTTTGCCGCTAAGACATCCGGGAACGATAGAGTCTTTCTCCTCAATGAGGGGAACAGAGCCCCCGGCACGACAGCCAACCTTGACCTCCCCCCGGTGGCCAGGGTCCACTGGCATGGAGAGAAGAGTTGCCGATCAAACGTTATCAAAATAGATAAGCGGATTAAAAGTGGATTCCAAGGTGGAAATAACTCCGCAGCGTTGAGAAGTTCTGTTGCAGAGTTTCTCGGGTCGGTCTATCCGGGGCACGTTCATCGCTTTGCAGGAGTGGCAGGACCGAACACTGCAATAAGTCAAAGTCTACCGGAGGTATGTTCCGTCTTTTCTGCGGAAGTCGCAGCCATCACTCCGGCAGATCGACCGATCCTCGTATTAATGGACTCACACAGCGTCATCCAGGCGCTGGAAGCTGAAGTCCCGAGCCAACCATTACAAGCCATTACACGGTACGACCCACCTTCAACCATCTTTACGTGGATTCCCGGACACTGCGGTGTTCCCGGAAACGAGGCTGCTGACAGACTGGCGGGATCTGGTCCATCCAGTCCCCGCTACACCAGGAACGTACCCCTCTTAGACTAGACGTCAAGCGTTGGATTACGAACACAATTATGGAAACCTGGCAGCAGGAATGGTTCCAGTCGGGAACCACTTTCTGATGAAGACCAAGGATACCGTACGACCCTGGCTGGACAGCCACAAGTATAAGGACTAGCGGATCACTTCAACACTCCGGACCGGCCATGCCAGGATTTCTCACAATTTCGGTGGGACACCTTTCCGCAAGGTATGTCCAATTTGCAGCATCCCCGCCTCGGTGGAACACGTGCTGTGTGTCTGTCCTGAATTCTAGAAGCTACGCGAACAACACGGACTCCCGGAGAACGTCTGGAATCTACTTGGTGACGACCCCCCGACGTTGGCTGCGCTGATCGCTTTCCTGAAGGACGCCCAACTGTACAACCAAATCTAGCGCTCTCGTCGTTGGCTGCGCTGATCGTGTTCTTTCACCTTTCTATTTTTTCTGCCGTCGGGGTATCTCTGCCTCCTACGGTGGAGCTCTACCTTGTTCGTACATGCATTCCTCGCCACAGGCCCGGATGTAATTCTCATTTTATATTAAGTTTTAAAGTGTTGTCTGCCTTTCTCGGCGGGTAATCAGAGCCAGTTGTATGGTATGTTAATGTCAAATTGAAACCTTCTTCTGAGGCAGGCCCTAGGCATAAACTCTTTCTATCTAACGTTGTGATACGGCTAAAAATCACGAAAATAAAAAATCCCCAACAAGTAGAAGTCTGCCAAAACAATGTTCGGTGTTCTCGGCAGAAGCAGCGGCTATTCTGTCGGACTCCCACAGTATTATGCAGGGCCTTTCGTCGGAGGTTCCGGTGCATCCCTGGATCCAGGGCATCCAGAAGGTTGCGCCACCAAACATCCCAGGGAACGTCGAGACAGACAACCTAGCCGGATCAGGCCCATCAGGCAGGACGTGAAGAGTGGCATCGCTTGCACAGTGCGGACAGTGTGGGCAACAGAAATGTCCCGTGCCAGACTTCCGTTCATTAGAAAGATCAAAGGCGGCTTCGGACCAGAGGATTTTTCCAGCCTCCGGACAGGACACACCCTAACCTCACGGGATTTCAGCGGAAGACCTGTGAAGTTTGCCATATTCCTTCGACGGTGGAGCAGGTGTTATGCGTATGCCCACAATTCAAGAATCTCCTCCACGGTCTACCCACCAGCGTACGGGACATGCTAGGAGACGTGCTCACAACCTAAGCAGCTGTACTGCGGTTTTTGAAGCCGTCGAAGCTATATGTCAGAATTTAGCACCATCGATTCTTTCAAATTATTAAATCAAGACCAACAATTGAAAAGGCCTCAACTCCATTTTGTTAACAAACCTTGTGAGGCCATTTCGTCTTGAACCGAAGTCCGCCAACGCAAACAAAGATTGTGTTTTAGGTTTGCGAATGTAGGTTTCGGTTCACGAGAAAACTGTTTTACTTATTTGCAAAATGGAGTTGTGGCCTTTTCAATTGTTGGTCTTGAAATGTACTAACTAACTGTAATTTTTGCCCCGTGACCCATCTTGTCTAAGCTTCCCTTACTATTTTAGCTCATAAAACATGACGTAGCATGTAGACAAATACGCTACAAGGGGTCCAAAGATGGTGCTTTATAAATTGGGTTCTTTAGGGGTATTGAGGTAATCTGCTTGTCGAATGGAACTGAAATCCAAAATTTCATCAGTTTTGGAACACCGGAACTATTCTAAATAAGAATGATTACATTAGCAAAAATCACCATCTCAAGGCCCCTCAGTGGGACTTTGTATGGGAGTGAGCTATCAATTTGTTAGTTTAAAATCTTATTTAAAAATTGAGATGTACGTCTATGGGTTCGAAAAAAATATCGTTGTGCTCAGAAAACGAAGCTTTTTCAGATGATGTACATATGTTTTTCAAAATTAAACAACCCAATTGAATAATACCACAGTTATCTGAATAGCACACCTAATGGATTGTGTAGCTATGACTTGAAATGACACAAATTTAAACGAAACCTTGCAACCGCTACGGAGAAAATAATTCAAAGTCAACGAAACCGAACATCAATAGAGTGATCGAAAACAGAGTGCAGCCATGCAGTTTGTGTATAAACACATTAATTGTGTGTAAAGTGAGTTGAGTGGATCCAGCCGAGCGAACAGCTGCCCTTTTTCGGTGAAACTGAACCCTGACAAAATTTACGATACCGTAAATAGAGATGTTTCCAAATTCGTGTAAGCTCTGATAACCAAAGCTGTTAGTCTTTCCGTATTTTGTGTGTGTGTGTGTGTGTGTGTGTGTGTGTGTGTGTGTGTGTGTGTGTGTGTGTGTGTGTGTGTGTGTGTGTGTGTGTGTGTGTGTGTGTGTGTGTGTGTGTGTGTGTGTGTGTGTGTGTGTCGAACCACATTCGAAATTCACGCGGAGGTAGGAAGTGAGCCACTGAGGTGTGAAGTGCAGCCCATTGCATGGTGTTGTAACATTCGTTTTCGAAGTGAAGGGTATTTCAAGTGCACGTTCTTTTTTTTTCGATAAAGGATATTTGAATTGACTTAAAAAATGATCAGTCTGTAGGTACTATACTTGTTGCTCCGACCAACTGCTTGTAATTACGAACGACTCGATCCGGACTGTTTGTTTACGGTGGCATTCGACTGGGGGAGCATTCGTTTCGTTACACTTCATCAATCGGAGGCAGGAAAATGAGGGCAAAGGTGGTTCTGTTTCATCTATTCGCAGATAATTTACCTGTCTATAGTTATCCGATGTGTACACTGAATGTGCAGAATGGGGTCAAGTGAAGCGTTGCACGATTATGTAGGTATATTCAAATGTGAGTTCACCCAAGAGTCAGATTGCGAGACCCATTAACCTAAAAGCAGCAACAACAGCACACCTTAAATGGAGAGCTGGAGCAGCGTATCGCTACCAGTAACTGTAAGTAATCGCAATGTTCTGCTGCCAACCACATTGTATTCGTAATCAGGAACTTTTATCAGAAAATTGCGTTACACCTTCTTATCGGACGGCTGAAAGAAGAAATGACTTGCCATAACAGGAGGTAGATTTCTGTCATTTGACTGGCTTAATCTAGATGGACTGGTTTCATCACCACGACAGACGATAGCCTTAATAGGAAAGTTTCTCGACGTGAAACAAAATTGAATCTCAACTCAATGAGGTGATTTCAAATTCGTGAAGGTTGCCCCCGCCAGCAGTCAGTCAATGACGTTTATATACAAAGGACATTGCCAGTCAGTGGCAGACGATCATGTCCGAGTCAAGTTTTAAATTGCTAATTTATAGAACACTACACACGAGTGGTGTGAAGAAGTGTCTTAGGTAAACGTCGCCGTCGAACGCTAGCTACAATGCACACTGGGGGAGATTTGAGCAGTTCCAGGCAAAAATGGGATTTTTGGTCTAGTGGTAAGCGTGACTGCTTTCTCACCCCAATGGGCCTGGGTTCAATCCCAGCAATCCCTTCCTTCGGAAGGCAAGTGTGTTTGAATGGGTGCGATATCCTACGCAGGTGTGGAAACTGCCTGGATGGCAATCGATGTCCGTCGGTGATTGGCACTGGATTGCGGAACAGAGACCGACGTTAAATAAAGGAATGAAGTATGTTTCTGATTATTTTTTTAAATTATGTTCTGAAATGTGTTTGATTTTTTTCACTGAAGAATGATTTAAATAAAGGTGATTTCTCCAATACTACTCCAGACAGAGATTACTCCAATCATATTTGAAGACATATTTGCATTTTGAAGACATTTCAAGATTTATGTGAAGTTGTTTGAAGACATGCGGAAGCTGAAGAAGACCTCCGATGGATTTTTTAAAATGGTAAGCTGTCATATGAAGAGTTTTGATAAAACTGAAAGACTGGAACGCGCAAAAATTGGTCGACAAAAAAATCGTTTCTTTCAGTCAAAATTCATATCACAAAAACTTCTTATTTTTCTTTTGATAGTTCAATTCATATATTTAAAGGAAAAAATGTTCGTTTATTCTTTTGGTTTGCCAAATCCGAACTGCCGTGCCTTCCACTTAACCCCTTTCATTAAATTTTGCACAGTGGTCTCATCGACCTTTAGATTTAAACTGCTGCTCGTTTTCCATGGATAATTAGTTTTTTTTTTTGAGATTCCATTTGACCAAGGCCCAATACCGTTCGATAGGACGGAGTTCTGGGTTGTTGGAAGGGTTGTGGTCTTTGGGTACCACAACCACGTTGCTCGCATCGTACCACTCGATATATAGTGGCATAGTGGCAGCTCGCCAAATCCGGCCAGAACAGTACAGGCCTATTATGTTGCTTTAGGAATGGTAGCAGGCGCTTTTCCAGGCACTCCTGGACGTAGATCTCTTGATTTATGGTTCCCGTAGTAATGAAAATGCCGCTTTTTAGACCACACGTGCATATGGCCTGCCAGACGAGATATTTTTTCGGGAACTTCGATAGTTTGATGGTTTTCAGCCACCTTCCCTCTTCCTGATGCGGTATAAAACTCCTGCCCCGAAAGCTGCTTGAAATCCGCCTTCACATTAGTTTCGTTGTCCATGACAGCTTTCGGGACCGCTGCTTTGCCGACGTGTTTTGTTGGTAATCTCGGTTCGCCACCTTCACCTTCTTAAACGTCGACAATCCGGCTCGTTTCTTGGTCCGCTGCACAGTAGTATGGGAAACCGCCACCTTCTTCGTCGTCGCTGCCACGTCCGGATTACGATTGTCGCCGCTTTCAGGCTTCCTGGCGGTCGACAGACGCTCCCCGAACACTCTTAAAACGTTTGTCACGGTCGATTTGGCCACATCCAGCAATTTTGCCAACTTGGCGTGTGAGAACGTCGGATTCTCTTGCTGTGCGAGCAAAATTTGGACACGCTGCTCCTCTTACATGGACGTCATTTTGAAAACTGGAGAGCAAACGATGAAAACTCACCATAGCAACCATTGAAAATACAATCAACATCCAAATGCAGCATTTCAGGTTTTATTTTATGCATTTTTAACAGAAATACACCAATTTTTGCGCGTTCCAGACATTACATGATGTTTTTGACTTTTTTTATTTTAAGCTCCTTCCTGAATATACCGAATATGAATAATGAAACAAAAATCGATTTAAGAATCAAACTTGATCCACTTGAATTTTCACAGGACTTCAATGAATTCTTCCTGATCAACGTGCAGTTTTTGGAGATTATCTGCACAACAATACTTGATCAACCCAAAGTGTCTTGAAAAATGTTCAGAGGTCTTTAAATCTCCGACTAACTTGCTAATCAAATCCTTTAAATACTCTCTAATCAAACTTCCGACTTGGAAGGATGTCTGAAAGACACCATTTGAATTTTTGAACACTTGCAGATCTTCAGAACATTACTTGATTAACTTGAAAAGCCTTGAACAATATCCAGAGAACTTTATTGATATCTCATCGAAAATCCGTGAATATCAACAAAGTTATTTAACATTTCACGACGCTTCGTATAACTTCAGATTTCTGTACTTTCAAGAAGTTTCTTGAACTTGCCAGTACTTCTTAGATTTTTCCATAGCTTACAACTAAATTTCTACCCAGCTTGCATGAATTTCAAATAATTCATACAATGTTCTGTAGTTCCCTTAACTTCTAGAAAAAAATCTGTGATTCTACAAAGTTCTCTGAACTTATTAAGATCCATAATTCCAGGAAAAAAACCTTAAACTGTCTAAGAATTTATTGGCAAAACGAAGCTAAACTTACACAATCATTTAAAAAAACAATAATACGTTTGTTCCGATGCGTTAGTTCATTAGCTACGACATAAATCCAATTAGAGCGCATTGTATGCATATTTACGCTCATTGTTCTCAAAACAAAAGAAGCACTCCTAGCGAACCCCCTTTTTCTCCGTTTATCCGTAGGACGAAGAAAATCTAATGGCGTTTCAATGCGTTTGGACGGAATTGAAACGCGTAGGACGAATTTAGAAGCAAGAAGCAGTGTTAGATTTTTAATAATATCTCAAAATTGTTTGACTCTTTATCAAATCCAACGGGTACGTATGGAAAGGTGGATAAATTTAGAAGTTATTTTTGATGAAAACATTCCATGTTTTGTTCAAACGCTTTCCAAAAAGCGTGGTAAAGTGCGGGATGTCCTTAGTAGGACGGAAATTAGATCAAAAACCTTAAATCAAAATAATGAAATAATAAATCAAAATAAAGACATATTGAATCAAAATAAAGACAAGATGAATCAAAATAAAGAAGTATTTAATCAAAATAAAGAAATAATAATTCAAAAATTTTGATTCAAAATAAATAAACAATAAATAAAAATAAATAAATAATATTTCCAAATAAATAAACATTATATCAATAAAAAATAAATCAAAATAAAGACATATTGAATAAAAATAAAGAAATAGTAAATCAAAATGAAGAAATAATAAATCAAAATAACTAAATAATAAATTAAAATAACTAAATAATAAATTACAATAAATAAATATTAAATTAACATAGATAAACAATAAATCAAAATAAGTAAATAATTTCAAAATAAAGAAATATTAAATCAAAGTAAAGAAACATTTAATCAAAATAAAAGGGATAATACATCAACAAATAAACAATAAATCAACTTACAGTAATATTAAATCGAAATAAAAAAATTTAAAATAAACATAAAAAAATAATATTTCAAAATAAATCAAAATAAAGAATTATTACATCAAAAGAAAGAAATAATAAATGAAAATAAATAAATAATAAATCAAAATAAAAAAAATAATAATTCAAAATGAATAAATAATAAATCACTATAAATAAAAAATAAATCCAAATTAGTAAATAATAAATCAAAATAAAGATATGTTAAATCAAAATAAAGAAATGTTAAATGAAAGTAAAGAAATATTGAATCAAAATAAATAATTAATAAATCGAAATAAAGAAATATTCAATCAAAATAAAGACATGTAATATCAAAATAAGTGAATAATAAATCAAAATAAAGAAATAATAAATCAAAATAAGTAAATAATAAATATAAATAATGAAATATTAAATCAAAGTAAAGAAATATTTAATCAAAATAAAAAAATAAACACTAATAAATCAAAATAAAGAAATATCAAATCAAAATAAAGATATAATAATACAAAATTAATAAATCTTCAATCCATATAAATAAATAATCAATCAAAATAAGTAAATAATAAATCAAAGTAAAGATATATTGAATCAAAATAAATCAAAATAAATAAATAGGGTAGAGCACTACTTCGGCCTAATCGCCCATTTTGGGCCTATCGAGCAGAAAACTTCAAATAAATCCATGATTTCAGAGTTAACAAGTCAATTATGCGTTTGGTACGATACTTTAGTTAATAAGCTACGGAACGAAGTCAATGAGAACGCGTGATATGAATGTTTGCATCGATTATTCCCAAAAACAAAAGAAGCGCTCCAACCGAATCCATTTTTATCTTCATCCGATAGGCCAAAGTGAATTCATTGGCGTTTCAATGGCGTTTCAATGCGTTAGGCCGAGTTTAAAATCCGTAGGCCGAGTTTGGCGTCAAGAAACAGTGTTAGACTTTTGACAATATCTCAACGATTGGTTTCTCTTTATCAAATCTTACGGTACATACGGAACGGATAGTAAATTTCGAAGCCATCAGTAATAATAACATTCCGTTTGGTGCTAAACTGCGCTAGATTAAGAAAGACTAAGTGCGGGTTGTGCTTAATAGGCCGGAAATGGGGTAGTTAACCCTAATAATTTAAAATAAAGAAATATAAAATCAACATAAATAAACAATAAATCAAAATAATAAATAAATAATAAATAAAAATAAAGACATGTTGAATCAAAATAAAGAAATAATCAATCAAAATACAAGTACAATAAATCAACATAAAATAATAAAAAAAAAAATCAGAATTAAATAATAATTCCAAATGAATAAATCATAAATCAAAATAAATAAATAATAAATCAAAATAAAGAAATATTAAATCAAAGTTAAGAAATATTAAATCAAAATAAATTAATAACAAATCAACATTAAGAAATATAAAATCAACATAATTAAATAATAAATCAAAATAAATAAATATTAAATCAATATAAATAAATAATAACTCAAAATAAATAAATATTAAATCAGAATAAATCAATATAAATAAATAATCAACCAAAATAAGTAAATAATTAATAAAAATAAAGAAATAATAAATCAAAATCAATAAATACTAAAACAACATCAATAAATAATTAATCACAATAAAGACATATTAAATCAAAATAAAGAAATATTTAATAAAAATAATAAAATAATAAATCAAAATAAATAAATCAAAATAATAAATCATAATAAATTAATTGTAATAAATAAATCATAGTTCATAAATATAGATCAAAACAAATGAGTCAAAATGAATAAATCAAAGTTAATATATCAAAACAAATAAAAACCGAATAAATCAAAATCAATAAATGAAAATAATCAATCAACATTAATAAACACAAATAAATAACTCAAAATATATACAAACCGAATAAAATAAAAAAAATTAAAAAAAAATGAAGCAACATTAACAAATCAAAATTAATAAATGATAAAAAACGAAAATCTTGAAATCAAAATAAGTAATTCAAGATAAAATAAATAAAAGCAAATAAATCAAAATAAATCATTTAATATTAATAAATAAAAATTAATAAATCCGAATTATTAAATCTTAATTAATATATTTATATTAAATCAAAATAATTAATGGAAATACGATATGAACTAAAGGGTGATACGGTCAAAATTTGGTCAATATCAACTTGACGTATTTCTTTCAATTTTGCATTTAAAAAACCTGAACACCCCTCATTTTGAAGGTGTGTGTGTGTAGAATGTTGCTCCTATTTTGATTTTGGAATTCACTCTTCAGTTGTCAAAATGCCGTCCAAGCAAGAAGAGCAGCGTATCAAAATTTTGCTCGCGCATCGCGAAAATCCGAGCTACTCGCACGCAAAGTTGGCAAAATCGCTAAAAGTTGCCAAATCAACCGTTACAAATGTAATTAAAGTGTTTGGGGAACGTTTGTCGACAGCCAGGAAGTCTGGATCGGGGGGAAATCGAAAACCGGAAGCCGCTGAGACGACAAAGAGAGTTGCCGGTAGTTTCAAGCGAAACCCTAACCTCTCTCTCCGAGATGCCGCAAATAAGCTGGGTGTATCGTCTACAACCGTGCATCGAGCCAAAAAACGAGCCGGACTATCGACTTACAAGAAGGTAGTGACTCCAAATCGCGATGATAAACAAAATACGACGGCCAAAGCGCGATCCCGGAGGCTGTACACGACGATGCTGACGAAGTTTGACTGCGTGGTAATGGACGACGAAACCTACGTCAAAGCCGACTACAAGCAGCTTCCGGGACAGGAGTTTTATACGGCAAAAGGAAGGGGAAAGGTAGCAGATGTTTTCAAGCACATGAAACTGTCAAAGTTCGCAAAGAAATATCTGGTTTGGCAAGCCATCTGTACCTGTGGCTTGAAAAGCAGCATTTTCATAGCTTCCGGGACTGTCAACCAAGAAATTTACGTGAAAGAGTGTTTGAATAAACGTCTGCTGCCTTTCCTGAAGAAACACGGTTGTTCCGTACTGTTTTGGCCGGATTTGGCATCTTGCCATTACGGTAAAAAGGCCATGGAGTGGTACGCCGCCAACAACGTGCAGGTGGTTCCCAAGGACAAGAGCCCTCCCAACACGCCAGAGCTCCGCCCAATTGAGAAATACTGGGCTATTGTCAAGCGGAACCTAAAGAAGACCAAAAACACTGCTAAGGGCGAGCAGCAGTTCAAGGCAAACTGGCTTTCTGCGGCGAAGAAGGTGGACAAGGTGGCTGTACAAAATCTGATGGCAGGGGTCAAGCGTAAGGCCCGGCAATTCGGATTTGGAAAAGCGGAAGCCTAACTGAATATTTTTCCTGAATTTTATACTAATTGAACTTGAAAAAGAAATTTAATTTGATTTTTTAAATAAACGATTTCACCGATTTACACGCGTTTTCCCTTGACCAAATTTTGACCGTATCACCCTTTAGGTGTAGTGGTAAGCGTGATTACCTCTCACCCCAGCAGGCCTGGGTTCAATTCCAGTCGGCGCCGCCGGGATGTTCTGAGGCATAACATCTCTGATCACGCCTTCCTTCGGATGGGAAGTAAAGCCGTTGGTCCCCGGTTCATGAGTTGATGGGTCGATAGGTAGGGTCCAGGTGTGGGCGCTGCCTCCCATGCGTCGGTAGCATTAGTGCTCAGCACGGAAAACAAGATCGACGGAAAACAAATCAAGGGAAAAAAACGATATAAACTAGCCTACGGCTAAAAATTTAAAAAAAAGTTAAAAAAATGAATAGAAATAAAGAAACCTAAGTTAAACAATCAACATTAATAAAACAAAATAATTCAAAATAATTAAATCAAAATTAATAAATGACCAATAATAAATGAATATCAGTAAATCAAAATAAATATAAAAACTTATAAACCAAAATAAACAAATATATCAAAATAAATTAATCAAAATTAATAAATTAGAATAAATAATTAAAAATAAATAGGGGACATGGATGTAATGTCAGCCTGAACGCCCATAATTTGGCCCATACATAAATTCAGCAATCGACTAAATTTTCAATAGCGACCAAAAATATCCATTAGTACCGTCCCAATGACGCGTTTTTCTAGATAAAATTGATAAATAGCATATTTTTAGCGATCCATAGGCCAACATTAGGGCCATTTCCCATATTAAATCATAATAAATGAATATTAAATCAAAGAAAAGAAATATTGAATCAAAATAAATAAGTAATAAATCAAAATAAAAAAATAATACGTCAAATCGATAAATAATAAATCAAGGTAAAGAAATATTGAATCAAAATAAATAAATAATAAATCAACATAAATAAATAATTAATAAAAAAAAAATAAATAATTAATCCAAATAAAGACATAGGGAAAATGGCTCTAATGTTGGCCTATGGATCAAAGATTGGGCCCATCGCTAAAAATCTGCTATTTATCGATTTTATCTAGATGAACGCGTTATTGGCACGTTACTAATGGATATTTTTGGTTGCTATTGAAAATTTAGTCCATTGCTGAATTTATGTATGGGCCCAAATTAGGAGCATTTAGGTCGACATTACATCCATTTCCCCTATTTAATTAAAATAAATAAATATTTAATCAAGGAAAAGATATATTGACTCAAAATAAATAAATGATAAATCAAAATAAATAAATAATAAGTCAAAATAAAGCAATATTAGATCAAAATAAATAAATAATAAATCAAAATATATAAATACTAAATCAAAATAAATAAATAACAAATCAATATAAATAAATAATACATCAAAATTCACAAATAATAAATCAAAATATGTAAATAATAAATCAAAATAAAGAAATAATAAATTAAAGTAAAGAAATATTGAATCAAAATAAATAAATAATAAATCAAAATAAAGAAATAAAAAATTAAAATAAAGAAATCATAAATCAAAATAAATAAATAATAAATCAACATAAATAAACAATAAATCAAAATACAGAAATACAAAATCAAAATAAAGAAATAATAATTCAAAATAAATAAATAGTAAATCAATATAAAGAAATTATAAATCAAAATAAGTAAATAATAAATCAAAACAGAGAAATATTAAAATTGAATCAATATAAATAAATAATAAATCAAAATAAATAAATAATACATCAACATAAATAAATAATAAAGCAAAATAAGTAAATAATAAATCAAAATAGCAAAATATTGAATCAAAGTAAGGAAATATTGAATCAAAATAAATAAATAAATCAATATAAATATATAATTAATCAAAATAAAGATATAATAATTCAAAATAAATAAATAGTAAATCAATATAAATAAATCTGTATATATATAAAAATGAATTTCTGTCTGTCTGTCTGTCTGACCCTTATAGACTCGGAAACTACTGAACCGATTGGCGTGAAAATTTGTATACAGGGGTTTTTGGGGCCATGGAAGGTTCTTATGATGGTTTGAGACCCCTCCCCCTTCTGTAAGGGGGGGCTCCCATACAAATGAAACAAAAATTTCTGCATAACTCGAGAACTTATCAAGCAAATGGAACCAAATTAGGCATGTGGGGGCGAGTGTGGGGGTATAAGGAGATAATCATAGGGGGAAGCCCCTTAGATAATAGGGGGGGGGGGGCTACGTACAATATAGCATGCTTTTTTTAAATCGGCGCATAAACTCAAGCTAATATTGAATCCCGAGCAAGACCGGGCACACTCAGCTAGTTATAAATAAAAATAATCAAAATTAATAAATGAAAATGATTAAATCCAAAATAATAAATGAAAATTATTGTGTGTGTGTGTGTGTGTGTGTGTGTGTGTGTGTGTGTGTGTGTGTATGTGTGTGTGTGTGTGTGTGTGTGTGTGTGTGTGTGTGTGTGTGTGTGTGTGTGTGTGTGTGTGTGTGTGTGTGTGTGTGTGTGTGTGTGTGTGTGTGTGTTTGTGTGTGTGTGTGTGTGTGTGTGTGTGTGTGTGTGTGTATTCAATCTAACCCCCACTGGCCGGCAGTGTTATTATGGAAGAACTCTCTCTACAATGTTGCATTTATGGTCATTGTAGACAGCTTTAGTCCGGGAGTTAGAAGGTGATAGCTCTATTGCAGATCCAGCAACCCATTTCAGAATGTCTGGAGAGTCACGCCCATTCCGAGGTTACTTTCACTCACAATAAGCCCCGCATGTATGCATCACCGTTATCAAATGGATATTGGTGATACATACACACTTCCAGGTTCGAAAATATTCTTTTCAACCCTGGCATGTATTTAGTGTAATTTTGATATTTATTTATTTTATTTTATTTTTTTTTAATAAATGGAAAGCTTTCACCATATTCTGCTCTTCCGCCGTCGTTATTTGCTTCTTTTGGAATCCCTTGGACTTTTTCTCTAACGCTTCGTATTTCATTCCGTGCTTCACCGGCAATTTCCTTCCGTAGATCGTCCTTGGTTGGTTCTAATATGATTCCGCCTTTTTTGGTCGGTTTCATTGAATTGAAATGAATTGCCATGGTGATCTGGGACGAGGCTCACGTCCAAAGTCGCTGTTCCACCGAGCGCTCCGTGTGCGAAAAGAGAATGAAAGAAATACGAAAGGGATCAGTTTCAAGAAGTGATAGTTTCATCACATTCCCCAACTAACCATAGTCAAGCAAAGTCAGAATATATAAGCTATATTGCGACTATATGGTTACTTGGGTACTCATATGGCCGTCAGAATGGTTCATCGGTTGCGAAGTGAAATATTTCTGAAAGTGATGCGTTATATTTCTCAATGTTTTGATTTTATCCTAACATTACCTCAATGTTATATCACAGACAAACAGACACAACACATTGAACATTTCTGATTGTAAACACACCACCATCTACAGAAGGCTGTAGTGTGTAAACGTCAAACGCAAGGGAATTGATTATGTGCACCACAAGTGGCGGTACTACCAACTAAGAAACATTTAAATTGACCGTTAAAAACGATTTCGATGAAGGTTTTAATAGTGTTATGTCTGCTTGTCTGTGATCATACCTTCACTATCGCAACTTCGGGTAATCTGCGAAAGTATTTGCATTTTTCTCAGGCACTTTTGATCTAACTGCAATTACTCTCTCATACTCGAAATGTGCCACGACCAAATTGGCACAACGACGCCCTATACGCTCTCTGACCGAAGCGCAGGGAAAATAATAAATGAAAATTATTAAGTTTAAATTAATATATCAAGAACAACATGTGAAAAGGGCATACAAGCTTTTTGTAAACAAACCTTCTTATGCCCTTTTCTCGCCACCCATATGACACCAACGCAAACCATCATCATCACCGGGTAGGGGAAACTATACTCTTCCCGATGATGTTGTTGGTTTGCGTGGGTGACCCTGGGTTGGCGAGAAAAGAGCCTACAAAGGTTTGTTTAGAAAAAGCTTGCATGCCCTTTTCACATGTGGCTCTTGATATCAAAAATAATAAATCGAAATAATAAATCATAATAAATAAATTGTTATAAATTAATTTAAAAATAATTCATAAATTTAAATCAATAAATTAAAATTGTAGATCAAAACAAATGAATAAAATGAATAAAACAAAAAACCGAATATAATAAATAAATGAATCAATCAACATTAATAAATAAAAATATATAACTCAAAATATATATAAACCGAATAAATAAAATAAAAATAAAATAAATTAATCAACATTTATAAATCAAAAATAAATAAATCAAGATCCACATGTGAAAAGGGCATACAAGCTTTTTGTAAACAAACCTTTGTAGGCCCTTTTCTCGCCAACCGAGGGTCACTCACGCAAACCAACAACATCATCGGGAAGAGTATAGTTTCCCCTACCCGGTTGATGTTCATATGGGTGGTGAGAAAAGGGCAGAAGAAGGTTTGTTTACAAAATGCTTGTATGCCCTTTTCACATCTTGTTCTTGAAATGATAGTTAATAAATGAAAATCAATAAATCAAAATAATGAATTACTTATAAATAAATAAAAACAAATAAAACAAAATAAATTATTTAAAATTAGTAAACCCAAATTAATAACGAAAATTATTTAATGGAAATTAATTAATGGAAATACGAGATGTACTACCCTACGGCTAAACATCTCAAAAATAAAGTATAAAAAATGAATGGAAATAAATAAATCAAAATTAATAAATCAAAGTAAATATATAAAAATTAATAAAGCAAAATAAATTAATCAGAATAACTTATTAAAAAATAATAAATCAAAATCAATAAAAACCGGAGTTAACAAATAAATAGGTACATAAAAATAAATAAATATAAATCAAAATAAATAAGTAAGTAAGTAATATAGGGGAAATGGCTCTAAAGTTGGCTTATGGATCTAAGATTGTGTCCATCGCTAACTCTAGATGGGAGCTTACCATCAATTACTGCCACTGGTCGAAAGATACAGTAGCAGCACCTACCCTACCCGTGTCCCTCGAGATCGTCAAGTCGACGATGACAGGTGCACATACCGTGGTAGAGGTAACAATAGCTGCAATTTCCAAACCTACGACTGGATGCCTTCCTTCAGATAACAACTTGAGTGCGGTAAAAAATCGATAGAACTGTTTCAAATACATCGTCGCTACATGAGCGAGTCGGCGATCATCTCTTTGCCAGAGGTGACGGGGGGAATACCCCTCACCATCCCTCTCCATACGAGGGAGTTTGGTATAGAGAGATGATCATACCGATTTATACCTTCCTTGAAAGTTGTCCTTGCTCGCTTTCTACTCTCTATATACAATTTTCACACTGCCGTACTCTAACGGAACTATCAACTCTATACTCCTCATATATCGTATAAAAATTACCGTTATTTGAAATTAGCATCTTCAACTAGGGAAAATGACTCTAATGTTGACCTATGGCTCTAAGATTGGGCCCATCGCTAAAAATCTGCTATTTAT
Organism: Ochlerotatus camptorhynchus; assembly: GCF_037179485.1. Taxonomy (NCBI): domain Eukaryota; kingdom Metazoa; phylum Arthropoda; class Insecta; order Diptera; family Culicidae; genus Ochlerotatus; species Ochlerotatus camptorhynchus. The sequence continues at coordinate 2,995,853 of NW_027040557.1, read as the reverse complement.
CAATTGTATCTAGATGAACGCGTCATTGGGACGGTACTAATGGATATTTTTGGTCGCTATTGAAAATTTAGTCGATTGCTGAATTTATGTATGGGCCCAAATTAGGGACACTTAGGCCGACATTACATACATGTCCCCTATATGTTTATTTTTTTAAATTAGTTTATTTAAGGGGGATTTCCGGTTCAATTGACCTAAACTTTGGATTTTTTTTCCAGGGAACTGGTAAGAGTTAGAGACCTGAGTTTTTTTGTCAAATCTTTATTCATTTTTGCTCTACAACTGGGAATTTTTTCAAGTCCAAAAATCCAAAATGGCGTCCAATATGGCGGCTGCCCGGCGGGTACTTCCCAAAACTGCGAGCAGCCTAGAGGTCGCAAATCGTCACCTAGAAAGAAAATCGGCTCAGTTTCTTGAAGAGTATAGTTCAGAGAATGGAATGAACTAGAATCTTTGAAAAATCTCAAAATTTGACAAAATGGCGGTAACTAGGTAAATGACTTTTTTTTTCAAATGCCCGCCATTTTGTCAAATTTTGAGATTTTTCAAAGATTCTAGTTCATTCCATTCTCTGAACTATACTCTTCAAGAAACTGAGCCGATTTTCTTTCTGGGTGACGATTTGCGACCTTCGCGTGAAATTTACGAAATTATTTATCACGTTGTCACTGACTGATTGATCCTCAAATAAACCTTTGTCAAAACGTGGCAACAAAACGTTTAATTTCGTGCATTCTGTGTCACATTATTGTTATCCAAGCAGTTCACTGCCGTTATACGCATAAGAGTCCCACGATGCATAAGGATTGCATAGAACATGGGACAGTTATGCGTATAACGGCAGTTCAGGACGTAGATGCTTGTTCACTTTAATGGCTCCATGTAAATTTTTTTGCTCATATCAATTAATTTCGTTTCAAATGTAGCTAATAAAAAATCTGCACATCATCATCGTCACTGACAGCTGACATGGTTTGCCTTGACGATGACTGTTAGCTCAAATGAGTGACCACAGCAGAATTTGGAATATCACCATGTATTGTCGAGATTTTGCAGCACTGGTTAAGGACCCATTGAACCTAGCGGCCATTTCAACTAAATCGCATTCGGTTTCATGCTTAATTTGAAGTTATATTGCACAACCCGGATTTTTTTTTTCTTAAATTCCTGTAGAAAAAAAAAACGTGAAAGTAATCCGGGAAATTGCTAATTTTCATTTGCTGGCCAGTATATCTCGGAGATTTTCAAGTACACTGAAGTCTTTTTTTACACGGTTTTTTTACGCGGTTTTTTTTACACGGTTTTCCACGATTTACACGGTACGTTTTTAACGATTTCTCGACAACGATACAACCTATCGACTTGATTCCAATCACATTATCCGTTTCAAGCTATTTGTAATCGAATGGCAAAAAATCACAATTTTTGGTGTAAATACAGAAATTTTTAAAATATGTCTATATGGACCATATCATGCTTTAATTACAAATGGCATCAAAATCCGATTTTTTAAAAACATTTAAGCATGCGAAAAATCAAAATCTCGTAGGTTTTTTTTTACACGGACCGTATCCCCCGTGTAAAAAAAGACCTGAGTGTAGAAACGCCTGGAGCTTCAGGAAATAACGAATTTCTCGGTACTCCGGCACACAAGACTCTTGAACTGGTGGATCACCAAGACCTTCAATGTCACCGGAATGTAGAAAATTATGAAGGTTTACGGAGTTCTTAATTTTGTTTCAGTTATTGGAGTCCCGAGGGCTCCAGATGATTTGAGAGTTACAAAAGCTTCCAAAATTCATGCGTGTTTTAAGAATTTGTTTAAACCGGAAATTCAGTGTTCCCGAAATTCCTGGAACTCTGGGAATATATATCACCTTTTGTGACAAAGACATAGTATATACGATTTGGTAAATAGGCCTATTTTTTATTGAAAATTAAATCGACAATTTTCAACGGACGGGGAAATTGCTGCCTTCCATCTACTTGTAAATAATTTTGTAGTCGAAAAATTCAAACAACGAAAAATAGGCAGAACCCATTTGGAAAACAATGGCACACTATAAGACAATGGCGTAGAAAGCTGTCAATTACACAATAAATGGAAAGTGCTAAATAAATACTAAGTTAAGGGTAGTCCAACTCAAAAATTCCATCTGGGTAGTAGTAGCCAATGTGTAAAAAATTTATGCTCTGAAAGTTCTCTGGATTTAACTTTAGAATACTTTGAACTTGCCTACAAGTTTCCTTTTTACACAATATGTTATCTGTGTTCAAGCAATCTCTCTTCATGATTATTTTCTAACGCACCCACCTTTTCTCTACCCCTGCAGGTGGTCCCTATGCCGCTTTCGGAGGTCGTGACGCCTCCCGCGGGTTGGCCACATTCAGCGTCACCAGCAACGACAAGGAAGAGTACGATGACCTGAGCGATCTCACCCCAATGGAGATGGAATCGGTCCGGGAATGGGAAATGCAGTTCAAGGGTAAGACAGATATTCAAATTTCCCTTCGTAAGAACCAGTCTAAATTGAGTCGCTTTTGTATTGTAGAAAAGTACATTCTCGTCGGTCGCCTGTTGAAGCCAGGTGAGCAGCCCACGAACTACTCCGACGAAGATGAGGACACTCCAACCGAATCGACTCCCACCGGGGAAAGCAAACCTGCCACCAGCAAGGACGATACGACAGCAGCAGCAGCAGCGGCTCCTTCTTCGCCTAAGAAGAAGGCAGACAGCAGCAGTGGCGACAGCAAACCAGAATCGACGCCCAGTGCGGCCGCAGATGCCAGCGCGAAAGCTGAGGCTACCTCGAAGGCGGAGGATCTGAAATCCAGCGGCGATTCGAAGGGCAAGGACGAGTGACGCCCCAATCTGAGCAGCAACAAATGTAGCAACAGCAGCAGCAGCAGCAACAATAGTGGTAACAACAGTTGTAGGTTTACTAGTGGGGTGGTCAGTCGGAGTGGAGATGAAGAGGAGGAGGAGGAAGACGACGATGAGGCACGCAGCAGACCATTCGATCAGCATAGTATTTGCGACATGTTTGGATTTTAACATACCTCTCGTTCAAAACACGGAAGAATGGAAATGGTACGCAAGCTAATGTTCAAGGGGATTGTTTTGTGAAGTATGAATGTTCCCAACAAATTTTTGTAAGTTGCAATTTTATGTTTTTTTTTGTAAATGCTGATATTTGTGCTTGCAAATTTGCAGCCGAATGACTAGATTGTGAAGAACTTCATTTAAATTTCGAGACTCGGAAAACACTGGCTGGCTTCGGTAAAATTTTACCGACATTTTAGAACTTTGATTTTCAACGCAACTATTTTTCTCGGAAATAACTTTAGAAGATTTTCATTCTTACCTAAATATCCGTACCTTTGTTGTTGTAAAGTGTTAAATTTGTTTTGTGTCAATAAATCAAAGTATCTGAGTTTTACCAATAGGGCGAGAGTTTTTGAAAGCTGGTTTTTTTTTAATTGGATATATTGCGCAAGTGTGAGGATTGGTAAGAAAACTACTCTTCACAATTGTCGTTCGTTTTCGTTGCCGACCTTGATAGACATCACTTTGGGCCGATATTTTCTACAGCTCGATTTATTTTTAAATCTTGCCAAACTTCGAATTATCTAGGCTGAAGTAACGTTTATTCAACTACCAACGAAACTTTCGGGTACATTCAAATTGTACAGAACCCCGTTTGAACATTGCCTGTATGTTAATAATTTGTTCTTTTACAAAGGTGTGGAGCAAGGCAATTTTAAGCGTAATAGAATCATAATAATGCATAAAACGTGGTATCTGTTGTGAACTGTTTTATATTCGATGTGCGTATTTGTACTAGGACATTGTTGGTTTGAACAGTTTGCAAAGACAAATGGGTGTTTACTAGAATATTTACAAACGAATAACCGGTGTTCAAAGACTTTCAAATCCAATTGAAACAACATTTGAACGCTTTCACACACTGCAAACAAAAACTAAGGTTGCTGTGCTAGGTACTGGTCAAAATCGACGTTTTGATTTTGCACAAGGTTTCAATCAATTTTTCCCGCAAACAAACTGCTTGTCCGTCCAAGTTAAGTTCAACTTCCGACTACTATTTATTGTAGAGTGTTTTAGATTCGTCATTCCAGCCCACATTTCCAGTAAATAAAGAGAACGATTTTCAAAGTACTTATCACTCTCACATTTTTTTGTAAAGCTTGCTTCGCATTGGTATGTCGCCTATCATCGTCTCCTGACGCACATTTTTCTTTTCAGAAATTGAAAATGAGAGAAAAAGTATGAAAAAAATAACAAACACTCCTACCTTAACTGAAGGAATAAACACAAACACAAACACACACACACACATGAATATGATAAACGAAACAATTATGGTGTCTTGGTATTAATATTACTAAAGCAGCAGAAAAATAACGGGAATGTGAACTTAGCAAAACCAACTAAAAAAAAAGAAACAACTTTACAAGTAAAATACACATCTTTATGTGATTAGCCGTAATCGTTTCGTAATGAAAAAAAAATGATCAAGAAACTGAGAAAGATGACTTCTATTTACAATTACATACCTTACACGAAAACACATTGATATCTAAGAAGGAGTAAAACAAAACAAAAACTTAACGAACCTTACCTACCTAGAATGGAATTCGAACACATTCTTCACCGTGTTTACGACTATTCCGAACACTTGAGTACACACAAATACACATTTGCTGCGAGCGCCAATAATAAAGCTCAATTGGTGGGACCTATATTTATTTAGACATTTCAACCAAAAAACCAAAACAAAAATGCTGAATTTTGCAAACCACATCTACACAAAACCTCCCCCAAAAAAAAAATGGTAAATTTATGGAAAAATCCTAAAATTCAAGGTAATTCAGTTGAAGTGGGGAGGATTTTTTTTTCGTTTTTTGCTGCAGTTGTGGTCTACACTCTAGAGAATAGCTCCTAAGTTTTAAGGAAGTGTAATTTACCGTCTATTTTTTTTTAAAGGAGTATAAAGTTAATGGTCATTTTGTTTTGTTTTGTAAGGCAGCGCTCGTGATTGAGTCTTTTTTTATATACTATATTTCAGGAAAGTTGCAAACCAAGTAAGCTTAACTTAAATTTGCAACACATTGCCTACACTGAAACAACAACACATTAGAGAGAGAGAGAGAAAGAGAGAGTAGGTAACTAAAGAAAGGAACGGTTCGGTAGGGATGTGTTGGAATTTAACGAGCGAAAGATGCATGGAATAAATTCGTAAGTAAAATTGAGTAAGTTTAGAGGAAAACAAAATGAAAGATTGAGTTGCTTTGGTGGCTCTAGAACTGTTCCGAAATTCCTTTGTGGTCCACTGCCGGTATAATTGTCCCGGGTTCTAGATGATGATGATGGTCCCACCTCTTACCCCTACAAAGGTTTGAGCTGGACGATTTATCTTTAAATATGACAATTTAACCAGGTTTGTAAACAAAATCGAACTGGTTACAGTTACAGATATAAATTCCCTCTCGAGTTAACAATTACTTCACAGCGATATAAATGTGGAAAAGCTCAGGCGTCCACCTCTTGGTTCGCCTTTTTGTCCACCTAAAATATTCATAAGTATTAGAAGCAATCAAGAGTTAATGAACAATCAACAAAGCATCCTATTACACTAGCAACCCCGCAATCTGAGGCTATCATGATTTTCAGCAATGTCAGGAATGCTCACTTACTACTAACTCAAGATTCCAAATAAGCTTCAAAATTGCATTTTTTTAATCAAATGTTAAATTCAGTCCTCTATATCCGTACGAGACTCAAACTTTTGTTGACTACTTTTTTTTTTAATCTACTACTATTAAATCAAATATTAAAAATCCATCATGGCGAACAGAAATAAATTTTGCAGTGCTACAATAATTATTAAAAAGTCATGACAGTTATCCATACAAAATAATCCGTTAGAGATAACTTCGTTAAAATACATAATTTATCAATTCATAAAAAAAAATCAAAAGACAGTTTTAACGTGTGAAATGCAGTGTCTTTTAAATTATGTAAGTGTTGCTGTACGTTTGATATGTCTAGGCATCGAATTGAAAACATTTATTCCTTTAAAATATAATAGACTTTCATATACACAATGGGACAATTATGCTTCCTTCGGCAAACATTTCAATACAAAGCTGATATACGACTAATATGAAGTTTGGAAACTCTACATTAACCTTATATAAAAAGGTGAATTAGTGGGCTTGGTGGTTATTTGGGGCATTTACCTCACTACTCATAAAGAACCCAATTGGCAATCGACGCTCGTCGGTGATTGGCACTTGATTACGTAACAGAGACCGTCATTAAAAAAATGTCTCAATGTGCGAACACTGCGAACTGCCCAACATCTTAAGGACTGAACACTGGACACTGAAGACATTTTTTAAAGTATAAGACTTATTAAAACTTCAAAAATCTTGAAATCACAAATCTTTTCTACTTTCTCGATATCTCGAATGTTTCTTGTCTGTCTCAGAATATTGAACACTGCCAAAAAAAAAAAAAAAAAAATAAGATCAAAATCTAGAAAATTTGCAATTTGTTATTTTGGAAATTTTCCCATATATCTATGTCAAGTCCTTAATATTTTCGTTAGAAGTCTGCACAGGTTTCTTTGAAGTTTATTCAAGAATATCAATTTGAATCATCCCACAGTTTTCTCATCGCTGTTATCAAAATCGTCCCTTGGAATTCGCTCTACGATTTTTCTTTGAATTCTCAGTCAATCCAATTTCTTTGAAATATTGTTTAACATTTCAGAATAACCACCTCGTAGCTCTTTGAATAAGAGAAAGTTTGAACATACTGAGAGGCACATATCATCGGTAAGAGACGTGTGTGTGAGAAAATTTGCGAAAAAATCTAAGGGCACCGGTGGGATTCGAACCCACAATTCCCATTCAGTACACGGGTGCATTGCCAATTATACAACGGTGGACCTATGGTCTACGTATGTATTTGGCTAATGACATAAACAATTAAATTGACTGCAAAGTCGCTAAACCGTAAATCAAAATCTTTGAATAAGTTTTCTCTTGAAAACATAGGACCTCAGTAACAACATCTCCTCTTGGGCTTCTCGTGGAAAACAAGCTTGCTCGTTAAGTTGCAAACAATATTGCATGCAAGGTATAAAGAATATGGTAAAAAACCAGTATTGGCCATGTTCCTATATTGGCCACCTTTTGACGATATTTCACGTTGTTAACAATTTTGAGATGTTCAGTTGCGTTCAGTTTGTTGATACAAATCAGATAGCGAATTCGGGTATCGGGTATCAAGATTGGGCCTGCTTGTTTTCTGACAAACGTCAGTTCGATCGTTTGTTTTTAAAACCCAGCTCAGGTTGAGGTTCGCACTGACAAAAAGTTCGGTTTCGCAGCGGGAAGTATAGCTACTCAAAAGTGAGTGGGCGCACTTTTACTTACTTTTGAGTAAACGACGTTCTCGCGCAGTCGAAACCACTCTGTGATATTTTCAGCAGGGAAGTTTTTTTTTTATTTGTTTTGATAAAAAAAATGGAAATTACCTGCATTTTACTGGAGCTGAAGACGACTGAAAACTGTCTCCGCATGCAATGGAGTTATAATTGGAACCTAAATCCAAAATTTCATGGTGCACAGGAACTTTGTGAAACCAGTGTGGTTACAGTTGCAAGCATCACCATTTTAGCGCCGCTCGCCATAGAGCGAACTGTCATTTATTGCGAACTGTCATGGCGAGTATTAATGCCATCGAATGCAATTTATTGACAATTTAAAACTTGGTTTACTAATCAAGATGAATGTCTATGGGATCAATAAACAGTTTTCTGAGCACAAACGAAACTCTATCAGATGATGTATAAAAACCGGCATGTTTTTCAAAATTCAATAGCCAAATTCCTACTTATCTTAGTACATTTCGGCCGGTGTGGCAAATCAAAGTTGGCACTCGTGGAGAATAGAAGAACTATGAGAGTGATGATGGTTTCAAAATTTTACTCGGTGAGGTATACGATTGCAATCTTAAAATGCTTTTACTTTGCAAATGAAGCATTTAATTTAAATCTGGACTGTACCAGTCGAGTATTAGTACAAGACACTGAAGAAGTCTGCTCATTGTAGACGAAATACGCGTATCTGTCAGGGATAAGCAAATAAGGTAATTGAATTAAATAGAATTACTAATCCCTCTCTTTTTCTCTTTATAAACTTTTATTGGCAATACAATAATTTCGCCGTTTCTTAAGTTAATGAAAAGTGCAATCGAAAAAATGTGCGACGAAAATCGTGGGCAGGCTTTTGTCTTCCCATACGCTCACGCATACATAAGAGTGAAGAAGAGAAGTGTCCCGAAGAATGCGATGATTTTCCCCTCTTTTTATGCCTCGCCGGCGTTTCACAAAAGTGAGAAATGTGGAAAGCTGCAAATGTGTTGGATTGTGCATGCTAAGTTGTGGTGGTAAAATTCTAAAACGTAGAATCACTATCACAAGAAAACGGAAGAACTGTGGTAAAAAATGTGCGGGTGATAGGCGTTTGTTTATGCACACATATAGAAATGGATGCATGTTTTTATATTGGTGGATTCAGTTGTTGCTATGGTTGCTATGCAATGCTGACTCGTTGGAGGAGTTCACCATGCAATGACAAAGTGGTTAGCAGAATGTGTGTTTAGTGCGACGGTGTTGATGCAACAACGGTGTGCGGAAGGCTGTCTGTAATGTTGCACTGTCAGTTGCGCGCGGCCGCGTGCGTGTGTGTGTGTGTGTGTGTAAGGTCTTTCATGTACAGGTAAAATCCGTAGTTGGTAAGGTAAGATTTGTCATTGAGGAACTACAAAAGGCATGAATAGTAGGTTGAGTACAATTAGAGGTTATTAAGATTGATCAACTCTAACAGTGAGGACAGCCCACAGCTAATGACAGGCGTCCTGCTACAATGAGTGATAGTTCCATTTCATCATCAGCAAAGGAATTCTCAGCATATTTTCTTCAATCATTGACTTGTTTTCAAGCTCTTCGTTGATGATACGTAAACCAGTGGTTGTTAAATAATTTACTTTTTTTCAGTCTACGTCCGGCCTCTTAAAAATATTACATTTGAATATTATTTTAATAATAGTACGCAAAATTGTTCATTTTTGGTTTCAGGAATTCCTGTTATTGAGACAAAATTAATTCGGGAATCAGGATCTTGACTCCATATTATTATATTAAACTTCCTACGGTTACAATCAATCCTCCTTTACTATATATCTCCCTAACGCGATGATCATCATCATCATCATCCCAACCGATGATCCAATATAGAGTTATAGTTGAATGAATTTAATATACATTATTATATATTTCATTTATTAAATTGAATTCCTATATCTTTTTAGATTGTTATCATTGTTTATCATGTTATATCATTAAATTCTACTTATGCATTTCAAACTATTCAGTATTTTAACTTAAATGAGGTAAACTTACACTCCTTCCACTTTTTGTGACGTTTGCGTTTTTAAAGTCATTGCTTGTCGTTGCTTGATATCTATGCCTTTACCGGTTGATCTAACGGAGGCACATATTGAATTTAATTATTTTCATTTCATTATTCACTTCAACAGCATACTCCTTCATGGACCAAACAATGTTGGATTTCAAATAAAACAAGGATAATCTATCCATTCAAAAGAAATTCAAAACATATCTGAAATACTGGATTCATCGATATCAATTATTCATGTTTATTTCAGCTTTTCGTTGATAGATCATAAAAAGACCAACAATAAAATAATTAACCTTCTGCAGACTACTAAAAGTTCTACCTAATGACCAATATTAGCTGGAACAATTATATATTTATATTGTTTTGCATTACTTATCGAAATTAAAATTTAGCGGATGAAGCAGTGAAAGCAACAACAATGCATAACATTATATGCTTAAATTTTATACAGGTTATTTCTCATTTAGACGAGATTCCCATTTTATTGTTAGTCTTGTTAGTTATACTTCACACTTTACATTTACATCCTTACATTATTGTAAGGAGAGAATATCAAGTATAATTCAAGATCAAAATATATATTTGGTTAATATAACCTTGAAATTTTAGTGCTACATCCACTTGATATTGTGAGCAGAAGAAACATAGAGATGCATCTTATTATATGTAAAATATGTATTTTTTTTTCATTGCAGAATATCAACTATTTTATCTACATAAATTTATATTCATTATTCTAGTTATTCATCACAATTTTTAGCATTATTGTTAGTATCATTCGAGCAAAATATATTCAATTGCTTAATATATCCTATACATTTCAGTGTTACATGCACCTGCCATTGTGAGCTCAGGAGGTATAGAGCTGCATCTTATTATATGTAAAATACTTCTTCATTGCAGTAGCAACTATATTATCCATATAAATGTATTTCACTATGTCTTATTTTAATGTTCTGATATATTTCATTTCTCCATTTCATATAATTTCATTATATAAATAAATACTGGGTTGGGAGGGAGCACCAGGGTATCATTCAAATTGAAACTGGACGATGGTATGATTGACAGCCGGAGTCTAGGAGGGAATAAACACTATCATTTTCTTTATCCTACCGATTCGATTGTGGTGGTGTGAATTCTACTCCAACAGATTCAGGGCGATTGACGCGCCCTTCTTAACAAACCATCCTGTAGGAAGCTTAATAAGTATTGCGAATTGCGTTATTCGATTTGTTGGATCGTATCGTTGGAAGGAGATTCTTAAATTCCCGTGGATTTCGCGTAAGTGCCTCTGCTTACGGGTCCACCCCACCGTTTTTGGCCCTTCATACAGCGATATTGTGAATTCAGATCGGTAGCTCAAATTGATCTTGCTATTAAGTGGAGCTGCATACAAGACAAGATCTTCGAAGGGATGGTGGCTACCTTACATACATACATACATACATACAATACAATAATTTCGCCGTTTCTTAGAGCGTTTGCTGCGACATTAAGTCCCAAATTTGGCTGACTGAGTGGCTTTTACTCAGTTTGACATTTCTCGTTTACTCAGATTTTGACAACCTAATGCATCAGACGAAATTGAGTACGATCGACGCACCCGGTGAGTAAGCTGAAGTAAGCGTGTAGTTCGCACAAATGATTAATTTTCAAATCAATCGTTTAATGCGTGAACGATAATCTACACTGAAAAAAGTTGTCACGTAGTTTCTATTAGTAAAATTTTAAATTCTCCCGCAAAACCAAATCACAACCAAAATCATTCAAATTTAGTTGGATACATCAGTACAGATTGAAATAGCAGTTGGCAGCAGATATTGTTTATCCTCAATACATACTCAGGACTGGTAGCCATCACTGCTGTCAAAAATAGTGATTTTAGTGACCATGTTGAAGAAATAAGTGACTAAATAGTGACTGATAGTTGTAAAAATAGTGACTAAAAAGTGACCCTGAATTGAATTAAAAATAAATTTTATTGAAAACTCTTCGGAATTTCTGAGGAGCACAACTCCTGTGAACTTCAAAGGAAAATTCCAAGGGCATTCTGAGAATAATTTCATAAAGTGTGTGGGAGAAAACAAATTAGGAGCATAAGTCCTTGGATTTTTTTTGTTGAAAATACTAAAAGAAGGATTACAATTAAATCCGAGAATAACTCCAGGACATCTTCAAAGGAATTTGTAAAATAAATTCAGTAGAGTTTTCCAAACAAATTATGAGAAGAAATCTAAGGAAATTTTGAGTAGAAATGCCAATGAATTCTTAAGAGACTTTCAATGTGAGTAGAATTCCAAGGGAAGTAGTGAGATTCAAAAGGAAATCTGAAATGAATTCAATTAATATTCTGATAATCTTTCCAAAGGGTGTCTTATTGTGGAAAATTTCAATAAAAACTAAAAGAAAATTGAATTCGGAGGATAGCTTCATCGAAATTCCCGTTGAATATGAAATGGACTATTCTGAGAACTTCCCAAATTTTTTCTATGAATTTCTGAATACCACTGTCCTTCTGTGAGGTTTTCGAAGTTTTTCTAAATTTCCAGAACTTTTGTGCTCCCGCATTTTTCATGGAATTAGAATGAAATAATTAGTATAGTTTTATGATTTTCACTTAAGTTCTCATGATTTTTCTGAAGTTCATGAAACTTCCATTAAATAATCGACACTAATTTAAAACTTCTTCAATAGTCTAGACTTTCCGGGTGTTATTAAAACTGCCTAAACGAATTTCTTTAAAGTTCTCTATGTTGCCCTGAATTTATTAGTATTCTTTAGTATTTTTTTGCCTTGAAGTTTAGACAATTTTCCATTACCATTAAAAACGCTCACTTATTTTCCCTGAACTGAAGTTCTCTAAATTTGTTTGTCCGGCAAATTATGTATTTAAAATTCCATGACGTATTTAGATCAATCATAGAATTCTTGGAATACGGAATTCCTTGTAAGTCGTTGCAAATTTGTTTAAGTTAATGGGATTATTCTGAATCTATTTGATCGTCCTCGAAGTACTCAGAACTTCGCTGAATATCATGAAACTATCTAAATTCTAAGTTCCCTGGAATTTCTTGAAGATATTTATCGCTGCTTGCTAAAAGTTCTTGCATTTTTTTTAAATGAATGAAACTTCGTTGATATTCTCTAATTAACTTAGCTAAACTTTCGTATTTTTAAAAGTTCTTGATATTTTTTCATGATATAATACTCTCACGTTTTCCGGATGTTCATATAATTTTTATCACGTTCTAGAAGTTCTATCGGAGCTTTGTTGAAGTTTCCGGAACTTCTTTAAGGTTTCTACAATTTTCTTTAAATTATTTGAATTGCCCTTGATTCTCTGATTTGAACTGCCCTTGATGTTCTCGAAGCTTCCCTAAAGCTCTCAATTCTATTGAAGATAAATTTCCCTGAAATTCTTTGGACTTCTGTGAAGTTCCTGAAATATGTATGAAGTTTTCATAAACTATCTGATGGTCTCTGTACTTCCCTGAAATTCTCGGAACATCTTAAGGGTTCTAAATTTTCCTAAATTTACGATTATAGATATTTAAACTGCTCTAAAAAGTCTGAACTAAAGTCATGTGCTCTTAAGATCTGAAATTCCCCAAAGATCTCTAGATTTAGCTTTTCTGAGGGGCTTCGATTTTTCTAAATTTGCACGATACCCCTCAAGGTTTCTATATTTCTCAAGTTTACTTAACAAAAAAAAAAACAATAGTTGCAATTTCCAAACCTACGACTGGATGCCTTCCTTCGAATAACAACTGAAGTGCGGTAAAAAATCGGTAGAATTGTTTCAAACACATCGTTGGTACTTGAGCGGTCGGCGATCATCTCTTTTTGCCAGTGGTGGCGGGGGGGACACACCCCTCACCATCCCTCTCCAAAGGGGGAGTTTGGTAAAGAGAGATGATAAAACCGATTTGTACCTTCCTTAAAAGTTGTCCTAGTTCGCTATCTACTTTCTATATGCAATTTTCACACTGCCGTAATCTAAACGGAACTATCAATTCTATACTTTCATCTCCTCCTCATCTATCGTATAAAAACTACCACTTCAGTCTGTTATTTGAAATTAGCATCTTCAACTATAAAAAAAAAAGTTTATGGAAATTTAAGAATGTTCCTACAATTAACCACTTCATTCGAGCAGATAAAATGACGTTTACTACCACTCGAACTTTGAAATGAAACATTATTTTGAGATTTTTTCTTCTAGAACCTCGAGAAAAGTAGCCAACATTTGTGCGTTTCATAAAAAAATAGAAATTGGTTGGTCCAGTTTTGTGAAATCGCTGGTAGAAAGTCACGCCAAAACTGCTTGACAAAGTGGTCAATTGTTGTGAAGTTAATGGGACTGCAATGAAGATCTCCAATATTTCATAAAGTTAATTACAAACTTGAAATGAATCATTTAATGTTTTCCTTAATTCAGGCACTTTGAAAATTTTTAATATCATGAACTTGTACATGGAATACGAAACTACAAGACATTGAATGTTTTTAGATTTTGGACTTACTCAAATTAAGTACGTTTTTATAAACTGTGAACAGTGAAAAATTAAGTTCAACATTCATTGGATTTGATTACCAACTTGTTTCTTTAAAACTGATTGGCATGTCTTAAAAACGCTTGGGTTAGTTACTGTTGATCTTCCAGAAAAGCATATTTTGATCGCATTTAAAAAAAAAAGCTTTCTTATTATAAGCCTTGAATTTATCCGTTAAAGTTCTGGGAAAACCTGGAAAACTCAGGAAATTTTATTTAGAAAAATGAATAGGCAGCCTGTAGATAAAGAAAGAAGATTAAACGTCACAAAGCAAATAATAATCAATATTGAAATAAATTGACGCTAATATAGTTGAAAATAGTGACTGATTACAAGAAAAAGTGACTTTAGTTACTTGACCTTAAAAAAAGAGACTTCTTAGTGACTGGCTTGAAAAAAGTGGCCAAGTCACTCAAAAGCTAGTCACTACCAGCCCTGATACTTGAACCAACATAATTCATACTGATATATTTTCAAAATGTTGGGAATTCAAAACATTTTGTAAAAAACGCCATGTATTAGGATCGAAAACCAATTTTCCGGTGAATCTGGATATCTGGAGGGGTGTTTTATGACAACCGGCTGATCCAATAAATATGATTCTGAGATAGCTTCACTTTAATCAGAATTCTATGCATTTTATAAACACTTAGAGAGCGCTAGAATCACTTCTCGAAATGGTATTTTATTCGGTGAATCCAGACATCCAGAACCATTTTTTGGCCATCCAGCAGAATAATCTTTATGTTGATGGTATATTCCTTTCAAAAACAGTCACCTCGATACAACGTAACTAAATTTTTCATTTCGTAATGTTACGTTATCGAAACAATAAAATTTGTTTGAAAATTCTAGATATCTACAGGGTTCCCCAGAAAGTATAAGAACACAACTCGCCGCCATTTCTACCCAGATGAAATTTATCAGTTTGTGTGCGCAAAGTGCACTTTTTTACAAAATCATCAAAATGTGAGGTATTTCTCCGGAAAAGCGCAAACAGATCGTGCACAAATGGTGCACTATTCCCAACCCAGGAAATTGGCAAAAATGGAGGAAGTAAGTATCGGAGCAGTCCAAACCGCCATCCGGAAGTTCGGTGAAGAAGTTACCTTCGAGGACACATCGAAATCATCTGGCCGTAAATCGAGACCGGCGGACCGAAAAGTGGAACAGAATCACCAAGGTTTCAAAATAAACAACTCCAGATGAAGAAGTTTGCCGAAGCTTACTGTTTTCGAGTGATATGGAATTTAAGAAAAATATGGTCAAAACATCGTTTTTCATTCTGTTTTGTTCTTCCGCTAACAAACGGAAAGTTAGATTTTGAACTATTTTTTACGTCAATACATAATGCTTATAAGAAACTCTGCCGCAGACACCAAGTCACGGAAATGGTTTGTTTAGGAGTTAGTAATTTTGCGATGCCTCACCACACACGTTTAAAAACTGGATCCATGTGCTGTGGTGTGAAAATAGTGTCGACATGATGTTTCGACAGCTTGGATAATGCCACACCTCCATCACACCTGTGGACGCCCTGGGTAAGAATGAAGTTCCTTCCAAAAGAAGCTTATCAAAGAGAGATTCCTTACTATATTTTTAATTCGCCGCAAAAGTAGTCTCGTATTATTGATTATTAGTTCAATATTGAATTGTATATGTATTTTGCAGGTAATAACAAGCGCATGTGAAACGACCTAGGAATTTTACATTCCCAAGACCAGGTTTTAAACAACCGTCCACTCAAACATCCTGTCGATGATATACGTACTTTGGAAGTGCTGCCCGATAGTACTCAAGTATTTAAAAGCATGGTACAGGCACCGACAAGGTGGTCAAATAACATAGTTATACCAGCCGACGTAATGAGCAAATACAACCTCCAAACCCCGGTAGCAGATATTACACACCTTAAGGATCTCGTCGCATATGAAGAAAGCTGTGACTTAAAAATGGCTTGCGGATTAAAAGGTAAATAAGTTACCTTCGAGGACACATGGAAATCTGGCCGTAAATCGTGAGCAATAGACCGATAAGTGAACCAGAAGATGACCAAGGTTTCGTGATTCAGAAAAGTGCCTCTGTTCGAGATTTGACCAAAAAACATCGAAGAGTAACGTGCAACATGCCAAGCCAAGAAACGGGCTGAAGACGTTAAAGAAGCAGAAGAAGCCGAAACGGAGTCAGAAACAAGCCGCATCGGTCACACCGAGGGCTCGGAAGCTAGCTATATGATTGCCTGCTGCGTGGAGAATTGTTTTATCATGGACGATGAAACGTACGTCAAATTTAACTACAAGACGCTTCCGGGAGACCAATACCACACAGTCCGTGATGGTCAGTAAGTTGTCGATATCGATAACTAGATTTTTACCGAAAAATTTGGTAAGAAGGCCATGGTTTGCCATTTGTGACGAAGGAGACGATGAACACTGAAATTTACGTTCGGGAGTGTTTGAATCGGCGTCTGCGGCCCAAGATCCGTCAACATGATGGCCCAGTACTATTTTGGTCCGATTTGGTGTCAATCCACTACTCGAAAGACACGGTAGCTTCATACATAGCAAAAAATATGCAATACGTCCCAAAAGAGATGAATCCTCCGAATTGTCCGGTCCGGTCAATCGAAACTTGTTGGGCTCTTTCCAAGAGATGTCTATGGAAATACTTTAAGGCAATGAATCCAATCGAAGAGTGTGGAAAAGACTGGACAAAAGTGACAGCGCCAGATCAAAAATTTGCTCCTTGGCATACGATTAAAGAAACTGCGAATTATTTTCATCCAATTGATATGTAGCGTCCCGTAACCTCACTTTTACCTGTGCACTGACTTTCAAAACCAGATGTAATGCCATATTCATACTCGAATCGGTTGAAAAATACACTTATCTTCTAGTTTACTCACTCTACCCATTGCAAGCAATATTTTGATAATTGTTTATGTTTTGAGAGTTGGTGCACAGGTAGATTGAGGTTAACGGCACTCATTATGAAATAAAAATTTGAGTTCATTAACATAACTTTGTTTTATTCCAATACTAAACTGTGCTTATACTTTCTGGGAAACCCTATATTCCATAATTATGACGGGTAGTGTATATGCAGATTAACAATCGCTTGGAGTGTTATCACAATTCTTTTGTGAAGTGTTCTTCCAGAAACTTCCGGAAAGTTAGTAAAATTGTGTCTTGCTTAATCTTCTTTATTTAAAATTGCAGTTACACCAAAGAGGTAACTCTAAGACTAGTAGGTCCCGAAGAAACGTGCTCAACTTTTTGGCTCAGCTCTGGTACTCTCTTCGGTCTAATAGCTAATAGATTCACCCCTCGAAACATAGGAAAAACCAATAACCCCTCATTTTATCCGTCAAACTTTCATAGCGAATCAAAACAAACATAGTGTAGTACTAGAATTACGACTAGAATGAGGTACGTTAATCGATTTGCTTGGGACCAATAGGCTAGTCAAGTAGTGAGCCAATTTAAAATCGTTAGTTTCGTATTGATTGTTGGTTACACTTCGAACGAATAAAAACCATTTGGTTCCTCGCAGTCAATGGTTGCTTTGATACTTTGAATTTTGCGATCTAACATCTCCTATACAGTAGGACTGGAATGTAGATGGCAACCGAATTCGTCGTCATTCTTGAACAGGAGTTGGAACTGGAACTGGATCTAGACTGGTACGTCTAGGTCAAATTCGTCGAAGAATAATGATAATGGGTTTGAACCAGGAACAGGAACATTGTGGCGGCCTCCCACTGCCGAACGAAAACCTCGATCTCGACGAAACTGCGAACGATTGACTTAATGCGGACCATGACAGGATATGCACGATGAAACTGCTTCTAGATTTGCTTTTGGAACTTGCTCGGAACGACAACTCGTACGACTTGGGTAAGCGACTGTCGTCTGTTGAAGTAAGGACGAACATTCGGGTTGGTTATGGAGCGTACATCGCTTGGCCAACCGTCACGGATGACTGATTGTAGCACTTTGTCCGTCTTTGTTGTTACGACTTTGATAGCTTCAACATGTCTTCTTCCAGGGAAATTGCAGGTACGATGTAATCTTCTTCCGGTCGAATGGAACGATCGATCAGTCTAGACAGCATGTCGGCACAGCCAAACTCGTTGGTGGATACATGGTGGATGTAAAAGTCGTAGTTTAGTAGCATCAGCGCCCATACGAATACTTGGATCCAAAGATTGATAAAAGAGGCTTGTGATCCGTGAGAACGGGTGAAACGACGTCCAAGCAGATACTTGTAGAATCTCGTAGGTTAGATCAAGCGCTTCCTTTTCTGGCTGACCGTAACCTGGCTCGGCTTGAGTGAGAGATCTTGAAGGGTGCTGGATTGCCTTCATGCATCCGTTCGGAAATTGGTGGAATATCACTGTCCCGATGCCTGTGCTGGAAGCATCTGCTGCTACGGTGATTGGCAATTTTGGATCGTAGTGCATTAGCAACAAGTCGGACTTTGCTTGAATTGTTCGAAAGACCGCTGGCAATCGGAATTCCACTGCAACTTCGATTTTTTCTTTAGTAGCTTTTCGAGAGGATGGAGAAGCTCATGTATGTTCGGCACGAATCTGCCGTCAAAGTGAACGATCTCAGCTCGGAAACGTTGTTCGGTTGTGGAATGGAAGCGATGGATTGTAGCTTCTAAACATTCAGCTTCCATTCCTCCGGGGTAGGTAGAGGATAGTGGTTGGCTTCGAGCACGTCCATTCGGCATGCGTACTGTACTGCAACAATCGGTGCGGCTCACTCCGAGAAGTCAACCGGCGTAATGATTCCGAGTGACTGGAGACGCGTTAGCTCAGCATCCACCAGTGGAATAGTGTTGAACGCAACTGGTCGCTTCGAAAAGAAAACAGGTTTGGCGTTAGGTTTAACAAATTGCTTCGCCTTATAAGGTTTTGCGCCGGCGGGGTTAACCGCAATCGCATGACAGATCAGTGGTACTGTTTACGTGAACTTAGTCGGTTTTTTGGACAGATTTTCTCGATAATTTTTCAGACTATAGTGAGATGTTAACCACACTTCTGCAATGTCCACGAGCAACATCCTTTCAACGCGCTGTTCCTCGACAATTTTCAAGTTGAAACACACAAACACACAAACACAAATACACTAAATCTGCCTACGTGAATATACGGTCAATTTCACCAAATTTGTAGTGGACGACGTGTAATTCAGGTCAAAATTACTAACGTCGGGTTATATTTGAGATTTTCTTAATACAGATCAGCAATAACTGATGTGCTCTTTTCTGTTGTTGGTCGTGATTTGCTCGATTGGTTCCGCTATTTGACCCTTTTCTCGTGACCAGTGTTGGAAAAGTTCGCGATATTTAACGAAGTTCACCATGGGAAAAGTTTGCGAGTCACAGTGAGTTATCGCGAACTTTTCCATCACTGCTCGTGACTCAAGGCTCGCCTACGCAAGCTGACACCATCTTTGGGATAGGGAAAATTTCCCCTATACGACGATGCCGGTAATTTGCGTTCGATTGGCGAGGAATTTTTTTTTTTTTTTATTATGGTCACTTTAACGCTCTTGGGTCATTCGTGACTTGTCCGGAGGTGAGATTTGATCTCGTGACTTTGGCGTGAGAGGTATGGATGTTAACCACTACGCCGGGGTCGCCCCCATTGGCGAGGAAAGAATAAGGGTCTGTTCATAAACTACGTAGACATTTTAGGGGGAGGGGGGGGTTGGCAATTGTGCACGGTCCATACAAATTTTAAAAATTTTGTATGGAAAATTGTCTACGCAGGGGGAGGGGGGGGGGTCAAGAATCCAAAAAAAAACTGTCTACGTAGTTAATGAACAGCCCCTAATCAACGTTCTGTTTATAATATTGATAGTACCTTTTCAATTGTTGGTCTAAAATATATTGAATTGGTTCCGCTAGTTGATAGATCGAAATTCTATCCGCCAGACTATGAATATAGCGACTATAATCAAGATTGGGTCTGCTTGCTTTCTGACAGACGTCAGTTTGCTCGTTTGTTTTTAAAACTATAGTTATAAAACTATAACCCAGGTTGAGCAGACACGTTGAACGTCTCTAAGGTTGAGGTTCGCACTGACAAAAAGTTTGGTTTCGCACTGGGTTGGAACAGATACGTTGATACGTTGATAGAGACGCGCAAAGAAAATTTCTGTCAAAACAGCAGCATGGTTTTTGAGGGACCTTTTGACAATAGGTCGTATGAATAAAAGCGTTTACTTTACTTTCCCCGTAAGAAAAGCACGGGAAAGTAAAGTAAACTCTTTTTATTCATACGGCCCAATGTCATTGGCAACCATGTTTCGTCGAGTGACTTCAAATGACTTTCATACAGTGCCGCAATGCTGCTGAGAATTCGCTATTAGTTTTTTTTTGCAGTGTACTATGTAGCGAGTCACCGAAAACCGCAGGATGGTCGTCTTTAAGTTGCTGGATTTTTCCGGTTGAAACATGGCTTGGATTCTGTTGCGACTTGTCTGCAGATAGAATCAATTTGAATCGACCCACCGAGGCCACGCTTGACTACACCGTTGATGATGACTTCACATTGGAATTCGCCGATGATAGTAAGTGGTTCAACTGATGCATTGGACGCTTCGATCGACGATGGAGTCAGCTTCGGTCGTCCCAGTTGTTGCCTGGTAGCCTTGGAAATTACCGTGATTTCGCTTGCGGAATCCAGTTGAAAAGAAGCAGCGACGCCGTTGATGATGCAGGTCACGTACTTAAGCTTTTTGGTGTTGTTTGGAATGTGATTCACAACGAAAATCTCCTTAACTTGAGTTCTGGTAACAAGCTTCTTCTTCTGGAACTGCTTATTTTCTTGAGATGGACTGGAAAAGTTGCTTGAAGACTTCTTGGCGCAACCACAATAGCCTTCTTTGTGGCCAATACGATCACCCAATTTGCAATGGTGATCAGAGAACGGACAATCACGAACGTAGTGCATCTGACCACACTACCAGCAAGGAGTTCCGCATTCGTTGGACGTTGTTGATTTCCAAGTTGCTTCTCCGAGACGCTGTGACTGAATTTTTCGAACTTGACGGCTGCTGGATCATCGTGGTGTCCGACTTAAGGTTGACGACTCGTTGGTGCTTCTGCTGTTTCGCCCTCGATGCGAAAAAAGTCCGCGTGCCTTGACAATTTTACACTTATTAAAAATATGTTGTTACTGAATTAAAAGGCGTATTTGCACTTCCCTCATGCCCCAAACGCCCATAGATTTTATTTCAATGGAATTAATGACGTGGAAAAATTGCTGAGTAGAAACTCTTTAAATTCGCCCTTTTGACTTTGTTGCTCTTGGCGGGGACCGTTTTCACCACCCCCTCACTACGCCACTGCTTACGGATGATACCCCGAGCACATCGTTAAGCACTTTTTAGTGTTTTTATCAGGGTAAGAACAGTGAACTATTATCCGATGACAATCACAATGAAATCGAAGCTAACTTTTACTCATTCATATGGAAAAATTTCTAAAAGCGAAGGTCACTCAGCGCACGAGAAACCTACGCTTTAGGAAATATATCCATACAAATGAGTAAAATTGATTCACTCTCTAAGTAAGATTCGCTTTCAGTGTAGGCCGAAGACGACACATCAAGAAGCCTGGCATCACAGCCACGCATACCTTTCTTTTGCGGTTGACATCTTCGCTGCATCTGGAACTTTCACCTTCGAGCGATAGATGGCGCGATTACTAACATGGACGGTTCGGATCAATGAAAACCTCGGCAAACGCTAACTTCACTAAGTTATATTTCTGCTCAAAGTTTCGTCGTTCGCATTTATAGTACATTTTTGGAATGTGCCCCTTCTCTCTGTAGACTGTCCTACCCGACTAACTATTTAGACTTTGCCCGAAGCAAAATGTCGTTAGAAATATGTAAAAAATTATTCAATTTTGTTTTTTTCCTTCATGCCGCTCAAGCGGATTCATAGTCACTTAACAATTCTAAATTCTATTCAAATGTACAGAATGGAATAACCCTCATGACGATTTCGGAGTTTGCCCGTCGTCATGTCAGGTCTTACTAGGCGCTATAGATAAAACTAGACTTTTGAGTAAATTAACATTTTAAAACAATAAATATTCCGGAACAAAAGTATGTCTCATTTCCTCTCGGGACTGTTTAAAAGAAACTCTCAAAAGGTTTTGAGGAAATAGGCTATAAATAAGACTTTCTCATTCGACTATCTATCTATCCCACTTTGAACAAGCTGTTAGGTAGATGTGTAAGTTTGTGATGGCATCCATGTTTTTACAAATTCTAACAACTTACGATTAAAATTAAGTATACTTATTCCCACGAATAAAAACTAAAGTAGTATCTCTGTACACGAATTAAAAAAAAGTTTATCCGTAACTGACAGTCGCAGGTAATGCCCTAGAAAATCTTTCCCAAACTCTGCGTCCGACGGAACGGATTCCAGCTGCCCGAGGTGAAGCTGCTGAGGCGGTTCTTGCCCAACTTTGAGCGCGGTTTGCCACCAATCTTGGAGGTCGTCCCGGTCGGGCTCGGTGCCCCCGAGGACACCCCCGACGAGCTACCGGACAGCGTTGAAATCGATCCCTTCGAGTGGGTTGAGGCCATTGGCTGTTTTAATCAAAAGTCAACTTTGGAACAAAAGGAAAATTGTGAACCGGACTTACCTTCAGATAGTTGCGATCCATCGGGGTGATGACCTTGAGGTCCAAACTGTTCGAACAGTTCTTGATCAGCTTCAGCACCTGCTGGTGGTTGTACCACTTGACGTCCACTCCGCACAGTTCCACTATGAAATCTCCCTCCTTGATGCCACCGAGCTGGAATCGAAAAAAGGGAAATACGTTGTTATCCCGTGAAATCGTTCATGAAAATCTTTTGAACGACAAAAGTCATCCAAGGAATATGAATATGGAGGACTTTCAGATTATATCCAGTGGACTTCTAGGGAAGGATTCAGTGTCTTACAAGAAACGTTCAGAGAACTTTCATATAATGTGTCCTGGGCTAAATCTAGACGACTTGCGACTTTCCATTGATTTACTGAGGTTCGTCTAAGGTAAATGACGGCTTCGGCAATGCCTTTACGCATGAGGATAAAAAATCGTTTGGCTAAACATGGGCGCTCAAGAACTTTGTTTACCCCCTGCCGATAAAAGGTAAATGTTAGGCTGAAGCCATTTACTACAAGTCTTTAAATATGCACTGCTGTGCTTCCCAACTGTCCAAATTTGTTTCGGGAGACCTCTAACATTCAACACTTTTTTTTTCTAGCTGTTCAACTTAAAAACCGCGTCCCAACACCATTGAGAGACTCATTCCAAGCGATACTCACATCAGCCAGCGAGTTAATCTCGACGCTTGAAATCATGACCGGCGCATCGCCCCGCACGTGGAAGCCAAAGCTCTCGAAATGGTCGACGCCACTGCTGCTGCAGTCGCTTCCCTCACTCGACGGCATTTGAGTCAACTTCCGGGACCGATAGTCCGCATCCGACACGTTGCACACGTCCTTGAAGCACACGTCGCACGCCCGAACGTCGTTGTAGTAGTTGGTCTTGTTGCACTGGCACTTGTTCCGGCCACCGTCGCTGCTTCCGTCCATACTACTGCCTCCGGTACTGCTGCTGGCGCTTCCGATGTTTGTACTGCTATTGTACCGACGTCGATCCAACGTCCCTCCGCCGGTCATCAGCATCGAGTTGCCCTTCTGCAGGCGAATGCAGCGCGGGGCAGTCCAGTGGCGTCTCGCCGAAAAGATTGCCATCGGTCCCAGCTTTCGGAATGGGTCCTCGATTTTGTACGCCGTAAAGTCCGGTCCCGTCAGGGAAATGGTAAACTTGGAGGTAGTGTTCAACGTCACATCGATCATGTCGATGTCCTCGTCCAGATAGCCCGCTCCGTCTAGTTCCAGGTCCAACATCTCCAGCTCTTCGGACGTCTTTTCCAGCCCATAGTTGAGCACCTTGGTGAGGGCGATCTTGTTCTTCAGCTCCCGGCACATTCGCTGTAACCGTTGGGCTTCCTCGTGACTAGAGAGGGACTCGCGCAGGTGAGCTTTCTTCAGCATTGCCGGATTGAGGTCCCCCTCGAGGGAGCTTTCATCGAAGATGAACGTGTCTAGCGATTGGGACAACGTTTGGCTGCCCAGATTGACCTTCTGCTTGGTGGCCGACTTTGAAGGGGTACTCGTTTTGAAGTTTCGCAGCGCCGGATCGATCGATTTGGCCGTGTGGTAGTGGGCAAGAGCTGCAAAGAATCACATTCAATCGTAACAAATTGGATGATAATCCAACGGAACTTACCTTTGTAGTGCTCGGACTTCAGTGGTACCAGTCCAGCCCAGGACTCCGGGAGGAACGTGTGCGCCTCGTTGCTCTGGATTATCCGGTGAATCTCCTGGTACTCCACCGTCAGTTGGGTTGCCTCGCCGGCAAGATTGCGTTGTAGCTGAAAATAGCATCGATTGATGTCATGGCTTCGAGAAGGATGTTCACACCGAACTTACCGAACTGCAATCGGAATTGGTCATTTCTTCTAGCTGTAGTAAAAGTTTCTCGTATAGGCACTCGCGTGCCTGCGCCAACATCAGTGCCACCAGCACTTCTAGGACCTGGAAGATACACGCAATTAGTAAAGATCCACTCCAACAAACTTCGCATCCGTACTTGAGGTTTTAAATCCATCGACGGCGCATTGGTGAAGGTGTCGTAGATGTGCTTGAACACACCGGCCGCCCTCAGGAAGTTATCCACGGCCGAGTCGAGCCCTTTCTCCGATGAGCGGTCCTGCCTGGCCCCGATTTGCGTGTAGATGGCGGCCAAGTTGAACAGGATGCAGGCCTTCTCGAATGCGACCGTTCGCTGGCATGAGGGGACCCCTAGTGGTTTAGAATTGAGGAATTTTTTTTCAAGCTGAAACGTTCAAATTGCACAATAAGGAATCTTACCGGTCAGCGAGTCGTACCACTCGAAGTAAACTCCTAGGCTTCGGTCGGGCGGAAAAAATCGTCTCTCGACGTAGTACAATAGGTTGTAGTAGCGGAACAATAGAGCCGCGCCCTGGAGGTCTCGGGTCGGAGTTTTGGCTGCCTGTGGAATGGTGGACGTTAGTAAAACTAAGTAAGGAGAGGAGACCTCTTCCAAGAACTCACCTGTCTCGTGTCGGTAATATCGGCGATGGCATCCTCGTACACGGACGAATCCTCACTGTAGTGCTCCAGGATGAAGTCCGAAAAGGGTTCCATGAAGCTGACCTCTTTGGTTTCCTTCAGCCCGAGCGGGATCATCGGTATCACGTAGTCCAAGCTGGAAGCAAAATAAAGAAAAACGATTTATTATGAAATCGATTGTCGATATCGGGTATGGCACGTGGAGCTTAAAGCAAACAAACGATAATGAGCTTCACTGCAAACAAATCTTTGAGCAGGCGTTTTCCCTTGGCTTCCATCATTTTGAACTACTGTTTGTTTCTACGGCCGAGAGGGCAAACAATCAACATTAATTTTATCAACTTAAGTGCAAATCGTAGCAGGGATCCCTCCTTGGAAGGTGAGGTTCGAGCTATCGCTGGTGGAAACTGCGGGTGGTGTACGATTACAAACCGCTTAGATGAGGATAATGGCATCCAACTGTACGCAGGTTACACATTTTTTGCGAAGCAAATTGTAAAGCCTATCGTGGAGCAGTAGGTACCTCGTTAGACGATTTAAGTGTGCTTTCACAATTGGAAGCGATAATAATTTCGGAAATTATGAACTCTTTAAAAATACGTATGGTAAGGTGGGGCAAAATGGGTCAGCAGCTAGTAAATTGGTTAATTTATTTGTAAAATCAACAGGTTCAATGCAACTTCAATTATGGTTTGCTTCAAACCAGCATAGGGACTACATTGGGCCTGTTAATTTTTACTATCAAAGTAGATGACCCATCTTGCCCCACCTTACCCTACCTAGTTCGAGGGGCGATGTCAAGTTTAGAAACAGAGTGGTCGAAGGCTTAGAATCTCGGACATTTTTCCAGATGCTGAACCAAGGGGTGCGACAGATTTACTCTGAGCTGCTTTTTTGCAGCGAGTAATTCAGTGTACCTCAAAATTTAATCGACGTTCATCGATTTTATCTCTCTGCTTACTCCGTTTACTCTCTTTGAAAAGATTTATCTCATATTAGACGTCAGTTTTGTTTGTGAACATAGTAAAATTGTTCAGATCTGCTATTCAAACAATGTGAATAACAGTACCACTTGGATCAAAAGGAATTTGTCCGGAAAACGGCTCGAACTATGCTAAGAAAGATGGGGCCCCGTCACCAGCTGCTGTAACGGTTTTGAAAGTGATTTTGTGCGTACTCTTCCGTCTCGAAAAGATGGATGTGAATTAACTGAAGGTTGGTGGAAACAGGTTACTTGTTCTAATAAAATAACCAGAGGAATCGTTTTCAGATGTCCACCGAGGAGAACATGATATCACCAGTATAGAAGCCGGAGTATACAGCGCAGCCGCCACTGCCGAAGCCGTCATCCGGACATCAATCCCATCATTGATCTACTGGAGGAAATCGAATCATGCATATGGTTCATCGCTATAGACTTTGCTGACGAGAAACCGAAGAAAGAAACACACTCCGGATATAATACATAATTAAACTAACGAAAAAGAAATGTTACATAGACTTCCGTCAACGGCCGCAGAAGAATCTTGGTGGTGTATCGCGCCATATCACGATTACCCAGAAGGCACATCAGTAGCACCAGAAGTGGGATGGTGCCCGCTGGCAGCAGAACATCGCCGTAGTAATCCAGAGCTCGGATCGCAATTTTATCTAGTGGCAGGTTGTCCAGCAATGGTAACGGGATCGCTTCGACTAGTATCAGATGACGGATTGGAAGTATTTGGTCCGGCGGATTGAGTTTTTCTATCACCTCACGCCGGATGTTTCATTTTGTTGTTGTTATGTTTGACAGCAGCTTTTCGGCTTTGCACCTCCAAATGTTGCTTTGATGCGAAAAGTTAGAAAGCAAATGACAGTTATCTTGCTCACCGAGCAATGTGAGTTACTCGAGGTGCCTCAAAAGCAACTCTGAAATTGCTCATGATTAAGAGCTGTCTTGCCCCTTGTGCTGAACCTTAAATTTGTTTCAAGTATCCGTTTTTTTGTACTCATTCGGAAGTTGTAGTTATGAAACTAAAAAAAATCGATCGGCAAAGGTACAATTGATCGACTCCTCGGTAACAAGGGGCTCTAATAGTTTTAATTTTTTGCGTATTCTTCATGCATTAAAATAATTATAACTCTGAAAATTCTCAAGAAAACCCAAGCGGTAAGTCACTCAGTAAGAAAAAATCGGCACAGCTTGGGCACATCCATCGGCAAAATCTCGTAGGCATTGGATTGTTCATTAAATAAAATGGGAGCACTGCTGGACAGCTGACATTGAAGTTGTTCACAACATTACGTGCTGTTTGACTGTGTATTTCTCGGTTCACATTTAAATTCAAAATGTAGGCTTCCGAGGGCTGTCGATTGCTATCGATGCCGGTCACAAGTCTTTCAGCTACTACGCAACTGGAGTGTACTACGAACCGGAATGTAAGAACAATTTGGATGGATTGGATCATGCAGTGGTGGCGGTTGGATACGGAAGATTACTGGCTAATCAAGAACTACTGAGGCAACGATGGATATGCTTTGATGTCGGTGAAGGTTTTCGATTTTCGTAACATAAAATAAAAAAAAAATTGTAAGTTATTATTCAAGTGAGTTTTGTTTGGTAGATGACCAATTGACCGAGTGCTGGTAATTTGCTGCTGAAAAGTAGGACCCTTACAAGGCCGAATTACTTTTCACGGCACAATCACAAGGAATTTTGATTGCTACCACTCAACCTAATTAACTTACAACTTACTCCCGGAACTCCAACCGGATGGCAAAACCGAACTTATTAGCTTGGATCCTCCTTCATGGCATAATCCATTCTGATGTTGAAAACCTCCGAGAGCTTCTCGTCCGGAATAATCACCTTCCGCAGTTCCTCTTCCAGATTGAGCAGAAAGGTGTAGTGCTTCTGAATCGTATCCGTAGGATTGACCAGCAACGTTCGGACGACATTGGAGCAGTAGGACTTGTAACGCGCACCCAGAGCACAGATGATCGATCCGAAGTGCAGATAGTTCTTGTCGCTGAATTCACTGAACTTCAAGTTGTAATTGCCACCCGATTGGATATCAGTTTTCTTATCAGCATCGATTATCTCCATGATGTGATCCTTGAGGTACTTGTTGAATGCGTCTACCGTCACCAGGCAGGCCTACTTGATGGTGATAACTGCGGAGTTCTCCTTGGAGCACATGATGTACCCAATTGGGACGCTGAGATGTCCACCGTGTCGAAGCTCGTGTCCTTGAAGAATACTCGCCACGATTCACAGAATTCATCCGAGAAGTTGTCCTTGGAGAAGTCGCCCAACGTTTTGCCATCTTTGGATCTCTTGATCGCCTCCAGCAGCTTTTCAAAATTGGCCTTGTCTTTGTCGTTTTTATCCCGAACCAACAGCTTCACCGACGGAATGCCCTCCTCACCGTCCTTCTCGATCTGCTTCAAGAAGTCGATCTTCTTGCTCGTATCCGCTCGTATGCCAGCAGCCAGGTCTGCAGCGAGATTGCGAGATGCAGTGGATTTGCTGTAGATGGTTTCCTCGTCTACGCCGACCGTCGTCAGAATGCAATCCACCTTCTGCATCATGGGAAAGCTCTGGTAGAAGGAATCCTTCTTCTTCTTCATTCCTTTATTTAACGTCGGTCTCTGTTCCGCAATCTAGAGCCAATCACCGACGGACATCGATTGCCATCCATTGACGGCAATCGAATGTTCAGTACAGGAAGGCAGCTTCCACACCCATTCAAACACACACGGGCCGGGACCAACGGCTTTACGTGACCAGAGATTGTTATGCCACAGAAAAATCCCACCAGACCCATTGGGGTGAGAAAGCAGTCACGCTTACCACTACACCATCGACGCCGGCAGAAGGAATCCTTATCGAGCACGATATTCGACATTTTCGGGGCCGTTGCGAATGCAAACCAAAACATTCAAGCTGTCAGAAATACCGGGTTGCCAAATACACCATAATTCTTCGATGCAATCGGTGTAAATATTTACATTACTTGACAAATCTCAGGTAATCATGACAGCAGTAGGTCTCTTTTCTTCATTCAAATTGTTTTCAATAATCAAACGTCATGATTACCTGGGTTTTGTCAAATAAGGTAAATATTTAAATTGCTTGTACCAAAGAATATTCGTATTTTACAAAAAAATCACAGCTTGCTCTACACTGTAAGATAAGACCTGCCATATATCGAATGATTCGTCATACGGTGTGTTAACAAGTGCCAATTTCTTATTTTCGAATGAAACCAGCAACAAGTGAAAAGGATGCCTAGCATAAAGTGAAAATCATTTTCAAAGTAGATGATAATGGACATTAAACTTGTATGAATTAAAGATTGTTTTCGGAATGTACCAAACCAAACGAACATAATCTCAAAGCTGAGAGGTAAATGTATCATCGAAGGCCCAAAACGAAAATCATTCATTTTCCTAATGAACTGTTGGTGTATGAAAAATGTGATTGAAAATGCAAAAAGTCGACAGCGAACAGTGAAGAGACATGTTGAAAAGCACGTAACTTTAATTTTTCAATTTGAATTTTGAGTTTATGTAGGCTGTTATCTTCAACGATGGGTAAGTTTAAGATTAGTTCATACTTCGGTTTATATTAAATAATTAATATGGTTTCAATTTAAGATGATTAAACCACAGTGCAGTGCAGAAGATTGTTCGCCACATCATTGTGCACAGAGAGAAGTTTTCTGAACCGCTTTCGTAAAGACGCCAAATACTGGAGGCCGAGGAACGTTCTAAGCAGGAGATGCAGGAACGGTAGCAACGAAATTTGCTCTACAACGATTGGACGCGGGAAGGTGTCATGGACAGTTTCCTAGAGACACTGCAGACGGGATCGGTGTTCGATAATCAGGATCAACGGTAACGACGGGGATCACGACCTGCGAGAGCGGAGCGGAGGGCACAACTGATTCAAAGCCGATCGCGAACAGGAATCACATACAATGCATACTTCAGTAGGGAGATGCTCTCGGAGCTGTTGGGACCTTCATAGGAACTACTTAGCTTGAGGTACATAGGGGTACGGACTGCAAGATCGACTTTACTTATAATTATATAAAAAGCATTGTAATACTTAAATATTACCTATTTTCAACAGACAATATTGCTACAACAAGCACTTATTATAAATAAGAATAGCATTTATTTAATTTAGTATATTCATTTGATTTACGTCCACCTATGCTCTCAAAAATTGAACTAAAATCATCCTAGATTAGGATGATAAGCATCCAAGTTGTTGTGGTTTTAACAGATGATGAACTGAATGACGATCATTTCAAAATCATCTGATAATAGTAATAGCACAGGCAAACAAACGTAACTCTTTGGAAAAGTTTTTCTTGAAAACATAGTATCTCAAAACATAGGACCTCAGTAACGACATCTCTCGGGCTTCTCGCGGAAAACAAGCTTGCTCGCTAGCTCGCAAACAATATTGCATAAAAGTTCTATAGAATGTATAGAAACGTCAAAGTGATTCGATTCCAGCGCTGCGGCGAGTAGTTCGCGGAACTGATAATATTCAAATCAACCGTTAAATGCGTGAACGAAGATGTACAATGAAGTGTTACGTCTGTTTGTCTGTGGTAATAGGCCTTGGGTGAAGCAATAATCATTCGATCAAAGGATGATATTTTGGTTCAGTGTATGATCGGCACTGCCAGCACAATCGGTAATAGTTTGTGGTGAAATTTTTAGCTATAAGATCACATGAAAGCTATGTGAAATTCACATGGTTTTCATCCATTAGATATGTGATAAATGTTTTGAGTGTACACCTGCAGAACGTGAGGCACACTGAGGAAAATGTTGACCCAAGATTGGTATGCGGAGTGACCTACCCCTTGAGAAACCCCCTAATGTAAAGGAGGAAGGTAAAGACCCGGTAATGCTGGTAGATCACCTTTTCGTGGTGCGTTTCTGGTATAAGATCTACCACATCGAACTCTGGCTCCAGGGTTCCTCTTGTTTGATGGTTATGAGCCTCGGTTTTGAGATGTCAAACAAGAAAAGGTTCATCCGTATCATCATTTGTCTTTTTTTCGCTAAGAAAACCTATCTTGACTGGAGTTGCTTCATCATAAAGGTACACAGAAAAAAAAAGTTGTTGAATATTACATCCAAACTGCTGCAACCAGGTCAATCCATCGGTTGTGTAATATAACGTTGTGCGATGTACATCGATTTTGCGAACAAAATTACATCCATTGATGTAATATTGTATCTGCTTTTTGCTATTACATCATTATTTCATACATCAGCTTGAATTACATTGATCGATATTACATTTTTTTTTTGCTGTGTAAGTCACCTTGTTATTTTTTTTTTATAATTGGCATTATCACTAAATGCTGGGTACGGGAGGGTCCAACAGGGCACCCCATTCAAGCGAAATGGATGAGAAGAGTGAAAATGCCAGCTTCCGTCTTTAACGTTTCTTGAATAGAGGGCGGGTTCTTCTCCCCACTCATTGGGACATCTTCCTGTTGTATGAGGAGATTCTCATTTATCCCGTGGGCGATTATGCACGTGGGCGTTCATGCCCAAGGATTCACCTAAATCGTTTGTGGCCCTTCATACAATAGCAAGTTTAGTACAATTAGAGGTTATTAAACTTGATCAAGTCAAACAGCGAGGATAGCCCACAGTCTACTGACAGTTGTCTTGCTACAGTGAATGGTAGTTCCATATCATCATGATAGTAAAGGAGAAAGTTAAAGTTTTCATTACTTTCAACTGCGCCCGCACAGTAGAAACGGACACGGAATCAGCGCATTTCTTCCATTTTGCCCGCATTTGCTAGATGTCCTTCGTCGAAATCGCTGCTTTGAAATTGCCCAGTATTTTTCGATTGGTCGAAATTCCGGGCAATACAAAGGATTCATTAGCTTGGGGACAAAATCGAACTTGTAGCAGCATACCACTCCAGAACCACCTTGGCGTAGTGGCAGCTGGCCAAATCCGGCCAAAAGATGACTTTGCCCCTATGCTTGCGGATGAACGGCAATACACGCTTTTTCAGGCATTCTTCGATGTAAACTTGGAATGTCATCATCCCGGATGTGACGAATGGTTCCGTTTTCAGGCCACAACTGCAAATCGCTTGCCAAATCATGGCCTTCTCCGCGAATTTGTCGGCAAACATGAACTTGAATCTTCCCGGCACTTCCCCTCGTCCAGTTGCGATGTAAAACTTTTGACCGGGAAGCTGCTTAAAATCGAGTTTGACGTATGTTTCGTCATCGATCAAAGTGCAGCCGAGAGTTCGAGTTCCATTTGACGTTATTTCTGAACGCGATCGACTACTTTGATCAAACTTGCACCAGTTGTTCTCTATAGAAGTGTCAAGGGGTTGGTAACTCCGCACAGTGTGTCAAAAATGCAGGTGGGCACTTTCATTGGCACCCATGGTTAGAAATTTTCATGATATTTAAAGTTACTGGCAACACTGTACTATATCTGCGCCTGCTCTGGGCATGTGTCAAAATGTTAATCATGCTGTTGACACAATCCAATTTTTGATATCATAACTGCAACCGTGAATTTCCGGCGAAGTTCTGCCATGGAAACCTCACAGCGCACATATTTTCAAAAACATGTGATCTGTGAAAGCAGATTCTTGGTGAAAAAAAGCTCTGAGAAATCTGTAGAAATACAGATTATTCGGTAGCAGCCCTATTCCAGATACGATCTTATTGGAATATTGGGCCTTATTACGGGTGTCACTACACGGCGATTGCCGTACAAATCAAATGAGAATCACTTCACCGTGACGACAAGTGACAAGTTTTCACCGTGAAGTGACATCCGTAATATGACCCATTGCTGATCTATAGAAAACTTCTCATTTGGCGGCGTGAATAAGAATTTGAAAAAGAAGAAGAAGAAGAGTCAGTACCGCAGCTGTCAAATTGGTACACTAATAAAAATCTCAAAGTAAAATCGAACACTAACTTTAAATAATGTTAAATCTAGATTGTTAAATATTGAATTATTAAATAGTAAATTTTAAACGAAAAAATTCAAATTTTGAGATTTTGAATTTTTAACTTTAAATGCAAAATTTTAATTTTGAAAATTTTAAATGATCATTTATAAATTTCACATTTAAAATTTTAATTTTTAAATTCCTAATGTTAAACTTTAACGAAGACAACATGTAAAGAAACCTGGCAACTCTTCCATTTTCTCAAACGACCGTTATTAGACAGGCACAATAGCGTCATCTGCTGCGCAAAGGTTAATGCTCCGAACAAATTGGATAGCAAAGATTACATCCCCAGAAGAAAGGTTTGTGTATTTGCTCATGTTTCAATGCGTTGCTTCCACCTTCGCTCGAGCGCAGTGCTACTGTGTCTGTCGCTCAGATTCAGGCAAAGTTGCCAGTCTTCTTGATATGTTGTCTTCGACTTTAACTTTAAACTTTTTGTTTACGCCAGTCAACCAAAATGTTGATTATCAACTTAAATTTACTCTACTGTAAAGCATAAATCGAGCAATTCCAAGCTGCTACCGAATAGCCAATCTTGCATAGGGAGCAAGTGATAAATAAGGGCAATTTTGCTTAAAGTTCGTCCCTTGATCGGCTCTCCCGCCAAATTAGACAGTCTTAAGTTAACCATATAGTATACAATCCTGTAAAATTGACCAACATAAGTGTTAAGGCACTTCTAATAATTATAAAAATTACCCTAAATGAATTTGTGCCAGTTGAAGTAGGGCACTCATACTCAATTTATTTTGCATGCCACAAAGCAGAGAAGAAAGCCCGTAGGTAGGATTTCTCACACACCATATAGGGCACACACAACCTCTCTTCACTGATAGCCCGTATCAGATTATCGAATAAAAATCAGTACAATAAAGCTACCGACGAGTGTACATCTAAAATTCTATCGCAGAAAATAAAGTTCCGAGTACAGTAGTTCAGTGTACCACGTATCATCCACAATTTGCATTTTTTGGTTACGGTGAAAACCACACCCGAAGGACACTATCCGCCGCGAGTCCACCACTAGTCCGGAGAACCAGCTCCCCTACAATAAGAGCCATTTCCATGTCCAATTTTCTGGGCTGATTGCGCAGCTGACACTGGCCCATATATCTAAATAACGTGCTCTTCGTGCCTTTGCGAGCATCTCAACCGATAACCCGATTCCGGAACAGCAACCAGAGGGACGTGATCAATCGCAGTTCGCAGAAAATAATGAATGCTGACTAGGTAATGCCCATCTTCGTGACATCTCCTCTTAACCGTTGCTCAGTTGCAGTTGAAAGCTATTTGTGATGATAATTTTTCCCTTGCCGTCTCACGGAACCAAACCATCATCATATTCGCGTGTGCTTTACGAAACACCCCCCAAAGCGCACAACTCCGGTAAATGCCGTTGGATGACGAGCAGCTATGGTCTCATCACATTGATAAATTACCCTTCCTCATTGCTCGCGGGGACATAGATATACATACTGCCGATCATCCCACGTGACTTATCCATACACTATCCGGTGGAAAATAATTATGACATCAGGCAGCTTCCTCCTCACTCATCGTCGTAATAGTTTTCCCCCCATCGCCCAGCGGCGGTATTGTTTCTCTTGATTGACAAACAGCGGGCGCGCCATTTTCCATGAGTCATGCCATTTGGTTGCCTTTCACCTTAAGACCTCTTAGATGCGGGAGAAAATCGGAGACCTTGACGGAGAAGGAAACCCTCAACCTACCTGCATGGAATAGAAGAAGGTATGACTAAAATAGCCTCCAAGAGGAAGAAGAAATGAGCACAGTGGGTAAAGATTTGATTGATCAATTTGGTATCCATCCGTTCGTCCGGTCGTCCATCTTATCCATCCATCCATCTATCGCCCATCGACGTTTATTATTCATCGGCAGAAAGAAAGGAACCTTCTCTCTGCCACAGACAAGTAGACGTTTGCCTCTTGAATCGATTTTGGTTTTGGTTTACAAAAGTCTGCAGCTGAGAATAGAAACAAAATGAGCAACAGTAGGAATCACCGCCAGTGCAATCCAAATCGTCTTATGATGCAATGAGTGAGAAAAGAAAATAAAGGTGGCGCGATGGAAACGAGAATAGCATCAGTTTGTCTGTGCCGGCTCACTGTGTCCACACCTTCGGATCGTTTTGATGATGGATGGTTATGACGATTTGATTGAAGTGGAGAGGAAAATTGCAAATACGCCGGATGGCAATTGTATGGCTTTCTTCAGACATACATATTCGAATTGTTTTTCATTTGCGTCAATTTGATTGGGAAATTATTGTTTTCTCATCGTATTTTGCTCAGGTGGTGTCTTTTTAATGAGAAACCATTTGAATCATGAACAATCTGCTCATCTTGTCCAACTGATATTTGACAACCTTACTTCAAACTTTTCGAATGATTCCTGAGTTTCTACGATTTTTTTTCAGAAGAACTTCTTAAAAGTCCTTGAAGATTTACAAAGTTCCTTGAGGTTAAAGAAAAATCCTTGATCTCTTGGCCCATTTGTAGAGCCTGAAGACGTCTTATTATGCTATCCATTAAATGACGATATAATCTAAATTCACGACATTGTTTCTTCAAGTCTAGAACATTGAGAAAAGTAGATGATTATGATGATAGTAGCATTGTAGCACGGAAACTAAGTCCGATAGCAGTGGACTCTCTTCTCTGTTTGTCTTGATCAAGCTTAATAATTGTCCTCAACACGGCGCTGTATGAAGGGTCAAAAACGGATTGGGTGGATGAATGAACATATTGTGGATATCCTCTTAGTGAAACTTGGTTACATTCAACATCTCATATAAATGCGAACACACATTCTATTACTTTTGGTTCCTAAATTACAATCAGTTATAGGTAGGACTTTCTTCAGGTGATTCCTTGAAGCTTCCAACAATGGCCGTCATGATGGTTGATATTCCTTATCACTTCAAGATTTCTAGAACACAAATGTTAGATGGTGTTGTGACGACATCACTCATGAAATTGGAACTCCTTGTGTACTGCACTGCAGCAAACGTGAAGTTCTAAAAAATTAAATATTGCTGTTTTTTAATTTGTTTGAGTGTTGCATTATTTGGCATAAGAACACGGGGCAAATTTCCCTCAGCTGTAGAAATTCTCGATGAACATTTCAAATGGTCCTATCTGCTTTGATAGATTCTCTTAACCGATTTTCTCTTTTGTTAACCACGGCTATACCAACAGATTTTACGTTATTGTTGCAACGTAGCTTGATAAAGGAGAATCTCATCTATCAACAGAAGCTGAAAAAGTCGATGGAGAGAATCGATCAAAGCAGATAGGACCTTTTGAATTGATTGTCTAGAACTTAAAGAGAATCGATCATCACATGGGCCCTTACGAATGCTCACTGTCGATTGCTCGGTTGGTTTGCTGTTGCTTTTGATAGCCACTACAACCTGTTACAGCACTACATTGAACAAATTTCAGATAATATTCAAGCTGAACATTGTATTAGGTCCTAAGTAATATTGCTCGATTCTCTTCGTCGGCTTTCTCTTTCGTTAATAACTTCAGCACATAACCGTTTCTTGATGTGTTTGTCGTATTAGATGATAGATGAAAGCTTATTTTATCGATCTGTGTGCTGAAAATACCTGGGAATGTCTTTACATGGCCGAGGGAATATAAGGAGATAGTCGACGAAGAGAATCTTTCAATTTTACTTAGGACTCAATGCAATGTTCGCTGATCAGCTTGAATTGATTCCAGGCTTGGGAATTGTCATCCTCATGACGATAAACTATGTAACAACGACAACAACAAAAAAGTAAACGCTCATCTGACAAGCACGATGCAACAAACTTCTGCTTGAAAGACTGATTTACTGGGCTGTCTTTTGTTTTCTATTCATGTCTTTCTCTCATTTGATCACGAAACATCTGTTGCGTGACGTTTTCCAGAATGACTTACTTGTTTCACGTACGTCGGACGACAAGATTGACGGAAACTGTTGACATGGTTATTGACGAAAAAAGTCTGTCATGTCATTCTTCCATTCTGTCGCGACAAAACTGCCGCTGGTCGTTTTCTAATAAATGGATGTGGCTTTGGATGCAAGACATAACAAGATAGAAATCAGCCAGCCTTTCTCAATGCTGGAGCTCTCACTCGCGCTCCTTTCGTGTCGCAATTCGGCTCCGGGGGCTGATAGGATCAAGTTCGACTTGTTGAAGAACCTCCCAGACGTCGCTAAGAGGCGCATGTTGAACTTGATTTGTCAGTTCCTGGAGTTCAATATTGTTCCAGATGATTGGAGGCGAGTGAGAGTTATAGCCATTAAAAAGCCTGGAAAACCCGCGTCAGATCATAACTCGTATCGTCCCATCGCGATGTTATCGTGCATTCGAAAATTGTTGGAGAAAATGATCCTTTTTCGCCTCGACAAATGGGTTGAGACGAACCACCTACTCTCAGATACTCAATTTGGTTTCCGTAGGGGTAAGGGAACGAACGACTGTCTCGCGTTGCTTTCCACAGAAATCCAGTTGGCTTTTGCTAAAAAAGAGCAAATGGCTTCTGTGTTCTTGGATATTAAGGGGGCTTTTGATTCAGTATCGGTTGAAGTCCTTTCAGACAAACTCCACGCTTGTGGCCTTTCCCCATTAATTAATAACTTTTTGTACAATTTGCTGTCAGAGAAACATATGAGCTTTTCTCATGGAAACTCTACAGCTTCTCGATTTAGTTACATGGGTCTCCCCCAGGGCTCATGTTTAAGCCCCCTTTTGTACAATTTCTATGTCAGAGAAATTGACAATTGTCTAAGTGACAACTGCACGTTGAGACAACTTGCAGATGATGGCGTAGTGTCTATGACAGGGCCCAAAGGGGTCAACCTGCAAGGACCCTTACAGGATACCTTAGACAATTTGTCTACTTGGGCTATCCAGCTAGGTATCGAATTCTCCACGGAGAAAACTGAGTTGGTCGTTTTTTCTAGGAAGCATAGCCCAGCACAACCGAAGCTTCAACTTTTGGGTAAGCCGATCACTCATTCCATGTCTTTCAAATATCTTGGGGTCTGGTTCGATTCCAAATGCACCTGGAGATCTCACATTGAGTATCTGAGACGAAAATGCCAACAAAGGATCAATTTTCTCCGAACAATTACCGGAACGTGGTGGGGAGCTCATCCGCAAGATCTTCTAACGTTGTACCGGACAACGATTTTATCGGCTTTAGAGTACGGTAGTTTTTGCTTCCAGTCGGCGGCTAAAACTCACATCATCAAACTGGAACGTATCCAGTATCGTTGTCTTCGTATCGCGTTAGGATGCATGCACTCGACTCATACGATGAGTCTCGAAGTGTTGGCGGGCATGTTGCCACTATCGGATCGGTTTTCGGAATTGTCCCTTAGGCTCCTCACCCGTTGTGAAGTTATGAACCCACTGGTAATCGAAAACTTTGAGAAGCTTCTTGAGCTAAACCCTCAAACTCGTTTTATGTCATTGTACTACGTGTACATAACACAGGATGTCAGCCCTTCACAGCATAATCCTCATCGTGTATGCTTCTCCGACTTCGGCAATTCAGTTAATTTTGATTTATCTATGACGCGGGAGATTCGTGGAATCCCAGAACATCATCGTTCCATGATTGTTCCGTCAATTTACGCTGCAAAGTTTGGCCAAGTTGATTCCGCAAGATCGTTCTTCACAGATGGATCACTAATAGAGTCGTCCGCTGGTTTTGGTATTTTTAACGAATTTCATAGCGCCTCTCGAATGCTTCAAGCTCCTTGTTCCGTATATGTTGCTGAACTGGCGGCAATATATTATACGCTAGAAACGATCGCCTCACTTGCACCAGATCACTATTTTATTTTTACGGATAGTCTCAGTTCTGTCGAGGCTATTCGATCCATGAGGCCGGTAAAGCACTCCTCGTATTTTCTCATGAAAATACGAGAGCTTCTGAGTGCTTTATCTTTAAGATCTTTTGTCATCACCTTTGCATGGGTCCCATCTCATTGCTCGATTCCGGGCAATGAGAAGGCGGACTCACTTGCTAAGGTGGGCGCTATGCAAGGCGATATTTACGATCGACAAATCGCCTACAATGAATTTTTCTTCATTTATCGTCAACAGTCGCTCACCAGCTGGCAAAATAAATGGAGTGAAGGAAGTTTGGGACGATGGCTATTCTCGATCATCCCTAAGGTGTCGAAGAGTCCTTGGTTCAAGGGGTTGGATGTGGGTCGAGACTTCATTCGTCTGATGTCTCGCCTCATGTCCAATCACTATTCGTTAAACGCTCACTTGTTTCGTGTTGGGCTGGGAGACAGCAATCTCTGTGAATGTGGACAAGGTTACCAAGACGCCGATCACATCCTTTGGTTTAGTTTGTGTATTGTGCGTGTAGGTTTTTTTTTTAATGTTTGTCTTCAAGATGAA
This sequence comes from Ochlerotatus camptorhynchus, assembly GCF_037179485.1. Lineage (NCBI taxonomy): Eukaryota > Metazoa > Arthropoda > Insecta > Diptera > Culicidae > Ochlerotatus > Ochlerotatus camptorhynchus. Next base: position 2,956,160 of record NW_027040557.1, on the reverse strand, counting down.
TAGAAATAAGTTCATGTTTTAGGATTAATTAAATATTTGTATAATAAATCATATTTCAAACCTCCTTCTCCCTTTCCCCATCCAAAAAATTGTAAAGCACCACTAACCTCGAGACGACCGCGAGTAATCGGTTCAATTCCTTTAACTCTAGATTTAAGACATTAATTATGTATAATGAAAATGATAACTCGGCTCTGTAAAGTTTATTCGATTGAGCCTGTACAAATAAATTAATATAAAAAAAAAAAATAACAAGATAGAAATAACTGGAATTGTGTTGTTTTGACGTGATTTCACCTCTGACTCGAAGTAGCTTGAATCTTGGCGCTGAACTTCGTGTTTGCAGTGATGGGTAATTTTGGAACGGACACAACTGAAAGCTGCCGAAAATCGATGTTTGGAATCCAAGATGGCGGCGTCCGGTTTTAGAAAAAGTGGGAAATACTGCCAAATACCCTTCAATATGTATATTTTCAGAATCGGGATGACGTCTAGAGACCGAAAATGATGCCCAGCGCGAAATCCAAGATGCCGGCTACCGATTTCAGAAAAAGTGAGAAATACTACCAAATACCCTTCAACATGGGTACTTCCGGAATCGGGATGACGTCTCGAGTCCGAAAATCGATGTCTAGCGCCATCTGGAAATCAAAGATGGCGGCTGCCGATTTCAGAAAAAGTGGGAAATACTACCAAATACCCTTCAATATGGGTATTTTCAGAATCGGGATGACGTCTTAAACCCGAAAATCGATTTCCGACGCCATTTTGAAATCCAAGATGGCGGCTTCCAATTTCAGAAAAAGTGGGAAATACTCCCAAATACGCACCAATATGTATATTTTCGGAATCGGTATGACGTCTAGAGATGGATATCCAGCGCCATCTTGAAATCCAATTTGGATTTTAGGTCACTCATTTACTATTTCTAGATGTAATTCTCTAGAGGTCGTTCCTTTTCCAAAAATACTCATATTGAAGGGTGTATGACTGTATTTTTATCCTTTTCTGAAACCGGAAACCGCCATCCTGGATTTCAAAATGGTGTCGGACATTGTTATTCGGCATCTACATGTCATCTCAAAAATCTATATTATTGGGTATTTGACAGTTTTTCTAAAGTCAATGGCCGCCATCTTGCATTACAAAATGGCGTCGGACATAAATTGTAGTTTTGTTCCGAAAATACCCATAATGTAGGGTATTTGGCAGTTTTTCCGAATCTGAGAGCCACCATCTTGGATTTCAAAAATAGTATCGGACATCGGTTTTCGGCATCATACACGCGTCCTGTACCAAAAATATCCATATCGTAGAATTTGACAGCTTTTCAGAAAACAACGGCCGCCATCTTGGATTCCAAAATGGCGTCAGACATCAATTTTTGGAGTGTACACGTTTTTTTGAAGTCACTTGCCAGCATCTTGGATTCAAAACTGGCGTCAGACCTCGATTTTCGGGAATGTTCCGAAAATACCCAAATTTGATATTCCTAAGAGATGAACTAGCCTATGGCTAAAAATCTCTATAATAAAGATAAAAAAAAACCCAAATTTGATAGTTTTTCTGAATCTGAGAGCCGCCAATCTGGATTACAAAATAGTGTCATATATTTTCGTCGAACCCGTTTCGTGAATACCCATATTGTAGAGTATATTACAGTTTTTCAGAATCTGAGAGCCACCATGTTGGATTAAACAATGGCGCCGGACATCGATTTTCGGTCTCAAGACGTCATCCCGATTCCGAAGGGTATTTAGCAGTGTTTTCCACTTTTTTTCTGAAATAGGCAGCCGCCACCTTTGATTTCAACATGGCGCTGGACAACATTTTAGTCTCTAGATGTCATCCCGGTTCCGAAAATATACATATTGAAGGGTATTTGCTGTATTGCCCACTTTTTCTGAAACCAGAAGCCGCCATCTTGGATTTCAAAATGGCATCGGAAATCGATTTACGGTTTTTAGACTTCATCAATATTCCAAAAATATACATATTGAATGGAATTTGGCAGTATTTCCCACTTTTTCTGAAACCGGACGCCACCATCTTGGGTTTCAACATGGTGGTAGGAAATACCAATATTGAAGGAAATTAACATTATTTCCGGCCTTTTTTTTTTAATCTTAAACCTCCGTTTTAGAAGGGATGGTTTCTTGTCGTGATCCTCCTTTTTAAACGACCTATAGACCTATAGACCTATAGACTTGCCTCGCCCCCATCAGCAAAAAATCCGGGAATTTATAAACCGTTCTATAGCATAATTTTCCAAGTAGGATGGACTAACATAGCTAATCTAATAGCATAAATCAAGGCTGATAATAAAAAGGAACATACATGTTGAGACTGATTTTCACTGTTGCCCAATTTCTCAATAATCGCTTAGGAACATGCATAAATAACGTAGCAGTTGAGGGGGGAGAGGGGTTTCAGAGGTTGGGACCGGCCATGTATTAGGTGTAGCGAAACACGCTACGAGGGGGAAGAGGGGTTAATTGGTAAAAAAAAATGCTGCGGCATTTATGCATGCTCCCTTATTTTACTTCCAAGGCTGTGTCCCAATTGGCGAGTTGAATTTAACTCGTGGTTAAAAGTGACAGATAGAAAGTTATCGAATTACCCGACTAGAAGTAAAATTTTGACAACCGTGGTTAAGTTCTGTTTGAAAACCGATCGATCGAAAACACTGGGATTTTCGAAAATTGAAAATAACTTTCGAAATGTAACTTTTAACCACGGGTTAAATTTAACTCGGCAATTGCGACACAGCCCACGAAGTATTTTTCGATTACTTTTTCAAAGGGGCGTAACAGCTTTTGTAAACAACGCCTTTGGTATCTCGCCCGCGCATGCTAACACTACCATCAGATCTCAATACCTGATAGTGGTGTTAGTATGCGTGAGCGAGCTTTCAATTACGCCAAACCGACGATAGAATGCATTGTTTACAAAAGCTGATACGTCCCTTTGAAAAAAATCATTGAGGTTTGTAGAATGCAGGATCGTTATCAAGCAGAACGATGTGCAACCAAGTGGTACTCGATTATGACAACTGGGTTTGGGATAACGTTTATTTCATGAAAACAGCGATAAAATTAATACTTTTTATTTGAACACTTTTCAATACTTTTTTCTATGGAAAATTGGAAAAGAATTTATTGTAGCAGATTATGAGTTATTTCCCATCGATTGGTGTATTTGGATTTTAATTTCATCTATAAATGACAAAATTATAAGTGTTCAAAACCTTGCACCTTTTCGTGACGGTCGCAATTTTAGATTTTCGCTTTACCCCCAGTACCTTCCCGTAGGACGTAGTCTACGTCAAAAACGATAACGTAGCTCTGTTTACAGCAAATTCGATTTTTATTTCGTATTCATGTTCTCTATAGTATTCTCTTACAGTTAAACGTAGAAAGGCAAGGAGCGCATTTTTGATCTCACGCTACTCATTAGCTTCAGCACAGATGCCTTTCCAACAATTTTGGATACTTTTTCCCAGTCTTTCGCAAACTTTTTAACGGAATGCGCTGCCTTAGCATGTTTCCACAAATATGCTTTCGTCAGGGCCCAAAAAGTTTCGATTGCCCTGGCCTGGGGACAGTTTGGTGGATTCATCTCCTTGGGTACAAATTGGACCTTGTTGGCTTTATACCAGGCTACCGTGTCCTTGGAGTAATGAACCGGCGCCAAATCCGGCAAAACAGTACTGAGGCGTCGTGTTTGCAGATCATGGGTAACAGACGCTCGTTTGAACACTCACGCACGTAAACATCGGATATCATTGTCTCCGTTGTCACAAGCGGTTTGGGAAGCATACCACACTCACAAATGGCTTACCAAACCATAGCCTTTTTAGCGAATTTTTCGGTATCCGACTTATCCGCGTCGTTAACAATTCGGCCATCACGAACGGCGTGATGATAACGGTGATGCCATACACGCTGGGTTTATTGTGAATGAAAGTGTCCTCGGAATGGGTGTGACTTTCCAGGCATTCTGAAATGGTTTGCTGGATCTGCAATAAAGCTATCACCTTCTAACTCCCGGACTGAAGCTGTTGGCAATTACCACAAACTAGAAATTGCAGATGGCTTTCTTCCATAATACCACTGCCCGGCCAGTGGTCGTTAGATTCAATACACACAATTATTCATATCGCGCAATGATTGTAGCCGGGATTGAACCGTAATTACAGCATATCGATCAGAGATTAGATTGTATTTGTGATATAAGAGGCCCGGTAGCTTAGTGGCGACCGATTTTGCTTACTTAGCAGAAGATCACTGCTTCAATCCAAAGTTCCTGTGTATTATAGAGGTGTTAATGTCACGATGCAAACAAACGGATCGTCCGGTGAATTCAGATCTTATTTACCCTTCCTATTAACAAAAAGGGATTAAGGGAGGATAAGCGGCGCCGGTAAAGTAGTGGTAAGCGTGATTACCTCTCACCCCAGCAGGCCTGGGTTCAATCCCAGTGAGGCATAACATCTCTGATCGCGCCTTCTTTCGGAAGAGAACTAAAGCCGTTGGTCCCCGGTTCATGAGTTAATGGGTAAATAGGAAGTGTCCAGGTGTGGGAGCTGCCTCCCTGGCGTCGAACGGAAAACAAATCAATGAAAAAAAATTCCTCCAGTGTGGAGATGCAGAGGTGAATTCGGTCTCTAGTAACAACATTCCTTCCCTTCCTTAATAATCACAACTCGCAAGGATGTAGTCGGTATTATGATTTATTGAATAAAGTAATGTGCCAAAATGTGTTTGTTGTATTAACAAAATCAATTTTTTTTCCAAAAGTTGTTGTTCTATGATTTCTTGCGTAATATTTGAAAAGGTTCAAATCAAAATTAAACAAACCAGAAAATTAATTGTTAATTTTCTCCCCAATATTTTAATTAATAAATAATGAAATTAAAGTATCTTTATATTTTTCAGAATAACAATAGTAACTGTATCTCAGTACACAACAGCCAAAATATGCGAAAATTTTTCATAAATACATGAAAATCGGTAACAATTTAATTTCATTAATTAATAAGCTTTTTTTGTGAATCCTTTCCAAGGTTAGGCCCTTTACAACGTTGTGCTTGTCATCAGAAATTACTAAGCCTTTTCATAACGTCAAATAAAGGAAAAACAAATCATCGGCCCTGTCTCAACCGCGAAGCAGCAGTAGGACCTAGCTTTGATTAGAACAATCATCGGCCCTTCTACGCCACACAACTTATCAAAAGAACCGAATGGAACGAAACAAAATCATGTTGATCGGCCGTTTTGAAAATCAAGTTATTTTGAATGATTTTTATTGATGATGCGGAACATTCCTATACGATTGGTAGCGGTGCTATTTTGGACATAGGCCCTTTTCAAATGGAACGCGAATTTTTTTTCGTCTATTTTTAAGTGTCCAATTTGAACTTTTTAATAAAAAATTCGAAAAATATTAAAGAAGGTCATTTGATTATTTAAGTTTTAAATACTTCTTTAGATTTTATTTCCTAAAATCACTTGAACTTATTTACCATGCATACATTTATTTTCTGAAAAGGAATTATTTGTTCTCACAACTTTGTCTCCGACGTCATTCAGATTGGAAGCGAAGTCTTCGAGCTATCATTAGTTGAAAAAAATCTACGTCTATGATTACTATATGGGGGTACACTTTGTGAAAACCGAAAATGAAACATGTAACAAAATTAGGAAAGATTTTGAACGTTAATAACTCAGCTGCCCCTGGACCAATTTCAATAGTGTTATCACCAATCGATCAGAAATATTTCGGCGCAACTGTTAAATTTAAGACTTTATCGTTTTTAAAAATGTCACTATTGAAAATTGCACGAATGTGCAACTGTTGCTATGATAGTTAAAATTATCACCGATTGCCTGCAAAAAGCTATTTCCCTAACACAGATTTCAAAGTTCAATTCCATCCGGTCTCACCAAACGGTGTTTATTCAATCATCACGTGGTGAGTGGTGGTGTTCTCCAGTACACAGTACAAAAACACCGTCCTCTGATCGAATGAAACCTCAGACCATTCAAATCGAAACATCGAAATTGCCTTTTCGAATGATAGCTGCAACCGGATGACGGTTGTTTTGAAATCAGATGATTTTCCTCTCGAATACAGGATGAATATTGTTATGAAAAGGGATAGGGCCTTCAGTTGGAATGCGTCATGCTCTCTGCAGAATTATTGCCTCAAAGCAGACAAACGAGGTGGAAGCATAGCCATCGCTATCAGAGGTGGTACGAACATTGGTTAAGCGTGGAAACCGTAGATTTTATATTTCGTGGTGGAGAAAGTTTCCTCTACTAACAGGTAGATGTTGGATCCATGATGAATGACTGTTCATGGCTATTCAATATGGAAATGTAAACAATCGATTTAATAATCTAATCTAAAGCATTTGCAAGTCATCTTATACTTAAATTGTTGTCCTCGGAGCCCTGTATGTTTTACAGCCAATTTTCAAATAAATATCATTCTGTATTAGGAGAACAGTCATGTGGATGCTCATCAGTTGACGACAAATGCAACCATGAGCGAATCATCCGAATTTCGACAGCATATTCTAAAAGGGCTCGAGCAATACAATAATCAGTCGAAGTATTGTGGATGTTTTCGTTCAGTGTACACAACGAAAGGTTGCTTGCAAGCATCCATAGAAGGAGGAAGAAGCCGCACCGCTATTGATCGGAATCAGTAGCTCTTCGTGATTCATTATGGCCCATCTATGTCAAGCGTGTCATACTGAAGAGTATTAACAGAGAGAACCCCGCTTAAATACCTATGCCTACACAAAACACAAGCTCCAGCTGCAGTTAACAAATAATATTACAGCTGTACCTTGTAGTTTCAAAATGGCCGAATTTGAGCTCAAATGTAAACGATTGAACATAATAGATGCAAAATTCTATGCAAATTGGAGAAGGTCACGTCGGATAGCAAAATTGATATTAGGGAAACGAAGCGCAAAGAAAAATTCCCAATTATTCACTGCGGAGGCTCCACCGAACGAGCCAGTCTCGTCGCCGCAGTTAACCTCAAAGAAGGACGAAGTAAGCGGGTACAGAATGTTGTTTTTTTTTGGCAAATAAAGTCACTCAAAGTACCACCAGTTCGACCCGTATGGGCGCTTTTTCCGATAGGTATATGCACAAGCACGCCCTTCGCATAGTGCAATTTACGACTGAATGCTCTACCCCCTCGAGGGCAAGGCAAAAACCCACGTCTCGCACACGCAAAGATAGTTAATCTAAGTCTACAATTAGCCGTGTAATTATACCTCTACGTACGAGTCTGTGGTAGAGTGTGGCATCATTCACCACGACCCTTGAAGCGGTCTTCTCATTAAGATCTACATGCCAAGCGATATTCTAGACCTTTTATGATCGTTCCTAACCTCCTCTAGAACATAAAATCATAAAAGGGCTATTTAACTTGCTCCATCCCTGCAAACATGCACACTGTCGGTCGGAGGTGATCAGAGATGATGAATGCACCGTTGATTGTAGGTTTTGTATGCATAGTTCTTTCTGGACACTGAGAGAAATGAGATGCTCCACTATATCTGCTCTGCTGTCATACTAATGAGCAGAAGGCCTCCGGTATGCAAATTTGTGTAACCGTGATTCGCCATAACAAACAAGTGACGAACCGGTTATATAACAGAGACTGCGCGTCCAGCGTCGTCGAATTCCATTGATTAATGCCTTCTTCAGGGGCCGGATATTGACTTGTCAACTGTCGGCTCGACACGCGCTGCAAGAATTCAACACTCACTGATGGCTGCCTGGACTGGAAGGGGTGTGGACAGTATTCACAGTTTTGCAGTTTCAACTTTTCGGTACAAGCCTCTTTTTGATTGATTGATTGCTGTGCTGATGTGGCCTGCGGTACGGGGATCGGGGAACGGACGGCCGTCAAATCGCGACAACCACAAAACAGACAGCGTGACGTTGGATTTTTCTTAGAGGTCGAGGGGGCTTATTGAACACATTTTTTTTTCTGTGTTACTTGGTGGGCCAGGGTTTTTGGCGCGCAGAGCATACTTCGATTGATTTCAAGTAACGACAATCGAAGCAGGCTTGGAGTTTTGAATCGTTGGTTGCCTTGAAAGGGATGTGTATTTGCTTAAAAATAGACATGACTCAGGGTTCGCGCGGCCAGGATTATCGGTTTGCGAGAAAAATTATGATAATCATTGCGGGGAATCTTCCTCTGCCTGGTTGTTGTTTACTCAGGTACAAGTGATCACGCGCAAATTTACAAGTGTTTTTTTTTATCGCTCTGCTGTTGTTGAACAAGGAACCTGTTCCCGACGGTGATCTCATCTTGAATCAGGGAATGCTAATTTAATAAAGGTTTTTTTTCTACGTTTAACATGAGCCCCGGCCAAGAAAAAAACATCGAATGCTGATGGATGACTTCGGGATGATTAGCAAAATTAACATTCTTCAATGATTTTATGAATTTTGATGGTCATCTTTTAGAATCGTGGTTCGGATGAGCTGAACTTCCCGAATAAAAATGTACACATTATGAAATCTTAGTGTATCTGGTACATAATGAGATATCAAATAGCCCACTTCCGACAAGTTCGGCAAAACTTACCCCTCGCTCTGGTAGATCTCCATCGATGAGTTCAGCTCGGACAGCTGCTCCTTGAGCAGCTGGAGGTTCGAATTGACGAAACTGAGCTCCAGTGCGACCGTATCCTTCAGCTTCTTGTTGGTGGTAGCTTTGAACAGGTTCTCGGCACCGGCCCGCAACCTTAGCTCTTTGTTGATTTCCTGGTTCAGCTTACATCGTCGACTCTGGAGCTTTCCCCGACAGGTTGCCGCCCTCGGATCGGAACCCTGCAAATGCGCAACGAGAAGAAAAAAAAATAGGTTAGTAAAATGTATGTCACCGTCACATTTTCGCCAAGAGTGATAAACTTGCAGGGTCATAAAATTGGCCAATCCTAGCTTTCAAACGTGTCACATGTTTCACCATACGCTTCTCCATCAGTGATCATAGCAAGCGCAGTTTATTGATTCAAACTCAGCATAAACATGTCAATCTTCATTCGCCGTCGTCAACCGATCAGATCAAAACGAGGAAAAAATGGACTGGCTCTCCTTGACGGTCGGTCGGTCGGTGGTGGACTTGGGCACACCGTGAACGACATTCTTTTCTGCCTTTTCCAGATCCAGAAGTACCGATCAACAACCAACCAGTAGCAGCAGAATCAATAATAACGAGTGTCGATTCTCTCGGTGGGTAATAACAGTAAGCACTGATCGACTTGTGTTTTTTTTTTCGTTCATGTGTATCCATAGCAACATTCCTTCACGTGTTTTGACAAATGGCGACCAGTCGCACAGAGTAGACTTTGTTTGGCAGCTGGAGCACGTATGACAGGAGAAAAAATGAGGGGTGCTATGGCAACGAATACCAAATCGACGAGGTTACATGATCGCTTATCGTAAAACTAGGAAAAAATTGTGTATCTGGTTTTACACAATTTCGCACTAAAACTCTCCCTTGATTGGATGTTTTACACTTTTTACAAAAAATAATAATACCTAACTAAATAAGAAGAGGAGCAGCATTGGCTTATCACTTTACTTGTTCAAGTAATGACAGCAACAAATAAAACCGAACCGCCTTGAATTTTGCACGCGGCGGCTGGCTCCGGCTGACAATCAATAAGAGAGCTCATGAAGCGCAAATAGCGCCCAATAAAACCGAAATTGATTTTAATCTCCTTTCGTTTTCTTTCGCCAACGTGCATTTCGAAAATCGCGAATCATAAACGCGGATACGTAATTGGCGCAGATTGGATGAAAGTGCATTTCGATAATAGCGAGTTAAGCAGTGAATGAGTGAAAGTCGCCGCCCTCTACTGCCGGGAAATTTTGCACGCCGATCAAGAACGCTCCCAATTGATTGCTGTATGGGGTTTTTAAACTTTTCAGGTGTTGTTTTAGCCTGAAAATTTTACTAGCTTATTGGTTTCTGCTGAAAATTGCAAGCTATTACTACTACGCAACTATTTTTGCGTGTGGATGATCCATAATTCACTTCAAATAATTTATAAGATAATACAGTGTCTTCCCGTTTTAACAACACAACCTCATCAGCTATGTCAAACTATGCTGGGATTGGGAGGGACCATCAGTGCACCCGATTGAAGCGATTTGAACGGGGAGAGTGCGAATGCCAATTCCCTGTTTATAACATTTCGTGGATAAAGGGCGGGTTCTTTTACCCACTCATTGGGGCATCTTCCTGTTTGGGGGCTCGTCTTTTTGACCAATTGGCTGATCAAGTTGCTGGAAGGAGATTCTTTATTGTTCCGTATATGCGTATAGGCGAATTTGCCTATCGATCTACCAAATCCGTTTTTGGCTCTTCATACAGCGACATGTCGAGGACAATCAGAGGTTATTAAGCTTGATCAAGACAAACAGAGAAGAGAACCCACTGCTATCGGACTTAGTTTCCGTGCTACAATGGGTGGTTGACCACACAACCTCATCAGCTATTTCTTTCCACAAATTCAGAGTGGCAACTGAATTTTCATTTTGGAATTCCTGGTTTTTCCCAGCTTTCCTGGTGAATAGTTCAAAAACTTCCTGGTTTAAAAAAAAAACATGTTTGTAGCTAACAATTCTATATTTGTTTTAAGTAAACAATTTGATTGCAAATTTAGCTGAATTTCCGCAAATTGTTTTGATTAGAAATTCAAATCGGTTTACCTAATAAAAATAAAAAAAATTGTACGATTTAAATCCCAACAGAATTTTGAAATCTGATTAATTTTTCATAAGATTTGAAATCAACACTAGTCCAAAAAGCTTTTCAAATCACTACCCCGATAAACTTCGTTAAATGTTGATGATTCTTTAAAAATTATTAAAAGATACTAAAATCTAGTTCTTGCAAACCAATTTTGCAGATTTAAATATTAGGTATTTTGCACCAAAGTGGACCAACTAGAATCCCCAGATTCCACTCGCACAGGCCTGAAAAAATAAGAATTGATCATTTTGAATGTAAAGAAGCGCAGCATTTTACAATAGAAAACCATATGGAACTTTGAAAAATATCAACCCCTAGCACAGGAATCCACTTTGATCTACTTTAGGATGAGAAAGTATTGGGAATTTCACATATTTTAACCTTTTATTGGATGCTAAAAGAACGAGTGAGTGTTGATTGTACCAAGCAGATATCTGCTAATAGACTCGGAACTGACAGCAGCAGTAGAACGAAACAGGCGAGAAACTGAAAGAATTTGAAAAACGTTCTCACCGGCTGAACAATAAGATCTCAAATCAGTGAGTGAGTCGTTTTTGGCTCAGATCTGATCTACTAAAACAGCAATTATATCTATACCAACAACAGTATCACACTTATGTTTTGAACATTTTTTTCGTTGAGTTGTTTTCCGCCGGTCTTGTTTTCCGTACTTAGTACCAATGCTACCGACGCCAGGGAGGCAGCTCCCACACCTGGACCCTACCTATCGACCCATCAACTCATGAACCGGGGACCTACGGCTTTACTTCCCTTCCGAAGGACGTGATCAGAGATTTTATGCCTCAGAAAATCCCGGCGGCGCCGACTGGGATTGAATCCAGGCCTTTTGGGATGAGAGGCAATCACGCTTACCAATACACCACCGGCGCCGCTAGATACGTTTCTATCTTCTATATTTTATGAGTTATTCATAGATTGACCCAAAAATAGCACTTTGTTTTTCAAGACCAACAACTCGAAGTCATGCAAAATTGGACAAACCAAACTAATTGCATTTGAAAGAAGAACTGAAGCGGATCCAAATTCATATAAAATCGCACATGACTAAAAGCCACCCATATTGGAGACTTAGATTGGACAAACAAAACAAAACAATTTTTTTTGAAGACCACGTATGGATTCGATATGAGTCCACGGCAAAAAATCCGATCTCCGAAATGAGAAAAATGACTCATGATTTTATGAACACAGCGTATTATGAAAATACACCATAAATAATATTCATAATATCATGAGCAACTTTTGCGTACCGCAGCAAACATTCCCAAAATCATGAACCATCCGAGTTGAAATCATGGGTTTTACTTTTAACCAAAAATGTAAAAAGAATAAAATAAAGCGTCAGACTGGATTCGAACCAAGAACCTTGAGATCATTAAACCCATACATTGACCACTAGACTATCATTACTTATATATGATGGAAGACAAAAGGCGTATAACAGATACCACAGTGCGGTTTATGAACACGGTTTGCCAAGTATGTGTAACGCTTGTAGCGGTCTTGATTCTACTACATTATGATATCATGAATTTACATGACGAAATCATGAATCATTGTTACGATTTCATGGGATGGCAATTTTTTTCATTCATCAAAATGAAATCGGATTTGTTTCCGTGTGAGTTAATTATTTAATGTGCAGCATTTAGTGACTTCTAAAGTCGCAAGATCGCTGGTGTCATATACGCCTGTAGGTATAGGAAAAGCATTTGGCCCAAATGGTTAATAAATTTTAAGCAGAAGTCACATCGATTTGCGGTCTTCTATAAAGTATTTCCTTATGATTTGTCCACCTACAGGCATATATAATTATAATACAATTTTCTTATAGTTTTGCAATAAGCATATCGGTGAATTGAATGAGATGAAGCTTTAAAAAATATATATCTACACAGCCATTCCATAGCAAAACGATATAGTGGTTCTCAGAATTTCGTAAAAAATGATAGTTTTGTTCCTTATCGCAAAATATAAGACTTGTATTTTTTTATTTTTCCATTCGTGTGAACACTTCCATGGTAGGGTAGTCCCAAGGAGTAAGTCACTCAGCACATTGTGCCGCAATTAGATTTGGCACATCTTGGGCACATCCATCGGCACAATCTCGTAGGCATTTGATTGTTGTAAATGAAATGGGAGCACTGCTCTGGTCACTGAAGTTGTTCACAACATTACGTGCTGTTTGGCTGTATATTCAGGAACATCCTCTAATTAAATATACCAGAGCAACTCAGACAAGCAGTTCACTTCTCGGTTCACTTATAGATTTAAATCCGAAATGCACCTAGACCGATTTATACTTGCGATTTCAAACCAAACCATTCAAGGTGTCAGAAATACCGGGTTGCATGAATGGGTATTTTACCGGCACAATCGGCACACTGAAAAAAAAGATGACCTAAGATTGGTGGGCGGAGTGACCTACCCTTTGGGTAGTCCAAAAAATAATTTCAAAAATTGACTTTTTTCAAAGATCAAAATATCAAATGAAAGGTAATTAAAAAATGTAATGATTTTGTATCGAAAACATTGGTTGTATTTGTTTTTTATGGTTTTCATGGTGTGTAGACAGAGGACGCAATAAGTTTTAATATCTTTCCTTGAAAATTTAGGATTTATTACACAGCACGACAAAAAATCAGCGATGTTTTTTTTTTCGTTTTGAGTTATATATTTTTTAAGGTATCAAGTTCTGGGTCTTCCCTCAATATTCCTATGCGAATAGACTAGCTTGCATCTTCATTGATTTATAGCGATTGTAACATGGTCACTAGACTGATGCAAAATTTGAAATTTTCGCTCCACAGTGCTCAAACGGTTCCAAATTGGGCCCTCATTAGCTTCCCAAAATTTGAACTCATTCAGTGAAAAACTGACTTGGCACAAACCATTTGAAGTTTATATGGGAATTACTATGAAGAAACCATAATTTGCGGTTCATATCTATCTCAAAATTCACCAGTTCACTCTACTTTGGAAAATGATAGCTGGGCTTGTTGAAAATTTTCTTAGCTACAACTTTTCGATCAAATGTAAGGAACAAAAATTATTAATGATTCAAGTCGCTGATGTCTTACAATTATGTTCAATCAACTGTTCAGCAGGCAACATTGGTGTTTATGGCGCGTAGAATAGAGGACAAAAATCATGGCTACTATGTCACACTGCAGAATACAGTGTTGCTCGCAATACAGCTGCCTAATCTTGCCATAAGATTATCAATCTCTTAAGCAATTAATAACTATTTAATTTGACGTTTGGCTGAAAAACGATTTTCTGCCAAGTTGAAGCTGATAATAATTCCCATTAGAATAGCAATAGAATTTGTTAACAGTACAAAATGTAAAAAGGCTAGAAGACAATGAACAAAAAGTTTTGTTTTCCCATAGTAGTTTCCATATAAACTTCTAATGGTTTGTGCCAAGTCAGTTTCTTATCAAATGAGTTTAAACTTTCGGAGGCATATCAGGACCCGATTAGAAACCGTTTGAACACTGTGGAGCGAAAATTTCAAATTTTGCATCAGTCTTATGGTCACGATGCAAGGTCGTCTAGTCGCATAGGAGTATTGAGTGAAAACCCAAAACTTGATAACTTCAGTAAACTGTAAACTGTAAGAGATCAAGAGTCGATGTCTTCTACAAAGCTGCTTGTTTTAATATTATGTAAACCTTTACCGAAGACACTAAATCTATCTCCTAATCCACCTATAGCAGGGATTAATCGTGAAAAAGTAAAGTTCAACAGAATTGCTGATTGTTGATCCACAGAAAACTTTTCATTTGGTGGAGTAAAGAAGAAGTCTAAGAATTAGAAGAGTCAGTACCGCAGCTGCTGCTGTACACTAAACAAAATCTCAAAGTAAAATCGAACAAATACTTTAAATAATGAAGCAATGAAATTGAGTTGTTAGCATCATCAGTGTCATTCATTCTAAAGATTCTAAAGATCACAGGTATAAATATGAAACTAAAATTTGAAGAATCGGAACCTACCTAATCAATAATAACCAAAGATTTAAGTAAAGTAAAGGAGAAAAATCTATTCAAATCTCTGATAAGGAAAAATTCCCAAAGGCTTGGTAGCCATGATGGCAGTAATGAAATTTGAATGCTTAAATAAAACAGCAAAAAAGGGTTATCTTTTTGGGAAGATTTGGGAGCCTTTGGGAATTTTTCCTTATTAGAGATTTGAATAGATTTTTCTCCTTTATTTTATTTGAATCTTTGGTTATTATTAGTTAGGTAGGTTCCGATTCTACTCGTTGTAGTTACATTTTTATACCTGAATGAAGACTGCACATTGTAGTCGAAATACGTATCTGTCATGGATACCAAAATTAATTAAGTGGAATTAAATGGAAGATTACCTATTTGCTGCCTTAAATAATGTTATATGTTAAATGTTGAATTTAAATTTGAAATTTTAAATTTAATTTTGTTTTTTCAACCGTTAATGTTCAAAATCTTGTTTTTTTTAAATTGAAATGTTTAAATGCATACTTGAAATTTCAAAACTTAAATTTAAAATGTTACAATCGAAATTTTTATTTTTAAATTAATAATGTTAAATATTCAATTTAAACTTTTAATGTTAAATTTTTAATTAAAGTAGTCAAATTTTAATTGTTAAATATTGAACAATACATTTGAAATTTTAAGTGAAAACTGTCAAATGGTAAACGTTATGATGACTATGCTATAGTTGTTAAATTTTTCATTCCAGAAATTAAATTGCGGAGTACGAATCGCATAGGAAACGGAAGCTGCACGATAGGAAGCTAAACATACTACCACACGAGTCACTACGAAGACGGACGACACATCGAACGAGAGAGCAGATCCCTTCCACCATCACCACAACGCCGAGGGTTCACTCCATTGATGGGTTGGTTGTCAACCGATCGACAACCGCATTCACGGAACAACAATTGACACATCTTAACAAGAAGCTAGGATACGCGGTTATAACCAAGCCAGACGTGCAGCAGATCATCATTGACGTAGAGACAGCGATTACCAAGACACTTCCAACATCATCACAGAATACGGTCAGGACTATCACATCGAATATAATCAAGGACGGACAGGAACAAAGTGGCGCCAACGAAAAGGAAATTCGGATTGTAAAGAAGCTGAAAAATAAAGCAATACCAATGTGAAAGCAGACAAGGACGATTACAACAATCAGATGACAACGAAGATTAACAACGGACCGTATAGACAGCTTCGAGTAGACTTCTTGCAGAAAATAGAGAAACGCGTGGAGAAAGCACTGAAGGAGTGCAAATCAATATTAGGAGATGGAGCAGGTCGTTTACGGGAATCCAATCCCATTCTACCCAGGATCAAAGGTCCCCCCAAAGTCCACAAAGCGGGGAATGAAATGCGACAGATCGTGTCTGCAGTTGGTTCCCCACCCACAAAATAGCGAAGTGGCTAGTCACAGAGTTTCAGAGTATGCCGAATCAGGTTCCAGAGTAAAGCAGTTAGTAACACCCAGGACTTCGCCCAGCAACTACAATCTTCAGGAGACATCAACGAGGACAAGATTATGGTATCTTTCGACGTCACAACTCTTCTTCCCAGCGATCAACCATTTGGAGGACTGGCTATTAACACAACGAGAGGATGCAGCATGGAGAAACAAGGTTCGGACGTACCTTGAGCTGACCCGCCTTTATATGGAAGAGAACTATTTCTACAAGCAGACGAAAGGAGCCTCAATGGGAAACCCCCTATCCCCCTTCCTGTGTGAACTTTTCATGGCCAACTTGGAGACAATCCTGAAGGAGAAAGGACTATTACCAAACCGTTGTTTCACACCAAATGTTGAACATATGTTAAATGGAAATTGGTTAAGTTTCAAACTATTAAAAGTATAAAATGTTATATTATAGTACATACGTACACTTAACACTTAACATTCAAATATTAATTTATTAAGAATTTATATTTTTAATTCACACCTTAAATTTTTTCAGTGCAGTCCACTGCGGTCGAACTCGGTGGTCGAACGTTGAGTTTGTCAGAGTTGATAGAAAATTATATACTAATATCAACATGAAGCTTTGTACGATAATTTATTAGCTAGAGAAAGTTCTGGAGAGGATAGATTCACAGTTCCGTTAGAGTGCGGCAGTGTGAAAATTGAACAGAAGTTAAAATTGAGCCATTAATAAGACAATACTAATCAAGAGCGCACTCCTTTGCCTAACTCACACGTTGATGGGTGAGGGGCAGTGATGCAAAATATCATGACACTCACTCGACACTCGTCAACGCATCAACCGACTATCGCTGACAGAACGTTTTGTCACGCAGTGAGAGGTAGAGCCATGGCAAACAACAATCACCAATAATGGTCGCTACTGACAGGCAAAACGTTACACTCGCTGCTGATGTTGAAAAGCACAACGGAAACAGTGAAGACTTCTTCAGTAGGATGATGAGAAGCTGTTTGGGTCACACCAACAGCAAGCAAAGTAGCAACTACTTCAAAAAGAGCACAGATGAGAGTCGTGATTGCCGGGAATGACCAGATCGGTGATGGATCACCACCGGAGACGACATTCACCAGTTGCTTTTAACTTCTTTCGTCAACTTGATGGATGGTCATGGAGAGTGCTTCGACAAGCACATTGATAGGAATGTACCAAGCGTTACAACCATCAGCTGTTTGACGATCGTGATTGTGATAGGTCGCAACTCTGGTGAGAGGTTTTAAGGTATTTCCACAAATTCACAGGCAAAAGAATGCGCGTTTGACTTCCTCAGTGTAGGTACACGAAGTCTATACACGTAAAAAGTTTCATTGGAATCAGAGCGGGTGCTGCCAATCACTGACTGGTCGAGTGATCAATTTCATAGTCGAGCAGTTCATTGATCCAGGGTTAACACCGAGTGGTAGGAAACGTCATTTGGAACTGCTCGAATGATGTGATTAACTGTAAAGATGATGATCAGGGCGGACTCGGGCCGCAGTCGGAGGCGTTTTCGAAACATCCGGAGTCAAAGTCAGAGGTATTCTTTCTAATCCACCGCTAAAAACACCATTGACAGTCGTTAACGGGTTAGTTATTTATGCTATGCTAGAAAAATCTGGAATTAATTGTTAAATTTTCTTAAAATCACTGGTCTGAAAACTGCTTGACAATATGATCCATTTCTTAATTTTCATCCACCGCCTTCTTTGTTCAGTTAAGGCACACACACATTGCATTCGTTAGTTATACGCCGCTAAATCTATTGTCTAACTGTCAAATTTTCCGCAACGTATCACTTACGGCTGTAATGTATGTAGATTAGGGTCCCAATGAAAATAAAAAAATTAAAACCGATCATATACAAAATGTTCATTGTCTTGAAAAAAAAAGACCCTGAGCAAATCGCCAATCGAATGGAAAAACTCAACCTGCTCCGATTTGTATGAAACTTTGCATAATTGTTTGCTATAGGGCAATCATATTTGTGCCATTTTAAATTTTATATTTTTTCTAAATATTGTGTCTTTGACATTTTCAATAAATTGTAGAATCGAAATGACGTCCGAAACAAAGTTATTTAGGAAGGTAAAGTATTTCTGGGAAAAATATACACGGTAACTTTTTTTAGTAACTTTGAGTAAAAATTCAAAAATGTCTTAAAACTCAAATATCTCTAAAAGTATATTTTCAATATTTATAATAAATTTTTCAAATAAAACATAAGAAAAATGCAAACTTGAGGAGTATTTAAAACCGTGTACACTGTAAAATTTACAAAAACTTTAGAACAACAACTTTTGTTCATATTTTTAAACTTCTTGTCAACTATCTTTTTTATTTAATTTTTGCTCAGAACACGATTTAGAATGTCTCACATATTTTTTCCTGTGTAGAATTTACACAAAAAGCGTACTAGTTCAAATATTTGACCAAAGTATCTCGTTCAACGATTTTTATCAATTTCGTCACTTCAAAAAGTTTGCATTTTTTATGAGCTATTAACAAAACAGAAGATGGGCTTTCTGAGATATTTGAGTTCTTAACACTTTTTGGAATTTATACTGAAAATTAATAACCAGGTATATTTTTCACAGAAATTTTTCTCTACAACTTTATCTCAGACGTAATTTCGATCAGAAGTGACGTTTTCGTCCTACAGTTATTGAAAAATTACAAAGACGCCATTTAATAAAAATAGCCGATTTTTTGTAAAAATGTGAATGATTGCCCTCAACACACAATTATGCAAAGTTTTAAGCAAATCGGAGCAGGTCCAGTTTTTCCGATTCGTAATTTGGCGTGGAACTGCTGGGTATTTTTTCAAGGCAACCAACATTTAATATACGGTCGGTTTGAACAATTCGATGGTCACTTTTTCCCTAATGTAGATGTGCCTTCAAGAATATTTAAGTGTATTTTTTTAGTGCCGAAGAACATTAAAAGACAATAAAATATAAATTTGTACTATTTGTCGTCGTAAAATGTATATCACTTAAACGTGACTTAAGCAAACCAACATCGTAACCTATTGAGCAGCTTCGTTGAATGCAAATTCTCAGCCTGAAAGAAACACATTCCTTCCACAACGTAAACAAATCGTAAGAATTTCATCTTCATTAGGTTCAGTAAACAATTTGAAATTTACTTAAGGCTGCACGAGGCGAACGATAATAACTGTGCAACTATGAGTCGACCGTAAATTGGTGTTACTTCGGTCATCCTCGAAGTTGCCTTAAATCAGTTTTCGAATCTGGAAAGCATGAAACCCAAATACCAATCGACATCACAGTGAACTTCTATGGCTGTGTTTCAAATAATGATCCACCCTCGACAGCACCTTTTGTTAGTGCAAAAACAAAAGCGCATGCAATTAGGGTATAATCTACCCACACTAAACGAAGAGCGTGACAAAACCCCACTTTTTTTTTCCACGGCGACAAACCGAACAAAACAAGTGTGTTGCACGACCGCGTCGTCGTCGTTGCTGATAAGGAAAGCGTCCCAAACGGGCTAACGAGTGCAATTTCACCATTCAGTATCGGACCCTATTCAAATTTACCCAACCTCGTGCCGTGCCATCGATTTTCCGGCCGGACGAGGAAGTTGGGGGTGAAGAAACCAGCGGCTTTCGCTCTCGTTGTTGTTTGGTTTGGCTGTCACTTCCCGCGTGACCACGCGAAAGTCACATCGTACCGTAGTATTAGAATAAGCCTTACGCCACCACCGCTGCCTCCGTGGGCCTCAGCGGGATCAGCAGGTTGCAAATGGGGCATTTTATTCGTTTTTGCGCTTCATTCGCATTCTCTCAATGAAAAGCCTTTAAGCATCGCTTTCTACGTCGAAATCAGTGAACACACAGCGAGCGGTAGCAGATTAAATGGCTCTTTGGAGGAATAACAAAAACAACAACACAACATACGACAGCCTCCAAACAACGTAAACCAGTAGGCTGCGAGTCCCGGCGGCCAAGTGAGAGTCATTAGAGGAAGCCGAAATATAGGCCACATGTTGTCGGTTGGAGCCAGCATGTTGCGAAACAGGTTAAACGATTCTCCACCTCTCGCGGTTTGGAGTGGGAGGGGGGGGGGGGTGCGAGGGGCGAGGAAGTGTATTTGTATAATGGGCTTTGAACTGCGCCAAGTCAAAAGGAAAAGGAAAGGCCGGCCGCAGCCTCAGCGTCTCTTCGTCGTCAACGTTGGACCCAGTGACCCAGTTCTCGGAGTTAGTTTAGCTGATCATGATGATGACGATGCTGTGTGTGAATACCTATGTGGCGATGCTCGTCGTTTTTCTGGAGCACTTAACTGGTTTTCCCGCGGAGACTTTTTCCTTCGACGACGATGATCCCGGCCTTTTGTTTTTTTATATATCTTCACAGAAGTATCGTTGCGAGTGGTGGGCAAAATAGGCCACTTTCGACGGTGAATAGATCTGGAATGTCGTTGGAAGTGACAGATGAGTACCACTTTTGCTGCTACTGCGCACTCCTGGAAATGGGGGAACTTGAGTGGACCAGTGATACCTGTCTTCCGACCGAGGACGGGTCCCGAGATGGAACACCTTGACCCATTTTTGAGTAGAGAAAAGCGAAGTGAGCACACGACTTGAACAGTTGAAGTGGAATACGTTCCAGTTAACTACTCGAAATGGAAAGCAAAAACTGGTGTCTGTGCTATATGGGCTGGTAACTGCCAGGACCGGAGTGTGTTTCTTGGCCGTAGAGATCTTGAATTGTAAGGCGGTCCGGATTTTTGTTTTGGAAAATTGATCGACTTTCCTGGGCACAGAGTATGATTGTGATTGCCGTAAAATGTAGGATGGAGCACTATTTCGTCAAACGGGATATATTTCCGTCATACGCCTAACAAAAGAACACTGACGTTACGACAATCGGCTAAATCCAACAGTTATGCATCAAATTCTTTGCTCACAAGTTAAATTACGACTTGTGATAAAAACTACGGGGATGTCAAATAACCTATTTAAGGGGGGGTGCTGAAGGGAAATTAATTTCAGTATGACGAAGTAGTGCCGCACCCTAGTAATGTAAAAATGATAAAAGTTTAGAAAACTCTCAACTAACAAGTACTTTGACCAATTCATTGCAATTTTCAAATGTTAAAATTGCTCGGGACTATATTAAAATTGTGGCTGATAGGCCCATGAGCGTCTAGAAAAATCAAAATGATTGCTAAGACAAATCTTGAATAGTTACAGAACGTATTCATATACACACTCCAACTTCTTTTACGACCATTAACACTCCGAATACGGTGGGTAAAAAACTTTACGCCGACTACGAAGCCTCCGAAAAACGTGTAACGGCAAGTTTGCAATGGCATAACTTAGCCATTTCTTAATGAATTTCAAAAATTGTGGTACATTTAGAATTCCTAGGGTTTGTAGATGATTTTGATTTTAAAAAGATTGAAAATAGAGTCGTCTACTTTTTTAAAAAGCGGAAAGAGTTGTTACACGTTTTTTTTGGAAGGTGTGTTTGTAGGGTTTTGCAAGTAGCGCAAGATCTGTAATTTATATTAATGGGCACAAATGTTCAAAATTCAAAATCCTGGAGACAACGGAACGGTCCTCGAAAAATCCGGAACATCCGTAAAAGTGGACAATCCATGAAACTGAGCTCCACGTTTTTTTAACCATTAGAATCTGTGATATAAGAATGAATTTGGGTCATGAACGCAGATGGCCATCGGACCGTCCTCCGGAAGATCCGAAAAATCCGTAAAAGTGGTCAATGTATGGAACTGATCCTAGAGAAACGTTTGTTTTTCGAAAACACTTGGAACTGTCATATTAGATTTTAGATTTTCTTGCCGAGATGGGCATTTTGCCGAGAGCTCGGCTAACAAACATAAATTTTGGTAAGATCTCAGTAAAAATAAATTCCGAGCCTGCTCGGTGGTGCCAATCTCGGTAAAAAATCTATGCGGTCGTGACATAAACATGTACTAGAAGGCGAGGGATCGTCCTCCGCAAGATCTAGAACATCGAAACTGATCCTAGAGTTCTATGGTTTTTCGAAAGCATGTGGAACTGCGATATAAGAAAGAATTTGGGGTCATGACATAAACATTTACCTAGAGAACCATGGCACCGTCGTCCGGAAGATCAACTACATCCGTAAAATGGTCACTCCATAAAATTGAGAGATGGAAGCATTACTATGAAGAGCACCTCAACGGTGATGTAGCAGAAAACGAAGGTGGCACGGCAACAGACCTTGGAGCACGCGCAGAAGACGACAGGCTACCGGCCCCTGATCTTCAAGAAGTTGGGAAGGAGATCGGTCGGCTGAAGAACAACAAAGCAACTGGTGTAGATCAACTACCAAGTGAGCTATTAAAATACGGTGGTGAAGCACTGGCTAGAGCGCTGCACTGGGTAATTGCCAAGATTTTTGAGGAGGAGATATTACCGGAGGAGTGGATGGAAGGTGTCGTATGCCCAATCTACAAAAAGGGCGACAAGTTGGATTGCTGCAACTACCACGCGATCACAATGCTGAGCGCCGCCTACAGAGGTTCGAGGTGGTCGATGAGTTCTTGTATTTGAGCTCACTGATGACCGCCAAAAATGATACCATCAGAGAAATTCAAAAACGCATTGACGCTGATTTGACCGGTGGTCCTCTACAGCCACGAGACCATGACTATGCTCGTGGAGGACAAACGCGCCCTTGGTGTTTTTGAATGGAAGGTGTTGCGTACCATCTACAGTGGTGTGCAGATAGTTGACGGAACGTGAAGGGGGCGAATGAACCACGAATTGTTCCAGCTGTTGGGAGAACCATCCATCATCCACATTGCTAAAATTGGGCGACTACGGTGAGCTGGGCACGTCGTAAGAATGTCGTACGCGACCCAATGAAGATTGTTCTCGAAAGCGCCCCAACAGGAACTAGAAGAAGAGGCGCGCAGCGGGCAAGGTGGATCGACCAAGTAGAAGGTGACCTGCGGACCCTTCGCAGACTACGAGGCTGGCGAAGTCTGGCCATGGATCGAGTAGAGTGGAGACGACTTCTTCGGACAGCAGAGGACAACAAGGCCTTAGCCCGATTGCAAGCAAGCAAGCCATAAAAGTGATCCAAGAACGAAAAAACCGTGGAACTGTGATATTAGCATGAATTTGGAGTCTTGACATAAACATGGACCCGAATGGCCATGGGACAATCCTACGGAAGATCCGTAAAAGTGGTCCATCCTTGATACTGTTTCTAGAGCTCCATAGTTTTGTCGAAAATACTTCGAACTGTGATATATGGAAGAATTTAGAGTCGAGACATCAACATTAACCTGGATGGCCATTGGACCGTCCTCCAGAAGATCTGGATCATCCGTAAAAGTGGATCATCCACGAAACTGTTAAAAAACCGTGTTTTTTTTCAAAACACTTGGAACTGCGATTTAAGATAGGATTTAGGGTCGTGACATAAACATGGTCCGGATGGCCATGGGACTGCCCTCCAAAAGATCCGGAACATCCGTGAAAGTGGAAAATTCACGAAACAGAAACCAAATTCATTCTATCATCTAAGTTCTTAGTGTTTTTTAAAAAACGCGGAGCTCTAGGATTAGTTTCATGGATTGACCACTTTCCCATGGCCATCCAGGTACATGTTTTTGTCACAACCCCATTTTTTTTTTATATCACAGTTCCTAATGTTTTCAAAAAAAAACCGCAGAGCTCTAGGATCAGGTTCATGGATTGACCACTTTTACAGATGTTCCGGATTTTTCGAGGACCGTTCCGTTGTCTCCAGGATCCATATATAGGAACCATGACTGTATTCTGGCTAATTGTGAACATTTGCGCCCATTAATCTAAATTACAGATCTTGCGCCACTTGCAAAACCCTACAAACACACCTTCCAAAAAAACGTGTAACAACTCTTTCCGCTTTTAAAAAAGTAGACGACTCTATTTTCAATCTTTGTAAAATCAAAATCACCTACAAACCCTAGGAATTCTAAGGGTACCACAATTTTTGAAATTAATTAGAAAATGGCTAAGTTGTGCCATTGCAAACTTGTCGTTACACGTTTTTCGGAGGCATCGTATTCGGAGTGTTAAAAGACCATAAAAATAAATTTACGGTTGAATGCTTTTTTACAACAAATAAAAGGAAGATATACCGAAATATCGATTCCGGATGTTCGATAAAGGTGGAATATGGCTCGTGAATGATTACAAATTCAACCGGTAGATGGAAACACTGCTCCATTAGAATCAAATTGAGCTCGATATCTCGGTTTAATCACAAAAAACAGACGTCCAACTTCCACCAGAAACTTGTATAAAGATAAGTGAGAACGTCACCGGTACGTGGCGCTAAGATCTATCACAGTTATTTCAAACAATTTTTAAAAATTATCATCCAACTTGAGTACCTCTCTCTTCAAAGAAACGAGCAAATCTCACTTTCTTCTCCCACTTCGGTCACGAATCGACCTTCCGGGCAACCTGAATTTGCTTTCATACGAGTACCCGGTGTACCTACCTACATATGGTTACACACTTTCCATTTTTCCCAGATCGTTCATCAATCAGTAAAAGTGCTAAATGCTCTCCACAAATAACATACCTCGGTTGGTGCGCTAGCTCAATGCTCAATGTTTTCAATGTTCGTCCCATTTGAGCGGTAATCGCCCATCCATCCAACCGGCAAACTTGTGTGTAGGTAAATATCGTTTGCTATTGTCTGTCGAGCGATTGGACGAAAAAGTAGGCAAATCCCGTCGGTCGGCCACAAGTCCTCTTCTCCTTCCGTCGCCGTCACACTGGAGATCGCTTTGAGTTTAGAGTTTCTCGCATCGAGCTGGGCGTTGTGGTGAAACCACATGATCATCGTGATGAGGAGGATGACGACGGTGAACAAAACGGTATATGGGCTCATGAATCAATTTCATGGGATGCACATTGAGTTTTTGCTCAAAGAAAGGAATGATTGTAGCACTTCTGTTAGATGTATCTGGGTACCTACACTTTCTTTCTTGTTAGGCGGAAAAAGGAAGCCGGACTCTTGTTTCCAGCAGACAAGAGGCAAGATGTCGGACGACCCTATTAGCACACTTTTTCCTCTTTTACATACTTCAGCTCCATTGATGACCTAGCATGGATGCTCCGGAACTCTGGGAGTAGACTGGTCTGCATTCGGAATGAAAACGAAAAACCTTTCACAACGGATAAAGGCGGACCTCAATCCCCAAATTTCGACATTTTCTTGGAAAAATACTCAAGTCGACATATATGACTGTGTCTCAATGAGGTTAACCCAATAAAACTTTTTCTTTTCACACATTTAAACCAGTCTAACGCTAGGTGACGACGACGGCGGATTACGATTATTGCTTCTCTACCGTGCTCGTCACCGTCCGTCTCCAAATTAAATAAACATCCATTACAAGACCAGTACCGGTTGTCCTCCCATGGTCGTCGTTTTTTTTTTTTCGCCTCAAGTTGAAATGAAATGGAAAACAGCACCAAACAATAAGCATATTAAAATGCAAATCAGCTGCAATTCGGGTCTCGCGAGAAGGAAAAGTACACCAAAGCTCCAGATGACAATAAAGTGGCTTATGTTTCTTCAATTGAGAGATGTTGACTTTGGGTGTCGCCACCTGAAAATATGTATGCAGACATAATCAAGCACTTCGCCGCTAGTGGACCCAGATCGGACAAGAAAAGTGAGTGGCCAAAGGCAAATTCCTCTTTGCTTTTGATGCTTGTGGGAAAGTGGGTTAAATGTTGCTGTTTTCGCTGATCTCAGTGGATAAATTTGGTGTAATTGAAAGGTTTGGAGTTGGTAGTGAATGTAGCAGTAATAATATAGAAAGTTCAAATTCAGTTAAAATTGTCCAAATATCTTACGTGGGTTAGTTCAAGCAAATTTTGAATTCTTTAGAGTTTTTGGTACTCATACCAATATATAATTGTAAAATAGAAATAAATCTTTGACTTCGACATTGTAGCTGGAGCGATTTCTTCGAAAACTTTACCATTGCAATTCACATCGACGTGTTCGCACGACCCACGCAGGCCAATAATGTTTCAAATTCGAATTTGTTCGTTTATGGCAGGTGAATGTGCATTTTGTGGATAGAACTATCAATTTACTTTCTAGATTTAAACAAAACTATTGTTGTTAAAAGGGCATCGGAATCGAATTAAAAAAAAAAAAACATTCAAGCCTAATACCAAAAATGCTTTAATTGTTTCAACCGATTCTATCACTCAGTCAAACATAACTCACTCACTTCATTCCAGTTGGTAGGTAGATGATTTATTTCATATTCTCTCAGATTCTCGCCTGTTTCGTTCTTTTGTTGTCAGTTTCAAACGTGTCGAAGGAATCTACAATCTACCATTCATTTTGAGTCGTTCATCACGCTTCATCTTTGTTGGTGCATTGAAGCAGAGCATTTCCGTGCCATCTGAAGAATTGATCAGACACCACCTTTCTCAATTTTTAGGAAACTCTGTTCGAAAGCGAACTGTTGCATCTCACACTGGGCGGCACTCCGAACAAAAGTTGCACAAATCTAAAATCAATTTTTGAGCTTCATTTTGGCATTCTCGACATTTTCAAGGTTTTACCATTTCAAACCTAGAAATTTTTCCCGGTTTTCAACGACTTTTATTCCAAAATCTAAAAAAAAACACGAAAATATTGATTATACAACTCTACAACTCAGACGTTATTTCGCTCAGAAGTGCCGTTTCCTTGCTGCAACTTTTTTGATGTCATTTTGAAAATTTTACAAGGTCTAAAACAATGGCTGAATTTTAGAAAAAAAATCTCCATTGCCAATAATATGTAGCCAATTATCCAAAGTTTCATGTACACTGACCCCACAATTATGGATCACTTCCATTTGATTAACACGCTAGACTGACTGATCCATAATTACTTTGAGCTGCTCCATAATTGTGACGCGTTTTTCCGATTCGTCATTTGACGTGCAACTGCTCAAAGGACAAATCATAGGATATTTACAGGGGCCAAAATTAGACTGAACAAAACGTTGAAATGGACAAAAAGTCGACAGATCTTTCGAGCACTTTAAATTTGAGTGTTCAATAGCTTCTATCTGCCAAAAAAAAAACTGCTCATCTTTTAAAGAATGAGTTAACTCCAAGAGATAAAAAGCTTTCTAGTATTTCAGTTAGCCACAGCCACCTCCAGCATGGTCTTGCTTTGTAGCTGCGCCTTTACCGACTAAGCTAAAAAATGCCCCATTTGGGCTCACTGGTGACCGCCGAAAATGATACCAGCAGAGAAATTCAAAGACGCATTATGGCAGGGAATCGTGCCTACTTTGGACTCCGGAGGACGCTCCGGTCGAATAAAATTTGCCGCCGCACCAAGTTGACTATCTACAAGACGCTGATTAGACCGGTGGTCCTCTACGGCCACGAGACTTGGACTATGCTCGTGGAGGACCTACGGTGGAGTGCAGATGGATGGCGGAGCGTGGAGGATGCGAATGAACCATGAATTGCACCAGCTGCTGGGAGAACCATCCATCGTCCACAATGCAAAAATTGGGCGACTATGGTGGGCTGGGTACGTCGTAAGAATGCCGCACGACGACCCAGTGAAAATGGTTCTCGAAAGCGACCCAACAGGAACAAGAAGAAAAGGCGCACTGCGGGCAAGGTGGATCGACCAAGTAGAAGGCGCCTGCGGACCCTTCGCAAACTACGAGGCTGGCGAAGTGTGGCCATGGATCGAGTAGAGTGGAGACGACTTCTTCGGACAGCGGAGGACATCAAGGTTTTAGCCTGATTGGTAAGGTAAGGTTTGCAATTTTCCCCGCAACGTTCTTGCATCTTCCATGGAAGCTAGTTCCAGTTTTACTGGGATGTTTTTTTTACTTTCTCTGGAAGATTTAGTTTTGACTTGGCAGTCTGGCAATCACTCATCAGAACGGCTCTGATTTAGAACCATCCTCAGGGAAAAATGTTGGATTTGTTGTTCCCCTGAAGAAGGCTCTAATCAGAGCCGAAACGTAGGGACAAATTATTATGAATTAATTTGTTCTGATTAGTGATTGCCAGACTGCCAAGCCGAAACTAAATATTGCAGAAACTCACAGTCGAACACTTCAACAAAATATTACTCTGGAAGGTTCTTCTGACTTCCACCGGAAGATTTCCTGGAAGTCTATTCCTAATTTCTCAGAAGTGCTTCTGGCTTTCCTCCTGTAGACATCATCTGGGAGTTTTTTTTGACGTAGGACTACGTCTGTGATTTCTATATGGGGGTAAACTTTGTGAAAACCGAAAATGGAACATTTAACAACATTATGAAAGATTTTGAACATTAATAACTCAGCTGCCCCTGGACCAATTCCAATAATTTTATCACCAATCGATCAGAAATATTCCTACGCATCTGTTAAGACTTTTTAATTTTTCAAAATATCACTATTGATAACGATTGCCTGCGAAAAGCGATTTCCCTAACACAGATTTCAAAGTTGAATTCCATCCGGTCTCACCGAACAGTGTTTATTCAATTACCGTGTGGTGAGTGGTGGTGTTCTCTAGTAGGCAACTAAAGGTTCCCCCAAGCGGTTAGATATCAAGGCTAGCCTCAACCGTTGATCAGCTTCAGTTCCAATCACCAGTGGTGTCCGGTCGTCGGCATCAGTAGCAGCAGCAGTGCTTTCGGCACGTGGCGTTGAACATTATTCTCCAGTACACAACGAAAGGCTGCCTGCAAGCAGCGAGCTGCAGAGCCCACATGAGCATCCATAGAAGGAGGAAGAAGACGCACCGCTATTGATCGGAATCAGTAGCTCTTTGTGAGTCGCTGTGTAGACGAGAATTTCAAATCAATAGCAAGTTTGAGCAGTAAAATTGGAGAACAGAACATCAACAATTACTATTAGTTTGGTTGATATCAGATAAAGTATATTGGTAAAATATTAAAAATTGTATCAAAAATTATATGGTAAAATGTGTAACGGCAAACTTTGTTTTCAAACAAATGTTTGAAAAATCATAGCTCAGCCATTTATTAACGATTCTCAAATCTATTCGCGCCACTTGAAACTACAGACTTTGAAAATTTATTCGGTGTCAATAGATTTAAAATCCATCGCTAAATCGTGTTCGGAGTGTTAATAAATTATTCTGCAATCAGATCAAAATTAGCTCTTGAATTCATTGATACGAAAATATCTTAAGAATAGTAAATTATGCTTTGATAGCAGAATAAACTATTAACTTGTGATAGCGCTCAACTTTCCAATAAAAACATGATTGACGACAAATAAAAAATATAATAAAAATAAATACATAAACAAATAAATAAATAAATAAATAAATAAAAAAAAACAAATAAACAATTAACAACCAAATAAAATAAAAATAAAAATAAATAAATAAATAAACAAATAAAATAAATAAATTAATTAATACATAAATAAATAAATAAATAAATAAATAAATAAATAAATAAATAAATAAGTAAGTAAGTATGTAAGTAAGTAAGTATGAAGGTAAAAAAAAAACCATAAATGAATGAATTTATAAATAAATTAATTAATAAATAAAAAATAAATAAATAAATAAAAAAATAAAAAATAATAAATAAATAAATAACATAATAAAATATTCATATTATTTTGATATAGTTTTGAAAGTAGTATTTCTAATAAACTTTCAAATAAACATAAGCTTGAAAATCTTAAAATTGTACTTTTTTGTTATAGAAGTTTTAAACAGTTTTTTGTTATAGAAGTTTTAAACAGTTTCAGGGGTTTCCTAAAAAGGCAATTCAGTTTCCTCTAACTTTGTCTCAGACATCATTTTGATTAGATGAGCCGTTTGCGTGCTATGATTTATTGAAAAATATCGAATTCCCCATTTTGAAAAATTAGGCAGAAACTTAGTTCATTGCCCTTAGTGAACAATTATGCGAAGTTTCGTGGAACTCGGAGAGAGAAAATTAAAATCGATTCGTCAGTTGGCGTGGACCTGCTCACTTGCTCGGAAAGTTTCTGTTGACTAGGGTTGTAAAAACCGGTAGTATCGGTACCAGCTTTACCGGTACTGACATTTCAAAATACACCGGTATTTTCGGTACTAATCATTTACAAAATGATTAACCTAATTTAATTAATACTTTATAAAACGGCAAGCTAATCAGAACAGAAGTGAAAGTGCAAAAGAATTGGTGAATCAAAAAGTTAAATAGTAAGGGATATGCTTTCCATAAGGACTCAGATCAACTGCCGGTCTCAAAATCTGCAGGTAAACGCGTTATTTCCTTTTCCTTATTTCGGTAGTTTACCGGTTATCAAAGCACTTCAAATTTACAAAACCCCGCCCTGGCTGCGCTACTGGAACTCATGATCACTTCGTGTCATCAAGAGCATAAATATCAGTACCAGACAACATGAAGTGGTCAAAATAATCTTGAATCATAACCCTTAAAATCATAAATGCACCGTAACGTGGGTAGATCACCTTTTCGTGGTACGTTACGGGATGTAAAATCTACCACCGATTCCTAGTCCTGACTACTTCAAACTTGAGGAACAGGATATTTCAGTAATCAAAGGAACACATCGTGGTCCTTGTTACTTTTTCGACGTAGGGCTAAGTCTGTGATTTCTATATGCGGGTACACGTCGTGAAAACCAAAAATGGAACATGTAACGAAATTAAGAAAGATTTTGAACGTTAATATCTCAACTGCCCTTGGACGAATTTCAATCGTTTTATCACCAATCGATCAGAAATATTGCTACGCATTCAACAAGAAACTTTATCTAGATGAACGCGTCATAGGGACGGTAGTAATGGATATTTTTAGGGGCATTTAGGCCGACATTACACCCATTTCCCCTAGGTAGTTATTTTTCAGCTACGTGATTCCAAATTTTTTATTCGCTGTTCTCTAGTTTAAAGTGGTTAAGCCACTGATGCATGGTCAATATCGGTGTCATTCCTTAATTTTGTTGCTAAGGAATCCAATTTTGACTGACAAAGGGGCGCGCCTTTGGAGGGTGTTCCAACACTCCGAAGGGTATAAATAGCGGAACCTTTCAATTAGAATCGATTCCTTGCGATGAAGGCACGAATGACAACTGTATCAAAACCGAATACTTCATCATTTCTAAATAGTGATGGAGTAATACGACATGCACTAACCTAAGAACACGGGATAACTACAATAGATGAAATTGCTGGTCGCAGTGGTGTTAGGTCCCGAACAGAGGAAAAAAAAACCCTTAAAATTACATGAGAATTCAATAGTACGATCAATAGAAGACATAGCGAGATTCAGGACCGTATTGAACATGTTCTGGGTGGCTCTGAGGAAGTTATCAAAGTCTGAATTAGCCCAAAACTCATCAAACTGATGTGCCGCATGAGACTTTAATAACGGTCATATTGGACAAAACCTGGATATGTTGCGGAGGCCCCGGGAAAGCGACCAGAATCTGATTTTAGTCAAATCTCATCGTGGGATACATCAAATTTATTTGTAAGAAGACTCAAATCGCACCATAAGTGGATATAGAACTCCATAAATATTTTAAATGTTAATTGCTGATCTGCCACATTTGAACTCTGTTTTGATCATGTGTTCAACATCCCAACACAGCCCAATCCTACCAAAGGCACGGCCTGATCCGAACGAACCAAGTGACATGGAATGTGAATTAATTATGCCACCTTCCAGTCCGGTCAGAGCTTCGCGTGGACCACAATCACCACTTTCTGACCTCTTCCCACCTGACCGAACCGTACCAACCAACAATAGCCATATAAGCGAGAAATCCCCGGTAGAGGTGTAACTGTTAAACTCACGGTGAGCATTCAAATTCTTTTCTCGAAAATTTATCGATTAATTAGTATTCACCGAAGCCCGAGAAAAAGAGTGTGTGTGAGAGAGAGAGATGCCTGCAACAGCACCGCCATTCTGATGCCAATCACTCAACTTGGAAGCTAGCTGAACGCAACCGAACTCGACGAAAACCGTTCCGAGAAAAACACCCAATCGGCTGGTGGAAGGTTTATGCAACCCGTTTCACCCGTTCACGCGCGCGCACACACGGGATAAGTAAAATTTATAACTTTATTCAAATATACTGTTCTTGTGCAGGAGCTTACCGCACATCCCGCAAGCGATTCCTGCACGCGGTTAATGATTATTGATTGCTCAGGGAAATGATAAATCCCGCTGCTCAGCGGGGGGTGTCCGTCGATATTTGACCGTTACTGAATTATGTCAGGGCAGCAGCGATGAGAACTATTTTAATTGGAAATTTTGTGACCCAAATTCTTGAGGTAAATCATGTTGGACATGTTTCGTTCGTCATCCGACAGATGTTAGGGTCAATGTCATTCGACAGGAAAGCCACTGAAGTTCAATGCTGAAGCACCGTTGAACTCCAGCATGATCTCTGTCATTGTTCACAGCTAGGTTGGTTGATGTTTATGCATAATAGAAGCAATTTTTTTGTTTTTGTTCCTTTCTCCTTTGTTTATGGCAGTGGTGCTGCTCGCTTTCTGTGTGTTTTGCTTATTATGAATGTGGTCATTAGCATTTAAATATTGACTGCGAATTGTAGACACATTGTAGAAGAATGAAATGCATTTGCAGTGCAGAAAATGCGGATTTCCTGATGAAATCGAGAATTAGGGAAATAAGGGGTAATAAGTAACACTTTTAAATGCTACTTGCTACGATTACGAACTAAATTTTGTTTTTTTGCCAAAGTATTGTTTATTAATTTCTTTCAATATTTGTATGCTGTTCAAAAATAGTTGCCCCTAAAACATTACAAAGTTGCAATTTTATCAGAAAATAATGATTTATTTATTTTTTATCACATGCTTTACTCATTTGATCAGATGTGAGAGTTTGTGCAGGAGGCTGAGTAATTTCATCGAAAGCCATTTCACCGAATTTCTACTTTCCACCTAAATTTACCCCCCTGACGATAATAGAATAAGTTATTGCCGAAGCCATCATTTATTCTATATAAAAAAACATAAGCCTTAAAATTTTCTCAGCAAAGCTGCTTAAAATTATGCTATCTTCAACTTTGTGGAAGGTCCAACATGCTATTATCAAAAATAGGAAAGTTAATTTATCTTATTTCGTCATTTTTTGGACCACCCTGTTTGAAACTTTCATCAAAATGAAGGCCTTTTTATAAACAACAACTTCACATAGTGCCTGGTGAAAAAGTAGAAATTTATGGGTCTTCACATTTATTTCCTCCTAATTTTCATTTCTGGACCACTGTGCATTGCAGACGAAATTCGCGCTTCTGTCAATGATAAGCAATTCAGGTAGTGGAATTAAATGCGAATTACTATAACCTCATCTCTTTCCTTGTACAGATATTCCGCTATAGACGCTCACATTCGTCAGGAACAAAAAATTTCCTTGCTCAATATTTTTGGAAAAATTATCAAAAACCGTAAAACAACAACTTTTATTTAGTCAAGTGTTTAAACTTTTTGAGAGGTCTCAAATATTATCTTCAATGCAGAAATTACGGAAAATAAAAAAAAAACAAAAAACAGAGTGTCACCTTCGTGGGACCAGAGGAAGGAGAGTAGGCGCTTCTGGAGGCATTCTTCTTTATATATTTGGGCGTTGATGGTGCCGGTCGTTATGTACGGCTTGCTGAATTTGCCGCACCCACAGATCGCCTGCCACACTAAGTACTGCTTGGCAAATTTGTCGACCTTCTTCTTTCGGAACTTCTCCGGAACGTCTCGTCGTCCATTACGATGTATTTCGGCTGCCACAACCACTCGCGGTACAGCTTCCTAGCGCTAGATTTTGGCCACCATGTTCTGTTTATCGGTTCGGTTTTTGGCAAGTCCCGAATCGAAAAGTTTGGATTGCGCTTGAATGATTCTATTTCCAGTCCCGTGGGGAATAACCTTGGAGTGCCCCAGGGAAGTGTATTAGGGCTCCTGTTATTTATTATGTTATTTATGACTTGCGACGTGCTTTACGATTTTGTGATATTAATCTTTTTGCAGATGTGTTATTCATTGCAGTTAAGGATTCAGATGATGCCGTTTCACACTTGAATGAAGATTTGCCTTCTCTAAGTAGATGGTTGAAGTATAAGTAATTGAGATTGATTATAAGTAAAACTAAATTTATGGTAATTTCGCGGAATCGATTGAATGAGAACGTCTCTGTTGTAATTGATGAAGAAACTACTGATCGCGTTCGGGAGATTAAATATCTTGGCGTGATTATTGATGACAACCTTAAGTTCAACACTCACATTGACAATGTCATCAAGAAAATTGACAAGAAGTATTGAGGTAAATAAAAGGTGGGACCATCATCATCATTGAAGTAATCCCTCACCTTCCTTGCGTTCACGTGGTCGGTCGTCTTCGCTTTTCTTCCGCATTCTATGACACGGTCAAATTGTCGATTCCAAACTGTTTCGCGATCCACCTGTGGGACTGGCCTGGATTTTCCACGACCGCCCCATAATTTTTTGTCGAAGCACTTCTTGCTTGGAAGTCATCTCGATAACCACTTGACCGATTGTGACAAGATGTAAACATTACACTCTAAACTAGTTTTACTCAAAATTTCATAAATTTTTACCCGTGCAATAAAAAGAAAGTGTTGCATTTTTTCGAGTACAATCTTTATTTGGATTGTGATTAATTTCGAAGTAAGCTGGGTCACAATGTGATCAATTTCATTCAAAGTTACGACCAATTTATTTTACAATAGCGATCATTTTTTGAAAAGTCCGGCATTACAATCCAAACTGTGATCAATTTTGGATTTTTTTTTATCAATCTCATTACGAGCTATGGTCAATTTAATGGTATAATGACATGATCAATTTATTTGAAAATTATTATCGGTGCTTACTAAGGCTATGTAATTTTTTTTCTAAAATTGGAGGAAAAATGAGATAAATTCCGTTAAGAGTTGTTCAATGTTTCTCTTGAAATCTTGAAGATTTAGTTAAAAAATATGAACCTTCTGTTTGTAAGATGGGGGAAACTTTGTTTAAACGTTTTAACATATGATTGGAAAATATGGTTTGAAAGTAGTGACCAATTTCGTTATAAGTTGTGACAAATGCCAATACAAATGTTATGAAATTTGTTTTAATTTACTGAATTAATCAAATTAAATTCCCGGTTTTTTCCGGTCTTTCCCGGGTGAGCAATATACTCTAAGAATCAGACAACATTTTATAATTTATTTCTTTGAAGAAAAGAAGAATTTTGATGATAATTCCAAATAAATTTTGAAGAGAATTATCGGTAAATTCTAGGGATAATTCTTTAGGCGAATTCTAAATGAATCTGACTAGAATTTCCAGTTAATGTTGAGTAGTTTTTCAAAAAAATTGTACAAAGAACTAAAGGTGAACATCAAGGTAGTTTAGAAGAGACTATTAACGGGACTATAAAATATAATTCTAATCTGAAGAAAATTCAGGGAGAAATCGAAGGAGATTTCGATCTGGATTAACCCTACAACGAACTTATTGATGATATGGTTACAATCCTCACACTACCACCAATAATTATCTTAATTCGAAAATCTATTAAATGTTAATGAATCAATCAATGAATCATCAAGATTATTCTAAGTAGAACCAAAAAAGTAAGAGGTTGTATCCACGACACGACTCTAGATTTCACGTAGGATTACGTGCTCGGTATCAATATTCGGCGACTGTGTTAGGGAAACCACTTTTTCCCATCACGGAAACACCGATGACAAAATTCCGCATTTTCGTGCACAAAATGCACGGATTTTTTGTTTTATTCAATAGATAAAAAAAAGCGTAAATTAATTGGAGGAATTTCTTGCTAAAATTTACCATTTGCTAGATATTTGCGATCAATTATATAAATTCAATATTTTTTTTTGCTTTTTCATGAGGTATTCGATCATTGCGAGAATTTTAATACAGTTACTCATTTGACCACAAACGTTTGGTTGCTGGGTATATTATCAAAAAACTTTGGAGTGATGTGCCTGGCAGCAAGGCGATCGAACGTTCAATAAAAATCAACTCTTAAACAACAATAATTTATGGTGATTCTGAAAAAAAAAATCGTTTTATCGTGATGGTTATGTAATGCTGAGCTATTAGGGTGTTCAACACGGATGAGGCTGGGGAGCTGTGTGTTGTTTGGAACGAGGGTGACGCGTTTGGCATACATGACCCACAACGGCTCACGATGAGCTTCTGAATTCGATCAGTAGCGGTGCAGCTTCTTTCTCCTTCCTCGGTAAATCGAGGGCTGTTGAGGGAAGCCTTGATAGTTAGCTGCTTGTGGCGAGGTTTTCGTTGTGTACTGGAGAAAAATGTACACCACTACGAGCCGAAAGCACTACTGCTGCTGCTGCTGCTGATGACGACCGACCGTTTGGCGAGACCGGATGGAATTCGATTTTGAAATCTGTGTTAGGGAAAGCACTTTTGGCAGGCAATCGGTGATAATTTTGATCACCATTGCAACAGTTGGACATTTGTGTAATTTTCAGTAGTGACCTATTGAAAATTGATAAAGTGTTCATTTTAGCAGATTCGTAGAAACATTTCCAATCGATTGGCTTGTTTAGAATTTAAATTTATCCGCTATTGACAGAGTAATAAATGTGCGAAACCTGACCACTTTTCGTAACGCGGTTGATTTTGGTTTTTTGAAATATGTTGCCGAAAGACGTAATCCTACGTCAAAAAATCTATGAGTTTTGTGGGAATTTCCGGATGGGTACCTATGAAGGTAATTCACATGAAAATGTTGAGCATATTTGCGAAGAAATTTTGATTAGTGCTCTATGGCATTCTGAAGAAACTTCCAAGGAAATTCTATGGAAAGTTTCAAGAAAATTCCAAGAGATACTTTTAAAGGCAATTTGAGACGTTGGAAATGAACTAGCTAGTGGCTAAAAATCTCCTTAATAAACTTTAAAAAACAAAAACAAATTTAGACGATTTTTTAGGGAATTCTGAGGAAATTTCTCATGGAATTCTAAGATGAATCAAAATCTTAATGCCATCCCAAGAGATTCATGAGGAATTTTAAGATAATTATGAAGATAAATTGATGCCACTACTCGAAAGAATTGTTGATAATACAAAGCTAAATTCACAGTGAATTTCAAGAATGTTTTGAAGGTAACCTAAAAATAACTCTGAAGATATTATGGAATGATCCTAATGAAATGCTTGAGAAATATAAAATAATAATTTCGTTAATTTGAACAATTCAAATTCAAGATCCAGGATTGAGCATCTTTCTGTCTAAGAAAACTGTTCAACTAAACTAGACACTTCAGAAAGTGTAACAGTGAGAAGTTGAAAAAAATCCTTTATATGCCAGACGTAAATTCAATATTTCAGCCATGACTCTGAGGCATCAAGGTTCTAAAGTTCGAACAAATATTCAAAATACATCGGATATCGAAACACTTTAGAAATTGCAGGTCTTGCTTGGTTGCGGTTTGGTTGATCTCTAGTCAACGATATAATATCTAACAATCTAGAAAATCCAGGATTGTAGTCCAGAGGAAACCAAGCACTTTAGAACAAAATCCAAAAAGGCGTTTTCTTAGAATATCAAAATAAGCATTTTGGGAAAGTTTGTTTGAATTCGATTACATTTAACACAACTTTGTATACACTAGATGTAGATAATGACAATAACGGGATCAGAATGCGTTTAGGGTGTTTTTTTTTGTGGTTCAATCGAAGTGAAAAAAAATGCATTTTTGGCGATTTTTGTAGCAACAAAATGGCACCCTTAACGAGTTCAGAGCCACTTCTAACCATTCTAGGATGGTGCAGTGGAATGTCCCCTAGATGTAGATAATGACAATAACGGGATTAGAATACGTTTAGGGTGTTTTTTGTGGTACAACCGAAGTGAAAAAATGCATTTTTGGCGATTTTTGTAGCATCAAAATGGCACCCTTAACGAGTTCAGAACCACTTCTAACCATTCTAGGATGGTGCAGTGGAATGTCCCGTAGGTGTTGATAATGACAATAACGGGATTAGAATACGTTTAGGGTGTTTTTTTGTGGTTCAGCCGACGTGAAAAAAAAATGCATTTTTGGCGATTTTTGTAGCAACAAAATGGCACCCTTAACGAGTTCAGAACCACTTCTAACCATTCTAGGATGGTGCAGTGGAATGTCCCGTAGGTGTTGATAATGACAATAACGGGATCAGAATGCGTTTAGGGTGTTTTTTTGTGGTTCAACCGACGTGAAAAAAAATGCATTTTTGGCGATTTTTGTAGCAACAAAATGGCACCCTTAACGAGTTCAGAACCACTTCTAACCATTCTAGGATGGTGCAGTGGAATGTCTCGTAGGTGTTGATAATGACAATAACGGGATTAGAATACGTTTAGGGTGTTTTTTTGTGGTTCAACCGAAGTGAAAAAAATGCATTTTTGGCGATTTTTGTAGCATCAAAATGGCACCCTTAACGAGTTCAGAGCCACTTCTAACCATTCTAGGATGGTGCAGTGGAATGTCCCGTAGGTGTTGATCCAGCTAACACTTGAGCTGGAATGACTCCCATTTCTGGAGGCGAACCAGCCTAAGGCTGAAAGCAACCTAAATAAAGCTAAATAATAATAATGACTCCCATTTCAGAACAAGATTGGTAGAATTCACAGATGGCTGATTTTATTTAGACAAATCTGTAGCGACAATTTGTGGATTCTACAAGAGGTTGGTCACTCCACACAGTGTGCCAAAAATAAGCTTGGGCACACCTGGGCACAGTCATTGGCACTGTTTGGCAACCATAGTTAAAAATTTTCTAATCTTTAAGTTACTGGCACCACTAAACTTTTTCTGCGCCTGCGCAGTGTGCACGTGTCAAAATTTATCATTGATGTTGCCACAATATAATCAATTTTTTTCAAAGCACGACCGTGATTCTCCAACAAGTCTCGTCGTTGCTTTCGCTTGCCTTCAAAGGACATGGACTTTATTTTACATTGGTTCATCGTGTTCGGATTTGAGACAGTCGCCCGTCACCGAAATGGGCGTCACACCACCGGACGCTGGTGCCACGCCGGAGGCTGTCGCGGCCGCTGCCGACTTTGGGTCACCAGGTGCCGGTTCATCGTCTTGGGCGAGGAGAAGCACAGCTTCATAATTAACGGGATTTTTGTACTTTGACTATAT
The DNA here is from genome assembly GCF_037179485.1 of Ochlerotatus camptorhynchus. NCBI lineage: Eukaryota > Metazoa > Arthropoda > Insecta > Diptera > Culicidae > Ochlerotatus > Ochlerotatus camptorhynchus. The sequence continues at coordinate 2,916,648 of NW_027040557.1, read as the reverse complement.
GTTTTAGTATTACTTCTACGTGAAGTCAACGATTTACATAGTTGAAGATGCTAATTTCAAATAACAGACTGTAGTGGATTTTTGTGCCTTCGTGCTGTGGTTGCACTTCATGATGGCGTTCACTGCGAGGACTACGCTCGGGAACACCAATCCGGAGGAGGATCGTTCCGATTTCAGCGGGAACATTCGCACTTGCGACGGGTGGCAGTCATTGGTGGTGAATGCAGTTAGCAGCAGATCCTCGGACATACCGGGTGGGATATTGAAGAAGTGGAGAATTTTGCTCGGGAAAGGAAGCGATTGTTCTTGGAGGCGTTGTTGCTCGGGAAAGGAAGCGATGTAGTTCTTGAAGCTGATAGAGTTTGCCGGCAGGGTGTAGGGGTTGGTGGACTCTGACAAGCGGTTCTGCTTGGAAAATGCAATCTGAATTTTGCTACCATCATTTCCGATTGGAATGTTGTTCAAGTGCTGGATGCTCTTTGGTCGTCAGGAACTTTATCCTGACAATATTTCCGTACAGGCAGAACAAATTGAACAGCTTCTCGGTTATGGTTGTGTTGTTATTGAGCCCGTAGACCATCATCATTGTACTGGTTGAATGAAGTTGGCTGGTCCGTTTCGGGTCAGCGGTGTTTCCTTTATCAGTCCGACGTGTGTTCCGGCCGGTGTTGGTTTAGATTTTTCCGGACGGATGAAACTCGGGCGGTGAAACATTCGGTGCAAATCCGTTTCTTCCACCGGGTCTCAGAAGAGCTGGTTAAGGACCATGGTTGACTAATAATTGACGGTCGTTGTACGGGGTGGGTCTTCTGCCGAAGATGGTAGGATCGTGTAGCAACGAGGCTCGTCTGTTGCAGGCAGCCTTGGAGACGGTTGCTTCCAATGGAGTCCGTGCAGTTTTCGTAAACATTGAGTTTTTCTGACTTGGCATAGTCGATCTTCTGTGTGCAGCAACCGGAGTAGATGACACAGTCGTTCAATGCATCGTGGGCTCTGGTGGCGGATTCAATCTGTCAAACTCAACCATAGCTTGGACTCCATTCTTCTTGAATATCTTCATACGTTACACTTGTCCATTGGTTGAGCAGATGGTGTGTAGAACGTCCACTGTAATAGGATAGACTGGATTAATGATGGTGAACAGCAGGATATGGTTGGGCCGGGTTGCTGTTACGTTGATGTTGTTGTTGTTGTCGGTACAGAGGCGCTTGTTGTGCGGCCCGTCCTGGCCACTACCGGCACCGTTTCCGTTAAACGCCATGATCATTGAAATTGAACTTTGTTTACTAGAACACACAGGCAAGCAAAGAGGAGAGAAGGGTTGAGAAAATGTCGCGACACTGCTGTTGAAAATCCTGGAACTTTTCCTCACTCAACGTAGACTCGTACTACACCGTTCGAAAAATTCATGTAAATGTCTGCGAGATATAGCGCACATAAAATTAACGCTAGATTTGGCATAAATTTACGCGACATTTCGTGTAAATTTAAGCGCAATATAGCATAAATTAGCAATATTGTATGCAATCTTGTAAACGATTTCGCTGTTTATGCCATGTATAGCTCAAACTTAAACGAATGGAGATTTTACGCGATATTTAAAATTCATAATTTTTTTCTGTGTAGGAGAAACTCCACCCGCAATGTCCGTACCTCGGAACGGAAATGTCCTTCCTACAACCGGGTCATCTTAGGTTTCGAAACACAAAACAATAACAGCTTCTTCTTCTTCTTCTTCTTTTTCGCATTTCAAGCTTATTGCTTAGCGCATATTAGCTTATTGCGTGCTCTCAAGTTAGTGTTCTAAATGCACTTCCACAGTTATTAATTGAGAGCTTTCGATGCCAATACCAATGCATGAATTTGTATATTGTGTGGCAAGCACAATGATACTCTATGCCCAGGGAAATCGAGAAAATTACCAACCCGAAAGATTCCCTCGACTTTACCGGGAATCGAACCCGCCGCCTCTGGCTTGGTAATAGGCCTAAGAGGCCCTTAAACAATAACAAGCGCTGTTAAAATACCGGGTTGCCAAACAAGGCATTATTGACAAGCAAACAAAAGTCAGTTCTCGGCACTGTCGGCACAGCTGCGGCACACTGAGGTACGCCCCTTGGGATTCTATTAACCTTGTTCTTCCATACTCGTGTTTATGCTAGAATATTTAAAATTTTACTTATGTTTACAATTGTGTTGCATGGTGACCAGTGAATCCTGATTAACAATCTATCGTTTTTTTCCCGGAATTTTTGAAAAAAATTCCCGATTGTGCGATATACATTAAAATTAATCATAAAATTGAAAGTCGAAGGGAAGGCAAAATGGGTCATTACTAAGACAGCAGCATTTTTCCTTGGATCAAATTTGGTTCTGCGTTCGAAAACTTCAAAATTTGTCTATGTTTGAGCTACCTTGGACATTTACGCCAAACTCTTTGCAAGAGTTTATTGGAATATTCTAAAGCATTTCCTTTAGAATAATTTTAATTTCCTTTCACAGAGTCTATTTGTGAACTCTTAAGTTTGACATTATCTCTGGAAGTTCCTTGATAATTTAATTATAACGGTCCAGAAATTGTCTGCAGATCAATCCAAACAATCATCAAACTCATCCTTAGATTGTCTTCTAATAGTAAATATTTTTTTCTAAAAAATCACTTCCATAATTCTATTTAGAATTCCCAAGCAATTCACATTAGAATTATCTGCAATTTTGTTCAGCATTCCCAAGTAACATTGTAAGTTTTATTGAGGTTTTAAAGCACTCTTCAAGTCTAAATTATGGACTACAGTACCTTTTTCGCGGATCCTGTAATCCCTTCCATAATCGGTTTGGAATATTCTACAGAGCTTCTTTTAAAATAAACGAATTGTAAATAGAAATGTAGTATAACATATGGTAGACATATAAAACCCTCATGCGTTCACAAAATCAGAGTATGGACGTGATCGGGATAATCCAGATAGGGGTCATTCCGTAGATGTGCTCCTTTATCAAATTGTTGTGCGACAAATACAAGTTATGTGAAAATTACAACTCCAGTAAAATATTAAGCTGATGACTTTTGCAAACAACCTTTCTCTGATTCAGGTTTTCCAATGGGAATTAGACCTCGCTAAATGTGCTAAATGACACATCAAACGCAATGTGGGCTAATAAGTTGCATTGAATTCTTCTTTAATTAAGTGAATTATATTTTATTTTTAAGATGCCTGAAATCAATGTTAGAAGATCAAGTTCAGCACTGGGATCTTTCATTGCATTATAAGATAAAGTTCTACGAAAATCTCACTTTGAACGGCCTGGAGGAAGCAACAACATTTGTACTTATATAGGGGAAATGACTCTAATGTTGGCCTATGGATCTAAGATTGGGCCCATCGCTAAAAATCTGCTATTTATCAATTATATCTAGATGAAGGCGTCATTGGGACGGTCCTAATGGATATTTTTGGTCGCTATTGAAAATTTAGTCGATTGCTGAATTTATGTATGGGCCCAAATTAGGGGCACTTAGGCCGACATTACATCCATTTTCCCTACACACCGTGTTTGATCTACTGAACTTTCACACTAAGATTTCCTTGGAGTATCACCTTAAAATTTGCTCCAGTTTCGGCATTTACCAGTATTGGCCCATGTGATATAAATGGATGGGACCAAAAACTGCTACCCTTTGCGCATATGAGATAGTGCTGACTCACTACCCTAATCAGGAATACAGAAAATAATTATATTCTTTAGAATGAACCTGATTTAAACAACACATATATCTGATAGCGCAAAGATTCAGCTAAGCTCAATTTATAGGAAAATAACATGCTACATTAAACAACATTAATCTACGCACCTTCCAGTGAATGGATTTACCTCTTCCTTCGCCAGAAACCATCTGGATGTAAGCGTTCCACAAGTTCAATAAATTGTCCAACAAGATCGATTCTACAGGTCTACTTGTAATAAAATAATGACCCATAATAACAGCGTACAGGAAGCTGGGGGACGTGCAATAGATGATCGAACTCAGTTAGAGATCCCGAGGCTGGTCGTTTTTCCATCTCTTCTCAGCGACGGTTTTACCCCTTGGGTCATGCATTGGCTCCATTGAGATTGAACACACACACAGCCGCTACTGGGCGGTGGCAGATGGGATGCTATTTCACGCTTGAACTGCCACGTTCGGATCCACCCCATTGCTTGGAATGTTGTTGCTACCTAACCTCAATGAAGAAGGTGTTGCTATCGCAACGGCAAACGAACACACACACACACATACGTATGCCTTCCAGCTGGTGTTTTGGTATGTACAATACCTGTTGTTATGTTACGATCGGTGGAGTCTTGTAGAGTTGGGAGATTTTCTATTATCCGGTCCATTGATCTTCCCGGGGTGCGGCGGATTGGCAAAACAAAAAAACATGTTACATGAAATAGATTTCCAACGGTGCAGTAGATTTTCAATTTTAGATTTTCTTATCACAACATCGACGCTGCTGTCTTAAATCACTCCAACTAATCAGGTCAAACTGAAACGGGGAGTTCCCGGCTTGGCTGCATCGGAAGACTTCAATGCGTCTGAGGGAACAAAAAACAAACCCCAAACGCGAAACGGGTCGAACAGAGAGAAAAAGGCGACGAGCCTAATGCGCAATCTATTCAATCTTTCACTATACTGACTGACTGACTGACTGGCTGCTGCGTTCTACTCTTTTCATTAGACACGTTGAATGACGGATGGCTTCGGGCTAAGATGGCCCATCAGCCCGAAAAAAAAGAGGTGAGCTCCAGCTGAAAGAGATCAAGCCAAAACAAACAATCTCTTCTACCTCCCTTCCCGGTTCCCGTGCCATCCTTGTCCAGATTTCAGCACAGTCATCATCGTCATGTCGAACGAACTCAGCATGAATCAAAAAACCTAAATACCCCATCAGGCGGGCACGGTGAAAAGAACTGCCCGTGCGCGTATCTGATGAACCCTGTTTAATCCCCTCGCATCGCTCATTCTCCATCAATCTGCACGCGCGCTCTGCCTGCGCTGGATCTGGATCCGATGCGTCGTCGTCGTCGTCGTTGTCGTCCGTAGATACCAGAAGCTCGGATCCAACCGCAGCAAATCACAATACCCATATCAATTTCTGTTCAATGATGATTAACGGTTCTCGTTTTCTCTCGTCTGCACTTCATTCAAGCATGAGAGGACAGGGGAAGAGTCGAGGGAACTTCACCGTTGTTTTTTTCGAACTGATTCAACCCGGTTGAATTTCGGCGCAAAGATGATGAATTCAACCACTGGCAGCATAAGAGCCTAAGACGAGCTCAGGGGATCGAATTTTGGTTGCTGCTGCTGCTTTGTGTTTTTGGGTTGTTGGTTTCACGAGTGAGCTTTAATTTTTTGGTCTAGTTTTTGCTTCTTTTGTTTTTGCGGCATTCATAAGCTGGAATAGCAGTTATCCGGGCAGGTGGTGAAATTTGAGATAACCGATTCGCTTTAAAAGGTTCTACCGGATATATGTGATTTGGTTTTCTCGATCTTAAGTAATCTGAGTCTGAAAACGCGGCTAACCTTTGTTTAGAAAGTGCGTACAAAAGAATATTTATGAATGAAACGTGCGTTGAATTGAATTATTTGGTTATGTAGTAGGTTCAGGAAGATCATCAGATATCCATGGAAGTCATTCTGAATACATTATTTCGACATAAGAAGACGTATTTCTAAAGCTTTTGAAATTCACGCTGCCCAGTGTATTTTTTTTTGAGGAAAATCACTCAGAATATAACGACATTTTCTCAAATTTCATGTGAGGTATTTACTGTTTTGAACTTAGAAATAAAAGTATTATTCTGAAAAAGATTGGCAGGACCAAAACCGATCTAAGAAAAATGGTAAAAGTATTCATTTGAACGAATTTATAAGCCTCTAGCTGGCGCAAAAAAAAGTTAAATCGCTGCGCCATCTTTTTGGCAAAAACATGAACTATTTTTATTCATTAAATTATAGTCCTAACTAAGTCAAGAAACTTTGCTCAACAATGGAAGCAATCCCAGAGTATTATTATTATGTCCCTGCTAGATTTAAAACCTGAACCACTATGCAGTGCAGTCAACATACTAACGTCCCTTTCACAGACATCAAAATAGAGTACTTGTACTGCAAAAAATTGGATTAACATTATAAGTCCCGGCTTTTTTCTATACTACAGAAGAAAGGTGAAGCTAACAAAAGGCAGATTGCGTGCCACACGAATATGCTTCTACCGGTACTATCGTGAAATTTTTTCCCAATCACGTTCGTCTAGTTGCATCCCTCATGCCTCCGCAAATCTTCGCAAATCGATGAATCTTTTCGTGGTGTTCAAATTTTTTTAAAGACACTTGACTACTTATTAACTTTTACTGAAATTGAAGCTGCAATATTTTTATACTTCGCTAATTGCTTATAATTCCAAATAAGAGTTTGACAACCGATCACCTGTACTAAATTGTAGAACAAGACCATGCGCAAAGCTCATTTGAATTCACACAGCAAATGTCATCGAACTGAAATCGTACACTACACTAAGGCATAGCATAAACCCACACGTAAAAAAAAATCATAAACCACGTTTCATTTCCCTCTGGTAACACTCCGCAAACATTGAACGCATGCAAAAAGAAATGTCCAAACCCGAAACGCACCCTCTTGGGTTTGGACTTGGACTCACGTTCGGTTAGCGAATACAAATTTTCATTACTTCAACGATTACAGCATACCTACCAACTAGGTACAACGCCGCGCACCGCATGCCACGTGCTTAGTGTACCCGAGCCTGAACACACAAACACACCCCAGAAATTGCACTTTCTTCTCATTATCATGCGGCGGGCGCGCGAGCCCAATAAAGTTTGAAACGATCACGCAAAGTCAGTAAGTATAAGATGAGCAATTCGTGTAAATAGGCATACTTGAATTCGAAAAACGGGGGGCGTTGCATTTGATTGCCGGCAGATCATCGACATCAACTCCATCCAGTTTTTGCCGCTGCCTAGTTTTGTAGTGAATTTTTCTGTTTGACGAAGCTGATTTATCGTTTCCAATCTGCATGATGTTGAGTGGAGGCTCACGCTCGCATTAAGCTCAATTAGTGATAAAGTCATGCAGATGGAACCGTGATGTCTGCTGGATTGTTTGAAATCATGCACGTGCGCCGTTAAGATGAATTTGTGTGTATGAAGATTAATAGATCGTAATGGGATGGGGTGCACTGGGTTGCCAAATCAAGGGCTTGCCACAATGTATTAGTACATCAGATATAAGGTGGGCTGAGGTATTTTAATCAAATCGGATTTGTTAGAAATAAGAATTTCTGGCAATCCTGCCGTCATTTCAACTATTTTTCAACAACGAAACAAGCCTTCCTAACGCAAATATTCTAATACAAGATATGGCATATACGGTGGCCAGTGAATTTTCATTTTGAAATACCCGGTGCAAATCTAAAAAATTTCCCAGTTGTTCATATTCAGCTAGAAACGGCCTGTGGATTTGAAGCAAAACTTCACGTCCCCTCATCTATTAATGTATGAGCTAGGCAAAGGAGTGTGCGTTTGACTAGTACTGTCGCATCAATGGCCCTTCGCTTAAACTTCTATACAATTACCATACTGCCGTACTCTAGCGGAACTATCAATCTACCCTCTTCAGAACTTTCTCTAGCTAATAAGTTATCACACTAAAGAGGGGGAGAGGTAGCGCATCGATTCTTCCGGTTCGCCTCCTAGCATCGTGCTATAAGGTACCAGGCGATAACCAGGGTAGTTGATCGATAGCTCGATGACGTCATTTCGTTGGCGTCTGCAATGGGAAATTCTCATAGCAGGCGTTGACGATGGGACGTTGTCGAGTTGTTGAATAGCAACTATCGTGGTAACTCACCGATTACCTGTCGATCTGCCAAATTTGGAAAGACGTCTGCATTGGATTGTCTCATATAATAATATTCCGCCCACTATATCACAAGAAATTGCGAGTAGCTGAGTGGAATGGAGATAAGTTAAGCATTGGGTACAGGACCAAGTCTCCCCTGGGTGGTGCAAGAAGATGAGCGCAATAGAATCATCAAGTTGCCATAAGGCACGGGATGAGACTATTGCATGGCCGGGTAGTCAAAGTCTTCCATTCGTTAGTCATTTCAGGTGGATTAGAACAGGTTTAGGTTTAGGGTCGGCGTTGGCCAGATTTGGATTTTTCAGATGTAGTCCTGAATAGAACCCTGTCATTGAACGTCGCGTGAAAGTGGAACTTAATGAAGGCCTAAGTACTTTTTCGTAGTTTTTAGTTTTCAGATTTGAAAGATCGTCGGTTACAGTGGCCTGCTTACTGAGTAGAAAAACGCGGTCCCAGGTCCTTACATATCAAAGAGATTTATGGTAAAATCTCTTGTGTATCGTGTATTTTGCGAAACTCGTTGTTGTCGTTGGTTCCGGGTTTGAATGGATACACAAATTTGAGCAACGGTATTATGTGATATGAGGGGCTTGGTGGCCTTGGAGCAACCGTTTTTGCTTACTGAGCAGAACATCATGAGTCTAATCTCAGGCCCATCCACATTCAACTACATGGTAATAACAGCAACTCGGTGATTAAAAAAGTGCTCGTCTGCCTAGTGGCAAACGTTTTTGCTTACTGAGCAGAAGACCGTGGGGTTAGTCCCAAGCTGCTTCGCGTTATATGATCGTTAGGACATCAATTCAGCTTATCGTTTACCAAAACGAACCCTGCTGCAAACCCAACCCTCTTATCCAACATCCCTGTGATTCCTCGTGGAAGTGCAGAGGTGTTCTCGGCTTCCATCAAAGCGAGTGTCATGTCAACACAATCCTTCCCCTTCCTTTCTTGACCTGTGTTCGGGCGCGGCCGGCGCTGGTATTTCCTAATTTAAGATCACCAGTTTTTACACATTGAGGATGATTGCTAGTCCCAAGCATCGTCTATTGGTTCTCTGTGTAATTACAGCTGATCTGGCAATAACAGAGTAGCAACCGTGGGCGGTCAATTAAGCTCAAGCTTAAGCTAAGCTCAAGCTAATAAGTTATCACACTGAAGCTTCATGTTGATATTAGTATAGTATTTCCAACCATCTCTGAAGAAACCAAAGTAATCAGTAAATGTTAGATTTAAATTTAAGAAAATTCCAAGATTAGTTTTGACATATGTTTAGAGTCCTAGACTACGACATAGTTTCGAGGTTTCTGCATTGTACAAACCTTCGTGGTCCTAGTTTTAGAAAAAAAAAAATCAATCTGGGACTGATTCAAAATTTAGGATCTTAAAAAAATCAAGATCCCAGATTTCACCGTGAAAATTTTTACAAGGCTTAGGAACTTGAAAGAACTTTCAAGGATCTAACAATTTAAAGACTTTCTATACAATTCTGGTGACAATACCTGAAGTTCCCCTTCAAAAGGAATTAAAGTGTTAATTCAAAGGAAACGCTGCGGAGGATTCCTTAAAAAATCTAAAGGAGCTGAATTATGACTTATAATTTTAAGAAATAGTGCTAGGAAATTCTGAGGTGAATTTCAAGGTATATCAATTTGATTCTGAAGAGACTTGTATTACAATCGAAGGCTACCGGATGAATTTTAAAGAGAATTCAAAGAGATTTATAACTATAATTTAATGGGTGTTTCGAGGATAATTTTAAAGGAATACTGAAGATTCAGAAAAGAACTTTAAGGGAATTTCCGAAATAAGTATCAGATGGATTATATTCTGAGTATAATAAAAAAAAAACAACACAATTTAAATGAAATTCTTAGGAAAGTTTCTGGAAAAATCAGAAGGAAATTTCGAAGGTTTTCTGAGGAACATTTTGAGTAAAACAAATTTTTGAGACGAATTTCCAAGGAATGGATTCCAAGTTAATTCTTGGGAGAACTTCTAGGGAATGCCAACGAAAATTCCATGGCAATTAAGATGATAGGAACTAGGGAATTTACTCGAAAGAATTTCACGACAATTCTGAAGTTGACAGGATTAGTGTCCCTAATGTTGGCCTAAGTGTCCCTAATATTGGGCCCATACATAAATTTCAAAGGAAACAATGTTTCACTAGCAACCACAAATGTGTCGCATTGTGCTATGAAAAATTGAAGAACAAGAGATTTTTATCGATTGGCCCAAAATTCATATTCGTATATTGATATTTTCTTTTCTGCCAAAAGAGCATTTTCTCTCCTCTCTGTTGAAAAACAGAACACTAATAAACATGAACCTTCAAATTTGTGATGGAAATTGGATAACATTTATGCTATGTTTAGACTAAAGAGCTGCGAAATGAGCAGTTCCACGCCGAAAAACTCTCGGAAAAACTCTCTACGATTTGCATCATTGTTTGTTATGGGCAATGATTCACATTTTTGCTAAAATTCGGCCATTTTGGATCTTGTAAAATTTTCAAAATGGCGTCTTTGAAATTTTCCAAAAAATTGTAGCACGCAAACGAAAAATAATGTTTATCTGGGAAAAATACACAAAATTTTGTTTTAGTAATTTCAAGTAAACATTCCAAAACAATGTTAAAAACCCAAATATCTCAAAATTTCCGAATTTTAAAACAAAAAATAAATAAAATTTAAATTAATTTTAAATTAAAAAAAAGCTTATGAAAAATGCAAACTATGACCGAAAACTTGATTATGATTTCACATTGTTCATACATTCCAATTGATTAGCCTGAAGGGCTGTTCATCTTTGTTTAATTTGTTATTCTAATGTACGTGTTTACGTTTTTCAACTAGTTTACGAGATACTCGTTTGGGATGTGTTTTACATGAATTTAAAAATAATTTGATAACCTACCTAGCTACTAATAACTTAACCTAAAACCGTTTAGAATGTCTGATTGCTTGGTCTGATTTTGACCGCCGCCATCATGAAAAATCTGCTCGAATTTACTTTGAAACACTTTGTCGACACCCCCCCCCCCCTGTTTGCTGGTGTCGAAAGAACTGTCAATTTAGATTTCAAAACAAAACTGTATAACTGCTCTAGCTTCGGCAGGCGTATTTGTTTTTATTATTTTAAATAAAATGATAAGGAGAAGGTGAACGTTGTGGAGTAGGAAATGGTTGCTCAGGAGGAACACCGGCAGGGATCTGGCTCATTTTGTTCTTCGATGGCTGCGATATGAGAACTTCACCAGCTAGTAGAGAAAAGTTCTCTACAGATCTACATGATTCCTTGAGTTCTGAAAATTTCTGTTAACAACTCAATTCTGCATATTTCTTTGAAGACCGTCGGATGTCCCTGAAGTTTTGTTTCCGTTCTCCGGTAAAATATCTTTAAAGATCAACAATCTTTCCTGAAGATCTGTAAATTTCTCGGTAGTTCTACAGATGAAGTTCTGTGTGTTCTTCAGAAGCTCTGCAAATTTTCCTAAAAATCTACAAAATTGCTGAATCCCTGAAGATTTAAGATCCTTAAAGATCAACAATTATCTCTGTTTTTCACAAAATTTCTAATAATCTTCCTTCCTTCCTTCCTACTCGCATTTCAAGCTTATTGCGTATCGCATATTAGCTTATTGCGTATCGCATATTAGCTTATTGCGTGCTCTCAAACTTAGTATTCTAGATGCCTTCCACAGTTATTAATTGAGAGCTTTCGATGCCCGTACCATTTTTGCATTAGTATAATTGTGGGGCAAGTACAATCATACTCTAAGCCCAGGGAGTCGAGAATTTTTCCAACCCGAGAAATTCCTAGACCGGACCGGGAATCAAACCCAGACACCTCCAGCATGGTCTTGCTTTGTAGCTGTGCCTTTACCGACTGAGCTAAGGGAGGCCCCGATAATCTAATGTTCTGTAATTGTCTCTGTAGATTTTCATGATTCAATGAATATCTGCAAATATCTCTGAGCATCAACTTAATTTCTCAAAGAATTTAAAGGCTATCTAGAAATTTTTGAGATTTCTGGAAGTTTTAGGAAGTTTTCTGAAGTTTTACTATTTTTCTAAAGATCAGCGAACTTACCTAAAGTTTTTCTGAAAATGTATTTAAACCTCTCCAGATTTTTCAGTAGATTTACGATCTACCCTCTGAACTTTTCTGAAGTTTCTAAAATTTATTTCAAATTCTGTAAAGTTTTCTGAACTACTGTATTTCTGCTCTAAAGATCTGCAAACTGCCCTGAAGTTCAATAAATTTCTCAGTAGATCTCCGAACTTTTCTTAAGTTCTGTAAATTTCTTTGTGGATTCTTGAATTTCCATAAAGTTCTGCAGATTTATCAAAAATTCCCCAAATCTGTACAAATTATCTGAAAATGTTTGATCTTTGCTTAAGTTAAAAAAAAATATCTGAAGATTTACGAATTTCTCTGAAGTTGTGTTTGCAAATTTTTCTAAAAACGTACGAACTTTCTGACGTTTTCCATACTTCTCTTAAGGTCTACGGACTTCTCTGAAGTTCTTCAGATCTATCTATTTCCAACGAACTTCAATGGAGTTCTCCAAAATGTTGTACTTTTGTACTTCACTGCGATTTGTTTTTGGAATTGAGATAGTTTTCTGACATTTAACGACAATTTCTTAAAGAATTTAAAGGCTATCTAGAAATTTTTGAGATTTCTGAAAGTTTTAGGAAGTTTTCTGAAGTTGTGCAAATATCTCTAAAGATCAGCGAACTTACCTGAAGTTCTGTAAATTTCTCGTAATAAAATTCTGAAAATTTATTTAAACATCTGCAGATTTTTCAGTAGATTTACGATCTACCCTCTGAACTTTTCTAAAGTTCCTAAAATTTATTTCAAATTCTGTAAAGTTTTCTGAACTACTGTATTTCTGCTCTAAAGATCTGCAAACTGCCCTGAAGTTCAATAAATTTCTCAGTAGATCTCCGAACTTTTCTTAAGTTCTGTAAATTTCTTTGTGGATTCTTGAATTTCCATAAAGTTCTGCAGATTTATCAGAAATTCTTTGAAATTCCCCAAAGCTCTACAAATTATCTGAAAATGTTTGATCTTTGCTGAAGTTAAAAAAAATATCTGAAGATTTACGAATTTCTCTGAAGTTGTGTTTGCAAATTTTTCTAAAAACGTACGAACTTTCTGACGTTTTCCATACTTCTCTTAAGGTCTACGGACTTCTCTGAAGTTCTTCAGATTTATCTATTTCCAACGAACTTCAATGGAGTTCTCCAAAATGTTGTACTTTTGTACTTCGCTGCGATTTGTTTTTGGAATTGAGGTACTTTTCTGACATTTAACGAGTTTTCTGAAGATCTCACATTTGTCTGAATCTGAGAAACTTTCAGACACATTCCTACAAATATCTGTTAAGTTGTCTGAAGCTCCGTAGTTCTATTCCCAAGATCTTCGAAAAAAAAAACCTTGAGGCTCAATAAATTTCTCAGTAGATCTCCGAACTTTTATAAAGTTCTGTGAATTTCTTTGTGCATTCTTGAATTTCCATAAAGTTCTGCAGATTTATCAGAAATTCTTTGAAATTCCCCAAAGCTCTACAAATTATCTGAAAATGTTTGATCTTTGCTGAAGTTTAAAAAAATTATCTGAAGATTTACGAATTTCTCTGAAGTTGTGTTTGCAAATTTTTCTAAAAACGTTCGAACCTTCTGACGTTCTCCATACTTCTCTTAAGGTCTACGGACTTCTCTGAAGTTCTTCAGATCTATCTATTTCCAACGAACTTCCATGGAGTTCTCCAAAATCTTGTACTTTTGTACTTCACTGCGATTTGTTTTTGTACTTTTCTGACATTTAACGAATTTTCTGAGGATCCCACATTTGTCTGAATCTGAGAAACTTTCTGACACATTCCTGCAAATATCTCGCCATCTCGTAAATTCCTTGAAATGCTCCCCAGAATTCCCTTTCTTTGATTTCTCTTAAAATGATATCAGAAATAGCCTTGAAATTCTCCTCAGTAATCCTTTGAAATTTAACTGAAAATTTTGTTGGAAATTTCCTTGAAACTTGCCTTACAATTCCTTTCAAAATGTTCAATGAATCCTACCCAGAATTCCCATTGGATTTTCCTTCTTTTATTGGAATTCAACTCACCTTATAGTTTTCCTTATTAATCCTTTAGGCAGAACTCTCTTTTAATTCTCGTTGAAATTAACTTTGAATCCTCCTCAGATTTCTGTTGGAAAAGTCTTTAGTATTCCGTTGGGAGTATATTCACAACTACCTTGAACTTTTCCTTATGATTATTTAAAAATAGAACTAACTGGAAAGGATTCCTCAGATATCACTTCATGATTTCCTAACAATTCTTCTATTGAGGTTCTCCTCTACATTCCCATGAAATCACCCCTAGAGTTCCTTGGAAATTCTCATTAAACTAATTTATTAAATTCCATAAGCTGAGAAACTTTTGCAAGGCCCTTATTTTTTTTTTAAATCTGGGTCTTCAATATTTTTTTTCCTTCCAGATTCTTGAACATTTCTCCAAGTTTTATTTTATTAGGTCCAGGATTACAAAAATTTCACTAATTTTTTATAATCTATTGAAATTATTCGTGATTCAGAACCCTAAAAAAATAATTCAAGTTTCAGTATTTAGAAGATAAATCCACTCGAGAATTGTTATGTTCTAAGAGTAAAATTGAATAACGAGGAACCGAAAGTTGGTTGTATTGTAGTTTTGAAATTCTTGAGAAGGTTCTTGGGCGTACTTTAATATATTCTATTCTATTTTTTAAGAATCGCTTGATGCTCGATACTAGAATTTTAAAATTCCCTGAGAATTCCAGGTTTTTCAGGTAGTAGACACCCTGTGAGATCTCGAACATGAGAAAATTTTCCAGATTCTGTGACATGAAAACTTTTAAAAGATCTAAAATGAACAAAAGTATTCAAAATGCCGAAGATTGGACTTCGAGACACGTTTGAAACTGTGAAGTTAAAACAAAAGCAATGGAAAAAAAGGTAAGAGTTTATATCCAAGACACGACCGTACATTTTACGTAGGATTGCGTACTCGGTATCAATATTCGGCGACTGTGTTAGGGAAACCAGTTACAGAAACTCTTAAACAACAATAGTTTATACTGGTTCTGAAAAGAACTGTTTTGTCGTGATGGTTGAGTAATGCTGAGCTATTAGGGAGTTCAACACGGATGAGGCTGGCGAGCTGTATGTTGTTCGGAACGAGGGTAACGTGCTTGGCATAGATGGCCCACAGCGGCTCACGACGCGGATCTGAATCCGATCAGCTGTTGAGGGCAGCCTTGATAGCTAGCTGCTTGCGGGGAGCCTTTCGTTGTGTACTGGAGAACACCACCACTCACCACACGCGGTGATTTAATCAACACCGTTCGGTGAGACCGGATGGAATTAAATTTTGAAATCTGTGTTAGGGAAAGCAACAGTTGCACAATCGTTCAATTTTCAATAGTGACCTATTGAAAATCAATAAAGTGTTGATTTTAGCACATTTGTAGGAAAATTTCCAATCAATTGGCTTATTTAGAATTAAAATCCATCCACCATTGACAGAGTTGTAAGTGGTCAAAACCTGACCACTTTTCGTGATGCGGTCGATTTTGGTTTTTTGAAATTGCACCCCCAATATGTTGTCGAAAGACTTAATCCTAAGTCTAAACTCTGCGACAATGCAATTTTTTTTTACGAATTCAGATTTAATTTTTGATACTTTAATAAGAAAAAATTAAGAATTCTGAGCTTGAAGAAATTTTAAGATTCCAAGTGAAATATTCGAAGTATCGGACTTAAAATTTCTTCCAATGTGATTCCATGAAGAATCCAAAAATGAAGGCTGATATACGCAATTACTTCAAGTTTTTTAGAGCACACATTTCGGACACTTTTGTGGATTTTTTTTTCAAATCGTTTATTTTATAAGGCTCAATTGTCTTAATAAAACATTACGGAGCCGAAAGAATAACCGTGAAATTAGAACTCTTGGAACTTGGAGTTCAAAATTTATTGTTATATTCTGTGGGATTTGATATTTTTGCGCTTGAAATTTCGAAGTGACAGTCAAATCAATCAGAAATAAAGTTTCCAAACCGGTTCACCTTAACATAATTCGATTAAAATAAGTACATAAGCCAAGAGGTAAGTTACTCAGCACATTTTTCCGAAATTAGATTCGGCACAATCTCGTAGATTTTGTGGATTTTTTTTTCAAATCATTTATTTTAAAAGGCTCAATTGTCTTATTAAAACATTACGGAGCCGAAAGTATAACCGTGAAATTAGAACTCTTGGAACTTGGAGTTCAAAAATTTATTGTTAAATTCTGTGGGATTTGATATTTGTGCGCTTGAAATTTCGAAGTGACAGTCAAATCAATCAGAAATAAGGTTTCCAAACCGGTTCACCTTAACATAATTCGATTAAAATAAGTACATAAACCAAGGGGTAAGTCAATCAGCACATTTTTCCGAAATTAGATTCGGCACAATCTCGTAGATTTTGTGGATTTTTTTTTTCAAATCATTTATTTTAAAAGGCTCAATTGTCTTATTAAAACATTACGGAGCCGAAAGTATAACCGTGAAATTAGAACTCTTGTAACTTGGAGTTTAAAATTTATTGTTATATTCTGTGGGATTTGATATTTGTGCGCTTGAAATTTCGAGGTGACAGTAAAATCAATCAGAAATAAGGTTTCCAAAGCGGTTCACCTTAACATAATTCGATTAAAATAAGTACATAAACCAAGAGGTAAGTCACTCAGCACATTTTTCCGAAATTAGATTCGGCACAATCTCGTAGGCATTGCATTGTTGTAAATAGAATGGAAGCCTTTCTGGACAACTTTCATTGAAGATGTTAACAACATTACGTGCTGTTTGACTGTATATTCAGGAACATTCTCTAATTGTCTAATTCAATATACCAGAAGAACTCAGACCAGCAGTTCACTTCTCGGTTCACTTATAGATTTAAATCCTAACGTTCCTAGGTTCTAACGTGGGCTCGACAGAAAGAGGCACTTAATCATTAGTACCCTTAATTCAAATAATGCTGCAACTCAAACAAAACAAACCACAGAAGTCAAATTCATCCTCCTCTATATTCGGTCTCCAACAATGTTTCCCTCAACGGTTCCATTCTTTTCGACCGTTGCTTTTCACATCACGAAAGGCTAGGTTTCTGGTCTGCCTTTAAGTTCTTTTATTATCCTATGAACACAAGAAAAATTCCGGCGTCATCCTCAATCGGCTGGCGAACGAATACAATGAATTTGAGCATCATCTACATTTCTCCTTGGTTGCCACTAGACCGATTTATCCTTGCGATTTCAAACCAAAACATTCAACGTGTCAGAAATACCGGGTTGCCAGGTTGGGTATTTTACAAAAACTCGCAGCTTGCTCAATGACCGGCACAATCGGCACACCTGCGGCACACTGATAAAAAAGATGATCCAAGATTGGTGTGCGGAGTGACATACCCCTTGACATAAACAATATTTAATATTTCTCCATTTATTTATTTTTTTATTTTGATTTTGTCAGATAGATTTTAGCTTCAAATGCAAAACTTCATGATAAGCCGACAAGAACTGAATTTCGTGCATAGCAGTAGATGTAAAAAAAAACAAATATAACTGACTTACAAGAATTGGATTTTTTTTCATAAATTTAGGACTGAATAAAATACTCAAAATAACGGATTTGAACAAAAATTCTAGATCACAAATTTGGCTGTCAATTTTATAAAATTCTGACGCGAAGACGTATGGAATTTTGAGACAAATTTAAGAATAATTTTTGTGTTCATTTCAAAGGAATGCTGAAAAGGATTCTTATCCACTTTTTGGAAAAAAAATCTAACGAGTTCTTGCCTGAATTTAATTCCTAGGAAATCCAAAGGAGCATTTATGACAATCGTGAAAAGAATAGCAGGTGAATTTGTAAGGAGTCCTTCAAGAGAATTATAATGAGAGATAAACAATAATTATAAGCAGAATTTAAAGGGTGTTCAAATGAATACTGGCGTAGATTCAGCAAAGAACTTCAAAGGGAGTTCAGAGAAAAATATCAAAGGAAATATTCTGGGAATAATTCAAAGAAACGGAGGAGTAGAAGACCCAAGTAGCATTGCAAGTTTTATCGAGGTTTTAAAGCATTCTACAAGCCTAAATCATAGTCTACAGAACCCTCATAAAACCCAAACTGTTACTTGGGGAGAAACGAAAATTTAGAAGAGAATTCTAGGGATTTCTGAGGAAAGTTTTAAGTTCGAAAATTTTTTTAGGAAAAATTTCAAGAGTCTATTTTTTTTTAAATTGTAAAGGAGTTTTTAAAAAGATTCCAAGGACATGCTTAGGAAAGTTTCAACGGAATACCAAAAAACAATCATGGTAATTACGAAGAGAGTTCATGAAATGCTTGGAGTTCTCTGAGGATTGCCAGTTTTCCAGGATTTTCCAGACAGACATCCCTATTCAGAACGTCCTGCTGCCAAACGGGGTGTTACTGTCTCACAGTTACCGAAATTCTGGATCATACGCGAGCACATTTTTCACTTTCCGCTGCAAGTTTCAAAATGCCGAGCTACCCGCAATCCACAGCGCGAGGTGAATTTAACTGTAAACATCAATGCATCATTTCAAATTAATTTCCATCCATTTTCCCTGTCTCATTTCCAACGAGCAAGCAATAATCGGAGAAGCGTAGAAGACGAATATACGAACGAGCAGACGATCGTCAGTGCGGCACATTGTAATTTCATCTTTACGCTTGGTTGGGTTTTGCTCTCCATTTTCCGCAGCCCTCTCCTCTTCCTTCATCTTCCTTTCGGTACGGTACCTACATTGTTGATTTTGTTGTTACTGACTGACTGTGCTGCCGATTATGAGAAAAGTGGAAAATTGGTGACCTTCGAGTAGGCGGTGGCGGCGGCACTTGGCGGCTTTGTCGGTCAACACACACTATTTGATTATTGCAACGCACAAAAGTGGGTAATTTCCATAATTTTTCCCCGATGTGTGGAGCCGCCACCGCCCGAATTATACGAATCCGTGCAGGAGAAGAAATTTGACTTTGACATTGAGATCGACGAAATTGTGTTTCGATTCTCAATTTTCGTTACCTATTGTGATGAATGGGATAATGAGCGAGCGGTAGCAGGCGGCGCCGGCGACTGGTGTGTTGACACACTGTGTTTTCACTCGGCGGTAGGTCAGGAAGGCACTGGAAGTTACGAAACTTCAACGTGGTGATAATTGTTGACAAATCGTAATTTCTAACGTTATGTGCTTTTGGGTGGGCAAATCAGTTCTTTGAGGTTCGCTGCGTCTCTACCCAACCCTAAAGGTATGTCTTCCTTGATTGCTTTGGCTTTATGAGTGTTACCTAGACGGGCTCGAATACCGACGACCACGGCATGGCGAAGCAAATGGTCGTTGGCGGCGTGGTTTCGTGCTGTGATGGATCGACGACCATCATTTTCACCATTATATGTGAACTCATTTCCTGGATTGTTTCTGCTCGCTGGCTGGCAGGCTGGCTGGCTGGCTGGCGATTATTGCAGGGTATTTTACGCGGGAAAATAGCCGTTGCTGCGATGGTCGTCATCATCGAGACAGGGAAATTGTGTCGAACATGGTTCCAAAACGAGGAAAATATAGGTGAAATATAGAAAGGTGGTTATATGAGAATTCGGTTCGAGTTCGAGCCGTTGTGTAAACCGTGGATCGGTTATATGTGGGATGAAGAGCATATTTGAGGAGAGCATGTTTGAACTTTCTAATCACGAGATGAAGCCAGTTTGTGTAATGTAGTGTTCGTTAGATGGGTCATGCTAAATCATAATTGGACAGGACACTGAAACATAGTTTAGTAACCTAGTGTAGTGTAGTATCAGTGATTTGCATATTTCTTTCTCAGAACAGAATGTTGGCAACACTTCCTTTGTTTTTTTGCATTTAGCTTACATGCTAAGATCAGTAAATCCAAATCTGGGAATTGTCTAACAAGCTAATGGGTTAACTACTTGTACGCTTGTTAATTTTCCCCAGTAAATTTCATTCATATTTGTAGTTCCGTGAGGGCAATTCGAATATCGCTGAATCGATGACCCAAATTAATATTTTATATTATTAACGTGCACTCTCGATGAAACCGGAAAACGTTTACCAAAACCAGCTTTCCCGTTCATTTCCGGCCGCCATCATTCCGAATGCAACAGTCCATTACCTGCAAATCACGTCCGACCATGATCCAGATTCATTACCACTCCATCAAATTGCACCTAGTTGAGGGAAAAATCGGCCACCGATGCTAAATTTACCCGGCCAACCGTACACCAAGCACACCCCCTTTACCATGGCCAAACAGGCAGAAGAAAGACCAATAATTAGGGGCTATCAAGTGGGACTTTTAAAAGCTCGAAGCCTCTCCAAAACTGGTTCAAAATTTCCAACCTTTTGGCCGATGGCGGTGGTGTGTTCCGCTGACCAAATAAACCGACGAAACACACTCGCAAAGAGAGACAGCGAGAGAGGAAGAAAGATGCATAAATTAATTACCGTAATTTCGTTCCGAAGATCATTATCATCTGCCCGAGTGACCCGATATCGGCCGATCAAATGCTAATACGGTGAAGCGAATGACATAACCTCCAAAACCAATTAGCAGTGAAAATTCCAAAACTGGGCCAAAACTCATGAAGATTCAAAACAACAAAAAACACTAATGACCAGCATCCCGTTCTACACTGAAACTAATAACCAGACATCCATATATACGAGAAAAACAGTTAGATAAAAATCACTTCCTGTCCTACTGGACTCCCATGAAAGTGATAGGGTGGGTCAAGTTTGTATGCCGGATCAAAACCCTTTGCTATTTTGATCTGCATTGAGGTTTCCAACAACTGCGCCAAATTTGAACGATTTTGGCAACGATCCGGATTTGCGGGAAAGGTTTAAAGTTTGTATGGGAAAATGTATGGAAAACGGAACGAAATTGTTCAGTTGCTTGTCAAAAATTCTAAAGATGCTCAATTTTAGCCGGGGGAAAACTAGGCAGAACAACTTTATCGAAGACAAGCAATTGAATATTTTTGTTCCGCTTCCCATGAAAATTTTAAAGCAATCCAGATCAGAACCAAATTCGGTAAAATTTGACACAGTTTTGTTTTTATATAATTTTTTTTGCTAGGCGCAAATGTCCAAAGGACTCTACGGAGCCGAAAAAACAGAATTTTTGTTTAATTTGGCAAAGTTGTTGTGGGCCTCCCAATAAAGATCGAAAGAACAGTGGGTCTGTTCAGTTGACCCACCCTAATGATGATACTATTTTGGGAAATGAAATCAAAGCCTACTGCGCTCCGAGCCACATCGCAGATGGTTACTCACGTTCGTTAATTGCAGTGCAGTGCTAAACACACAACAATATCACATCATGTGAATTTTTATTTAGCAGCCGTTATCTCATCGCTCTCATCTCCCGAAAAGGTTCGGGGATTGAGTGTTAGTTTTCTTTCAGTTCGCCTGTAATTGAGATATTCGAAGTTGGATTGCCGGTTCGGTACACGCGTGCTCTGGCAACGTTGGTGAAGATCTCACGTGTCTCGGGTGCAAGTTGGGAAATAGAGATTGGATTTTTGAACGTACAGTGAATCAGAAAATTGCTCGTACGACTGTTCTTATGTTAGGAGACAGCTGTGAACAGTGGTGAAAACCCGAAAAAAAAGGTAATCGTTTGAGATTTGTGTGAAAACTTGATTTTAAGTAGGGTAGAGCACTACTTCGTCGTAATCGCCCATTTCCGTTCTATCGATCAGAAAAGATCAATAATATCAATGATTTCACCATGCACAAAACAATAATAGGTTTGTTCTCAAAACAAAAGAAGCGCTCCTAGCGAATCCCCATTTTCTACGTTTATCCGTAGGACGAAGAAAATCTAATGGCGTTTCAATGCGTTAGGACGGAATTAAAACTCGTAGAACGAATTTTGAATCAAGAAGCAGTATTAGATTTAAAACCTTATCTCAACAATTTGTGACTCTTTATTAAATCCAACGGTACGTATGGAATGATGAATAAATTCAGAAGTCATCTTTGAGACAAATTTTCCATTTGTTGTTCCAACCCGTTCAAAAAAAAAAAGGATTTAAACCGCGGATTGTACTTAGTAGGACGGAAATTAGATCAAAAACCCTTTGGGTGTAAATATCCGGGAAAGTTTCTTGAAATTGAATGGTCTAAATGTTGACGCTATTTAGATTTAGATTAATCCCTCTAGAAGTGAGATGATTTTTTTTTCAAATATCAATATTAAGTTTTT
This sequence comes from Ochlerotatus camptorhynchus, assembly GCF_037179485.1. Lineage (NCBI taxonomy): Eukaryota > Metazoa > Arthropoda > Insecta > Diptera > Culicidae > Ochlerotatus > Ochlerotatus camptorhynchus. The sequence goes on along the minus strand of NW_027040557.1, from coordinate 2,894,370 downwards.
GGTGTCTTCAGAAAAGTTGTAGGGGAAATGTTTGCTTCGGCAATACCTTAACCTATTATCGTCAGGGGGTAAACAACGTCCTTGAGAGCTCAATTTTGGCATGTGGATACATTGTTTTTCAGAGTATCTATTGGCCAAATTTGAGTGCTCTAGGACTTTGTTTACCCCCTGACGATAATAGGTTAAGGTATTGCCGAAGTCAACATTTCCCCTATAACATATTATTACAAGAAAGTTTGCTAAGGACATCAACTTTCTATGAGCTCGTTTAAGTTAGTTAAATCGAAGACAACATATCAAAAAGACTGGCAACTTTTTTATAATCTCATACACACGCTATGAGACAGGTACAATCGCGCCATCTGCCTCTCAGAGGTAAATGTTTCGAACGAATTTGATAGCAAAGATCAGGGCGTCACAATATCAGCTTCAATCGACCAAATCGATGCGACGAAGAGACTGTTGGCTTTCTTTTTCTGTTAAAGTCGAACAGAATCGCAGCATTTTAGAACCTCAGTCGGTGTGCACAAACAAATGTTCAATCGCTTGTCTCTCTTTCTCCCGTCGCTCCATTGGTCTTTCTTCCAAGCTTCGGTGAAACGGATGAGCGAAAGAGCGCTCGACTTTGATAGTTTTCTCTATCATGAAACACATCAACAGAGGTTTCATGACGTATGTGACGGAAAATGAAAATATATATTTAAAGTATTTCTCACGTGAAAACACTGGAAGATTACACGTAATATGTTTAATTTATCTTCCAACCACATATTTATCTAGAAAAAATTAACGAAAACGGGACATAACGCATTTTAAACCAATTGAAAGAGCGGTGATAGAGTGTTCGTGAAAGGGGATTGAAAGCCATAATGAAAATCGACATTACTAACATTGAAAGCGATGAGCAAAGCAACGACGAGAAGATCCACAGCCAGCCTTTCCTTCTAAGCGTGCTTCTTTTTCATTTTCGTTTCTTGCTGATAGTCTAGCTAGGCGTTATAGAAATGAAGCGTTGAACACGTTTGTATGAGAGAAAAAAAAACTCGAGGTCATTTTAGAGCTCCGACAATGTAGAGCCCTGGCAAAGATTACATCATCAGAATAAAGATTTGTGTATTTGCTCATTTTTCTATGCGATGCTTCCACCTTCATTCAAGCGCAGCGCTACTGTATCTGTCGCTTGGAGTCTGGCAAAATTTGATTTGAAGTCTTCGGTTAAATCGTATTTTTCATATATGACCTCCTAAAATAAATTTGGTATGCTATACAAAATTGTGCATAAAGCAAAAATACACAACTTTGTAGAACATGGTATGTCTTTATTTTTGCTTATTTCAAAAATATATCGCTGTTTAACAAAAAATAAACCATTTTTGAGCACGAACTACTCAAAGGGCAACCGATGGCGGATTGAATGTCAATCTATCCAACAGGACACTTTTCACAAAAGTTGATAAAAGTACATTTTTCGTAGTGTACCAACAGCGTACCATATATAGACTGTCTAGTTATAGACATGCGGATGCAAAATCCGTAGATCTGGCAACTGAAAATATACCACCATGAATTTGCCAGCACTGGAAAAAGTTCAATCGCCTCATGACTCAAAGCAAAAATCAAAACAAACCGATTTCGGCAGCTTCCTCATTACTTCCTCATTCGTTTTTCACCTGTTTCCGTCGGCTAATGTCCCAAAAATGAAGTGCTTTTTTCCACATTGTGAAAATGAGTCCCAAAGCGAGCTCCAAAACGTGGTATTTTTTCGATTTCCGGTGAAAAAATCTGATCGCGAGTTGTGGCTTGGACTCTTCGGGTTGACTGCTGCTTTCAGACTCTCTGATAGTCACCGTTTGTGTAGTTTTTTTTTTAAATAAAATTTCAAAGATTGAGTGGTATATTTATAAAAAAATTCCCTTTGAACTGCATTTTAAAGAGGATGATTTGTATAGAGACACAGCTGGAAAGATCCGGAAGATCAATGGTGCTGTTCCGTGGTATCGAGCCGTCCCTCAGTTAAGTTCAGTTCCAGAACCGAAAACGCTATGCACTGATACAGAAGCTTCAGATTATGGCGAGGTGGAATACTTGGATGAAAGTTTCTGGAATTACGACTCGGTCGATGCTCTTAACACGGATCAAGTGAATTCAAATCTGTCCACGCAACGTGAAGAATTTTGTGAAGCTGCTGTTGACCTAAACGGATCGGATGCCGAAAATTCAAATCCACCAACACAGGAAAAGGCTTCGTCGTGCTATGAATGTTTTAACGCTGTTGAGTAAGTTTTTAATTATTAATTTTTGTGGGGTTTTATTTTGATTTATTGATTTTTTTTTCAGTCAGATTGACCGGTACAAAAACGAAAACCAGGACCTAAAAAGAAAACTAGAAGACTATGGGGACCAGTTGTCAAAAATTAAAAGCGTCGTGACCCGTCGTGACCGGGTTGAAGAAGATTGCCAAATGGTCAGACGACAGCGTAACTGAAGGATTCAGGACCAGATTGATTTGCGGTTCTACAGCATACGAGGTAGAGCGTAAAAAACGCTTTTTGCCTAGTACACGAACCCTCCAGGAGAAACTTCAAAACATACACTTCGACCATGGCTGCCTTGATGAAGTTTTGGAACTTCTACAGCACAAGGTGAAAAGCATGTCTGAAATGGACAAAGACGCTGCTATTGTCTTAGACAAAATAGCTATTCAGCCTGGCTCGAACTACTGTTCTAACTTGAAAAAGTATGTTGGTCCTGTCACACTTTCCGGTAACGGTGAGCTAGCGAACCATCTATTGGTATTCATGCTAGTTTTTTTGAGGTCCCAGTGGAAGCAAGTGGTTGGATACCACTTCACCGGGGATTCGATAAAAAATGGAGGAATCAAATCGATACTCTTCGAGTTAATCAACAGGGCTGAAGCGATAGGGCTGCAGGTGCATGCCGTAATAAATGATTGTGGAGGTATTTTTTTAGCTTGTCATAATAAGTTTTTTTTTTAATTAAATTAATTGTTTTGCTATTTTCTAGGAGCAAACAAGAAGTTGTGGAATGACATCGGCGTTAAACACTCACGTGAGCGAGTCATGATGAACACTCCGATTCCACACCCCTCCGATCCCACACGCACGCTGGAAATCGTACCTGATTCCGTTCATGTATTCAAGAGCATGATCCATGGTTGGATCAAAAAGCGAACAATTGAACTACCGGAAGCTGTGGTTCAAAAACATGCGTTGTCTGGTTCTACAGCAGATATCACCCACCTAACAGAGCTGGTTGCATATGAAGCGCATTGCGATTTAAAAATGGCTTGCGGGTTGACAGAAGACGACGTAAACTTTTCAAAACCGCACTCTAACTTTGACAAAATGAAGGTGAAAATGCTACGAAATACGCTAATCATACTGTGGTATCAGCATTGCAATGCTTCAGTGCTCAGAGTGGGCGGAAAGAGCTTTTGATTACGGCGCTCTTCCTTGAAATGGCGTCAACATGGTACTCGTACATGACCGCTAGAACTCCGGCTTTAGCACTCAGCTACAAGAACCAAAAGGCTTATGCTAATGCCATAAGTGCACTGAAAGACTTTAAGGAACTTGTGTATGGCTGCCGTGTGGGAATCAAGAAGTATTGGAAGCCATGGCAAGCAGCAATTATCCTCACTACTGACAGCATGCTTCGGCTCCACAAATACTTTTCGAATGTAAGGAAGTACGACTTCTTCTTGGGCGGTAGGCTTACGCAGGATTGCCTCGAGAATGTATTTTCTCAACTGAGGCAGCGCCAAATGCGGCCAACAGCACTCCAAACAAAGGACAACATGAAGCTACTGAGTATGGCGCAATACATGGCTGACATCAAGAATAGCTCGTATGAATGGGATTCGCGAGAATGGTTGGTGGGATTCTCGGATCGGCTGAAGGAAAGAACAGGCAAGAATTCAGAAGAACAGTTAGGCGAATTAGAAAGCTCACCAGCAGGTAGTTCGTCCTCTGGTTTTGTTGAAAGCGAAGAAGACCTAGTCCAGTACTGCGAGAACTTGTGCAGCAGATCGTCCGAACAAAATGTCGTATATTACTTGTCAGGCATGATTGTCAGGCAGGTATCTCAACGTGATTCCGTTTGTAAGCAATGCATCAACAGTTGTCTTGCAGAATCTTCGTTGGAAGCGGCATACACTTTGCCTCAAAGACTATACAGGGGACGCTTTAACAACCGTTAATGAGGCAACGTTCAATTTTTTTGTGGAACTAGAGGAAACGTTTAAGCAACAAAAAGAGATCTTGATGACTAAAAATGAGAATCTGGAAAAACTTTTGTGGAACAAAATGAATAGAATTCCAGCATCTCACATTGTCGACTGTCATGGATTGAAAAATAAGTTGATTAACAGATACATCCAGTTTAGGCTAAAGGTGAACCGCGTGAAACTAACAAGAGAAAAACGATGCGATAGTCGTTCAATGGCAATCTGAAGAATGTTGAAGCAATTAACTGAATAAATTATTCTGTAAAAATTCACAGTAGTTTGTAGTTTTATTTAATCTTAAGTATAAAGAACAAATCTGGTGAAACTTAATTCGTCAAATACACCTTAGTTTGAATGTTGGTTCTTAAATCTACTTAAGGACCAAGCTTCATCCAAACCGTTTCAATAATTTTTCATATTCGAACACTTTTCTCTGGAAAATCGAGGTAAATTGTTCTCACTCACTGCGTAAGCTTTTATCAATTTCAAATTTAACTAAATAATACGTTTTACTTTCGAAACAGAATATTCCAAATAATTTAATAAATCTTTAATATCCAAAATTACAATACTTCCCCCAACAAAAACGTGTGACATTTCTTCTACTCGTTTGGATACACGCTCTGACAGTTCTTTTGGATACGTCAAACTGACATCCGCATGTCTATAACTAGACAGTCTATAGTACCATAGCGTACATTTAAGAATTTTGAACGTACCTCTCAATTTCATTGTTTTAAGGGTGTCCTGCTGAATAAAGGCTGGCTAAAAGTAAATTGGTACGCCCTTCGCGCGTTGCTAGCACGCCTCTAGTGTTGGGAATCAAAAATCTGTGACAGTGGTTTGTTTACACTTCTATAGAGAACAACTGCTCCAACTTTGATCAAAGTAGTCGATCGCGTTCAGAAATAACGTCAAATGGAACTCAAAAGAAGAAAAATTATTGTGCACAAACACCTGGAAAATCCGGAGTGATCCGGTTCCAAGCTGGCTAAAGTGCTGAAGATGCCGAAAACAACAGTTTGTCGAGTGCTCAAAACCTAAAAGGAAACCCTGAGTGTGGGAAAGAATCAGCGGACCTACGAAAAACTGGAACCAGGGATCGTCAGCTGCGCAGCAAGGTCAACCCCGGTCTTTCGATCCGAGATGTGGCCAGAAGCTACAATGCCAACTTTCAAACGATGCGGTATATCCTTATTAGGGAAGGATACAAAGCCATTAAACATCCGAACCGGCACATGAAACAGAATTCCTTGGCCAAAAAGCGTGCAAGACTCTTGTACGGCCGTGTTTTGACGAAACACAAGGGCTGCACTTTGATCGATAACGAAACATACGTCAAACTCGATTTTAAGCAGCTTCCCGGTCAAAAGTTTCACATCGCGACTGGACGTGGGGATGTGCCGGGAAGATTCAAGTTCGTGTTTGCCGACAAGTTCGCGAAGAAGGCCATGATTTGGCAAGCGATTTGCAGTTGTGGCCTGAAAACGGAACCATTCGTCACATCCTCGACGGTGACATCCCAAGTTTACATCGAAGAATGCCTGAAAAAGCGTGTATTGCCGTTCATTAGCAAGCATAGGGGAAAAGTCATCTTTTAGTCCGATTTGGCCAGCTGCCACTACTCCAAGGTGGTTCTGGAGTGGTATGCTGACAACAAGATCGATTTTGTCCCCAAACTAATGAATCCTCGGAATTGCCCGGAATTTCGACCAATCGAAAAATACTGGGCAATTTCAAAGCAGCGATTTCGACGCCGCTTCGGGCAAGTCAAGAACATCCAGCACATGAGGGTCAATGGAAGAAATGCGCTGATTCCGTGTCAGTTTCCACTGTGCGGGTGCTGATGGGCTCCATCAAGAGGAAGGCTCGAGATTTCGTTAGAACTGGAGAAATGTAACCATCTAATACTGAAACTTTGAAGTTTTAATAAAAGTACTGTAAAGCAACCAGTAATGGACTTTTTAAACTTATCTAATCACGAATTACAAGTCTTTTTGTGCGTTTCAATTTACTTTTAGTCAGCCTTTAGACGGGTGATTTTTTTTGAACATCTTCCTAAAACCTTCCAAACCTATCACCTATGTAGTGTACCAATAGCGTACCTTCCAAATCTGAGGTTAATTTTTAACGTACCTAATTTACCATACTTACTTATGTAAAACTTTTTAAAATATATTATTTGTAAAATCTGACTTCGGATTTGGATTCCTCTGAAAATTTTAGTCCGCTTTGACTTAAAAAAAAACATATTACTTAAGTGTATTCTACTCTTGAAACGGTAGATCCACTGAACAATTGTTCGTCCGTCTCTTTGAGCTTTTCATATAAGGAGGTTCTCATCCCCTTTCCTTCAAACCCCCTCATATACATTATTGTACAGGACTTTGCAAGCATTTCTTACTGAATACCATGTTGAATTTTTTTTTCTAGAGTTTTAATGGGACTTCTGACATAATTAATCAAAATATGGCATTACTTACTATTTGGAATCCACATATCATAGAAAAAAGGCTATTGTTGGGCTTACCTGAAAAAAGGAAACAAATTGAAAATTAATATACTTGTAAATGAACATATGAAAAAACACGTGTAATATAATTATTTCGATGTTGAATATGATGTGTGTGTGTGTGTGAAGGTGAGAGAGGACCGATCAAACCGGAAACATAATAATCAATCAAATTGACCCACATGTCCTGGACAGTATGCTACACATAGATTCAGAATTACATACACCTCGAATTTCATAGCAAGTCGACAACAGGTTGGCAGCACCCTCTCAGATTTCAATGAAACTTTGTAGATGTTCAGACTGCACATACTTAAGCAACTTTGAATACTGTGATTTCTATATGGGGGTACACTTTGTGAAAACCAAAAATGGAACATGTAACGAAATTATGAAAGATTTTGAACGTTAATAACTCAGCTACCCCTGGACCAATTTCAATCATTTTATTACCAATCGATCAGAAATATTTCTACGCATCGATATCAGACTGTTGATTATTAACAAGAAACTATTGAAAAGTGGTAAATGTCAAGCATTGTCCAAAAGTGTCGAAATAACTAACAAATCCACCAATAACGTACATGCATATTAGACTGATGCAAAATTTGAAATTTTCGCTCTACAGTGTTCAAACGGTTTCAAATCGGGTCCTGATTAGCCTCCGAAAGTTTAAACTCATTTGATAAGAAACTGACTTGGCACAAACCATTTGAAGTTTATATGGAAATTACTATGGGAAAACAAAACGTTTTGTTCATTGTCTTCTAGCCTTTTCAAATATTGTACTTTGCAGAAAATCGTTTTTCAGCCAAACGTCAAATTAAATAGTTATTCATTGTTTAAGAGATTGATAATCTTATGGCAAGATTATGCAACTGAATTGTGGGTAACACTGTATTCTGCAGTGTGACATAGTAGCTATGATTTTTGTCCTCTATTCTACGCGCCATGAACACCAATGCTGCCTGCTGAACAGTTGATTGAGCATAATCATAAGACATCAGTGACTTAAATCATTAATAATATTTTTGTTCCTAACATTTGATCGAAAGTGGTCTTCAACAAAGTTGTAGCTGAGAAAATTTTCAACAAGCTCAGCTATAATTTTCTAAAGTAGAGTGAACTGGTAAATTTTGAGATAGATATGAACCGAAATTATGGTTTCTCCATAGTAATTTCCATATAAACTTCAAATGGTTTGTGCCAAGTCAATTTATCACTAAATGAGTTCAAATTTTGGGAAGCTAATCAGGGCCCAATTTGGAACCGTTTGAGCACTGTGGAGCGAATATTTCAAATTTTGCATCAGTCTAATGCATATGCTGCTTCCCCAACACAGTCATCAGAGAATCGTTACCAGACGAAACATGTCGAAGTGGCATTCGTCTCCGAACTTCGGGCGTGTGCGAATAGGGAGGATGCAATTGCGTAACATTTTGCAGACTCAACGCCATATTCAGATCCACACGCCCCCAACGACCACACAAGATGCTCTCCAGAATTGTAATCTTGTAACCAAACTTGGAAGCAGGGGTGCAAGTGATTTTGATCGATTCTCGACATCGACATCGACATTCATTGATACGTTTGTTGTTCTGGTAGCATAGCAGAAATAGTGCGAAATAGGTTAGTGAAGCCATGGTCATCAAAAGAGGAAATCGATGAAGAGAATTAACTTTCACGCCCTCTGCTTCTAATCTCCTTAATTCAGTCGTTGTCATAGCAATGAAAACTAGCATCGCACCGCATTTGGTCCTTGGGTTACACAAGCTGGTTGCAATTCTGCTGTTCGACATTTTCGAAGGACCACCAAAAACATGAAATTACACTATGGATACCAAAAAGTCCAATTATTCGATTAACGATTAATCGTCAAGATTTTTCCAGCTATTCGATTAAATATTAATCGAATTTTCAATTATTCGAGCGCGTAACCGACATCCCTTCTTATTTCTACTCGCTTGATTTAGAACGTAGTAGAGAAAATAAATAAAAGTACTAATTTATCTGAACACGCATAGAGAAGAACCATGACGTGAAACTGGATGATAAATTCCGCGAAAAAAGTGTTAAGCGTCTTTTTGCTAAAGGGTAAGATTTACCAAATTGTTGAGAGAAGGAGTTTAACGAGACAAACTAAAAAGGGGAGGAGCTTTAGCTTGGTGGACACTGATATTCTGCGGCCTTCCAACCTGTCGCAGACACCAGTTCAACCCCTGTGCAGCAGCAGACGGGCCGAGACTCTTGCGAGTGCCCAATCATTAAACCGAAGAATATGGGATTGTCCGGTCCGATTTGCTGATCCAGCTCCCTACACGTCATCATCATCTTCCAAAGGCTTTAGGCCTTTACTACCTACCATCGGCCCTTTTCAGGGCCACCAAGATTTTCCAAAAGAGTTAAATTTCTGAACATGTCCCAACTAAAATTTATATTAAAAGGTTCTTTTCAGGGCAATCGTAGCCTTACTAAAGAGTATAAACAGAGAGAACCCCGCTCAAATTCCTATTCCTACACAAAACACAAGCTCCGGCTACAGTTAAAAATAACATTTTTTATATAAGACCACGTAGTCCTACGTCACCATTGCGTACAACCCCATAGGACTGTCCCTTGTAGTTTTTTTTTCGGAAAACGTTAGGAACTGTGATATAAGAATGAATTTAGGATCGTTGCATAAACATGAACCCAGATGTCCATGGGACCGTCCACTGGAAGATCCGGAACATCCGTAAAAGTGGTCGTTCGATGAAACTGATTATATTGTCTTACCAGACTCGTACTCGTTTTTTCATGACAAGCAGCCCGTGCGACACAGCTCACTCGGGACGGTAGAAGGAAACGAGCAAATTGTTGGCAAGCTGCTTCACGAAGTACAGCCGAAGATGATACACGTGTGTTAATGGGAATTTAGTTGTTATGTCTTTTCTCGATTCAGATCAAGCTATGTCCTCATCCATGTATATTGCAACAAAGCAGGCAAGCAATATATCATTATTCTTCTACCACTCCGATGGAGCTTTGTTAGATAGCGAGTTTGTCATGGTAGTCGTAGCAACCGTTTTTTTCTGTATCGTTGGTTGTTTTAGGTGTTTGGATTTGCTGGCCGTGGGACCTTCCTTCGCAAGATCCGGAACATTCGTAAAAGTGGTCAATCCATGGAACTGACTCTAGAGCTAAGCGGGTTTTTTTTCGGAGGATTGTTCCGTTATCACAATGGTCCTTAGGAACCATGACTGTATTCTGGCTAATTATGAACAATTGTGCTCAATAATCAAAATTATAGACATTAAACCACATGCAAAACCCATAAACAGACCTTAAAAAAAAAACGCGTAACGACCTTTTTGCTTTAAAATAAGTGGACTTTCAACTTATTTAGAATAATCTGCAGAGCCTTTGAATTATAGTGGTACCAGAAGTTTTTACATTAAGCAAGAAATGGCTGAGCTATGTCGCTGCAAGCTTTCCGTTAAACGTTCTTCGGCGGCATCGTGTTCGGAGTGTTAATAGCTTGGGTACTGAACCGTCTCTTGACATGTTTGTCGTATAAAATGCTAGGTAATAGCTTGTTTCATCGATCTGTGTACTGAAATTAGCTGATGATGTCTTAACATGGCCGTGTGGATTCAAAGAGAAAGTAGACGAAGAGCATCTGTCAACGTTACTTAAGACCTAATGCATTGTTCAGCTTGATTTGTCCATCCCGTACGCTCGACCCTCCTGATGGCTCGGCGGTTGAGCAAATATGGATCGCAATTGCCACTGTCGATGCAACACTCTACCTATGCGTTGTGTATATTCCCCCTGATCGAGTAAACGATGAATCTTTGATCGAAAAGCATATCGATTCGCTTAACTGGGTGGTTTCGCAGTTAGGACCAAGAGACAACGTTATCATCCAAGGCGATTTCAACTTGAGCTCGATCTCTTGGCAGCGTAGTCCACATGGTTCCCTGTACCCGATTACATCACGATCCTCGATTAGCCTGGCATCACGGAAGCTGCTTGATGCGTATAGCACCGCTAGACTCAGACAAATGAGTGGAATTGCAAATGAAAACAATCGTACGCTTGATCTATGCTTCGTCAGTGAGGAACTTTGCGAGCACAGCACAGTTAGGCAAGCTCCATCACCGCTCGTTAAAATGTGCAGGCATCATCCTCCTGTACTGATGGAATTCAAGATAAGTCCACAGCAACGCTTCCAAGATACCTCTGAAAGCATCGCCTATGATTTCAGAAAGGCTGACTTCAACAGCATGAACGAGTTCCTCGCACATGTCGATTGGGACGAGGTGCTCCACAATTGTGATGCCAACCTCGCTGCGTCGACCATATCTGGTATCCTGTGGTATGCCATCGATCAGTTCGTTCCCGTGAAGTCTAGACACGAGCCGGCTAAGCCAGCCTGGTCAAATGCTGACCTCAAGCATCTTAAGACTGTGAAGCGGGCAGCTCTCAGACGACATAGCAAGTATCGCACGGACTCCACGAGAACGAGATATATGGCGGCGAGCACTGAATACAACCAACTTAATAATCGTTTGTACAACGCATATCAGGACCATTTGCAAAGGCGCTTCAAGACAAATCCCAGAAGTTTTTGGCGTTACGTCAATGACCAACGAATGGAATCCGGACTGCCCTCTACGATGACCAACGGATTGTTTGAAGCTGATTCCACCACTGACATCGCCGACCTGTTCTCAATTCAGCAATGTTTTCACTAATGAACACATCGACCCGCAGGATGTAGCCGTCGCCACCAGAAATGTTCCTCGACTTTCGGCCTCTGGGCTACAGTTCGTGATCACGAACGATATGGTTATATCAGCCGGAAAGGATTTAAAATCCTCCACGGGATGTGGTCCGGATGGGATTCCATCGCTTGTCCTCCAATGCTGCGCGGATACACTTGCAACACCACTAGCAAGAGTATTCAACCTATCTTTGGCTACTGGTGTATTCCCAAACTGCTGGAAGCAGTCGTATGTTTTCCCAGTTTTCAAGAAAGACTGCAAGCGGATTGTTTCGAACTATCGGAGCATAGCTGCGTTGAGCGCCACTTCTAAGCTGTTTGAGGTGATCGTTCTGCATAAGCTGGTTCAGAACTACGCACAATACATTTCGGTTGATCAGCACGGATTTATGCCTAACCGTTCGACGACAACTAATTTGACTTGTTTCACTTCGTTTGTGATCCACCAAATAGAAAATGGTCAACAAGTAGACGCTATTTACACAGACTTATCCGCGGCGTTTGATAAAATGAATCATCAAATCGCAGTTGCTAAATTCGACAAGCTGGGAATGAACAGTAACTTGCTTTCCTGGCTTCGATAATACCTAACCGGTCGAAGTATGTCCGTCAAAATTGGAGATCACTTGGGGCCGTTTCTATTCTTATTATGAACGATGTCAATTTCATCTTGAAATGCCTAAAACTCTCGTATGCCGATGACCTGAAGCTTTACTACATGATTAAGCAACAACAAGACGCGTTCTTTCTGCAACAACAACTGGAAGCCTTCGGTTATTTCATTTGGCCGCAAGCAATCACTCTTCCATTTTAGCTATGCTTTGGGAGGCGTGAATCTACAACGTGATTCGACAGTCAAGGACCTGGGGATTCTGGTTGATACAAAATTAACCTTCAAGGATCACGTCACGTACGTTGTGTCCAAAGCCTCATCGCAACTAGGATTTTTATTTCGCTTTGCAAAAAAGTTCAAGGACGTTTACTGCCTAAAAGCTTTATATTGCTCAATTGTGCGCCCTATCTTGGAGTATTCGTCTATCGTCTGGTCTCCTTATTCCCAGAATGAAATTCAACGCAACGAAGCTGCTCAGCGAAAATTCGTCCGGTACGCTCTACGTCAGCTTAGGTGGAGAGATCCATTCAACCTGCCCAGTTATGAAAGCCGTTGTCTACTTATAAATCTGGAATTACTAGAAGCAAGACGCAACGTGGCAAAAGCGTGCTTTGTTGGGGATCTTCTGCAAGGCAACATTGACAGTCCTACGATTCTTAGTTTCTTGGACATCAACACACGTCGTCGCAATCTTCGGTCGCACTCGTTTATCACCATCCCTCTGGCAAGAACTAATTATGGCTTACACGAACCTTTGCGAAGCATGTCCCGTGTATTCAACCGGTGTTATTATGTGTACGATTTCAACGTGTCACGAGAAACAAATAAGCGTAGTTTTAAACGTTGACTGATAAACAATAAATAAACAATAAATAAATAAATTTCGTTTAACTGCCTTACGAATCAGTGCATGCGTACTCCTTCATGAAAATTTATAAGCCAAAATGTCATGACATTAATTTCCTCCATACAATTTGTATGGTGACATCTCTGCAGTAAAAATGTACATTTACCACCTCCTCCCAATTTCAAAGGACTCTAGAAACAACTATTAAGTAGTCTTCACCAGTGATGGCATAATCATTAGCAAACTGATATCTTTCCGCTCTCATACGCTTTCAATATCACGCGTGATATTGGAGCAAAATATCATGACTGGTATTGATTTTACAAGCGCCTTTGATATTGCGAGACTATTCACAACGTGTAAGGTTGAATCTGATAGTTGAATCGACGCAAAAATGATTCCGTTGCTCTTCGTTTTCTTAGAAAGAGAAGGTATAATGATGCTATCCCTTTTTTTTTCTTCACCGATGGCAGACACGAAGCGACTGCTGTCAGCCGTTATGGAAGTTTCGGTTGCGTTCGGGTGTAAAGTAAAAATCATGAAACTCAATCTCAGCACAGTTTGGTGAGATTTGCAGCTGGTGAGTTTTGTTAGGCTTGATATTCCGAGCTGCGATATCACAGCTCTTATCTAGTCAAAAATATTTATTTCTTGACCAAGTTTTTCGTTTTAATCATCCGGACATTATTGTTAAAAATTGTGCTCGTAAAGTAGTTATTCGAAGTACAATTTAACTGTTTTTTGTCCGCGCTGTGCTGTGCTATAGAGTTGTTTTTGTTCATTCTTCACCTACGTGCTATTGTTGAAACAGCACTCAATCATCCTGAGCTTGTTTGTCATCACCGTCCTACCGCCAACTTTTGTTCCTGCTAGAAGTCTAATTAAAGGCGTTTGACCGTTCAACTGTCAGCATGGAGACAAATTGTGCCAAGTGCTCGTTGGAAATTACTGGCATTGAGTATGTGACCTGCCGAGGATACTGTGGCAGTGTGTTTCACATGACGTGTTCCGGAGTGTCTCGTGCCCTGTCTGGTTACTTCACATCCCATCGGAAAAACCTCTTTTGGATGTGCGATAAATGTGCGGAACTTTTTGAGAATTCGCACCTCCGATCCATCACCAATTTGGCAGTTGAAAAATCACCGCTGCTTTCTCTCACGGAAGCTATCACGAATTTGCAGACGGAAATTAAACAGTTGTCATCAAAGCCTGTCCCGTCAATTCTGCCACCTCCTGTCAACCGATGGCCAACACTTGAAGCAACTCGACCATCAAAACGATTTCGTGGATCCGACTCTGTGGTGCCTAAAACATCTGAGTGTCAGTCTGGTTCAAAACTGTTGGGTCAGAACGTCATCTCTGTACCTACATGTGAAAAACCGGCGGCAAAATTCTGGCTCTACTTGTCCCGTATCCAACGTGATGTGAGCAACGAAGCAATCTCTGAAATGGTGAAAGCCAACCTGGAACTCGAAAATGAACCTGATGTTGTGAAATTGGTCGCCAAAGGAACCGACACCAGTAACATGACCTTTATTTCATTCAAAGTCGGTCTAGACCCAGCTTTGAAGAAGAGAGCTTTGGATCCGTCATCTTGGCCCGAAGGAGATCTATTCCGTGAATTCGAAGATCACTCGGCTCAAAAATTTCGGAGACCATCTGGTGTGAATCTAACACCCACGCCAGTGACACCGCAGACGACGTTTGCAGCAAATCAACCGATGGATGGACCCCGGGACGCGCAAAAATAAGCATTTTGGAAGCCTCTTATCCACTCAGCACAGTCGCGCCGATAAATGGTGAATGCAGTCGAAGTCGTCCCGGCCTTGTGTCTGATGTGCGAGAAGAGGTCTTCCAGCTTGCTTGTCTAGGCAAGTATCAACATAATTTTCATAATTTCCTGCCTGATGATGATTCCCTCCTCAGATCACCAACTTGTTCTGCCGGGAGTACCTCCAGCCAACATGGACAACGCCTTGAACGTCCCCTACCTATGTCGGGACGCGCCGAAAATTCCTACACGCCGGCATCTCGTGACAACAGTTGTGGAATTGCTGGTGACAACGATGTTTGGCTTTACTTCCAAAACGTACGTGGTCTACACACTAAGATTTTTTTACAGGAGTCAGTATTTTTTTACTGGGTTTTTGAATTGCTGAAAAAGTCGGTAAAAATTCAAATGACCGTTATCCGTAAGAAATCAATGAAATCGACCAATTTTATTTTCTATCATTAAATGGGGTTAACAGAACTTAGTATGTACAAGTTCAGAACAAATATTCTCATTAATAAATTTTCCACAGATTTTTAAACTTTTACCGAACAGTTCCGCAATTCAAAAACTCGGTAAAACCGTACTGACTCGATTAGTGTGTAAGAACCAAAATTGACGACCTGGTTGTAGCGGTATGTGATTGCAATTATGATGTCATCATATTGATAGAAACGGGCCTTGACGACAGCATCAACTCACTGCAACTTTTTGGTACTGACTTTAATGTATTTCGCTGCGATCGCAGTGCTCGTAATAGCCAGAAAGCGAAGTTTGGAGGAGTGCTTATTGCCGTGGCCAGCGTTTACAAGTCTGTTGAGATAAAGACTATTAATGGTAGTAACCTGGAACAAGTAAGTGTGTCTGCCTGTATTCGCGGAAAGCGGTTCGTGATGGAATCTTAAACCTTGATCCTTCCACGACGTCTGCTGCCAGTGCTGCTCTGATGGATGGAACGAGCTTCCTGAATATCCGGCAATACAACTCTATTCGCAATCACCTGGGGCGCATCCTAGATTTGGTTTTCTGTGATTCCGATTGCAACATTGTAGTTAACGAAGCGGTGTCCCCATTGCTGGCTATTGATTTGCATCATCCACCGATTTTATTCTCCTTACCAACTCAATCCGATTGTGTTGACCGTGTGGAATCCCTTGATGCTGGTGAACATACGCTCGACTACTCAAAAATCGACTTCGTCATGCTCAACGAGTTCCTGATGAGCTGTGATTGGAGCAGTATTCTGGCAACAAATGACGTCAACGATATGGCAGCACAATTTTGCAACATAATTTGCAATTGGCTCACCGATAACACTCCAAGACGAAAACCTCCTATATCTCCTGCTTGGAGTTCTCCTCTCCTGCGGCTTTTGAAACGCGATAAAAATTCCTGGCAGCGTAAACTTCGCCGACATCGAACTTCTGAAACGCAACGCAACTTTCATCGCGCTTGCAACGCCTATCGTAAGCTTAATTCAACCCTATACAAGTCATATGTCTTGCGTGTCCAGACCAATTTACGTAGAAATCCCAAGAGCTTCTGGAAGTTTGTGAACTGCAAGCGAAAATCGTCGAATATTCCTTCATCCGTATTTTGTGGCGATTTGGAGTCTACTTCTATGCTCGAATCGTGTGATCTATTTTCCCGCCACTTCAGTTCTGTTTTTTCGGATTCAGCCGCCAACGCAGATGAAGTAGAAAGAGCGGCTTGCAATGTTCCTGAGGGTCTCATCGATTTGCGTACATTTGTGGTTAGCAATATATATGTCGTTAAAGCTGTTAGGAAGTTGAAGAAATCTGTTTCACCGGGTCCTGATGGTGTACCTGCAATCATTTTTTGCCACTGTGTTGCTGTTTTAGCTGATCCCCTAGCTCGCATCGTTACCGCTTCGTTGCACCAAGGAGTTTTCCCCGAAATATGGAAACAATAAGAAGGGCGACAAACGTGACGTGACAAATTATCGTGGCATAACAAGTCTATCTGCAGCTTCAAAATTATTCGAGATCATTGTGAACGATGCTATCTTCTTTCATGTCAAGAGCTACATTTCAGCAACGCAACACGGATTTATGCCAGGACGCTCAGTTACATCAAATTTGCTGGAGTTCACCTCAACATGTATAAATCACTTGGAAAATAGGGCTCAAGTTGATACCGTTTATACCGATCTGAAAGCGGCATTCGATTGCATCGATCATGGTATTCTTCTTCGGAAAATGTCTCGCCTGGGAATTTCGGATGGTTTGGTTGATTGGCTGAAATCATATCTTTCCAACAGAACACTTCGTGTCAAGCTGGGTTCGTGCACTTCATCACCATTTGCTGCAACCTCCGGTGTTCCCCAGGGCAGCAATTTAGGACCATTGCTGTTCACAATCTTCTTCAACGATGTGACGCTCCTCTTGCCGAGTGGTTGTGTGCTCATATACGCCGATGATCTCAAACTATACATTGTTGTCAAGAACGTCGAGGATTGCCGTCAGCTCCAAGCAATGTTAGACCAATTTGTTGATTGGTGCCGCTTAAACAAGCTTTCCGTCAGTATATCAAAATGTGTGGTCATGACATTTAATCGCACAAGAACGCCAATCGTATTCGATTACTCAATTCATGGATTTGTACTAGAAAGAGTAGAACAAGTAAGCGACCTAGGTGTAATGCTGGACCCTAAACTTACGTTTGACTTACACCGTTCAATGGTAATCACTAAGGCTAATCGTCAGCTTGGTTTTATATCAAGAATCTCAAGAGATTTTTCGGATCCGTACTGTTTAAAAGCACTGTACTGTTCACTCGTTCGTCCGATTATCGAGACTGCATCTGTTGTTTGGACTCCCTACCAACTTTTCTGGAACATCAGAATAGAACGTATCCAAAAAACATTCATTCGTCGAGCATTAAGACAACTTCCTTGGAGAGATCCACTAAACTTACCTCCGTATGCTGAGAGATGTCGCTTGCTAAGCATGGACACGTTACAACGACGGCGACAAATTCAACAGGCAACATTCGTCGCGAAGTTATTAAGTGGTGAAATTGACTCTACCCACTTACTCTCTTGCTTGAACTTTCGTGCGCCAAGCAGATTTCTACGCTCAACGTTCCTATTGCGTCAAGACTCACACCGCTCTTCTTTTGGACAACATGAACCTGTTACGAGTATGATTCGCACGTTTTCTACAGTTGAAGAGTTGTTCGAGTTTGGGGAACCTGCTGCTCAATTCCAGAGACGTATTATTAACTCCAGATACATTTAGTATTTGTTATGGCTTCTGGTTCATCAAGACTTATTGTCAGATGGATGTATTAAATAAAAATAAAAATAAAATAAAAAATAAAATAAAATATCAACCGCAGTTGTTCATTTTTGTCTACGAAAATCAAGCGGGATCTTGGGATCTGGTCTTCACACCGTTTCAGATAAGAGCCAGAGATCTAATCTACTGCATAATATATACTATTTATTCTCTATATATATATACTGAGCCCACAATTATGGATCAGCTCAAAACAATGATGGATCAGTCAGTCTATTTGTGGGTGATCCATAATTGTGGTGTCAGTGTATTTCGATTTTCGACTTGGGAAACTGTCATTAAATTCAAGAAATACAATCTATAGATCAAGGGTACAAAATTAGAAGTAACAACCGAGGGGGGCGACTCTATCTACGATGCAGGAAAAAATGTGTTTTGCTGTGGTTAGCTGCACGCACACTGAGTAGATAGAAAGAAGGTTATTGACGATTCTAAAGATTTCCTGCAAAAAGATGATGTGCGATGCAAGTAGATGCGAGAAATGATTGAAGATTTTTCGAAGATTGATTCGCTAGTGTGAGATTTGTTGAGCATCTATAATTGAGATTTAGATGTGTCGACCCCCTCGGTAACAACAAAGGAATTTCCAGATGAAATTCGAACTTACCTTGAGCTGCAGATCCTGCAGGTAGCCCATGCTAATGAAGTGCTCCACTTTGACGGATTAATGGTTGCTTGCTTCGAAGCGAAAAATGAAAACCAAAATCCTCTTCACTCCCGCAGTGGTAAATTTTTACCCGTTTGAACAACAGAAACTTTCCGTTCACAGCTTCTTCTTCGTCTTCTTCGATTTCTTCCGCAGTTTACTGAAAACAAAACTTTTCACCGCACAAACCACTTCTAACAGAGAAAGATATAGAGCCAATCACTTCAGCCAACCGATGAAAATCATCGGTAAACTCACACATTCGCAAACCTAAACCGCTCTCATAAGCCGTACAAGAGCTAATAATGAACATGAATATTCATACTTGATAACACAAACAACAACCACCACCGTGTTGTTACTTCGTAGCTACATATAGTTTTGTTTTTGCTTCAAATTTTTGCATTATCATTACACACCTCGAACGCACTATTCTTCCTTTTGTGCGGATTGTTTGGGAGCGAGCAAAAAAAAAAGCAGACAGGTGGTAAACACTATCAACAACAGATACACAAACAGACAAACAAAAAAACAGCTGGCTTCCAGCACAAGCGAGTTCCAAACGCTGAAGTACTTTTTCCCCTATTTGCAGTGGAGAGTTGCTCAGTTAATAGGCGATTGAATGTTGGTCGTTCCGAGCGAGATAGCCGAAATTTGAACCAAAGTAGGCTTTTATTTTGCTCTGACGATTAATTTCAACTCGTCTACTTGGATGAATATCAATGAATGTCACAAAAAAAATCAAACAACATCAATATATCGTAGTTACAAATGATGCACAGTCCATTTTATAGAGTAATACTTTCTACTAAAGACAAAACAATAACTTAAGGTAAAAGGGGGCGTCATTAATTAATTTTTTTTTTCAAAACCAACATTGCGTTCATGAAAATTTCATTCTACTTGTCTACCGGAACACAGTGAACACATTTTCTTTGACAAAATGTCAGTTTTAAACGAAAAACCGGCTTTTGAATTTCCAAACAATAATGACGTCCCCTTTCCCTTTAACTTGTGTTAATTGTAATACCGATTTTGACAAAGCTCGATTTTTGACATTTTAACTTTCCACAAATTTAAATACCTAACGGCAACCCAGATTATCTGGTCACTTGCAAAGCTTCACAATTATCCGGATAATCTAAGAAAAGCATTAAATAGGGTTAAAGACAGAGCACAATCAGTTTAGACACGTTGGGGAAATGTTGCCAACATTGGACCATCAACAGCTTGCAATTCTAATGAATTTCTGTGGAATATTATATTCAAGGCCGTCATTTGAAAATCAAATCTGGATTCGTTAAATCGGTTGAGACAATCACCGAGATCGCACTCTGCAAACCCTACCGTAAATTTGGGACGCTCGTTTTGAGAGCTCAAATGTCACTTTGTTAATAATGAATAGTCTTTTTTTCATTAAATGCGGATTAGGACAGCTGCCAACACCCGAAAAATAGTGAGAGACGTGATGAGGTCGGGAAAAGTCAATGCGATCGCGTCAGGGTGATAATCATTTCGGCAGAGTGGTGTGTAGGCAGCGATCGCCAATATTTGCGCAAAATTGGACGCTTCTCACACTTCTTCAAGACTCCACTCTTTGTTGTTTACGGTTCGCCGATTCTCTCACCACCAGGAGCGGGCGTTCGTTCGTTGATGAATTGTTTGACGAATGCTAGAGGCTCGGGCCTTCCGTTCAAGTGCGCGCTCTCGTTTTGCTATGCTTGCGTTTTTTTTTTGTTTTGCGCAGCTGTTGACTATGAATTTAATTTTTATTCGCTTTTAATTTATCAAAAATGGGGGTAGTGGCTTGGCTAGCGAAGGGAAGGGACTTCTGTGACTGTCTATGGGGAGGACAGAAACCACCGTGCAGAAAACTGAAACACCAGAAACAAGTGCGTTGAACGAATGCGGTCAATGGATTGTTGGAGTTGGATGGTGGTTGATTCGCTTGAAGGGACACCAGAAATGTCTTTCGATGGGTTGAACGCGCACTTGAGTAAATATTTTAAGACAAAGTAGGCGAATGGAGGAAAGGCGATCATTCTCTGTACAAGCGCAGCTGATTTGGATTAAAAAAACGCAATAGTAGTAACTACGGGCGGTTAATCAAAGCCAAGATGAAGCTCATGGGTAGAAGATTTTTTGACTGAAACAATAAAGGTGCCAGAATTTAAGTGAACTTGTGATCGATAAACTCATGAAAATTCTAAATTCAGAGCGTTGTTGGATAGAGTTAGAAGTAGTTTGGATGTCCTTTAGTTTTTATTTTTTGGAATGATGATAACTCACAATAACGGTACAAGTTTAAGTATTGAGTGAAGCAAACAAAAAAATGGTTTAAGTCCTAGAAAATATCTCTTAACTTAAGAGTTATTTGTAAATTTTCAAAGATTTTGATGAGCAGTTCTAGACAAAATAGCGACAATCGAATTGAATTTTTGCATAATTGTTTGTTATGGACAATGATTCACATTGTTGCTAAAATTCGGTCATTTTGGACCTTGTAAAATTTTCAAAATGGCGTCCTTGAAATTTTCCGAAAATTGTAGCACGCAAACAGTATTTCTGATCGAAATGATGTCTGAGACAAAGTTGTAGAGAAAAATAATGCCTTTTTAGAAAAACAAAAACAAACAAAAAATGTTTCCTATTTTTATTAAATAAACAAACAAAAAAAAAGGACAAAACCCAAGTATCTGAAAATTCCTGGTCCGATTTTTTATTTAATTTAAAAAAAATGCTTTGAAAAATGCGAACTTTTGAAAAAATAATTTAAGTTTTATTTTTGAGATTTTTAGCCGTAGGCCATCTTGTGAACTTTTCAAATATTCAAAACCACGGACACTTGAAAACTGACATAAATCGTAGAGCAAAAACTTTTAGTCTAATAGCTAATTCGTTTATTATTCAGTTCCAACCTGGATCGGGTATCAAGATTGGGTCTGCTTGTTTTCTGTCAAACGTCAGTTTGCTCGTTTGTTTTTAAAACCTAGCTCAGGTTGAGGTTCACACTGACAAAAAGTTCGGTTTCGCACTGGGTTGGAACTGGTGTTAACCCCGATAATAAACGAATTCGCTATAATTTTAAACTTACAGCGTACTTACATTTTTGTGTATTTTTTCACAACAAAATATTTAAAATATCTCAAACATTGTTTTATGAGTATAAATTACATGGAAAAACGGTGTAACCAAAATTTCCAAAATATGACCAAAAAGTTCTTGTTCAACGTTTTCTGTAAATTTTTAAATAATTTTAAACATTCCATAAGTTTGCATTTGCCAAAACTCCAAATCGATGATTTTTTGTAGAAATCGATTCAAGTAGCGAACAATGGTCTCAAACAGTGCTGTTAATTTTCATATCATTCGATTGAAGATGAACTAATACAACCATTCAATCAATTTTGTGAAAACGAATTCTCACATGACCATAATTTGAAGAGCCCCTTTCTCATTCGAAGCTCATCGTCACTGTCAATTGAGTCACTCACTACCATTTGATATACGACAGTGGAGTTTGGAAGAAACCCAGCAAACTGGTCCCGAACAGACAAGTCGACTCGATGTCGGATAAATGTAAGGTAAATTTAAGGTTGATGTCGACCCAATGTAGTGATGTTGTCGGGTCAACATTGGGTTGGGGTTTGATAGAAGTCAGGTTGGTGTCGGATTGGCCTTGCTTTTACACCGGAATGTCGACCAAAGCTCCATTTATGTGTAGGTTACACTCAATTGAATGTTATCAAGCGGTTCTCAAATGAGAATGATCCATGCCTTCGTCAAATGACTAAGCAACTGAAATCGACCATTTGAAGGAGGGCCCCTTTGATAGCGGATAACTGCGTTTCTCAATTTCATCACAAATGTTCAATTGATTTTGAGAATTTACAGCACTGGTCCCAAAGACGTATTTAGGAACACAAAATTGTTTACGCCCAAACTGTCAGTTTTAGGTATATAGTGTCATAGGGAAAGTTTCTTCATATTTTTTGACCGATCTTTTTATGTTAGTAAAATTAGGGTGGTCCATAAAATTGGTGAACTGAAAATACAAATTTTTTTATTATTTGAGATAGACAAATGCAGCGTTTTAAATGGTTGTAGAACAATCAATTTAAAGCAACTTTGCTGAAAACACAAAATTTCTATCTCTTATGCTTCATGAGTTATGATTTTTTTTAACAAGCATCCCTTGAAAAAATTGGTTTTCCAGGCCATTTTAGCACATAAGTTTCTAAAAAACTACAAGGGACAGCTCTATGGAGTTGTACGCAATGGTGACCTAGGACTACGTGGTTTTATATAATAAGTCATATTTGTAAACTGCAGCAGGAGCTTGTGTTTTGTGTGGGAATAGGAATTTGAGCGGGTTCTTTCTGTTTATACTCTTTAGTATGACGCGCTTGATAGCCTGATGACCCACAGCGACTCACGAAGAGCTACTGATTCCGATCAATAGCGCTGCGGCTTCTTCCTCCTTCTATGGATGGTCATGTGGGCTGCAGCTCGCCTTTCGTTGAATACTGGAGAACACCATCACTCACCACGTGGTGATTGAATAAACACCGTTTGGTGAAACCGGATAGAGTTCAACTTTGAAATCTGTGTTAGGGAAATCGCTTTTCGCGGTCAATCGATTATAATTTTAATTATAATAGTAACAATTGCACATGCGTGCAATTTTAAACAGTGTCATTTTGAAAAATGATAAAGTCCTAAATTTAACAGATTTTTAGTAAAACATTCCTATCGATTGGCATATTAAGAATTAAAATCCGTCATCTCTGGATCAAAATCAGACCACTTTCATGCCGCGACCGACTTTGGTTTTTGAAATTGCACCCCCAATTTAGCCTTCAAGAACATGGTATGTTAGATTTAAACATATCTAGATAGAGCTGGAACTAGGCTTATCTAGGCATATCTAGATAGAGCTTTTGTAAACAATGACTGCTCTCGATGATTTTTAGGAATTCAAGGCACGCCCACGCAAACTAATAGTACCGTCGGGTAGGGGAAGTCTTACCCTACTTGTTGGTGATGTTGATGCATCATCGAAAGAATTCATTGTTTAAAAAAACTGTTACGCCCTAATTCCAGCTCTATCTTGATATGATAACTGACATCCGATTGATGACCTTGACAAATGTCCAAAAAATACTCTTTTTCAAATATATGGTGATCCTAAAAAGGACCGTTTTGTCGTGATGGTTTAGTAATGCTGAGCTATTAGAATGTTAAACACAGATGAGGCTGATGAGCTGTATGTTGTTTTGAATGAGGGTGAAGCGCTTGGCATAGATGGCCCACAGCGACTCACGAAGAGCTACTGATTCCGATCAATAGCGCTGCGGCTTCTTCCTCCTTCTATGGATGGTCATGTGGGCTGCAGCTCGCTGCTTGCAGGCAGCCATTTGTTGTGGACTGGAGAACAATGTTCAACGGCACGTGCAGAAAGCACTGCTGCTGCTGATGCCGACGACCGGACACCACCACACACGGTGATTGGAACTGAACCCGATCAGCGGTTGAGGTCAGCCTTGATAGCTAGTTGCTTGCGGGTAGCCTTTCGTTGTGTACTGGAAAACACCACCACTCACCACGCGGTGATTGAATAAACACCGTTTGGTGAAACCGGATGGAATTCAACTTTGAAATCTGTGTTAGGGAAATCGCTTTACGCAGGCAATTGCTGATAATTTTAATTATCATTATCAATAAAGTCCTAACAGATGCGTAGAAATATTTCTGATCGATTGGTGGTAAAATTATTGAAATTGGTCCAGGGGCAGCTGAGTTATTAACGTTCAAAATCTTTCATAATGTTGTTACATGTTCCATTTTCGGTTTTCACAAAGTGTACCCCCATATAGAAATCACAGGGGTAGTCCTACGTCAAAAGAAAACATAGTTTGAAAAATCTAAGCCTTTTCAAATTTATTTTTTCGACTATCTTTGGCGTGTTTCGGGTCATTTTGGCATGTTTTGGGTTATTTTTGACATGTGTTATTTATTTATTTAAATACATTTTTGGCGTTTTTGGGCCTGTTTTACAATTTAGCACCATATTTTGCGTGTAAAGAAATTTTCCTAAACATTTTGGCCACCATGTTTTGGCACTTTCATGTAATTTTTGGCGTTTTCTGAGCCATTTTTGTCGTTTCCAGACGACTATTTTGGAATTTTAAAGCCAGTTTAGTAAGTCCCGGCCATTGAATACCATATTTGGACCATCTTTGGCCGTTGTAAGCGTCCATTTCCAAATTTTAAAGCCAGTTCAGAAAGTCGAGGCCATTCTGACATATTTGGACCATTTTTTCGGTTGTAGGACTATTTCGACGTTCATGAGAGTTGTCGGTTTGAAGAATTTTGTGGCGTGATTTTAAGGTATTTTTTGTTAAAGCTTTATTAGAATGATTTTTAGCACTCTGGCTAGTTCATCTCGTTAGAAATTTGAAAATTTGTACAAATCTGGGATCTTGATTTATTATATTTTAAGTATTTTTTAAACCCAACGATATCAAAAGTCACATCACTTCATTCAATTTGGGATATTGACATTTTTCACAAGTTCGAAAGTCTTTAAAATTGCTCCATACTCTAGATGTTGCCATGTCTAAACCACCCTATGTAAAATACATTCATATTCATCAAAAGATTGGCTAAAGGAAATGGGAATACTTTCCCCACGACACTATTTACCTGAAACTAACGGTTTATGTGCAAACATATTCGTCTTCCTAAATACGACTTTGAAAGCATTGTGCAATGATCTACGATAGACTACGCATTTTCTGATGCCCAGAAAGTTAGCAACACTTGGGGAAGGTCGACGTGAGCTAGGCATAAAGAGCTATAGGTTATAATTTTCCCGGATATCGATCAGAATTCTCGACTTCAATACCCGCACATATAGCTTGAGATAGGGCTTTTGATAAATTTTCAAGGTACAGAAGAATTATTACTCTAAATTTAAATCTGGACTTTGAACTGCTTCCCAGATCGCAGTTAGCAAACATAATTACTGTCTATTTTTGCATAATCCTGGACTTGAATTTTCAACATTAACAAATCCCTACAATGTCTAGAATTTATTTACATTCCGACACAGTAAGTAAAATAATATACTCATTTATTTTCATGATGATAACTTTCATCAAAAATTTTGGTATATAGACAATGTCTAGCTTGTCTTCCAACAAGCTTTGAAAAAGTTCCTAGCAAATAATTTGGCTGTAATAGAAAGCAGCTAAAGCCTGCCTAAACATACTTCCACATAATCACATGTTTAACTGTCAATGCCCGTTTTGCAATTATTTTTAATTTGACTCCCAATGTTTTTTTTTCGAGTCAATTCAAATGCAAATTGCATGTACACTGAACAAAATATTAAGCTGATTTTAATACTCTTTGCCGTGCACAAGTTGGCCAGGCATCAACATGACGATACTAAAAGCTGTACAAGTCAACAAATGGAATCCCCTCATCGATTTCTACGGAGTTATCCTTGCGCAGAACCAGAAAAACTAGCACCGAATCTAATTAACCTAGAACTCGTGCCCGTAACTAGACATATCCAACAGCAAGAATTGCAATTACGGACCGGCAGTAAACTTCGATCTCCAATCAGCAATCTTCCCTATAGTTAAAAACTGGACGCCTTTCAACGCCACACTACTGACTGAAAGAGTTCCGCTAATCCGCATTGCAGCTTCAAAAAGCACTTCCTAGAATCCAGTCGGTCGCACCTAAATGGAATCATATTTTATTATCCTGCTCGACGCATCTGCTTGCTGCCGCCATTCGCCATTCGCGTGTTCAAAACTAAAATGCACCAGTTTGCACCATTCGGTTCAATTAAGTGATGCGCTGCACCACCGCTGCTCAAATGAGTCATAATCCCGCGTTCAAGAGTGTTACTACTTAGTCAATACAATCTAGTTAACTTGACACCCCGTCCGTATTTTTCTTCATCCACCGTTAACTGATGCAATTTCCACCTGTGCTCGATTTCGACCAGTGAATCAATCTCTGCAATTTCTGTTTCTTCCAACAACGAAAATCCGACGAACACGCACTACTTAGCATATAGGGTTTCCACGACCACACCGGGGCTTCTTTTTCGCCTCTCGTTTCGATGGACCACACAAATCATAAACCTCATTTCTTGGTCCGCATTGTATAATTCACACTGCACACCTAGCCACTAACGAGGAGACCGCACCAAAAAAAAAAACCATAACTACCGCTCCCATCAAGCAACCAAACACTCACACTTAACCTTCAATCTTCTTCGTCTCTTGAACAACGAACCGACGAGCCTCGTCGCCAGTTCGAGCTAATCACCACCGAGCCCGTCTGCGGTTGTTTATGCTTTGGCGTGACGTAACGCACCCACCACGACTCCCTCGCAATTACTCAAAAAAAAAAAACCAAAACACAAAACACTGACCTCTCAACTGAACGGCGTCAAAGTTCACACCAAAAACGAAAGACTTGTGTACACGCGAAGCGACGAACGAAAAAATCACCAACCACCGATCGACGAAACCGCGAACAACCGACTCCGTTGGAAGGATGCCGAGCAATGACGAACCTGGTGGCTGGTGGAACATGGACGGTGGCTACTCACTCCAGCCAGCCCCAAGTTGGGAGCGCTCACCACGGAAACGGCACGGCATGCGGTGGAAAAAAAGTAGGCTATGGGTTCGGTTCGGTCTTCGCACGATGCGGTCAAAAGAGAAACGCCACATCTGGGAGAGAGAGAGAAGCGCATCTCCACTCCTCATGGCATGCTTGCTTAGGTTTGGGTTTGTACTTTTCTTTTGATTTCTGGTGAGAACGAGAGAGTATGGAAAGAGGAAAATTGGGAGAAATGAGCAGAGGAAATGCAGTCGTTTCGGCTGGCTGGGAAAAGTAACAGCGGTGCAGTGCGTTGAGGGGGTTTATCCGGGGTGCAAAGACGAAGGTAAGCGTCGTCGTTTGTTATTTGCTCTTCAATGGCGCTGTCTCATCAAATGGTGCGAAGGGAGTCTTTTATTTTAGCTGTTTCGATTTTCACACCCGGCTTCGAGTGGACAATGGAAGAGCGATTCACGTGGCAGTGGCAGGTGAGACTCTTGTTTTTCAGTTTCAAATGTGTTTAATGTGATTACTATGATTTTTTTTAGTGTGTAAAATTCGCAAGCGAATATGGCCCCTTAAAGTTTGACAAACAATGCCTGAAAGTTGTTAAATATGTGACATTTTGCCTATTTTCTGAATACTGCCTCTAATGTGTGAATAAATAAAAAAAAATCCCTGTGAATTCTATGAAATTTCTCCAGGAAGTGGCATTTTTTGAAAAACCTCCTCAAGAATTCTGAGTGATGTCTTCCAGCCGTTATGAGATAATTTTTCGGGAATGCTATTCAGAGAGCACTCTTCAGGAAATTCAGCACGAGTTGCTCCGGAAATTTGAAGATTTTCTTAGAGAATTCTGATCATACAAATTCCTCAGGGAGTTCTGAAAAAAAACTCCGAAAATTCAGAGAGAATTCTTCTGGCGACGGACAGAAATTCCCTACGGAAATATTGAGAAAATTATTGCGCAAATTCCGAATGAAACCTTTCGGGAAGCCAAAAAGAATTCCTGCAGGAATTCTAGCAGAAATTTTCCAGAAAAACTAAGAGAATTCTAGTAGAAGTAGAATTTCTCCGGGAATTCATAGCGAGTACATGCGGAAATTGAGATATTTTCCTTGAGAATTCTTCCAGCAATATAAAACAGATTCCTTTTTAATTCTTACAAAATCCCTTCGGAAATTTAAAGAAAAATTCTCTGCTGATGCGAAGACAAACTTTTCAGGAATTCAGAAAGAATTCCTCCTAAATTTCTAAGAGAAAACCTTCACAAATTCCTTCAGGAATTCAGAGATAATTCCCCCAGAAATTTAGAGATTTTCTCCGGGAATTTTGCGAAAATTCTTCCGTGAATTCAGATATAATGTATCAGACAGGGAGATGAAAATTATGAGAATATTCAACGCAAATTATGAAAGAAATCTTTTAGGCCTTCAGGAAGAGTTTCTTCAGGAATGATGTGATTATTAATCTTTCTGATATATAGAGAGACTTCGTAGGGGAAATCAAAGAAAATTCCTATATCAATCCAAAATTGCGGGAATTAAGAAAGAATTTCTTTATAAAAAAGGTTCCGAGAATTTGGGTAGAATTTTACCGCAAATTTTCAGAGAGTTCCTCCAGAAATTCAGAGAGAGCGCTCTTTTCCGGAAATCCATCAAGAAAATTTATTCCGGAAATTCAGAAGATTACACAAAATTAAAATGAGGTAATATGGGGTAAATTCTTCCACAAATTCCAAAATAAATCGTTCTGAAAGTCAAAAATAATTACAGAAGGAATTCTAGGAGAACTCCTGCGGAAGTTCCTCAAAAAATCCAGAGATTTTCTCCTACAATTCTGAATGCAGTCTTCAGGGAATTCAGCGCGAGTAACTCCGGAAGTTTGGAAATTTTCTCAGCGAAATCTGAGGAAATATTTTCATCAAGGAGTTTTGAAAAACAAACTTCTGGTGACGCAGAGAAAATCCCTGATGTAATTTTGATAAACTTCTTGCTCAAAATCCGAAAGAAACCTTTCGGGAAGTGAAAAAGAATTCCAGAAGGAATTCTAAAAACAAATTTCCAGAAAAACTAGGACACTTCCTGCGGGGGTTCCTCCTGCAAATCTGAAAGCATTCCTTCGGGAATCCATAACGAGTTTATGCGGAAATTTAGATATTTTCTTTGGGGAAGCTTCCGGCAATATAAAACCGATTCCTTTATAATTCTGAAAAAATCCCTTCGGGAACTTTGTGAAAAGTATCTGGTTATGCGAAGACAAACATTTAAGGAATTCAGAAAGAATTCGAAGAGAAATAATAGGGTAGCTTATTACTTTGTTTTTTCTTTTAATTCTACTGGTATTGTATCACTTTCACTTTCACTATCACTCTAAAAACAGCTACAACAGATACGTATTCGTTTACTACTTGCAAACTTATTCTAGGACTAGACACTGAAATACGTATCATGATAGTTTTTTTTTTAAATGATAGTGAAAGTAAATAGTGACATTGAATTAGTGAAAGTGAAAGTGATACAATATTGGTAGAATTAATAGAAAAACAACGTTATAAGGTACATAAAGAAATAAATCCTCGATGACTTTAGAAAAAGTTCCTCCTCCTGTGATTAGAAGCCTTTCTGAAATTTTGAGGAAGTTCCTAGGAGAAATCAATGAAAATTCCTCTAGAAATTCAAAATTTCGGGAATCCTACCGGGAATTTTCTGAGAATTCCTTCAGAAATTTTGAGTTAGTACTTTCTTCCGGAAAACCATCAAAGAAATTTATTCCAGAAATTCAGAGAGAAGAAAATCCCTAAGGTAATTTTGAGAAAATTCATCCGCAAATACCGAAATAAATCTTTTGGGAAGTCAAAACAAATTCAGAAGGCATTTTAAGAAAAATTTCCCACACAAAATAGGAGAATTACTCCGGTTTATTTTTTATTTAGATATAATAAAATCAAATTTTGAAATAATAATTATTGGAGGGTTAGTTATATTAGCTGCTATAACTAAAAGAGCTCAAATTCCTATAATTCTGAAAGCATAAAGAGATTTTAGATATTTTCTCTGGGAATTCTATCGGGTATATAAAACAGATTCCTTTGGAATTCTAAAAAAAATCCTTCGGGAATTTAGAGAAAAAGTCTCTGGCAATGCAAAGACAAACCTTTGAACAATTCCTCGTAGAATTATAAAATAAATATTCCAGAAACTCTGACATAATTTCCTTCAGGAATTCAGAGAGAATTCCTCCAGAAATTTAAATCTTTTAGGGCTAATGAAAGAGTTTGTCCGGGAATGATGTGATTAGAAATGTTTCAGAAAATTTGAGGTAGTTCCTAGGTTGAATCAACGAAAATTCCTCTAGCAATGGTTTCAAGGAATATCCAAAGCCATGGACACTTGAAAATTGACAAAGATCGTAGAACATGAACTTTTGGTCAAATCTTTGAATTAATAAACCTAAAAATTTCATAAGGTTTGCCTTAAATTACTTTCGTCTGTTTTAAAGTTAGTACTAGATAATGTTTTGCTTGGCATACGTAACGAAAATGGTTTTTCCTACAGCACATTTTAGTAACGGAATGTGTGAAGGCGTCACAAAGCCAAAACAAAGCAAATGATGCGCCATCTACAAGTGGCTGCGGTAAGTTGCTCTTATCCGTCAATATAAGAGAGGACTGATGTTTTCTTACACACTTATGGTGGTAAGCTCCAACTGGTATTATCCTCGGATTAAATCCCGATCAAGACTGTCCGGCAGCTTTGATGTCGACATCAGAGTTAATAAACACGATTCTAAGTAAACACTTTGCAGATCTTCCAAACAGGGACGGGATTAAAAGTTAATCCGAGTCGGAGCTTACCACCATTAGAAATTTACACACATTAATTTTACACGGGCTGGAATCCGTCTTTGACATAAAAGATGAGACGTAAACAAACATACCATGTAATATTAAGTGCTCCGAGACTGTAAACTGTACGAAAAGTACGTTTGATTGAGTTATATTTCACGTCTGTTATGACTCAAATTTATGTTAAATTGACGCTCGTATATGTCACTCACAAGCGGCGCCGGTGGTGTAGTGGTAAGCATGATTGCCTCTCACCCCAAAAGGCCTGGGTGCAGTCCCACACACTAAGAAATAACTATTCTTAAACGAGACGTAATCCATCTTTGACGTAAGTTATGGGACGTAAACAAACATTTCATGTAAAATTAAGTGTTCTTAAACCGAAACGTAAGCAACTCGACCAAGAGAACGTTTGATAGAATTGATTTTCTCGTTTCTTTCAACTGATTCTTATGTGTCGGTCTCAGGGTACGGAAATTTACATGACTTTTCCGTAGTGTGCAGCGCCGACTGAGGTTCTGAGGTATAAAATCTCTGATCACGCCTTCCTAAAGGCGGGAAGCAAAGCCGTTGGTCCCCGGTTCATGAGTTGATGGGTTGATAGGTAGGGTCCAGGTGTGGGAGCTGCCTCTCTGGCGTCGGTAAAATCATTCTCAGAGCACCTTAATTTACATGATTTTTTCAAGCTTTTAAGGTAAATTCATTTTACATTTAAAATTTAAATTCAACATTTGAAATTTAAAATTTTAACATTTCAAATTTTTTACTTAAATTCAATAATAATATATTTAAAATTTGTGTATGATTTTACTTTGAGTTTTTTTTTTTCAGTGTACAGTTATAGTACTAAATTTCTTCTTCTTCTTCTTCTTCTTTTCTTCTTCTTCTTTTCTTCTTCTTCTTTACTACGCCAAATGAGAAGTTTTCTGTAGATATTTAAGCACTAATAACTCCGAAACGAAAGTTAGGTGGACAAAAGACAGAATTGGCAACAGTTCCAGTAGGCAAAAGGTAGAAAGAACAAAATATTCAATTTAGTAAACGTCGAACGAACGAAAGGTCGACTGGACAAAATGTCGAACGAAATTATAATGAGAAAAATGTATGGTCAAAAGATCGAATTGAATTGTTATTTTAAGTGGACAAAAAATTGCTGAACAAACGGTCGAATATAGGGCTTCCACGCCAAATGATGAATCGGAAATTCTCAACCTTCTCCGATTTGCATAAAAAATTTCGTAGTTGTTTGTTATGGACAATGATGGATCTTTTACAATCTTCAAAAAAACGTCTTTGAAATTTAAAAAAAATGTAGCACGAAAACGGCACTTCTGATGCATTAAAGAAGAATATTATATCCAATGTAGGAAACTACATCATCTGATAAAACAAAGGTTGCTCTATGAGACAGTGTATTAAGGTTGCATGGGTGTGCGTATATTGTTTAGGTAGAAGCAGCAAATATTTCATAGGTTAATTTTTTTCAAGCCCAATTGATTCTCTACAACTTCTTTTCAGGCACAATTTCTTTTCAATCAACGGTTTTCGAGCAATGATTTTTTGAAAAATACATTTGTGAAAACACATACGCCCTTTTGAAAAATAAGACTTGAACCTTAAAAGTCTCTTGACCTTTGAAAAAAAAAATGATCTCCCATACAGAAGACATGTGAAAAGTTTTATTCAAATCGGAGAGGGTCATGCAAGCTTTTGGCTTTTTCTGGTCGATTTGCTTAGAAATGCTCTGATTGTAAAAGCCGCAATTGGTTCGTTATGCTACAGGAAATAAAACTTTTAAAAAGGCTGCTCATAAATTTCATTAAAAATTTCTCAACTGTTTCGTTACTGAGTACCATGCCGATATATCCATAAGATGAGTTTACTCGAAAAGCTACGTATGTTTTCCTATTCTACGCATGTAATGACTACCATCATCACAAATTTCAAAATAGAACGGAAAGCTGGCCTATCAAAATTCTCAATTATGCCCCGAATCTCTCGGGACCCATCTGTTTCATCAAGAACGTTGCTCCATAACAACCGCACAACGACTACAGATCTTCCCATCTCGATCTAGATATGATCCCGGCCCGCGGAGAGGTCAGACAGGTAGCGCCTTATAATTATCTTCTCACCAATAAGCTCAAAAAAAAAAAGTATAAACTGAACTGGAGTTGGCCGTATCGGACAGAGATATAAAGCGCAAGTGGGAAGGTGTTCCAGAATGAATGCGCGTCAGAATCCGTTAACCACACTCCGCGGGCTAGAGAAAGAAAAAAAAAAGTCAGGTCGCGTTTCGAACCATCCTCCAGAAAAGCCAACAATCATCTCAAGTCTCTCTGGATCCCGACAACAAGATATGGAACTGTTGTTTGCCCTTTCCCAGCTCAAAACTAGACTCTTACACAACTGTGGAACCGAATTCATCGGGATCGAGACCGGGACAGGGAGTCGACAGAGCCGTGATTGTTTTTCCCCTGAAACTGAATTGTTATTAATAATTAATTTTTCCCACAGGCAGCTCCTCGCGGATCTGGTTGTAGAAGAACTGTTGTTTCGCGCTTCAACCACACTCTTTTTCTCTGGAGATGGCTGGTGGAAGCAACGACCCATATAAGGGAATTAAACTTGGGGCGTCACTCACTCACTCACAAACGAGAGCAGTGAAAAAAAAAAACAGAAAATGCCATAACCCAACCCAGGGCAGCATAGACAGACAGCCACAGAACAAAATGCGAAATCGTTGCCCCCGCGAGCGAGTGAAATTGTTTGTAATTATGTTTGTTGGATCTTCTCTCGCTTAACTGCCCTGCCGTCGCGTCGTCGTCCTCTTGTTTCGCTTGGGAATTACATACTAGCAAATGACGACTGCCTAGTCTATCTAGTCTGTCTATGAGAATTTCGTTTTGTGACAGGATGATATGCACCATGATCAAATTTAATGTATGAGTTTCAGAACGTTTCGAAAATACGTGCTGTAAAACTATCATAAAATATATATTATAGAATACCATAACAGCTGTCATTCTCATATAGTATGTCATTGAATTATTCTTGTCAACGTGATCAAATTCTTCTTCTCAGAATTCTCAATCATCAGAATTCTTTTTGAATTGTTTGCAGAATCCTCTTGGAATACTATTTTGGATTTATGCTCAGAATTTTTCTTTGAATTCAATTGGAATTTTGTTCACATGTTATGGTCATCAGAATAATCTAAACATTCTAGCTTTGATTATTTAGAATTCCTCTACGATTAAAATTTACCTTTGAGATCTTCTCACAGTTCCCTTGGAATCATTTTTGTAAAAAGTTAATCTTTTTTTTTTTTGCTAAAAGTTGATGTTCTGCGATTTTGATAAATTTTAAAGTGCCCATTGTGTCCAATACCAGAAAAGTTAGCATTTTTGATAAGTTTAAACAAAAGTTATCTTAATAAATACTCTTTTTTGCAATTGAAGTTTTTCACAGTTTTTTTTTTTTTGCGTAGGATTACGTCTTTCGGCATCATCCCTTGATTCGTTTTTCCGTCGATCTTGTTTTCCGTGCAGAGCACCAATGCTATCGATGCCAGGAAGGCAGCTCCCACACCTGGACTCTACATATCAACCCATCAACTCATGAACCGGGGACCAACGGCTTTACTTCCCATCCGAAGGAAGGCGTGATCAGAGATGTTATGCCTCAGAACATCCCACGCTTACCACTACACCACCGGCGCCGCTGTCTTTCGGCAACATATTGGGGGTGGAATTTCAATAAAACCCAAATCGACCGCGTTACGAATAGGGGTCAGGTTTTGCCCACTTATAACTCTGTCAATGGCGGATGGATTTTAATTCTAAACAAGCCAATCTATTGGAAACTTTTCTAGGAATCTGCCTTAATGAGCACTTTATCAACGTTCAATAGGTCACTATTGAAAATTACATAAATATCCAACTGTTGCAATGGTGATCAAAATTATCACCGATAGCCTGCAAAAAGCACTTTCCCTAACACAGATTTCAA
Organism: Ochlerotatus camptorhynchus; assembly: GCF_037179485.1. Taxonomy (NCBI): domain Eukaryota; kingdom Metazoa; phylum Arthropoda; class Insecta; order Diptera; family Culicidae; genus Ochlerotatus; species Ochlerotatus camptorhynchus. The sequence goes on along the minus strand of NW_027040557.1, from coordinate 2,859,167 downwards.
AGTCGAATTCCATCCAGTCTCGCTGCACCGTTATTCAATCGTGTAGTGGTGTTCGGTCGCTCGGAAAATGCTTAATTTTGTCATCAAAAAACATTTCCGTGATGGGAAAAAGTGGTCTCCCTAACACAGTCGCCGAATATTAATACCAAGTACGTTATCCTACGTCAAATCAACAATCGTGTCCTGGATGCAATCCCTTATTTTTTTTTTTACGATACTTTTTGATATTTTTTAGCGTGTTTTATTTTAAAGGTGATCCAGTTTCTTACAACTTTGTCTCAGACATCATTTCGATTAGATGCGTCGTTTTCTTGCTATGATTTATTGAAAAACAAAGGTGAATTGACAAAAGGTCGCAGTACAAAAGTACCTATCATCTTTTGTAAGCAAAACTTGTAAGACCCTTTTCGCGCGAACCGAAGGACGCCTACGCAAACGAAGAACACTACCTGGTTGTAATGCAACATTTCACTGTAGAATTTTGTTCAGAATTTTCTTGGACTTCTTCTTTACATTTTTCTGAAATTTTGCTTAGTAGTTTCCTTAAAATTTTCATTTCGTGATTCCCTTGGAATTATCCTCGGAATTTTCTTTAAATTATCCTCAGAATGTCTTTGGAATTGTACGTTGAAAATTCGGTTTACTCTGTATTTTTCACGGATCCTGGGATCCTCTTCACAATTGATTTGGAATTTTCACAGAGCTATTTAAAATGTTTACTCTGAACTCACACAAGTGACATGGAGTTAAAGTCTACTATCATTAAAACTTCTTTTGATTTTCTCTAAAACTTGATTTTCTCTAAAAAAACCTTGGTGTTATCCATTTTAAAATCTTCTCAACATACCTTCGAAAAAAAAAATCTAGTCTAGTCCAAGAATATTGAGAATTTTTGAAGGACCAAAATTTTATTTTTTGCAAAAAAAAAAGAAGAACATTAAGTAGATTGAGGTTATTCCGAGAGTCGAAGCGACGTAACTGTATGATACGAGGGGCTCGGTGGCCTTAGAGCGATCCTTTTTGCTTACTGATCAGAACCTCTATTTTTTTTATATTTTTCTCAAAATTCCATAGTTTTGAATTAATTAATTAATTAATTTGTCTTTATTAGGGAGGCTTTCAGCCTGGGGCTGGTTCGCCTCCATACTTTTGAATTCGCGTCAGAATTCTATGGAATATTCTTTAAGCTGTTTGAAACTTGAAAATCCCAGAGCCTTGATTTTTTTTTTTTGTTCAAAATTTGGATCTCAGAAACTTTTTAAAGTTTATTATATTGAGCATTTTTTCATATTTTTTCTAACGAACAAAAAATAGTCAAAAATAGTGAACAAATTTCATCTAATAATTTTTTTTTAACCTTATTCGGGATTTTTTTTTAACTTTATTCTGAAAAATATGAGAAACTCATTGCTCAGCTTAGTTTCTCGAAATTTCTCTAAAGAACAGATCATGTGTAAAAGACGGAAAAATCTATTAAAAATATTAGATTTTGATTTCTCATAAACTTTTCAAATCCAATTCAATTTTTCCTAAGTTTGAAGTATGCATTTTTAAATTACAAAGTCTTAAATTCAAAGTTAAATCACAGTATCTAAACTAATTCTTGAAAAGAGTTTTCCAATTTTTGAACACTATTAGATTCCTTAATGGCAGCCCTAAGAACGATCCATAGCTGAAATTCACTACACTATCCCTCCGCTCATCCGACACTTGTAATTCGGAAAATACCGGATTGAAAAATATTAACACGCATTTGAATACAATGTGCTGTCAGTTTTTAGATTTATGCTGCAAGCATGCTGTCTGTTTGTTTTGATTTTTAGTATGAATATTCTGATTAACTAGTAGAAATGTTCCATAAACTGTGTAACCCTCAAATGTTCTGATATACCCGTGTTTTTTTTAGTTAGAGGAGAGTAGCGACGGGAAAGCGTCCTCCAGAATTCCAAAAGAGAGTGAATTGTAATGGACTACAATTTTCTCCAAAAATCAATTGACATCAAAATTATCCAGACATTTCTTCGGTGCGTTAGAATCATTAAATTTTATGTTAGTTCAAATTTACGTTTTTGTTTAATCTGAGATATTTAAAATATTGCCATTGTCTATTTTTAAATAAGTTATAAATCTCGAAAAAAATACAAAAATGCAAAAACTGGTATTTTGCTATTTATATGAAACCGGGTAAAATATGTTGGGGGTGAGAGTCAGAATGGGCGGCACAAACTTTGCAAACACAAACCCTTAGTAAACAATGATTAACAATTAATAGTGGTCTTACATCGCAAAAAATAATAATAACGGGTTTATTGGTTATATGGGGAGTAGAGAATTCATCGCAACTGCATACCACCCTTAACCCGAGCCCCCATTTGTCCCCAGTAAATGAGTTCTGCTTTTCTTCTTCTTCTTGTTCTTATTTTCCTTCTGCCCACATCTTCTTTCTGTCGGTATGTTTATTATTCATTCATCATGAAAACCGATCTGCAATGTTTATGAAATAGTAGTTTGTTAAAGCGCCAGCAGGTTTTTGGTTTTTCATGATTGCCTCTAAGGGAACATGCCTAAATGGCGTAGCAGTTGAGGGGGAGGAATGAATTCAGAAATTGTGAGTGGCCATGTATGAGGTATAGAAAAACACGCTACGAGGGGGTATAAAATTGATCAAAAATATACTACGTTATTTATGGATGATCCCTAATTTGTAATCCCTCTGGCTTCAATTTATGGCTTCGTTCTATTTCACCACTGGAACTCGAACAAAGGGAGATGCAAATTTCATTTATAGGGGAAGTGCGGGTAAGCCCGGCACCCCATCACTTTAACTACAAATCAGTTTTAGTGCAACTAAATAAACACAGGTAATTTTTCTGGAGTGGGTCACAAATATTCACTCTTTATGGCTCTTTCTTAACTTAAAGGGAAGCGGAATGAAAATATTCATCGGAAACGTTTGAGATCTAGATTGGGCAACTGATACAGAATAACTGTTTTGAACACTTCAAAACAATTCGACTGCTGTGCAAAACAGTTAACTCCTCCACATTTTTTTTTCAGAACTGTCTAAACATGAACTCTGCATGGGAAAGATAACCAAATTAGCTCTTGGAGTAAAGTGTAGATAACATTAACCAGTTGTTTTATTTAAATAGTGCTGCAAAGTTAAGTGTAGCAAAAACACGTTTTTAAAAATGTCAACAGGCAAACAAAAGTTTGAACACACTTTTATGTGGATAGACGAGGGTTACATGTGATCTATAGCCAAGTGTACTCCTAATAGCTGTGTTACATTTACACTCTTTAAGATATTTTAACCAAATTTATATTTTGGCCCAATGTTACCCTACATAAGGTTTTACATTGGTCTATTTTGACGTAGAACTACGTCTTTGTCGACTAAATATACTGGGGTACAAATCAAAAAATATGTGTGGTGAAATAGTGTTAGGTTTTGAACACTTGTAACTTTGTCATTTATAGATGAAATTAAAATCCAAATACGCCAATCGATAGACTATTACATTACGAATCTGCTGAAACATCTTTTTTTTTTTAATGTAGCATAAAAATACTTTTGAAAAACGTACAAATGATAATTTTATAACTGTTTTCATTAAAATCACGTTTTTTCCCAAACCCAGTCGTCATAATCGAGTACCACTTGGTTGCACATCGTTCTGCTTGAACCTGAAAAGATATAAAACAGCGCTGCTGTCTGTCGTGCCTCTGCTTATTACCGCTTCGGACGGCGTGGCACTGGGTCCTGCAGTACGCAGGAGCAATTTAGCGGTTAAAGGTGGATCACAGCGTGATCACCTTGACAACCAGCGATCGGGTGGAAGGAGACTTGGATCCCGTTCAACTAAGGTGATGTTAATTAACTACATAGTTAGTTTAGAGGGGGGGGGGGTCATTATCCACGGCCCATACAAATTTAGACAAAAATGTATGGACAAACTGTCTACGTAGTTAATGAACAGCCCCTAATACGAAACAGATCAGATTACTGATCGTATAAGAGCATTAAAGCCAGGAATCTTCTAGTTTTGAAAAATACCTCTTCTTCATCACAAAATTCTCAGGATATTCACGATAAACCTTCAGAGATTTTGATTTTATAAAATTTACTGTCAAAGGATTCAAAAAGTGATCAATCCAGACCCGCTAATAATCTGGCTCAAAACTTAGCATCTTCCCAGACTCCAATCTTCCATTCAAACGAACGAAAACTGACTGCAAGAACTTTCTCTTCCCGAATTGATCATTCTTGCGCTGCCATGGGTGGCAGCCATCAGCCACGAAAATCGATTAAACAAACCCGTTGTTTTAAATCATTCCAGCCTCCGGACTGAAACGACAGCCCCCTAATCTCTTGCCAGCTGCTATGCATGGGGCGCATTTCAGCTGACTCACCCACCTCGATCAAAACATTGATCGCATTTTTCCACCTTCTTCCTCCAGTCCTCCAACACTAATCTTAATGGATCATCACAACCCGTAATCTCGATAATCTTCCCGTATGACGAACGACGACCTGATCGTCGGCGTCGGTATCACGGCTAATCCAAAGCCCATCTGAATCAATTGCTTCACACAAGAAAGTGCCGATTGGCCCTTCTTGGCCGCAAAGCTAGCGAATCCAATCATTCGGGCGTCCTCCTATAAAGTACGTACGACTGTCTTTGATTCTAGCGAGGCACTCAACTTCGCGAAAAGCAAAAAAAAAACACCGTTGCTTCTTTCGCTGAACATAGACGCTGGCAGGAGCTAAGCTGAGCGAGAGCACAAAGCAGCAATTTGAACATGATTAATTGGGCATTGATGGGTAATTTGTGCCAAACGTACGTGGTAATTTTCTGGTTTCAGTCGGTTGGTCTTACTTTCAACTGATCGATGCAATGTGCTTCCATAATAATACTAGTGCAAGATGGTTCGCATTTCAATTAACGGTAGCGAAGGTCACGGAATTGGCGGGTCATTGGGAAGGGGAATAGTGGGTGGTCGATAGGCTATGATCGAGCTAAGTACCCCTACAATTACGGCAGTTCGCAAATATGGATCGACCGAGATGTGAATGAAGGGCAACGCGGTATTTTTTTTTTTTGGGACTCGGTAAACAAACCCACCAATCTCTTCATCCACTTGCAAGTTGAGATAGTGCTTCTCTTGCTCTGCTTTCTTTAGCACGGGTTTAGTGTGGATATTTTCTCAGCCGCTCTCTTTCGACATGCATTTCACCTGTTTCGTTGGTTTTGAATGAAGGAAATTTCTCGCTTTGTAGTAGTTGAGTCTCTAATGCTTGGGTGGGTATTGCTGGCGAAGAAAAGTACTGGAATATAGAAAAAAAAGAGTTCACCCAAAGCAGAAAAATTCCTGAAAGATTTCTTTCGGAATTTGCGGAAGAATTTCCTCAAATTAGCCGTCGCCAAAAGAATTTTCTTTGAATTTCCGGAATGAATTTTCTTGATGGATTTCCATAAAGGAATTCTTCCAGGATTCTCGCAATTTTGAATTTCTTTCACTATTTTGTTCGTTTTTGGCGCCATCTATGCGGACGAGTTTCAAACTATCTGTTTCTGCCAATAGATGGTCCTCATTATAATAAGAAACTTTGCTCAAAACACTAAGTCTCGGAAATGCTTCGTTTAAGAGTTATTAATTTTGTACAACTAAGTTACATATCAGTCCAACTGTGCATTGTCTACGAAAGTACTTACGACTATTTGACTATTCAGGCGAAAATTATCATTTGCTTTCCATTCTTCGCATCAACGATTTAACCATCCCAGGAGTGCACCAATCTGCTCCCTTTCAGCAACCTGTCAACGTACTGCCATCTTTCTTTTCATCTCCCGCCATGACCATAGAGGATAGCACCCCACACGAATCGTGCATAAATCTACGGACTTGCTCAGCATCTTCTCTTTCGTCACCAAGTCATCGTCCGTAACCGTCCATTCCTGGGCACGTATTATGATAATAACACCATCTCGTCACGATCGGCGACCGGTTATGGACCTGTCAACCTACCCATCTTGTCCAGGCGTTCATTTGTATCATTTCTTCATCGATTAGGACAGTATCGATTATGCGATCGATGGCACTTGATTGCGTCACCTCACCTCTCCTCACCAACCGATATCTGGAAATGGGTGAGTGGGTTTTGTAAAACTCATCATAATAATATCCAGACTCCGTTGATTGATGAATGAACCCTAGCGCCCAAGAGATGGCACCACAGTCGTGAGATCGCTGAAACTGACGGTTTATCAAAAACAGAAAAACGTCGAACGAGTTATTAAAGCACCAATAAAAAAAAAATTACTCTATTTTCGTCGAAAGGTCAACAAATTACCCGGCTAAATACTCGTTTAACGTTTCAATCATCCAAATTCTCCGGAATTGTAGTTATTACCACTTAGCCATAAGTTTTTTTTTTCTTCTTCTGTTGTTGCGGTGCGTTCGTTTCGCGACTAGGCTGGAAGTGGCGGACACCCGCTACGTGAGCTACTGCATAATTATACCCGTACACTTCGTAGCTGTACACAGGCTCTATTATTTTTCAATAGTGCATATATACATATAGGAAAATGAAACAACGGTGCAAGAGCAGCGCCATCTGGCGCTTGTTTCATTTTCCTCTTCGACTTCTATGTTTCTCAATCCTAGTAAAGCTGTGCTACTGGCGCTGCTGTTTGGAAGACTTGCCGCAGCAGAGTTGTTCAAAGTTCATTACCTTCAGCCAGCAGCAGCTAGTAGCCAACTCTGAATTAAATAATTAAGAAAAACTTGGTTAGACCTTTCGTCTCGTTGGTTGCAGCAATAACAACAACAACAACAACCATCATCAGTCATCACAGTCGTTCGGATCGTTGTTGGTGGAGGCGTTCGGAGTAGGGAATGAATGTAACGAATACGAAACACGCATTTGTTGTTTTCCGAGAGAAGGCCTCTTTCGCTTAAGGCTTAAGGTGAACTTGATGCGAATGAGATTGGATTAGGTTAGGTTATGCGGCGCGTTATTACGAGGAGAGAGAGATGCGGTTTTCTGAAGCTGCATTGAAGCAAAATACGCACGCAGCCTCGATTGGTGCTAATTGCTGGAATTACGTGAGAAAAGGGACGTGTAGCATGTTGTTTGTTGTGGTTTGAATCAGATCGGAAGAGAACAGCGACTCGTTTGCGATCTACTTTCCGATGTTATCGAGGTTATGTAACGTCACCTTCAGAGCTGTGAAGCCTTGGCTGCAAATTTAGAACCCGCTACTCTCATAAACCAATTCTACCTCATGAACAATTACCCACAGACAGCCTTGCATTGAGTAACTGTCATAACGCGATCCACCGACGCCATTTTCTCTCTCTATTGTTCCCACGCCTGTAGTTTGTTTACCTAATCGTTTCTTCAAGAGCTAACCCGTGAGCGCGTGCGGCCCCGCTTGCTTTGATTCCGTTCGTTTAATTGTCCATTTGTTCTCGCACAATCCCGCGTCGGCGACCACATCTATCTACTTAAGCATAGACAATTCCATTTTCTTCAAAAAAGCAAACGGAGGAAAACAACTACTCGGCGGCTCGTAGCGGTATAATGTAGTTTCGAGATAACATTTCGAAACAATGACCGTTTGGGAAAATCTGGTTGCCGGTGTGATTGCGCGGTGGGTTTGATAGTTTGTAGGATAGTGTAACTGTTGGTAAACGCGACAGGAAAGATGTTTCATTTTCTGGGGTTCAGTGACATTCAGAGATACTTATCTTTTCAAAGCTGTCGTCAGTCTTGTCAGATGTATTTTCTGACATTTAAATACATCGAGTCGAGTATTAGTACAAGACATTGAAGAAGTCTGCACATTGTAGACGAAATATGCGTATCTGTTAAGGATAAGCAAATAAGCTAGTGGAATTAAATGGAAATTACTAATCCTTCTCTCTCTTTATACAGGTATTCCACTAAGCACCCACATTCATCAGGAGTTGTAATGAGTTGATATAACAGGGTGGCCAGTAAATTTCTATCTCAAATAATAAAAAAGTTGTAATTTTCAATTCATCAATTTAATGGACCACCCTAATTTCACTAACATAAACAGATCGGCCAAAAATATGAAGAAACTTTTCGGAAGACACCAGATACCTTAAAAATGATGGTTTGAGCGTAATATTGGTGTCTTCCTAAATACGGTTTTGTGCTTTGGTAGTTTGCGTTTTGGGCTGGGGGACGAAAACAAAAATAGTGGGATATAGCCATTTGCGACGAAACTAGTGAGTGTAGTATTTCGATGTCTTCTAAAATGTTTCTTAATTTTTTGAGTAGTGAAAATGTTTACTTAAGGGGGGTATACACTCAGATAAAAAAAAATAACTTTTTATGTCTTGTTAAAATTGATGCACATCTTTGGAAACATTGTAGATGAAGTCAGATTAAGAAACTTTATCGAAGACTAAAATTTGGTATCTTTCAAGTGGACAAAGTTATAGGGCGAAAATGGAGTACAAACGGTAGTACCTCCTCAAAAAGCGTAGTATACCATAACTTTTTTGTTCGAGTTTTACCATTTTTTCCGATGTTGTACAAAGTTGTAAGTGCTTTAAAAATGCACATTTTACAGTAGGCAAATCGGTATCATTTCGTATTAAGGATTTGCGTTGCGTTTGTAACAGAAACGAACAGTTGCATACTGGCAACTGTCATCAGGGCTGGTAGTGCTGATGCGATATAATAGTAGTGATTTTAGTGACTAAAATTACGGAAATAGTGACCAAATAGTGACTTTTAAATAATAAATAAGTAACCAAAACTGACATTTATATTATGAGACAGAAATTCGAATAAGGTTTAATATGAAAATAAACTGTTTTTTGTCATGGAACTTAAAATCACATTTCATGAATTCCTCTCGACATTCTCAACGGAATCTCCTATGAAGAGCATTTGAAGTGATTTAAAAAAAAATCAAGATTTTTCAGTAGTTTTTTTTTTAATTACTGGTCGAGCGATATACATTTAAATTAATGTATAAGCCAATAACCCATAATAAACCAGTTTTAATAAGGTTAAATATATCCTTACAACGACAGCATTTTTTTGAAGATCTTGAATTTGATTCTGCGTTTGAAATCTTTAAAATTTTGATACAACTTTGATAATTCACTAAGAACATTTTACAGATTTTTTTTAGAATTATCTTAAGAACTTTTTTTGGAATCATTTCAATTCTCTTAAACTTGCCTCTAAGCTTATGAAAACTAAAATTGCATTATTGAAATTCTTTGCAGAACAATTTAATTTTTTTTAAATAGATTATTCTCGTAGTTGGAGATACTTAAGGTGATACTCTAAGGAAGCCTTAACGTGAAACTGCTAAAGCACAAATGTCAGCTTCCACAAAATATACAAACTTGAAATTGCTACTCATTGGTTGCTGCGCTACAACAAACAGATAATAGCAATTACAGAGCTGTATGTTTTGTGGAAGCTGACATTTGTGCTTTAGCAGTTTCACGCTAAGGCTTCCTTAGAGTATCACCTTAATGTCAAATATCAGACTTAAAGTTGACATTTTATACGATTGATGATTAGATGAAAGTACAGAGTTACTAGTTCCGTTTAGTACGGCAGTGTGAAAATTGTATATAGAATGCAGAAAGCTTAGGGCAATTTTGAGCAAGGTACGAATCGGGTAGAGCATCCCCTTTACCAAACTCATCCGTTCATGAGGGATGGTGTGGGGTGTTTCCCCCCGCCACACTGGCAAAAGATATGATCGCCGATTTGCTCATGTACCTCCGATGTGCGGAAACAGTTCTATCGATTTTTTTTTGTTTATTAATTTATTTGATAAGGCTCAATCGAATTAACTTTACAGAGCCGGGGACTCTTGTTCACTATACTATACATCTTAAAACTATAGTCAAAAAGTTGTGTTAAAGGTTATTGTGTTAAACATTTCCGGAGAACTTCGAGATTAGGGAGTAATCGCTTTTGTGAACAAACACGCCATTTGCCGATTTCTTGCGAATTAAAGCTCAATCTAAAAAAAAACTAATAATACAAACAGGAATAGTTCCTCTAAGATGTGGTATAGTTTGTTTGCAAGATTGTTCTTTTATTCGCGAGAAATCGGCTATTGACGTGTTTGTTTACAAAAGCAATTACGCCCAAACCTAAAAGTTCTCCGGATTTTATCTTCCGCTATCCAATAAGCCTCCTCCACTAGAACGGTAGCCGCTTCCAGTGGTTTCATTGTATGGCAGATTCGCCAACGGGTGTCAGAGCGCTTCCATTGCAGCAATGGACGCAAAACGTGATCAGCACTCACACATTCATCGCGAAACGGTTGCTTTCGACTGAAAGAACTGCTAATGAAGAAAACTGAAAACGACCACACAATGGTTGCTGCTGAGTAAATAGGCGATCGCGTGACACACATAGAGAGTGGTGTGCTTCTGTCGACAGCCGAGTGAACACTCATCTCTATCGATTGTGTCACACTCAAATCGCCATCTGATGTAAGCATCTACCTGATTGGTCTACCCGATTCGTACCTTCCTCAAAATTTTCCTTTGCTCGCTTGGAAACATCAACTCTATACTTGCATCTCCTCTTCTATCGTATGAAATATCCACTTTAAGTTTGATATTTGACGTTAAGCATCTCCAACTGTGTAAATTTACTTCACGCATGATGTAATAAAACATGATTAGTTAGAGAAGATTATTTTCGATTTTTTTTATTATTCTTCCAGGACTTCCTTAAAGGTTCCTTCCATAAATCCATTTTATTTGAATTCTCCTTAGAATTCCCAATTCTGAGGTTAATCAGAAACATTACAAATGTCAGCTTAGAATAATCTTGGATTTTTCCCCTGAGTTGTATTGGAAATTCAATTAGTATTCTCTTCAGAATTCTCATGGTATTTCCTTAGATTTCTAATAACAAAAATCCATCTCAGAATACCCTTGAAACTCTTCGCAGAATTCCTTTGATATTGAATCCTTATAGATCGATTCCATTTGAATTCTTCTCGGCATTTATTTCGAACTCTTTAGAGATCTCTTGGAAGTATCCTCAGAAATGACCCCACAATTCGTTTAGAACTATCCGCATCTTTGGAGTTCACGGGATTTAATTGGAATTCTCATCAGAGCTGTCTTAAAAAAATGTAAGAACTAGTTTTGAATTATTATTATAATTGGACCTACAATCCCCATCCAATCATCATAGAATTCTTCTGAGATTTCTCGTTAAAATTCACATGGAGCTCATTTCTCATTTATATTGGAACTATTTCCAGAATTGTTTCAGAACTGAATTTGACGTCTTTAATAATTTAAACAATATTGACATTCTTCAGACTTTTGAAAATCTAGCACAAACAAATACCCTTGAAAAGTTGCCAAGGTCTAGAATTTATATTTGGGGAAAGGACCTCTATTTTACCCGATTTATCATCGAAATTGAAGGCATTTTCCAGTATTCATCCTGGTGTTTTAAAGTTCCTTGATTTTTTTGCGGTTTGCTGGTCATCCTGATTAAAATTGTTAATTTTTCAACAGATGTGCATATTTTGTCATAATTACTGTAGACTTCCTCAGTGCCAAGTATTCAATTTGTGAGTGAGTGAGTGAGTGAGTGAGTGTGTGAAAAATTGCTGATTGTGACTCTGATGAAGTGAAATAAACAGGTTTAATATGTCAAACACATTCTTTGCAACCTCTTCTTGTATCTTACCTATTCAAAATATGATCATAGCATCTAATTATTTCATATTAAAAAAAAAACATTGTTTTAGCTGAAATGAGTATTTGCAACCTTGCATTCTACCACTCCGATCGAGCTTTGATACAGAGCGAGTTTGTCATGGTAGTCGTAGCAACCGTTTTGTCTGTATCGTTGGTTGCTTTATGTGTTTGGATTCGCTGTTCCTTACGTTCATTCATTGCAGAAACCTAAATCACTATTCTCGCGTCACTTTTCAAAAGGTACTAAGTAACAAATGTAAACAAATCGAGTTAAGCGTGTATCGCTATTGCTCTTCTATCATTGTATGTGATACAAAAACATCCATCCAAATTTACTTTCATTTATTTAAGATAATCATAGGTAAAAAATTGTCCAATGTACAGTTTGAAATGATGGGTACACGATTGTTACTTCGGTCATTCGGACTGCCTAACATGATTGGTGCGTATTTTCTAAAGGTGGGGCCAATCTAGAGTTAGGTACTCTACTCTGAAATCTGTGATAGGGAATCTAGTATCACGTAGCACAAAACGTCCAATGTAACACTCATTGATTATGTCATTGAAAAAAATCGTCCAATGTAACATGTCCGATGTACAACTTGGGTAGTCAAAACGTCCTATGTGGGTTTTTTTGTTCTATATTGTAGCATGAAATTCAAAGTAAAATTGTGAGTTTACCGTTTCTACTGAATTTTCAACATTATTTACGGCTACATTAAAAATAGTATTGCAAAATGTATTGTTTCTGAATAGTTAAAATAATACTCTGTCGAACTTCAACTTCGATTTTCCCAAAATGGTGGATGTGTTACATGGGTCTATTTGAAAAGTGATGCGAGTATTCTCTTTCTCCCTGGAGAAATACAGGGCTGTTACAAGATCTTTAAAATTTGATCCGCGAAATCCGCGATTCCTCAAAAGAAATTCGCGACTTTAAATACTAATCCGCGACAGATAAAAAACTGTTTTCATTGCTTGTAAATACCATTTGCATTACTACTACATGGTATTTCAAGCTTATTGCTTATAGCACATTGGTTGTTTGCTTGCTCTCAACTTAGTGTTTTGAAGCGCTTCAACATTTTAATCGAGAGCTTTCTATGCCTGTGCAATCCTATGTCCACACACTAAGATTTTCTTTTCTTGTTCGGTAAATTTTACCGAAATCAAAACAGCTGAACGTTCGGTAAAACTTTGACGTCCATTTTAAAGGCTATTGAATTTGAAAATAATTTCAAAACATGTTCAACCTTGTTTAAATGATCAAATCTTGTCAATTAAAAATTACCGAAGTCGGCGATAATTTCTAAGTGTGCAAGGAAGTTGAGAAATCTTTCATTCCAAAAAATGCATAGATCGAACGGGAATCGAAGCCAGCTTCCTCCAGCATAGATTTGCTTCATAGCTGCGCCTCTACCAACTGAGCTAAGGGAGTGTGTACCATTTTGAAAAACAAATAACAATGTATCATATTCAGTTATTTATGTACTTGGTAGTAGAAATTCTGACTATTTAGGGAACATAATAAAACACATTATGAGATTCAAATTAATAAAAGCGACATAGCTTTTTTGAAACATTATTTGAAATGAAAATAACTTTAAATTATCATTAATCAAAACGAATTACCATGCAATAAATTTAATTTGAGGTTTTCATTTTTAACAAAATTAATGCTGCTCAGAAGTTTTGGTGAAATTTTTAAGGTAATTCCAAACAAAATTCAAAAAAAAAATAATTTTGGAATTCCGAGGATAGCTCTAACAAGAACTTGAGGGTCATTTCTAAGGAATTCTGAGGATTATTTCAAAAATATTCCGGTGATAATTTTTAGAAAATGTAAAAGAGATTTCCAAGGAAATTATGAGGAGCATTTCAAAGAATTAATGGAAATTCTGAGCAGGACTGAAAATAAACTCCTATGCGAATTTCAAGAGAGCAAAATCAGAAATAAATTGATATTTTTCCGCTCTCATGCGCTCGCAATCTCATGCTTGATATTGATTTTACAAGCTCATTTGATATTGCGAGACTATTCACAACGTGCAAAAATCAAGCTGAGAGTTGACTCGACACAAATATTATTCCATTGCACATCGCGTTTCTTAGAAAGAGAAAGCATAGTTTGCTATCTCTTTTTAATCTTCACCGATGGCAGACGCGAAGGGACTGCTGCAAGTCATTATGGAAGTTTCGGTTGTATTCGGGAGTAAAGCAAAAAATCATTAAACTCAATCTCACCACAGTTTGGTGAGATTTGCAGTTGGTGAGTTTTGTTTGCTTGATATTCCGAGCTGCGATATCACAGCTTGCAAAATCAACCGCAGTTGTTTGCTTGTTGATTTTTGTCTACGAAAATCAAGCGTGATCTTGGGCGTTGGTGAGATTTGATTTTTTGATATTTTCCCAACACTGATAAATACTAAGGAGAACTTCAAGTGATTTTTTCAGGTAATTTCAGCATTTCGGAGTGAATTCAGAGAGTGTTCTGCAGAAGATTTTCAAGTGTATTGTGGAGGAAATTATAAAAAAAAATCAATTTTTCCACAATTGGACACTGAAAAAGGTCAAGGTGTCTATAGTCCAACATCCCTGAAGCGCACGCTTTACAGGATTTTATTATAATATTCTCAAACATTTCCTTTTGCATCTTTTCTCAGCGTTTATTTCAGAATTCTTCTAAAATAATATTGAGATTATCTGTGAGAGTCCATAAAAAAATTATTTATAACAATCTACAAATTTTACAGCTTTTCTAGGAATTCACTGAAGATTCCTGCTAAAATTCTACTCAAAATTAGCTTCAATTCTCATTTGAATTCAGAATTATCTTGGTTTTAATTAATTAATTTGGTTTAGAATTATCCTGAACTTCTTCTCTAAGTTCTGTTGAAAGTTCCCTTAAAATTATCTAGAAATTCATTTCGTGATGTCCTTGGAATTAGCATACGTAGACACCCTGCATAAAAACTACCTAAAATGTTACTTTAATTTCCTTAAATAAATTCACAAGAGAAGATGCCGAAGGCATAAGAAGCCCAAACACTTTCAACTAATATTGGTAGATAAGAGATAAATAATTAATAATGACGGCAAGATTTTTTATTGGTTCTGAAACTTTCTGATTTGTTCCAAGCTCTCAACATCAGGTAGGGTAACTTTGACATAAAATTATTTCAACTGTCATAATACCGAACCTGCAAAATGCGTGTCGATGCTGTGACACAGCCCACCCGTCTCGATACCGTGAAGCGAGTAATTACAATTCACTTGCAATATATATAATTACAATTCACTTACAATAATACATATATTCACTTGCAATATGAGTCCCTTCGTGATTTTCACGACAATTTTTGATATTTCCGCGATTTTAGAAACTGAAAGTTCAAATCCGCTACAAATCCGCGAAATTCGAGAAATCTGCGCCTGTTGTAGCAGCCCTAGAAATATACACACACATTCACATACAACAGATGGACAGTCTTTCCAATTGAAAGGATAGTACAAAGTCCGCCATGTTTCACGCACAGTCTGACGTTTGCTTATGGATTTTCTCATAGGAGTAAAGAGCTACAGAGTCGCCGTCAACGCCAATTTAAATATGTCATTCAAGCATCCGTCATTCACTGTCGTCACAACACAAGCAAGCGCAATTTCCTTTATATAAGGTCCGAGCCAACAGGCTTATTGGTGTTTGGTGGTGTTCGTAAAGGGTGATACGGTCAAAATTTGGTCAATATCAACTTGACGTATTTCTTTCAATTTTGCATTTAAAAAACCTGAACACCCCTCATTTTGAAGGTGTGTGTGTGTAGAATGTTGCTCCTATTTTGATTTTGGAATTCACTCTTCAGTTGTCAAAATGCCGTCCAAGCAAGAAGAGCAGCGTATCAAAATTTTGCTCGCGCATCGCGAAAATCCGAGCTACTCGCACGCAAAGTTGGCAAAATCGCTAAAAGTTGCCAAATCAACCGTTACAAATGTAATTAAAGTGTTTGGGGAACGTTTGTCGACAGCCAGGAAGTCTGGATCGGGGGGAAATCGAAAACCGGAAGCCGGTGAGACGACAAAGAGAGTTGCCGGTAGTTTCAAGCGAAACCCTAACCTCTCTCTCCGAGATGCCGCAAATAAGCTGGGTGTATCGTCTACAACCGTGCATCGAGCCAAAAAACGAGCCGGACTATCGACTTACAAGAAGGTAGTGACTCCAAATCGCGATGATAAACAAAATACGACGGCCAAAGCGCGATCCCGGAGGCTGTACACGACGATGCTGACGAAGTTTGACTGCGTGGTAATGGACGACGAAACCTACGTCAAAGCCGACTACAAGCAGCTTCCGGGACAGGAGTTTTATACGGCAAAAGGAAGGGGAAAGGTAGCAGATGTTTTCAAGCACATGAAACTGTCAAAGTTCGCAAAGAAATATCTGGTTTGGCAAGCCATCTGTACCTGTGGCTTGAAAAGCAGCATTTTCATAGCTTCCGGGACTGTCAACCAAGAAATTTACGTGAAAGAGTGTTTGAATAAACGTCTGCTGCCTTTCCTGAAGAAACACGGTTGTTCCGTACTGTTTTGGCCGGATTTGGCATCTTGCCATTACGGTAAAAAGGCCATGGAGTGGTACGCCGCCAACAACGTGCAGGTGGTTCCCAAGGACAAGAACCCTCCCAACACGCCAGAGCTCCGCCCAATTGAGAAATACTGGGCTATTGTCAAGCGGAACCTAAAGAAGACCAAAAAAACTGCTAAGGGCGAGCAGCAGTTCAAGGCAAACTGGCTTTCTGCGGCGAAGAAGGTGGACAAGGTGGCTGTACAAAATCTGATGGCAGGGGTCAAGCGTAAGGCCCGGCAATTCGGATTTGGAAAAGCGGAAGCCTAACTGAATATTTTTCCTGAATTTTATACTAATTGAACTTGAAAAAGAAATTTAATTTGATTTTTTAAATAAACGATTTCACCGATTTACACGCGTTTTCCCTTGACCAAATTTTGACCGTATCACCCTTTATATCATTGTAATGTTTATCTTTTTACACGAAACAGCTGTTGGCAGTCACGTAAATCTCTGATGGTGGGATGGTGATTTTTTATGACTGCATAAAAATAGAAAATCACTATAAAAAATTACCCAAAATTGTGACGAAAAGCCCACTTTATACCCTATTTAGATTTGTTGATAGGTATTTTGTTATTTTGACTACATCCAGAATCTAAATTGTTGTTACAAAAATCTGTACAACACAGGTTATAATAATATTGTTACTTCTTTGTAGTCGGGAAATAGCACCAGATAAAATAATCTACTTATATCCTTCTGGTCGGGTAATCGCTTTAAATTGATTTATTTGGAAATGAAAACATAATCGGTAGGGCTCCCATTTAATCAGCACCCACTAGAGAGCACGCAAAACGCATTGAAAAACTAGTTAGTCAACCAACAGAAGGAGCAAGAGTGGAGGGTGCTGAGAGCGCAATGAGGAAACAACAACTCAATTGATTGAACCGAAGAAAAAAAAAATGTTGCACCTCGTTAGCAACTGACCAAATCGATGCACTTTTTCCACCTTCCAACCAATCATCCACCTGCTGAGACTGACTTTGCAACCGAACCAACCAGTGAAAGTACCTCCGTTCAAAACACTCGCCCCGATGCTAATTGAATTACGCGCGTTGCACACGCGGTCAGGAAAACAGCGAAGAAAATTAGGCTGCAAGTAGCGTAACATAATTTCTCCAGAAAGGGGTTGTTTTGTTTAGTCGAGTTGCTGCGAAAACGCAGAAAAATGCTGTCCAACGTAGCCAACAAGTGAGGATATTGAAAATTTGTTCCGTCCCAACGCAGTAAACGAACAAGATTTTTCAGTAAAACATGAGTTGGGAAAATTGAAAAATGTTCAAACAATATGAAGGAGAAATTTGAACTGGAAACTAGTGTTAAATAACTCAATTTCCAAGGAAAATACTACAACTGAAAAACATGAATAATAAAATATCCAAAGTGACATAATCGACGAAAACGAAAAGCAACCACAGAAGACACAATGCCAACGGTGACGGGTTTCACAGTAGGCGGTGTGGCATGGCAGCGCCAAAGCCAACCTTGATTCGCCGGTTGTCTTTCGAGCTCACGCGCTGCTCTGCTGGAGCGGCCGGCACTTCGCCCGAAAGGAGGTGGGTGGGTACAAGAAAGCAGAAAAACCGCGCATAAAACGGTATCAATTATTGGCCTTTCTGCTTTCACCGGTGATTCCACCGGTAAGGTTGATCAACTGCTGCCATCTAGCGGAAAAGCGGAGAAACTCCGAAGAAGCTATTTGGATTATGCGGTTGAAAGTGAGTCTGGTTGGTGACTTGGCTAGAGAAAGAGAAAAACGGAATAGGAAGAGCAAGATAAGAAAAAGGCGAAGCGGAAATGCGAGTGCTAAAGCGAGTATTCGCTTTGCTATTGAAGCGCTGCGACCGATTGTCAACGACTCGTCATTGAGAAGGTCGTCCGGTACTGTAAGGTGGGAACGTGAAAAGCCGTTTTTAGCACGTTGCGGCTTTAAGAATGGAGAACAGGGAAGTGCGAGGAGCAATAAGGTTTTATCTTGATCGACCGCAGTCCAGTCAACCGTAGACAGACGGACGGGTATTATGCGAAATTCATCAATCATAAATACGATGACGACGATGATGGACGTCAGGTGGCAAGGTAGACCAGTTTTAGGAGGCCCATTTAGGAGAGAATCCAATTAACGTTCGAAGCGAAAATCGATTAAGCTCACGTTTTGTTGGTCGCGCGGAATGGAGAATGACACTGATGAGTTGAACTCATGGCGATCGACGTGGCAAGGTTGGCGTTCTATTCTGCGAGCTTAGACTACCCTTGGATTTGGCAAAACAGGTCGGAGAACTTGGTCTGAGAGGAACCAGTTTTGCATGTTAGTATTGGCTTTGTAAAAAATGACTGAGTTGAACTGATTGAAAACCGATTCGCGGGGTTAGGGGCATACTTGAATGCAAAATGGAATTGAGGATAAATCTGATTACAACGTTCTTTTAAGTGGTTGAGGTCATGGTAAAATACGTGCATCTGTTTAATTAAGGTATTGGATTTGGAGGCAAATTACTAATCCTTTTCTCTTTCTTCTTTTTGACTGGCGTTGACTTGCTCGTATTTTATTCTCAATGGGTAAAATTATTTAGCAACGATTTCAGTGCTATGGGCAATCATTCAATGCTGGAACTAGGCCATTATTTTTCAAAATGACGCGTTCGATATTTTTCAATAAATCATTGTACCAAAAATCTCGTCCAATCGAAATGACGTCTGGGACAATGGTGTAAGTTAAAGATGTCTTTTCCAGAAAAAAATAGTACACAATTAATATCATAATTACAAAATTTAGTCAAACAACAATTGGTGTACAAGACACGACCACATGGTTGACGTACACTGCGTTAAGCTGTTTAGTGAACTTCTCGTGCATTTTTCTTGATATTGATTTAAAGTAAAGTAGAGTTAACCTTTTATATCGGTCCTATTTACATATTTTGCATTTTATTCGCGTTCGTAGAATCACGAGAAATATATGTAGGTGTAGGTAGTCCCTTCTACATGGAGAATTATGCTATTGAACCTTGCTGTGGCTTCCTATACCCCATCAAAAAAAAAATCCGGGAAATTATAATCAAGGCGGAGCATAGCAAGCCGTTCCATAGCATAATTCTCAAAGTAGGAGGGACTTACAATGCTAATCTAAAAGCATAAATAAAGGTACCGTCTGATAATGTCAGTGCTTGGTACTGAAATCTGTAATCTGTGATAGGGAAATCACTTTTCTTCCCACAGAAACACTCCGTTTTCTTATACAAGATAATCGATGAGCGTTCACAAAACGAACGAAATCTTTAAATAAAGCAATATTGAGTGACATGTTTTTACTCAATCGGTAGATAAAAGATGTACCGAGAATTAATTGGAGGCATTCGAAGCTAAAAGGTTCTGATCGCGAAATATTCACCCATATTCTCGTTTTTGTTCGAACCGTATTTTTCATACGAAAAACTTTTTTTTTGTACGGAAAATACGATTTGAACGAAAACAAGAATATGGGCGATTCACGATCAAATTTCGCATAATATAGATGATGCAAAATTGTGCACTTCATTTTTGCATGTGCTTTTATTTAGCTTTCTGAAGAAACTGCATTGGAAATTTACTCAAAACCGTTTGCAGGATTTTATTAAAATATTTACAAGCATT
This sequence comes from Ochlerotatus camptorhynchus, assembly GCF_037179485.1. Classification (NCBI taxonomy): domain Eukaryota; kingdom Metazoa; phylum Arthropoda; class Insecta; order Diptera; family Culicidae; genus Ochlerotatus; species Ochlerotatus camptorhynchus. Next base: position 2,839,168 of record NW_027040557.1, on the reverse strand, counting down.
TCCTTTGGAATCATTTACCTTCATAAAGCAATAAGTTTGAAATTATCTGTAAATTATGAAAGCCCATAAAAATGTATTTATAAGAGTCTATAAATTATCTGCAGATCAATCAAAACAAAACAATTCACTTGAATTATCTTTAATTGTCTTGAAATTATGTTCAGAATTATCTTGGAGTTCTCCTCTACATCCTTATAAAATTTAGCTTAGAAATTTCAATAACATTCTTTAGAAACTTGTTTTGTGGGGTACTTGAAAATCTCTTAAAATTATCACAATCGACTAGGAAAATTCCGCAGAGCTACTTAGAGATTCTACTCTAAATCTGAACTCACGCAAGTGTCTTGCAGTGAAAGTTTAAAATCTCTAAAAGTGCTTTCTAAAACTCCCGTTAGTTTTCTCAGAAATACCTTGGTGTTATCCCAGAGTCTGACATTGGACATGGGACCCAGACATTCATTCTAAAATATATATAGCTTCTCAAAATGCCTTCGAAACAAAAAAAAAAAACTAGTCTGATCCAAGAATTGAAAAAAATAATCAAGGTCGCAAAATCGTATTTTTCTACACGGCGCTTATAAATTTACAAGTTTAAGCAGAATGATGCGCAAACATGTAGTACTCAATGTTGATGACTGGGTTAGGGAAAACTATTTTACAGAGAAAAAAATTATAACGTTTAAATTGTACATTTTTCAAAAGTGTTTATGGAAAATTGGAAAGTAGGAATGCAGGTAAAGGGTGTCCACGATGAAATTGCCACACTATGAAATTGCTCTAACTTTTTAACCGTTGGGTAGAATTTAATGAAAATTTGGGTGGATTTAGTTCATAGTGCATTATTTACATCCTGCAAGTTTTAAATTCCTGTGATCAAAACTCGCGGAAATGGAGTCGAAAGAACAGCTCGTGCGTGATAAAATCTTGCTCATTCATCACGAGAACAAGGATCTCTCGCATCGTTCCATCGCTAAAACGTTGGGAATCGCGAATTCCACGGTGTCCGAGTGATTAAGCGGTTCGAGGAACGGTTGACCACCGATCGGAAGCCCAGAAGTGAAGGAAAAAGTATTCCGTACAACACCAAAAATCACAACCGCGTAGTTGGGGCCTTCAACCGAAATCCGAACGCCTCCGTTAGGGATGTGGCTAAGAAGCTGCACCTAAGTTGAAGTTTTGTCCAGAAGGCCAAAACTAAGGCTGGGCTGCGAACGTTCAAGGTACAAAAGGCCCCTGATCGCGACGAGAAGCAGAACAAGTCCGCCAAAACCCGTGCCAGGAAGTTGTACCTCAACATGCTGACGAAAGTTGAATGCTGCATCATGGACGACGAAACATATGTGAAGGCCGACTTCAAACAGATCCCCGGCAACCTGTTTTTCACGGCCAAGGATAAGTTCAGCGTTCCGGAGCATGTCCGCACTCAGAAGATGTCCAAATTTGCGAAGAAATTCCTGGTTTGGCAAGCCATCTGCACGTGCGGGAAGCGGAGTGCACCTTTCGTGACCCAGGACACGATGAACGGACAGGTGTACATAAAAGAGTGCCTCCAGAAGCGGCTGCTTCCTCTCCTGAAGGCCCACAACGTCCCAACAATCTTCTGGCCGGATTTGGCCTCATGCCACTACTCCAAGGACGTGCTGAAGTGGTATGCGGACAATAAGGTCAATTTCGTGCCGAAAATGTTCAACCCTCCCAACACTCCGGAGCTCCGCCCCATCGAGAAGTACTGGGCGATTATGAAGCAGCACCTTCTTAAACGACCTAAGGTAGTGAAGACAGTCGAGGAACTGAAGAAAGTATGGGTTTACATGCAAAAAACGGTTGATTCACAGGTTGTGCAGAATCTTATGGCCGGGGTTAAGGCCAAGGTGCGGGCATTTGCGTATGGACTGTAAATAAAATACGAGTAAAATAGTAAAATGAAGTTTAATAGTTATTTCTCAATCCCTGAAAATTTGATTGCAATCGGATGAAAACTCGAATTTTGCGAATCAATTTTGTGTGTGGCAATTTCATCGTGGACACCCTTTAAGGTGGATATCTTGAAGGTGATTCACTATGTATTACTTCGTATTGAAATCTACTCAATCCAGCCTCGATAAGTACCCTAAAAGCCTCTTCTGGTGACATCATTCCTCGTTGATCAGCTAGTTGAGCCAGCATGGTTTTAGAGCTTTTTTGGTTTTTTTTTTTAAATATGCCCAATAACTTTAACTAAATTAAAATCCTTTCGATTATAAGCGGTCCATCTTGCAAATAACAAAGCTTTCTCGATGGTATCGAATTTTGGATCAACTGCTTCTTTATCGATGACGCGACGTTTTCCTCTTTCACTCAAATCCAAGAAAGGTTTTGAAGGTCGTCCACGTTTTGTTCCCGAGGCCAAGGTTGAGCCAACACATTGCTCCTGTTTGATGAATTCCTCGATGCCAAATTCTCCATCAAGCCAATTCCGAAAATACGACTCAAATCGCTCTTTCGTGCGATTAGCTTCATGCCATTTGTTGATGTATTTAGTAACGATTTTATGGATCTTTTCATCGAGACGTTTACGTTTTTCCACCGAGATGTTATAATTTTCACAAATGAATTCAATGGCTGTGAACATTGTCACTATGGCTTAATTTTGCGTGTAATAGATTAATAATGGTTCTATTATCCATGCTCACACTTGGTCTCAACCGTAAATTTGAATTACACTGTAGTAGTTTAAATAAAAGCTACACAAAATACACTATGGCTTCAAATTGACACTACAGTCGGTTAAGTACAGACTTAGGTATAAATTAAACTCATCCGCGCATATGCGTAGGTACATACTTACGCATATGCTTCTATAATCGTCATAACCCAGGTACTTACTTTAGAATAAAGCATAAACGAATGTAGTTTTACGTTCATTCAACAGTGAACTTTATGATAATGATGGTCATGAAATATTAGAAAATGTTCTTTAACAATATATTTCGACTATACCAACCGAATATAACTCCAAAAGTTGCAAAATAATTGTTGAAAAAGTTTGTTTCCAAGCCGGCTCTTGTACAATTTGAAATCTCCCATAATAACCGAAAATTTTCAAATCGCTTATATTTCCAATGGGGTAGGTTGGGGCAGGCAAACTCTTCAGTACTTGTTAGAGTACACTCAAAACTTCATCCAGAGCTGAGAATTAGCCTGGGAATGTTCGAGACTCGAAAGTTTGTGATCAATAAAGTTATATTTTCATTAATTTTCAGTAATTTATTTTTTATTTTTTAATTATTTTGTCTTTATCAAATTTCCAAATGGATTTTATTTTCGGAAAGCTTATTAAATTACCTTTCCAACGATGTATAATGATGTGGTAGTTGTATGATAAATAGTGGATGAAATTTTATTTGAGTGGTAGTGTATTTTTGCCGCAAAATTTGTACTTTTCATACTCTTTTTTGACTTCGACATCCGATATCTCAGAAACTAAAACTGCTAGAAGCTTGACACTTTCAGATTCTCTTAGTTGAAATGTTTACTATCGACCAAAAATAACGAAATAAGGATTAGTGAAAGTCGATTTTTTTTAATTTTTGACCGCCTGATATCTGATAGTGACTCTATGCTGTCAAGGCAATGTTAGTCTACGTTTCTTGAATTGTTATTCAATCATTAAAGTGCTATTCCAAGGCCATTATTGTAAATACTAGTGACTACGAAAATAGATTAATAGATAGACCCTCAGGATCTCAGTTTAACTCAGGAATAAGTCAACACCCAGTAGGAGCTGAATTTATATTAGGCGCAAGACCATGAAAATACCCTTTTATTTTAGTAATTCTTGTTGAACTTCCACAAATTCGCAACACTATTTGGAATTTTAAAACATCCTTAAACTACACCGAGTAATTAAGTTGTTTGGAACTAACAAAGTTTGTCATACTCCTGTGATTAAGAAATATTTCCCAGCATTTCAAATAAATTCCCTGAGATATCCTGATTTTCCAGGTCCAAAAATGAATTCCCTGATATTCCCTGATTTTCCAGGTTTTTCCAGGTAGTCGACACCCTGATTTGTCTTCCGACCTTTAGACATACAATCTCCAAGAGTGAAAAAAAATTACAGCTTTCCCCCGAAGAACGCGTTTCCCACCGCATTGTCTCGGTGGGTTTACAACCAAGCGCTCTGATTTTCTGCGAGTGACTAGTTCTCCATTGACCCTACGCCTACTCACATGCAACAAATCAGATCGACTGGTTTAAACCTGTCAACTAATAAGCCGACGCCTTGCAAAAAAGTTAATGAAGATCATGTGTCAAATGAAATGTATAAATGCTCACACATACCGTTTATGCACTCTTATAGGACCTATGTGTTTTGTCTTATGGAATTGTATAACAAATGAATAAAATAATTAATTTTCTTTCCGTGTACAAGGAACATTTTGATCGGCAAAGTCCAAGTTAGGATTTTCCAGAGAAATTATTTTGTCTCACAGGTCTCAAGACCTCGCCAAAAAAACTTTCCATTTCATGAAACGCAATGCAATGACATCCTAATATTAATTCGGATAAATTTCGAATTTCCTCATTAAAATTCACAAAATCTTCAGCGCCACAATTGTCGTTTCACAGCTCTAACGGCGGATCTTACGGCATTCCACAGCATCATTAGGAAGGCGCAACTTCCGTCAACCGCACCCCAGCGCTCCATTTTCGGATGCAAATTTGCCAAGGTGCTAACTACAGGCAAGGTTACCTCCGAACTGAGCATCACTCCCATTATGGCCCGGGCGGTGGTGTATTTCGCGCGCGCGGATTTAATCACGGGAAAATCAATTACAATGGGGCTTGGTGGGCTAGACATCCGCAGGCATACTGCAATCGTAGTACCGGCGCTATTTTTAGCCGGAGGTGGATGAATCCATTTGTTCTTTTTTTTCAGCTGGGTTTAGGTAACACACAGGGCCCTCTACCGGTGAGAATTAAGATAGGGGAAAAAGGTGATTACAGTTGCAAATTGCGTGAGTTCACCCCATGGGAAGTCAACTAAATGAAAATGAAAGTCTTACTAAATCGCGGTAGCAAAGAATACGGTGAAGAAGCGAGATTTCAACAACACCAGAGGTAAACATTCCCACCGTCCGAGACCCCTTTGGCTCGTTCATTTTTCAGACCGAGTTTTTCCTGTTTCAATCGATGGCAAAAGTTGTCTTTGGTTCAAATTCGCCATGAGCTGCTCGTGTAATAGGATTAGTCGAGGTCAATTGAGCTGGCATACGGCTAAAAGCCTCGTGGAATCCGATTCGCTCACTGCACAACGGATCTCTTGCGGATTGTGTAGGGCTGAAATTAAAAAGCCAGACTATTCTTCTATTGTCTTGATTTGACCATAATTTTGACTTATTTCTGTGCAAATTTACTCGCTGTCCATAGAGCAAGTTTATAAAATCAAGCCGACAATCAAACCAGGGTATTAGTAGTAAATTAAACTGTAAATCCATCCATCCACTGACCGGCGTGAGCTACCGATGGAAACCCTCCCCGAGATTGTCTGCTATGGGTGAAGCCTTCCGGTGACAGTTCGAATCTAAACTCGTTAGGTTTTGATTGACGGATTACGGTTTGTCTTTACTTTTCGATTCGGCTTCGCTTGGAATGGGAAATGACGGTATCAGACTGAAATCCTTTTTAAGTGAAATAATCAAACTGCATAGGAGTTTCGTAATACGAACCTGTTAAGCCGAAAAACATTCCCCACACAACAACAACTTATCAGGTCGGTAACATTCAAACCCGCAGCTCTCTGCTATTCGCTCTTCGCCTTTGTTTTCCGCATCTGGCTCCCATTTTTCCGGAGGCCTCGAAATGCAAAATCCGTTAAATGAATCATCAATTATCATTCAATTTGCTCACATTCATGCATGTATGCTCGCTAATTCCTCCAGCGATCGAAGAACCCATATGCTCACCGCATCGCCTATATGGGTAGGCCTTTAAATGATGATCGTGGCCTACTTTGCTCGATCGTTCGTCCGCCGGTGCCCACCCTTCGGATGTTTTCTTCATTAACACCTCTTTTGATCGGCCACGTACATTGGTGGCGAATGACACACTGACATTTCTTTTTCTGGTGAATAATAGTCACAAAAGATAATTGAGACATTTTTTTCAGGTCATCACTAGCCAGCGAAAATCAAAACCGAACGGATAGACGGAGCAAACCACTAAAAGCAATCGGACAGGTGTGCAGCCAAGCCAATCCGACGGAAGCTTACGAGCCGCTAACGGGGATCCATAATCACACACACACACACCCTCGCTTATTCTCTATGCTTCCAGGCAGAGTCAATGTTTTGATTCGGCATCTCCCAAGTGTTACGAGCGCTAGGTGAGATGATAGCGATTATTATTCAATATATCCTCCACATGGAGACGCATCTGGAACAACAGCAACTGTAAACATGGAACAGTTCGGAAACGAGGGATAAGACAAGACGGCGGTGTAACTTCCCTCTTGACCCTCATATCCCGAGTTGCGGAAACACATCGCGATGAGACCTGGTTGATGTTTAAATTTCTATGCGCCGATGAGAGATTATCGATTTCGGAACGGGTGTAATCGGAGGTAACGAATGACCAACCCCGAAGGAGTTGTGTAGATCCAATCAATGAAAGCAGGTGGGCTGGATTGGGTCTTGAACTAGGCTATCTCGGGAAGCCATTCAAATCCGTAAGCTCCAAAGATGGTCCAGACAATTCCAGATTTCTTCGTTTTATACCCATTCAATTAGGGAGTTTCTAAGATTTACATTTGGAGTTTTATCGTACCCCAGGTATCAGTACAAAATGGGATGGGATGGGTGTAGGGTCGTTAGGCTGAATGTCAGTAGGCCGAATGCTCGTGTAGCACAGAAGGACGAAATCAAAAAAAGTGGGACATGGCCATTTGCGACGAAAGTATTGAGTGTAGCATTTTGATGTCTTCTAGAATGTTTTTTTCATGCTTGAGTACTTTATCTCAGTGGTGAAAATTTTTGCTTAAGGGGGGTATACACTCAGATAAAAATTACTTTTTCATGTCTTAGTTGAAGATGCTAAATTTCAAATAAAAGACTGAAAGTGTTCATTTTTATACGATAGATGAGGAGATGAAAGTAAGTTGATATTTCCGTTAGAGTACGGCAGTGTGAACTATCAACTCTATACTTTCATCTCCGCATCTATCGTATAAAATGACCACTTTAAATCTGTTATTTGACGCTTGGCATCTTCAACTATGTAAATCGTTAACTTCATGCAGAAGTAATACAAACAAAATAGTTGAAGTATTGTTTATTTCTTGTTAAAATTGTTGAACATCTATGGGAACATTGTAGATGAAGCACTTTTAAGAAACTTTGTCGAAGACGACAAGCTTCTAGACTGAAAACTTAACACTAGAAAACTGACAACACACCACACCCAGTAGACCAGTAGGGAAATTTTCAGGTTGCAAAAAGTTCCACTGGCTGGAACGGGAATCGAACCCTCACAATACGCCTGAAGGACGGGTGACACCGCACAACCACGAAGCTTACAAAGATGGATGCAACTCTACTCAGAATTAACTTGAAATTCTCCTTTGGTTTCGCAAAGAATTTGCCGCACACTTCACTGTAAACTATTTTCAACATTACCTTACAATTCTGAAATTCTAGGGCAATTCAGAATTCTAAAGAAATTCAGACTGCTGTAACTCAATATTCACAGTTACTAAAAAATCTCACAAACATACTTGTCTAGATTCAAAAGCCATGCTAATTTTCCAAGGCAGAATTTATTGTTTTCAATCCTGAACAGTTTTCGATTTCTCTAAATTAAAAAAAAATATGAAAATTACTCCATATTGAAATTTTGTTTTTATTTAAATATAGAAAATAAATAAAAATTCCAACTAAACAAACACTCAGGCCCACTTTTTTTAAAGTTTGAGATCTTTTTCAACGAATAATCTTTAGAAAATGGCTTCATTTTCATGATTTTGTAAACCATTAACATGCAAACATGTTGTAACAATTCCATCTACGATGTTGCTATAATTTCCTTTAATAATTAAAGAAGCAGTTTTATTTTCTGAATAGAGTGTAAATCAATTGCAATGATATTTTTAAAGCAACATGTTTGAAAAATCTGCGAAAATCTGGAACATATTTTAAAAATCTGGAAATATACGTGATCTGTTTGTGTATCTTGCCGGATGACCGAAAATCTGGAAAATCCAGATAAATCTGGAATACTGGCAACGCTGAGTACCCCCTTAAAAAGCGCATTTTACCATAACTTTTTTTCCATTTTTTTTCAATGGCGTCAGAAACGACGTATGAGTGGAACAGCACGCATTGCACCAATATGAAAACGACGACGACTGCCCCCACATCGGCCGCAATAGGCAGCATGACAGGGCTGCCGTCATCCGGTCGGCATCAACTTGCACTGGTGTGAAAGAGTCAAGTAGCGCTAGTTGTTCTTTCACAACAAACCAATCCAATGCTGGTCGGAGCAATTCTTCTTCTTCGCATTTCAAGCTTATTACATATCGCATATTAGCTTATTGCGTGCTCTCAACTTAGTGTTCTAGATGCAATTCCACAGTTATTAATTGACAGCTTTCGATGCCTGTACCATTTTTGCATTAATTGTGCGGCAAAAGTCCAATCATACTTCTATGTCCAGGGAAGTCGAGAAATTTTCCAACCCGAAAAATTCCTAGACCGCACCGGGAATTGAACCCAGGCACCTCCAGCATGGTCTTGCTTTGTAGCTGCACTTTTCCCGACTAAGCTAAGGGAGGCCCAGAGCACTTCTTGGTCTGGTGTGAATGCTGCCATATACTTGTACTAGGAACGCTTTGACGAAAAATATTCCAAAGGGGAGGGACCTACTTAGTTATTCTGCAAGTATAAAACAGACTGTAGTTAAGTGAACGTGATCTCCAAGAACTTGAAGACTCCCGGGTTTGACGGTATATTCAACTTGATTTTGAAGAGACTCAGCATGAAAGTGCAGTCTCTTCTAACCGCTATCTTCAACAGATGCTTGGAGCTGCACTACTTTCCAAGCATCTGGAAGGTAGCAAAAATCATACCAATCCGCAAACCCGGAAAGGATCCAACATTGCCTTCAAGCTACAGACCAATCCGCCTCCTTTCAGCGCTGAGCAAATTGTTCGAGAAACTCATTCTCAATCGTTTGCTCAAGTTTGTCGAGGAAAATAACATTCTCCTTCCGGAACAGTTTGGATTCAGAAAGGGGCACTCCACCAATCATCAGCTAGTACGGATGATGAATAACATCCGAAGTAATAAAGCTGTATCCAAGTCCACAGCCATGGCCTTGCTAGACGTCGAAAAGGCGTCTGACAATGTGTGGCATGACGGACTTGTGTACAAGCTTTGTAACTTCAACTTCCCATTACATCTGGTTAAAATCACTCGTAACTACCTCCAGCAAAGGTCGTTTAAGGTATCGTTGAATGGTTGTCTTTCAGACACGTTTTCCATCCCAGCAGGTGTTCCGCAAGGCAGTCTGCTGGGCCCCTTACTTTACAGCATTTACACTTCCGACATTCCTTCCCTCGGTGACGGTTACGTGTTTTTTCCTGTTCGCAGATGATACCGCAATAGCCGTCAAAGCAAGGATACCTCGCGAAATAACGAACAAACTTTCACCACGTGGAAAATCAAAATCAATGCCTCCAAAACACATGTTCTTCCATCGGCAATCCCTAAAACTAAAACCCGCTCCACCGGCTTGTACTGTAATCATGGATGGAACAAGGGTTGAGTGGTCTGCCGAAGTAACCCAACTCGGGATGTTGCTCGATGAAAAACTCCTCTTCCGTTTGCATGTAGAGAAAACAGTAGTCAAGTGTTCTACCTTGGTTAGGTGTCTGTATCCACTGACTACGCCGTGATCCACCTTTATCCGCTGACTTGCTCCTGCTTGCTGCAGGACCAAGTGCCACGCCGTCCGAAGCGGAAATGAGCAGAGGCACGACAGCAGCGCTGTTTGATATCTTTTCAGGTTCAAGCAGAACGATGTGCAACCAAATGGTACTCGATTATGACGACTGGGTTTGGGAAAAACGTTCATTTTATGAAAACAGTGATAAAATTATCATTTGTACATTTCCGATTTTTTTTTTTTTTAATTGGAAAATTATGTATTTTAACAGATTTGTAATGTAATATCCCATCGATTGGCGTATTTGGATTTCAATGTCATCTATAAATGGCAAAGTTACAAGCGTTAAAAACCTAACACTATTTCACCCCACATATTTTTTTGATTTGCACCCCAGTATAGTAGACAAAGACGTAATTCTACGTAAAAAAATTACTTGTTTGTTATCCAATTTTGGACATTGACTTATCAAAAGAATCAATAATTCATAAAATTTTGATAAGTTACAAAAGAATTGCAATTGACCTGGTCTCAGAGGTGATCCAGATTGAAATCAAAAAATTCAAGCCCAAAAATTAATCTAATCTAATTATTTTCGAACGACAACAGAACATATCCCAAAAGCATTAGGACGTTAAACCTTGGAAGCTCTATAATCAGCTTCCAAGGACAACTTAATAAATCTGACGTGGCCAGGCAACAAATCAATTCAAGATTATTTTCAATGGCGAGCATGTTGGAGTACCACAGATAAGTCCATGGTGTAGCCTGGCCAAGGTTGTCAATATCCTGTCATCCGGAATCCGCATCAGGAGGTCACCTTTTCTCTCTGACAGAACATTAGCATTCAATATATTAAGATGAAGCATCATAGTTCTTTTTCCTACTTCACAACTTTAATAGCTGTACTACAGCGAACGATTATAACTTCAACTTTTTAGTTTCCGAAATTCGTACCATCAAAAGTTCGCAGTGGAAGGGCAAATCAGTTATGGTTACGGCCACCTATAGATTTTATCAACTATATTTTTAATTCAGGCGAATTTTCAATGGCGAGCACGATGAAGTACCAGAAATATACGGTGGTAAGTATCTTGTCCTGCGGAATCTAGATCTGCAGGCCGCTTTTAGTCTCTGCCAAAACATGGGCATTAGGGTGGTTGGAAATACCGATTTTGCTCCACCAAGCTCAATCGATTCTGATTCAGGTCCTGATAACTCTCTCAAAATTTGAGTTTATTTGGATGCGAACTCGTACTGCACTGGCCGTTTGAAGTTTATATGGGAATTACCATGGGAAAAGTGAACTTATTCTACTCAACGTCCTAGCCCTTCGCCATAATGATTAACTATGCTTTAGATTTGATTAGCTACCACTTTGCTCCAGACCACTACCACGTAGGACTACGTCTGTGATTTCTATATGGGGGTACACTTTGTGAAAACCGAAAATGGAACATGAAACAAAATTGTGAAAGATTTTGAACGTTAATAACTCATCTGCTCCTGGAACAATTTCAAAAAAAATATCACCAATCGATCAGCAATATTTCTAGCAATGCTTCCGACTGTTGATTTTCAACAAGAAACTATTGAAAAAGTGGTAAATGTCCAGCATTGTCCAAAAGCGTCGAATTAACTAATAAATCGACCAATTACGTACATGCTTATGCTGATTCCCGACACAGTCATCAGAGAATCATTCCTAGACGAAACATGTCGATGTAGCATTACGACGAGGCTCGGTAGCTCAGTGGCTACCGTTTTTGCTTACTGAGCAGAAGGTCGGGGTTCAATCCCAGGCCCGTCCCCATCCTTGCAATTTTTCACTTTGCCTTATCCTATCCCCACTAGATTTAAATAAAAACAAATTCTGCTTTAACCGATCGCATCACTTACCACATGAATCCTGATCTAAAAATAACCTACCTCACTAGCACAACTACCCTTCCCGAGACAGCCGTGGAGATGTTGAGGAGTTCTCGGTCTCTAGTAACAGCCGCACTGTGCAAGTTGATTACCCAAGCAACAATTTTTGTTTTATTGAAGTTCTATAGCAGTTGATACAACCAAATTATAAAACCTTCACTGACGACCACATTGCTTTAACAACCTCCTGAGAACCGCTATACAGCCATGTCATGGCCAATTGGCCCAGTTTTAATGCATTCATTATAACTTGATATGCGAACTACCTTAGGAGCAAAGGTTTTATGTTAGTTTTATCACACTCTACACGTGGTTGTCAAAAATGCAAACATAAAACCTCCTCCAGGTCAGAAAGTTTTAACAACCTTTTGATGACTACCATAAAACTATATTACAACCGCATAAATCGCTCCTGAAGAAGTTGATAAAACATGATACCCAAAACATTTTGACAGCTTTGAAGGTTTTAAGTTGGGGTTTTTGGATGATAGTTAATATTGAGAAATATTTTATTGTGGTTTTATTCTTTCGATGTTTGATGTGGAATCATGATCCTTGTCAGTTGGTAATAATACCTGATATTATTGTATATTGAAAATAAAACAACTTTATAACAATTTTAAACCAATCTGTATATGCTTCACAGCATGCCGTGCAATATTTGTGGTGATTATTATACCAAATAGGAGCATAAATTCAGTGCGCCATATGAATACTAAAAAATAGGGATATTTTTTATTTGTCTGCATTTGCACCATGCATTAAAGAGTCATTAAAAGATTATCTATTTAGTACAAAACTGTTACTACTGTTGAGCAATAACCAGTCATTTATTATTTAATTATACATAGATGTGTGAAAGTGTTTTATCGCCTATCAATTAAAGCGTAATTATTCATACTGTGTTAAATTTGTTCATACGGCGACATTTTTTTCGTTATAACTTGCTCCTCCTTAAAAATACCTCAATATAACATATTCTCCTAGATTGGAATTCTATAGCATAACATAAACCTAATGGTTGTATCTTAGCATTTCGTAGTCCGAATTGAGAACGTTAAGTTATATCTAAGCTCTATAATAGCTTGCTGGTTTTATTCGGTACAGCGAATCAAAACAAAACAAAAACCATGGCAACCTGTCAAAAAGTCAACATTCCAAGCGATCCTCCTATTTTCTCTTGTAATCGAGATGTAAGAAATGCTTATTGGATCTTTTAAAAGCTTTTACAATACAGGGTGTGAAGCCGTGATGCAAATACTGACCATCTCCAACCGGATTTAGTGAAACTGTCTGCGTTGTTTTAAGAAAGGTTCGTGGATCTGTCGGAAGTGTATCGAAAAGCCGCTTATTCAATATTTTTAAAAGCTCATTCACCACACTGTGCCTTATGTTGAATGAGGGAGCCCATAACTGTAGATACTCCAGGAGTTTCATAATGGCGATTGTCTCATTTTCATCGTGTTTAAAAACACTGAAGGGGTTTTCATTTCATGTATCTCAATAGATTTGTTTTTTTTTATATTGGTAACAATTTTCAGAGTATTTTTTGTTACTGTTGTAGTATATTTCTTATCTGTAAATCTTAGGCCTCTGATAAAGATGATGGTTGTAATGAGGTTTTGATGAAGGTCTAAGACTGCTTCAAGTTTTATATCGGGCATAAAAAGTATGCCATAAAACATAATTGTATGTTTTGTTTTGGTTTTATTCTGCAGTTATAAGCAGTGATATAGAGCCACCTTACAGCTAGCATTAAAACTATTAAGTCTGAGTTTTAATTTAGTAGTCATAAAACAGTTTTATATTCGACTTGACGGCCTGATTTTATGACAAGCACACAAAACCGTAATACAACCACAGGCTGCAAGGGATGCTATGATAAAACAATGATAAAATAAGAATAAATCTTCCAAGCATTTAGATTGTTACTTGGGTAGTTCTGATCATTCACGCAGAAGGTCGGATAACGTTAACTCGATGGCAAACATTCATTGATACCATTGTTGTTGTGGATGATAGAAGAGAATAGCAGAAATAGTGCGAAATAGGATAGTGAAGCCATGGTGATCACAAAAGAGGAAATCGATAGAGAATTGGCTTTCACCCTTCTGCTTCTAAGCCCCTTACAGTCGCTTTTGGCTCTAGAGCACTTGCTGGTTGCAATTTTAAGATCAGGATTCACTGTGATGCGATCAGTGAAAGCAGCAAAAAATTCCTTCCCAACTCTCTTGTGGAATCTTTCAATGGCTCTGAAAAGGGCCAGTTTTGTTAGATTTCGACGGAGAAATTAAGAGCGTTCACCACGAATACGACGAACCAGCTGAATGTCCTTTGGCATAATTGTGACACGCTTGACGTGGATAGCGCACAGGTTGGTATCTTCGAACAGACCGACCAGATGGCCTGCCTTGCTGCATTGAAGAATTACATTGAGAAGATAGAAATTCAAATTATCTCTTAAGCCAGAAAATTTTTGTGACCCTGGAAAGGGCCGTTTGATTTGTCAGATGAGTTCTGATGAACGCAGCATAGCTTTGCTGTTGGCTCACACTCCGGTACGGTGCAGATTGGCAACGATGATAAATGCCCTGAGTTAAAAGCCTACTACTCGAAAAGTGACAAAATTGAGCGATGGTTTAAAGTGTAAGATTTATACTTTTTACTGTCAAGGCAAACGTTGCAAACGAAAATTAAGTCCACGCACGATCCACCAACACTAGTTGCCTCCGAAGAATTTGAAGCCATGTCCAGGTGCAAATATTTCGGCCCTTTTCAGGACCACCAACATTTTCCAAAAGAGTTAAGTTTTTGAACATGTCCCAACTAAAATTCATATCAAAAGGTTCTTTTCAGGGCAATCATAGTCATACTAACAAAACACAAGCTCCTGCGGCAGTTAACAAATAACATTTATTATAAAAGACCACGTAGTCCTACGTCACCATTGCGTACAACCCCATAGGGCTGTGCTTCAGGGCAATACTGCATCTTGCACTTATGACATGACATAGTAGCCTGGATTGTTTTCCCTATTCTTCGCACCAAGCAGTTGATCGAGCATGTCAGAAGAACATCATCTTCGTAATCAAAGAATAACTAATTATTCTGACGTTCAATTAAAATGCGGTCTTTAATAAAGTTGAAGCTGGGAAAATTTCACATTAGTACAGCTAGCAAACTTTTCCGTAGATAATAATACCCATATGAACTTCAAAGAGCCAGTGCAGTATTAGATTGTATCCAAATGAGCGCAAATTTTGGGAAATTTATCAGGACCTGATTTGCAATCGATTGAGCATGGTGGAGAAAAATCGATATTTTGAACCACCCTAATGAGTATTCGACATATTTATTTATGCTTATTTTCCATGGCGAGTACAATGAGGTATCAGATTGTCTTTCCAAGGTATGGTCATTGTGGTCAACTGCTGGAGCTTCCGAAAAACAATTTCCCAATATCCATCTGAATGTGAAATTTGAAATGTAGCATTTGAAGCAGCAATGTTATGCAAATAATAAAGGTTTATTTTCGAAATGCGTGACAATTTACCTTCATAATAGGTCAAGAGCAAACCAAGAGCGTTGTTCATCAGTAAAATTACCTATTTGCTGATCACATGCAATATTTCATCACTTCTTTCGCCAACTCCTGCGTTTACATTTTCAAAATGGTGTAGAACGTATTTACCACATAGAATACATACCTGAAAAGAGAGGAAGAAAAAATATAGGTTAGATTTTCAAAGGAAACAACCTTCTACAAAAAACTAGTTCTAAAGCGAACGAAGATGCATCGAAATCTCAAAAGTCATCACAACGTAATTTCCATTCAATGTCGGTGAATGATCTAAATTCAAAACGAAGTGGAAACCTGCTCGAGGGCACCAACCACTGACATTTAACGCACCACCATTGAACACAAAAATACAAAAGCCATTTATTTTATCAACAAACACAGCGTATCCGCCTCAGGGGCCATCGTATAGGAAAAACAAGTTCTGAGCACTGGCACCAGACCAACATTAACGTTCTTCAAGTCCGCTTCAACTTTCTTATCAGCCCCAGTGTGCAGCGCAGTACACAGGTGGCCATTGAACTAGTTTGTTTATCGAAAATATTTGAACAAGAATCAATCACTTCAATGGTGCGCGGTCAAGGTTAGATAGGGCTCTTCAAGACACGACACAATCCCATATCTACAATTGTGTATCTTCACAACTTAGGGAATGCTTCCCTTGAGCGTTATTGGCTGGCGCCAGGGACCAGTTTTCTACAAATTTAAGTTAGATAACTTCGAAAACTTTCAGAAAAACGTACCTTTGCTCAACAAAGTAAGAAAATTAATTTTCCTGCTAGGAAAATAACTTTGAACAAACCTTCGCAACCGCCACCGCAACGTGCCCTACTCTTCTCCCGAGTCAACAAGTAGGAAGCACTCTGTGTAAATGCCTGCAGTATAGATAACGAAAGAAGAAGAAAAAAACGGTGCAATTAAGTTTACTACGTGCACGCCTACTGCGCAAACAATAGACGCCAAACTGTTTCGAATTGAAATCTTACAACCTAACCTCACTCTCGGTGTGCGGCTGGATAGATGACCTATGGTTGCGAGCAAGAGGAAAAGAAGCATCTCTAAATCTCGCCTACTGTTGCAATAATTATTCGTGAGAATTTTTCACGTTCATACAATACGATTACAAGTGGTGGTCGCACCTTCCGCACGTTGGCGACTGTGCATATTGCATGTGGCAGCGAATTTGACAATCTCCGGACGAGATCAACCCCAGAAACAATCGCAAGAAACAACTGCGACGACGATGACAGATCTAGCAGTTTAGTAGGCGATGACGAAAGTGAGGCTATTGTTGTCCGCGAGAAAACGCAAGATCGCAATCCGGACGGTTGATGCCCGTTTTTCTCTTCGGTATTGTGAAACATGCGTAGATTTGCATACTCCTGCGCGACTTGGCGAAAGATCACAATCGCGCAGCTCATTTAGGTTAGAATTATTTATTTGAAAGCACTCGTTTTGGCGACTGTGAGTTATCTAACCCGTAGGCAGTCTGGACAAGTGCGTGACAGAGGTAAACAAAAACTAACCGTTCGTGCCGCGACGAGCGTTTGTACCCGGATCACGTACGATTCCGAACAACCGACGATGACGAACCGGTAGCGTTGATTCGTCGCTTTGCATTACGAATTCATGGGATGGGATCGACAACATAAAGGGAGTTTGTTGATACGACAGGTGACGTGGTCGCAGTGCCACCGGATCTCGGATCGATCGGTGGGTGAGGTCTCCTCATGCGACGCATGACTCTATTCAACCATGATGTGTCGTAAATAAAAATCCTACCATCATATGCCTAGGTTGGACCGTGTCTATGGAACTACACGTGGGATGCATCACGAAAAATGTGTATTCCGTTCGTTCACTATCAACAAACGGGTCGGTCGGTGCTTCCGGTTTGGGGCATGGTAACAATGCATTTTAATTGTATATGGTGTGCTCTGGGTTTCAATTAGAATCACGGACACGGCAAGAAGGGTGCAGTGTTGACAGATGGGATGATACAACGAATACAGCAAAACGACAGTTGAAAGGAAATCAAGTCACTGTTTGTTTGTTTTGATGAAATTGTAAAATCTAGATGCTGATGGATCACCGTTTTTTAATCCAGTTCAGGAATTGTTCGAGTTGAAAAAAATTAGGAGGTTGTATCCAAGAAACGACCGTAGATTTGACGTGGCATTACGTGCTCGGTATCAATTTTCGGCGACTGTGTTGGGGAAACCACTTTTTCCCATCACGGAAACGCCACGTTTTCTGATGACAAAATTACGAATTTTCGTGCACAATACGTACGGAATTTTTATTCAATAGATAATAAAAAAGCAAAAAATGATTGAAGGAATTGCTTGCTAAAATTTTCCAATCGTGAGATATTCGCGATCATATAAATCTGATATTTTTTTGGCTTTTTTCTAGCGTCCTGGAGAAAACCCTACCGCAGTGTTTCTTGTTAATTGAGAAGGTCATGTGGTATTCGGTCATTGCGAGAATTTGTATGTACAACTTCAATACTGTTACGCATTTGACCACAAAAATTTGGTTGCTGAGTACTGTTTTTTCTCTTTTTCGAAATTGCACCCACAATGTGTTGCCGAAAGACGTAATCGTACTTCAAAATGCGAAGAATGAGGAGAATTGCTTCTTACTTCTCTATAGTAAATGCTTTTTTTGGAATTTTGTTAAATGATATTTTGTACTTGTAAGTGACAAGAAGAAATGGAAAAGTATGTGTTTGGCTCATTAAACCTGTCAATTTCATTTTCTGAGAGTCACAATCAGCGATTTTATGATTCGTGAGAGTTCATTCAGAGTAAGCGCACACGAGTCATAAATTCACTGATTGTGACTCCCTAAAAGCGGAATTGACAGGCTTTATGTCCCAAACACATGTATTACGCTGTTCTTAGCGTCGCCGGTGGTGTAGTGGTAAGCGTGATTACCTCTCACTCCAGCAGGCCTGAGTTCAATCCCAGTCGGCGCAGCCGAAATGTTCTGATGCATAACATCTCTGATCACGCCTAGGGAAGTAAAGCCGTTGGTCCCCGGTTCATGATGGATCACTGATGGGTCGATAGGTAGGGTCCAGGTGTGGGAGCAAACCGGAAGGAATTTCATGTAGCATTAAAGATGATGATTCGATTAATCAAAGAGAAATTCTGCTACAACGAAAAAAGGATAATTCCAAAGGAATTTAATAATAAATTAAACTTAAAATAATCTTTGCATTAGTTTAAAGATGGTTTCAAGAGAATTTTTAAAGGAATGCATAAAAATGTTGAAGAAATTTCCAGAAGCTTTGGAAGGATTTTGCTGGAAATTTGGAGCATTCTTTTCAAAGAAACTCTAGTAGAGCACGCCACGCCAAATGACGAATCGGAAAAACTCGACGTTTTCGTGCTAAAATTTATTGAAAAATGACAGAGGTCATTTTGAAAAAAACCAAAAAAAAAAAACGTCATCCACAATGGCCGAATTTTCGCAAAAATGAGATTGATAGCCCATAACACACAATTATACAAAGTTTCATGCAAATCGGAGAAGGTCGAGTCAATTTTTAATATTTTGTTTTGTCCTATTTGACCAGAAACTGGACATGGATTCTGGATTCTGAAGAAATTTCCAAGGGAATTCTAAGGATTGTTTCAAGAGAATTCCAAAAGACCTTCTTCAAGAGCATTTTGAGAAGTATAGAAAGGAAATTCGGAGGAAAATTTCTATAGAATTCTGAGGTGAAATCCAAGTTAATTTTTGGATAACACCTTTCTAAACTTTAAATGGCATACCACGAGATTTCCAGGAATATTCCAAGTGAATTGTAAAGAATATAATGCAGAGAAATTAAAGTAAATTTCTCGTGAGAATGTTTAAGAATACTTAGATAAAAATAGAGAAAATTTCAAGAGTTTTCTGTACGGAATTCCTAAAGTATTTTGCACAAAATACCAACTTTTATGGAGATAATTTCAAGGGAGTACCGGACAGAATCATTAGTGACATGTTTGAAGCAGTGCTGTAAATTTTCATATCATTCGATTGAAGATGAACCACTACAACCATTAAATCAATTCTGTGTACCGTGCCGATTCAAATTTCGGACACTTAAACTCGAATTTCGGACACTTTTAAAAGTTGATTATCTCGGTCGAATATGATCCACATGTCTTGTAAATTTTAAATTTTTTTGACTAGTGCCCTCCACGATCATCTAACATTATTACTTTGTTTCTAACTGGATGTAATATTTAATTAAAAATGAAAGTGTCCGAAATTTGAATCGTCCGAAATTTGAATCGGAACTGTAAACGAATTCTCACATGACCATAATTTGAAGAGCCCCTTTCTCATTCGAAGCTCATTGTCACTGTCAATTGAGTCACTCACTATCATTTGATATACGACAGTGGAGTATGGAAGAAACCCAGCAAAATGGTCCCGAACAGACAAGTCGACCCGATGTCGGCTCAATGTAAGGCAAATTCTTGTTTTATTGCACTCTATTAGTGGTTATTGAGATCAATTTCATAAAACCGCCAATAAAATTAATAGCTCCAGCACAACCTTTTGATAACCGCTATAAGATCGTCATACAGCTTAGTGGACCACTCTTGATAAGGTTTATAAAGCATGTTTGAGAATCACAATAAAGCTGTCTTAAAACCTTTTGTCAGGAAGCCTCATACTCTACAAAAGGTTCTCATAGCCTCTATAAGAGTAATATTGTATCCAAGCAGTTTTATTACGCTTTGGTGAAAATCAGTTATAAAGCCAATTTAATTTTTATTGGCTTCAAAGCAACCGCCATAAATTATCTTGTTGTTGTTCCGTTCTGCTGAAACTTTTTTTCCAAATGGAAATCTTTAGCGGTAAAAATATGTTTGAGTGTTGGTGTCAAGATCACCATGCCATCAATTTTGTTTCATGGCGACATTAGTGAAAATTTTAAAGAAAATATATGACTTTTTAGAAGTTCCAAAACATATGCGCTTGAAATGTTATCGTGTATATTGAGATAATATGAGCGTTAAATAAATGCGCCTCCAAAATAATTCAAGTTAACAAAAAAGATTGTTTCAGAAATCAAATGAATTTGATGGAATTACCTTAATTTTACAGAAAATTGATCTCAATACATAAATTCATACCAATGCACACTGGAAATCATTTCGGATCTCTTATTTAGCCATTATTTTATTGAAATTTCTTGGATTTTATTCCAAGGCTAATGGCATTTTCATAATGACAATATGGCGACAGAGGACAGCACGCAAGAAAAACACCAAGCGCAATTTCTTAAAATGTCTAATGCTTACATTGCACACTGGGTCAGGAATGCAACCTAGCGGATCAAAATTAATAACTCCGAAACGAAGCATTTCCGCGACTTGGTGTCTTCGGCAAAATTTCTCGTCATAATAAGGACCATCTATTGACATAAACAAATAGTTCAAAACTCTTCCGCAAAGATGGTGCCACAATCTAACTTCTTTCTCTGACGTTTTGGAGACTTGATGTTTTGGGCAAAGTTGTTTATCTTGACAAAATAAACAGCTATTTCAAAGACGTTAAATTTCCACTGTCTACTGGTTCCAAGTTATATGGAGTTAAAGAAAAAAATGTCGAAAATATGGTTTTTTTCTGTTTCGGTTTTTTTTGCTTACAGCTTTATAATGTTTTATTATTCTCTTATGCAAATACATTAAATAAATAGCTTTTGTGAAGAAACATACTGGATTAAGCTTCAAATTTCAAAGATATTGTTGAAAAAACGAGAAAAAAATTTTTTGAACATTAATATCTCCCAAAGCGCAAAAAATCGCAACTTTCTCTTTCGTTGATAACTTATTCACAGAACCGTTTCTTGATGTGTTTGTCGTATTGGATGCTAGATAAAAGCTTCTTTTATCGATTTATGTGCTGAAAATACCTGGGAATGTCTTTACATGACCGTGGGGATGCAAAGAGAAAGTTGACGAAGCGAATCTGTCAATATTACTTAGAACCTAATGCAATGTTCAGCTTGAATTAATTTTTTTATTTGAGGGCAAATGTATATTCCTATTCTACGGGTGCAACCGATGAATTTTACAAACATTTAGAAAAATTTTGAATGGTACATTAACTTTTATGAAAAGTTATGCGTGATTTCAACCTTTTTGCCCTAGGACTGTCATCATTTCGACCAAGATTCGACCGTGTGACCCCATGTATATGCGAGCGAGACGTATACACGAAATGTTTTCATGCTCATGCTAACAATTTTGTTGATTTTCTTTGCGCTCCGCTTGGAAGTACCGGAAAGTTTTGATTCTTTTCTATGTTGTAAAAACAAACCACCTATTTACATTTCTGACAAGTCGCAACTGAATGCTTATAATTGTTTTAAAATAACTGTTTCATGGCCAACTAGTTTTATTGCGCCATGGTTTTTTGGTTTTATAAGGGCAATTTATATTACTTTTTTGTATACTTCAAAGCAATCATAAAACCTTTCATAAGTGAAAATAGCATAAGCATCAGTTGGTTTTTTAATTAGCTTTATAGGGGTTTTGTAGATAGCTATAAGAATGTTTCATGACTTGCATTGTATATGACCGTCATAAAAGCTGTAGGTAATGGTTGCAGCTGCAATAAAACCTTTATAAATTTTGAATATAGCCAAGCAGCTCTAGATTTGTTACTTGGGAGGTTGGTGTCGGGTTGGCTTAGCATTTTCGCCGGAATGTCAACCAAGCTCCGTTTGTGTGTAGGTTACACTCAATCGAATGATATATAGCGTTTCTCAAATGAGAATGATCCATGCCTTCGTCAAATGACTAAGCAACTGATATCACCCATTCGGAGGAGGTCCCCTTTGATAGCGAATAGCTACTTTTCTCATTTTCATCAAAAATGTTCAAATGATTTTGAGAATTTACAGCACTGGTTTGAAGTACTATCACCATTGGTGAGTAGATAAAAAGACAAAAACAACTACAACGCGTACGAAAGGTAGTCATGAAAGCTTAATCTTATAAAATACTACCTATAAATAATTAAACTAGTGCCTAATACCTGTAGCAGCTGGTAAGTCTAATTGTTCTTAATCTAAGTTGTGAACTAAATAAAGTTTCTTAAAATCAGGGAGGGGAAACGCTCCTATAGTCGCGGTACGTTAGAAGCGTTAGGTTCCTATAGTTGTCTATGGAGACTCAATACACAACTACAGGAACCTAACGCTTCTAACGTACCGCAACTACAGGAGCGTTTACCCGATTTGATACGCGTTGCTTGCTGGTGAATTTGTTCTACGGCTCGAAAAATTGCACCGTACCGGTAAGGAAAATGGAAAAGAGGAACATGAAACAATACACATTCTTAACTTAGCTTAATTTACTTAGGACTCTAGTAAACTACATGCTAGACTAAAACTAGATCCGGGACTATAAAAGGGATACTAAACGTAAGTAAATATGATCTAAACTAACATCTGCGTGCGTTGAAAAATGAAAAATGTTATACAAACTTGCATCGATCTATATTTAGATTGTTATAATGTGGAACAAACTAAGTTCCTTTGCTAAGCAAATTTATCTGAATATTTAAGGGGGTAGTTTTCACGATTTTTTTAGGGTAAATAACGATCAATTCAAAAAAAGGAATGCATGGTTTTGTCAATTGAAATGTCCTCTTTAATTGAGATTTTTTTTGGCGCGATTGGATGTCTCCTTTAGCCGCTGCACCAGGTTCCCCAGGAGACCTCCCGTCTGAGTCGTCGCGGGGCGGGACGTCTGGCGGTCACACCACTGGAACTGGAACAACGATTTTTTTTTGTGGTTATTCTCTGATAGATGACCCAGCCTTGTACGTAGCCGATTTTGATTTGGTTGAAAAATAAAAATTTGGCGACGTTTTGAAAAAAACAGTCCGTTTTAAAAGCTTGCACCAAAAATACATTTTTGATTCTTTTGAAAATCAGCTACGTACAAGACTAGAAAAAAAAGGTACTTAACTCGAAAATTCAATCGCCGTTTAAATCGAATGAGCCGTTTCTAAAATACAGCGCCCGCCAATTTTGAAAACATCGTTTAGAGATAATCGCGGCAGCAGTTGGAACTACTAAGACACGCCGTTTCGCCGGTAACGGGCGGGTACTCCGAGCGCTCACCTGAGCGCGCTTGGAGCGTCTGGACACGAGTCCACTAATCGGCCTATAACTTTGGAACGATGTCACTTGCGGACTTGCGGTCAAGTCTATGTCAAAGTAGACATTCCAAAGTATTTTTTAAGCCAAAAAAAAGATTTTTGTAATTCCAGAGTGGACTACCCCCTTAAACTAATATGTACTTGAATTGTCATTCGACGGAAAATTATATTCTCGTTCACTCTACAACAAACGGATCTTGCGTTCCATTTCGTTTCCGGCCGAAAATCATAATTTTGGAAATCCCCTTTCGTTGAATTAAATTCTGGAACCAGACTAGTTATGTCAAAAGATAGTCCATCTGAATAACTTTGCCAAAGACACCAAATCTCTAGGAAGCGTGGATTTTTAATGAACACCAACTTTCATGTTTACCTATTTATGGAACCAATACAGAAACAAACGTCATTGGGTAACTTTTTTGAAGAATTTTGAACGTACAATAGAAATTTGTTGTGATCGTAATTTTTCTACATTGTTATCAACTCTGAGATTTTTGTTCATTTGGAAACTTTAAACATCTTGAAATGCCCCAACATATTTTAAAATTAGAATGTCCCCAAAGTTCAGCATACATTTGTTTAGAAATCACTTAACGCGAAAAAAAAATTTTTTGTTAAGGAGATATTTAATATCAAAGATAACACATTTTAAACAATTATTGGCGTTTTTTTTTAATCCAGAACATTAAAACTTTTCTAAGCACGACTCCTTTGATTTTATTTCCCAAATCCCGGATCAAGCTTTTGTTCTATGTCCAGAAAAAAATCCATGTTTGAATTATCTTGATACCGTAAGAACTACTCACAGGAATTTTCTCATTTCTTAGAATCATCTCAGAAATTCCATAGACTTAATCTTAGAACTCTCTCTCCCGGTATTCCCTTAAAACTTGCTCTATAATACGATAGACATTCTCAAAATGCCCTGAGAATGTCTATAGTATTATAGAGCAAATTTTAAGGAAATACCGGGAGAGAGAGAGTTCTAAGATAAACTCTATGGAATTTCTGAGATGATTCTAAGAAATGAGAAAATTTCTGTGAGTAGTTCTACAGCTCTCTTGAAATTCTAAACTATTTTTACGTTTTCCCAAATCATTCTCCTCAGCATGATAAGTATTATCCAGAAATTTCCAAGCGATTATTCTCGAAACGAACTCCTTCTGAATCATCTTGCAGTGGTCCCATAAAATTAATGAAATGCTCTTCAGGATGCCCTAGTAATTAATTCCCAGCTCTCTCAATTATTTCCTTGGTTTTTTTTTTTTTAATTTGGTAGTAACTATCCCTAGAAATGAAAAAAGAAGACTTTAGTAACTTACATTTAATTCCACTACCTCAATTGATTATCCTTAACAGATATGCCTTTTTCGTCTAAAATGTGCTAACTTCTTCAGTATCTTGTACTAATAGACTAGTTTCACTACAGACATCAGCATTCAGGATTTTCCTCGGAATTCGATTCCCTTTCAATTTTCTTCATTTCCTTGGGATTCCATAGGAATAATCCTCAGAAGTTTCGGGATTTTTTAATTCTCCTCCTTGCCTTAGAATTCTGGAATTTTACTCACAACATTCGAACCATCCGTATAATTAACTTGCAATTCTTGACACAAATCCCATGAATTCTACTCATAATTAGTTTAGAATTCCAGCCGGACCTCTTTTGGAATGCTCCTCAGAACTTCTTTTAAGTTCTCCTGCAATTTCTCTCATATTTAATTGTATTTCTCCTTTGCATACCCTAAGTATTCTTCGAAAATTCTCATGGATTTATACATCGAATTCCCTGTCTATGCTTCCAGAAATTTTATGCAATTCTCCTCAGATCAGAAATGAGAAATGTGCATTCAAAATCTTCTCCGGATATCTTTGAAACATTTCCGTTGAACGGTGTTTAGGGTTACATTGAAATTCTTCTTAGGTCTCATCTGAAATTTGAAGTTCCTCAGAAACTTTTCAAAATTTCCCTCACAATTCTTCCCGGAACTCCCTTGGAATTCTCCTCCGAATTCATTTGAAATTGTGCCTAAAAACGTGTCCCCGAAATTGTGAATATTTATCTTAGGAATTGTTCATAAGCCACGTAGACACATTGTGAGAGGTGTAGAATATGTGTCTTGAACTCCTGGAGTGAAGTGTCGATAAAATTACCCAATTGTTTTATTTAAATTGGGCTGTAAAGTCAAGTGCCATAAATAGTAGCGAAAACACGTTTTAAACATGTCCACAAACAAACAAAAGCTTGAACACACTTTTATGTAGATAGACGAAGATTACACGCGATATTTAGCCATACATACGAAGTACATTGAGTACATATGAGAAATTCCCTGAGAATGCCAGGTTTTGCCATGAGAAGTAAAGTTCCCTGAAGATTTGTTTATTTATTTGGAGGGAAACGCCCACACTAGTGGGCGCAAAACCTCATCATTTCAGTACCAACAGATAATATGGAATCCTACAGATACATT
Organism: Ochlerotatus camptorhynchus; assembly: GCF_037179485.1. Lineage (NCBI taxonomy): Eukaryota > Metazoa > Arthropoda > Insecta > Diptera > Culicidae > Ochlerotatus > Ochlerotatus camptorhynchus. Next base: position 2,813,086 of record NW_027040557.1, on the reverse strand, counting down.
TGCTTGAACTAAGTCCTAAACATATACAAAGATATTAATGATAACATAATTAACTTAATTTAAGTACAGAAAACAGAAACCGTCAGAAAGTTAAAAGTACATTATAAAACAGATCCTTAAGCCTAACACGGGAGATATTAAAATCAAAGCAGTTATAACATTTGTTGAAAATCTTGCACATGCTAGTTAACGGCTCATTAGCACCGTAGTTTGTGCGAGAAGCCGGGATGTTGAAAAATAATAAGAACGTAAATTTACGCGTCTGATATTGACATTCAACTGCTGCAGAAGGGAACCGCAATTGATGTCCGATCGCAGGAGATCAGCGATAAAGGTAGCCGTGGAGACGCCTTGGCGAACACTAAGTAAATGTAGGGACATCAAATTACAACGACTTTCATAACTAGGGAGATTGAAAGGATCACTCCACGGTAGCCAACGAAGGGCGAAACGTACAAATCTTCGCTGAATGGCCTCAATACGATTCACCCCGTTGCTGTAAAAAGGAGCCCATACTACGGAACAGTACTCTAATGTGGAGCGGACTAGCAAAAAATAGAGTCCCTAAAGTCTTTGGGGAAACGAAAAATGAAACCAAGTTGAGAAGATGCCTTAACGGAAACATAAGCCACATGGTCCTTGAAGGTGAGTTGTGAATCAAGTAGAACGCCTAAGTCTTTAATGGTAGATTCACGGCTTAATATTTGCTCCTGTTCTTGTCACACCAAACAGCAAAAACGTCCAGCTGCTGCTGAAGAAACAATGCATCACTTCGATCTTTGATGACAAAGTATAGTTTGAAATCGTCAGCATAAGACAGCTTGAGGCAACGGATCGAAAAGTGAACGTCATTCAGATACAATAAAAATATGAACGGTCCCAGATGACTGCCTTGAGGTACACCAGAAGAAACAGCGAACGGTTGAGAAAAATGATCGCCAATCTTCACTGATATATGTCGACCGGTGAGGTATGAGCGAAGCCAATCAAGAAGGGAACCGTGAAAGCCAAGTCGCTCTAGTTTGGCCACTGCAATCTCGTGATTGATTTTATCAAAAACAGCAGAAAGATCGGTGTAGATAGCATCCATTTGATGACCTCTTTCCATCTCGCCTATGATTGATGATGTTGTAACTAGAGCATGTGTGTTTTAAATAATCTAGCACCAAAAGTTCAAAAAGTTTTCAGACTGCACATAAAGCAGCGATACCGCAGTAGTTGGACACCGACTGCTTATTGCCTTTTTTGAAGACAGGGAAAACAAAAGAATCCTTCCAGCAGTCGGGAAAGATCCCAGAATCCAAAGAGAGGTTGAAGATGGATGCTAAAGGTGCGGCCAGAACACAGTTCTTAATAACCGCGGAAGGGATTCCATCAGGGCCAGTGCTGAAAGAATTTTTCAAACGAAGGCCTGCTCTACGAACATCATTAGTCGAGATAGGCGCATGCGGCCAAACGGTAGAAAGTACGGGAACGAAGTGCTCGTTAGGTAAATTTTCTTTGACGACGACACTGCTGAATTGTGACATGAATAGGTCAGCGATACCCTCCGTATCTGATTCTTCTTGATCCGTATTGTACATTGTAGAAGGTAAGCCCGATTCCTTCCGTTGATCGTACACATGATTCCAGAAGCTCTTGGGATTTGCCTTGAGTTTAGTTTGTAGATGGCGCTGATGGGCTTGATAAAGCTGTTTGTTGAGCCGCTTGTACTGTTTGTTAACGAGGTTGTACTTCCTCTTCGATGCATCCGTTCGAAGTTTACAAAATGTCTTCAAGGCAGCTCGTTTGGATGACTTCAGTCGCTTGAGTCGGTGATTGGTCCAAGGAGGGTTACTAGATATGGGTGGAGTTGTCATGGGTACAAACTGGTCGATCGCATACACGACAATATTCGAGAAAATAGAAGAGGTAGCATTCGCGTCACGATCTCGGAGTTGATGTATTCGAAAAAGGTTGCCATTCCCTCGAAGTTAGTCCTACGGTGCAAGTGTGCAAGCCTGATATGAGTGTAATGATAACTGCAGAGATGAATGGTGTCTACAACGTTTAACTAGTGGTTCGGGTACCGTAAAATCCGAACTAACTATTTGCTTAGAAAGTGTGTTGCTGTTCAACCAAGTTTCGGTGAAGGCGTACATATCGTATCAAGCATCCGAGCAGGCCAATTTGTACTCAGCTATAGTTGTAGTCATGCCTCCAACGCTTTGGTAATACAGCAATATTTCAGCTCCCTGAATCCTGGATGCGTTACGGTTGTCATTAGAGTCATCATCGAGGGACTATGTACGGATGTGTAGTGATCATTTCCCGCTTCGGCAGGACATATACTGTTCGTGCAATTACCTGAGAAGCCAAGCTCAGTGACTTGAGCATTGCAATCGGAGTCATCCTGGTGAGAAGCGGCTGAAACTGCGAAAGGACTTTTTACGGCAGTGTAGTGATCATTTCCTGCTTCGGCTTGCTGATTGCTACTTCCGAAGGCGAGGCTCGAATGGGGCAACGCTGACAAAACTGGGCCAGAATCCATTTTCAGTAACGGTGTTAGTGAAAATTGGGTTATCCAAAACTAGTACTTTGAATGATACAAAGCTCAAATGACGTCCCCTTTTTAGCAGCGGGAGTTAGCGGTTGACATCGAAACGAAGTTTTAGTCCAGCCGGTTTTGCTACAGATGTAATTTGATATATGCTCAGCGGTCGTTGAAGGCTCGAATGGTGTTATATAAAACTGTTTAAACTTCTCGGCTGGCTCGTTGGCCACAGGAGCTACTAGTTTTCGACTGGACCTAGCATTTGTAGAAGGATTCAAGCCCAACATCGTGTTTACGTGTGTCTCCATGTTCCCGGGTTTCCAGGTTTTTACAGGTAGAAGTCTTCAGTTACTATTTTAGAAAACTTCTAGCGTCAGTACAAACACTTTCAATGCAGAGTTCCTGGCAAACCCAAGAGAATTTCAGGACAGCATAGCTTAGACTGACTGACTGGGAGGGACCGTTCATTCTCACTGTACAATTATCAGTGATTCCAATATTTAAGGATCAATAACGGCGCCGACCACGTGCGGAATTTCAGGACAGATGAATAGAACTAAAATGGTTAGATCAACGCTCTTCAAAGATCAGTCCAAATTTTCTAAAGGATAAAATCTCTGATCGTGCCTTGCTTCGGAAGGGAAGTAAAACTATTGGTCCCCGGTCCATGAGTTGATGGGTCAATAGGTAGGGTCCAGGAGTGGGAGCTGCATCCCTCGCGTCGATATCATTGGTACACTCAGTACGGAAAACAAATCAAGGGAAAAAATCAGCCCAAAGGAGTTCAAGAAGTTTTCATAGGCAAGTAAAAAAAAATCCATTTTCACTTAACATCTTTATGGGCAATTTGGAGGAGTTTATGGATCAGTTCATAGCACTACTAGGACAAGTCCAAAAGTGATGAAAAACTGGACCGCAAATCCAAAACTTACGATGTCTTCACAAAAAATTTGCCTAACTTTTACGCGACTTGATTTGATGATCTAAATATTCGCATTCCAATTTCAAGTCTCTTATCTCTTCGGCGACCTATTAAACGACAGGTTCTTCTACGCCATTGCCCCACACGTAAACCATAGAAACCAAATCTGCCAAACTAGACCACACACGGCAATTAACGAACGTCGTCGTCGTTTATGACCTCTTAATTTGTCTTAAAGCAATACCCGTTTTCAAGAAACCAATCGTTTACCTCACTCGCCTGCTACGATAAATCTCCAGCGACTCGACCGACAGGCATTGTCAGAAAAGTTTACGTATTTTTTTTTCCTCCGAACCGCACACTTGGATTGGCTGCTTGCTTCTTGAGCTTAGGTCGCCACAGCAACGACTTCCATCGAAAACGAGCGCAAAATCATAATAACAAAACAGCTCAGTATGTAGGGTTTCTGCCAGCCGTTGGTCGAGGCTGCTAAATTTATTCAGGTATTGTTGCCGTTGTGAGCCGCTGTCCAACACGCTCCAGGCGTGTTGTTGGAGGTATTTTGGGTTTTGACGTTTCTTTATGCGCGAAAAACCGCGCATAAATATTCATATTCGCGTTTGCCCGTGTGTCCGTAAGGCTACTATGAGGACAACGGAGACGGCAACGACGACGGCAAGAGAAAGTTGATTTTTAGAAGATAAGCCTGCTATGCGTCGAGGCCGTTTTTCGAGGATCTTGTTTTCCAGCCGACATTCGGACGGGTAGGTATATGTTTTTGGGAATGCCGCACTCCTCGATTTTGACATGTTAATTCGATGTTTTTGTTGTTGTCAATTTTCCACCATGTTATGTGTATGGGTAATGTCATATATGGAATACGTGCCACCCGCCTCTCGACGCGCGCTTGAAAGTCGCACCACTCGGATTGCATAACGGTTACACGACCACTTCTCCGCTGCCCGCTCGCTCATCTACTTGTTGCTGTACGAAAATTACCGACTCAAATTAGCCCTCGGAACAACTGACTTACTGACTGGTGTATGGGCGACACACCTTAAAACTGACAACGGCAATCGGTACGGTGCCTCTTTTCGGAATGCACCGACACGGCGAGATGCATCTTCTTTTTCGCGGCGGCAGATGGCTTTGTCACGAATTCCAAACACGGACGGCCACCAACAATCACCGGCAGTAGGCCTTGGTGTTCGAACAGAGAGATATGCAAACGATCATCAGCCGACTTGGATCGGCCGTAGGGCTTATTGATGGAGACTTCTTTTCTCAATAGGTCACTGAGATGATCAGAAGAAGAAGAAGAAGAAAACCAGAGGAGGTTCTCGAAGCTAGAATCGACCATTTTGGATTCCATCCACGTAGATGTGAGAAAATGTTGTTTAACAATTACAATGCGCAGGAATGCATTACACCTTTGAGCAAAGTCATAAATCGCGCACGACGACGGTCGTTTCAAAAGCGAAAACCAATTCATCACTTCGCTCAAACAAGACTGACGAGACATCGAAGGCAACAGAAGTTCACTGTTCTGAACGAACGCAAACACGGAAAAAGGTGTTTATGTACCACGACGACAAACGGTGCAATTGTCACCAACAATGGGAAATTACCGACCGCACTTTCGTTTATCATGCGTGTAGGCGTCGTCGGTCGGTAATTGCGTTTAAAATTCAAGAAACTTCTCGCGTCTCGACGGCGGTGGCGACTTCAATAATCCATAAAGTTTCCGGTTCAAGGACCATCCTGAAGGTGACGATAGAACTGATAGAGCTTTCAGAGAGTGATGATTTGATTGAAGGCCACTGACAGCATCTACAGTTGCTGACGTCTGGAAAGACGATGGCGTCAGCTTTCAAGCCACCGCTCAATCAATCATAGGATAAAAGTGGACTGTTGTACTTGAGAGAGTAATCAGTTTTTTTTTTTACATTTCATCCTCAGAATATTTGCATTCACTTATAGAGATATCTATTGTGCTATAACATCACAACGAAATTCTTTCCCATAAGTCCACCCAACGAATTTCTTCTTGAAGATTAGTGAACTTCATTACTTTTGACGTTGAACTACGTCTTTGTCGACTATACTTCGGTGCAAATCATAAAATATGTGTGATGAAATAGTGTTAGGTTTTGAACGCTTGTAACTTTGTCATTTATAGATGAAATTGAAATCCAAATACGCCAATCGATAGGATATTACATTACGAATCTGCTGAGACACATATTATTTAAATTTTTCTACAAAAAACCTTACAAAATTGTACAAACGATAATTCTATTACTGTTTTCATGAAACATACTAAACGTTTTTCCCAAACCCAGTCGTCATAATCGAGTACCACTTGGTTGCACATCGTTCTGCTTGAACCTGAAAAGATATAAAACTACGCTGCTGTCATGCCTTTGCTCAAGAATACGGTATGCCAATCTGGAGGAGTAGCGCAAACTCCCATCACAAACACAAACACAGAAAAGTTATTTATTTATGCAAAACACCCTCCTCCCCTCCCCTATAACGACAACCTGAAAAAGACATGACTTGAAAAATTTAAGATCACTAGGCCATTGAGCTCCTTATATAACAAAATAATTACGATCAAGTTTCCTTTCTAGGTGGTGTAGTGGTAAGCGTGACTGCTTTCTAACATCCCGATGGGTCTGGGTTCAATCCCAGCCGAGGTCGGTGGGATTTTTCTGAGGCATAAAAATCTTTGGTCACGTCTTCCTTCGGAAGGGAAGTAAAGCCGTTGGTCCCGGCCCATGTGTGTTGAATGGGTGCGATATCCCTTTTCCTTAAATTCGAGTATTATTTCTATTACGTACTCGTTCCTCCAACCAAATTTCAATACGCTTTATCTCATATTAAGAAAAAATCCGATTTACACTATAACACTAAGGAGCTTGAGATAATCACATGATGTTCTGCTTAGTAAGCAAAATCGGTCGCTATAAGGCCACTGAACTCCTTATGTCATAACAAAATACGATAAAGCTCCCGTTCAACTGCTGCTATTAGATTTCAATCCTGGCAGCGACCTTTTTTTTAAGCGGGGGCCGATTACTCGCGGCTATCTAGAGGTTAGGGGTAACAAATGGATGGCAGGGTACGGATTGAGAACACAAGGTTTGGAGAGCAATGTGCTCTTGATCTCGAACTAAGCGACCAACTGATGAAAAAGACAAACATGGGGGTACACCGATGGGCATGGCAGCGACCTCACCGTCGTATTCAACTAATGGGACAATTGAGTGAATAAGTTTGCCTGGTGTGATTGATGAATTGAAACTAAATTTATTCGTTACTACATATTATCATGGCATGCTACAGCTTGTAGCTAATTCATCGGTTACTTCTCCATCATCCCCTCCTTAACCGATAATTTTACCAATCCCTATTATTCGACGTCCAGCTTCAAGTTTAGGGACCGGCACCGAAGATCTGCTGTTTGAAGATGACTGCCAACGTTGATAATTTTCTCTTCCAGTTTCTCACGGACAAAGTGATGTCGGATATCGATATGCTTACTGCATGGTGAATATCCGACTTCTCTTTCAGCAAGGTGAATCGCACTTTGGTTGTCGCAAAAGATAGTTATCGTTCTGTCTTGCCCTGATAGTTCCTGCCGTAGCTCTCTCCACCAGATGGCTTCCTGTGCTGCCGCTGATACCGCCATGTGTTCAGCCTCCGTCGTTGATAAGGCCACGGTTGATTGCTTACGACAGTTGCACGAAATCGGTCCATCTGACTGCATGAAGACGTACCCGGTGATTGAGCGTTGCGTCTCGATGTCGCTGAATCCAACGAAACCGTTATCTGCTTGCTTGCGGTAGGTAAGCTTCATATCCTTCGTCCCTTTCAGATACAGCAAAATACGTTTTGCTGCTATCCAGTGTAGCTTACCGGGGTCGCTGCAGAAATGAATGACTGCGTTAACGGCGAAGCTGATGTCCAGTCGGGTACATTGCGCTGGGAACTGGAGACCTCCTACCAGCTCCCAGAATGGAACTTTCTGCATCTGCTTCCGTTCTTCTTCAGTTCTAGGGCTCATCTGCTTCGATAGTTTTTGATTGTGATCTGCTGGGGTTGCTACTGTATCACAGTCACTCATGCCGAATCGTTCCAGCAGCTGTTGAATGTACTGCTCCTGGCCCGACTCGGATTTAAAGGACTTTGTTGGCCAATCCGAGATCCTTCATCACAAACTTCGTTGTGAGCTGCTTCTTCAAAGCATTCACCCACCGCTGGTTGTTGGAAAACACCAGTAGGTCGTCGACGTATACCGCCACAATGAGAATCTTCTCGTTTTCAATTTTGAAATAGACACACGTGTCAAACTTCGACCGCGTGAGTCCAAAGCGCTTGAGTTCACCATCCAGCTTCTGGTTCCTAATACTGGCTTGTTTCAGTCCGTACAGCGCATTCTTCAGCTTGCAAACCTTCTTCGGACTTCCGTTGGTGATAAATCCTTCCGGCTGCTCCATATATATCTCTTCCTCTTTCAGCTCACCTTGCAGAAATGCTGTGACTGCATCCATCTGATGTATCTTGAGATCAATTCTGGCAGCTAACGACATCAAGTACCGGATGGTAGCATACCGAACCACGGGTGAGTAAGTCTCCTCGTAATCGATGCCCTTGACTTGAGAATAGCCCTTGATTACCAAGCGGGCTTTGTATCGCTCTGTGGATCCGTCGGGGTTCGTCTTGATCCTCAACACCCATTTGCAGCGGAGTGCTTTCCTTTCCTCTGGCAAATCGGTGATTTTTCAGCAACGCTCGATACTCCTCAACCATTGCGTCCTTCCAACGGTTGCTTTCATCGCTCGTAATCGCTTCTTGGAACGTCTATGGTTCGACATTCAAATTGTCCGGGACCTCGGGTAACTAGGAAATTTGGGAAGTTTCGTGAGGAAGAATACCGAAATCTAAATGAAAATCTTGATACTTGCCTGGAGTTACGCGCTACCCTGTTGTGGGTCCTCTGTTTGTGGAGGGAGCGCAGCAGGTTGTTGATCCGCATCAATCAAAGTATCATCGTTGTTGCCATTCTCGGATTTGTTGCTGTCACTGAGCTCGTCCTCATCCGTTAGTGATTCGTGATCACCATCGTCAACGCCCTGTTCCTCCGCATCATCTTGTTCGTTCCGCACAACTATTTCGATAGGAGTTGCCTGTGCGATAGGAATATCACTTCACGGCTAACTACTACGTTCTGCGCTTTAAAACTGTACACACTGTACGCTTTAGAGTTCTCGCTGTAGCCCATGAATATACACCGCTCAGACTTCGCATCCCACTTCCGTCGCTTCTCTTTGGGAACGTGTACCATTACCTCACCTCCAAACACACGAAGGTGCGATAAATCGGGACGATTTCCAGTGAACATTTCCTCGGGAGTGACCGGTAAACCTTTTGTCGGCGATCGGTTGATCACGTAAGAAGCAGTGGCTACTGCTTCCGCCCAGAATCGTTTCTCTAGTTCAGCATCGCATAACATGCTTCTTGCTCGCTCCACTAACGTGCGGTTCATCCGCTCTGCTAGCCCGTTATGCTCCGGAATGTACGGAACCGTGGTTTCGTGGTGAATACCAGCTCGCCGAAGGTAACGGCGCATCTCCCGATTGACGTACTTTTTGCCATTGTCCGTTCTGATGCGCTTGATTTGCTCACCCGTCTGGTTCTCTGCATACGACTTGAAATCTTCGAACGCTTCTAGCACACCTGCTTTTGATTTCAGGAAATAGACGAACACCTTCCTGCTAGCATCGTCGATAAACGTTAGGAAATATCGACGTCCTCCTATCGACGTTGTCTCCATCGGCTCACAGAGATCAGAATGGAGCAAACGTTCAGTCCTGTGACCCTTCGGATACACGGCACACATTGAAAGGAATTTGTATCCTCAAACTCCATTCCAGTTACCATGCTTCTAAGTCTCCTCATGCAGCCAGCCGATAGGTGCCCCATCCGCTGATGCCATAATTGGAAGCTGTTCTGCCCTCGAGCCAACTGAACTGATGAACTGTTAGCCAACGCTAACTTGTAGACTCCATCCGAATGCTGTCCGATCGCCACAACTTCGTTCGTAGTGCTGACAACTTTACAAGAGTCTTTGTCGAACATGACCTGATACACGTTCACATCTTGCTCACGGATAACAAATTTAACGCCAAATCTGGAACGCACAGAACATTACTAATGGTGATTTCACAAGACGTACCACAAATGTCTGCTTCCAAATTGACGGCACCCTTGGCAACAACAGCAGCTGCAGTGCCATTCGCAACGTTGATGCTTGCTGACACATCCTCTGCAGCCTTCAGATGGTCCTTATTCCGGCACAGAAGTGTTGTAGCTCCGAAAGCAAAAATCCAGTCAACATCGTCCTATTAAACGCCGCGAAAAATGCAGCATGACCACTGTATTTCCCACGGGTTTCCTTTCTTTCACTGGCTTTATTCTGGCATTGCGGCGCATAGTGTCCCAACTTCTTGCACCGAAAGCACTTCACACTCGATGTATCGGTAGCTATCTTCTGTTCCGTTTTTGTGTGGAACGCTCCATCTTCGCTTGGCTTCTTGCTGATCTTCATATCTTGCAAAATTCGCCTTGACAACGTCCGCCGTAAGCTTCATACCCGACGACTCCAATCCCAGGATCATCGGTTCGTACTGCTTCGGTAGACCCTTCACCAGCGCCTGCCAAGTATCGTCGACTTCGAAACCGACCTTACTTTACTTGTCGGAAAAAGTTCGTTCACGTACTCCTGCGTCGTTTGGCATATGATGTCCTCATCGCGTTCAGCGCCAACCAGCCGGATCCCCGTAAGTCTTCTCAGCAGTTCAATTTTCCTGGTGGAACCACTGTGGTCATACGTATTCCGCAGACTGTCCCAAGCCTCTTTCGCGGATTTTTCGTTGCGCACCAGCCCATAAATCTTGGGATCGATGGTCAAGCATATCGTGGCCAAAGTTTGCTCGGAAACATCTTCACTAACCTCCGGATCGCCCTCCTGCTGTTCCTTCACTGCGCACCACGTTCGTTCTTTGGTCAGGATCATCTTGGTCGAGAAGGACCAGGAGTTGTAGTTCTCCGCGCCACGTAGAATCTCTCTGACCGCCAACGAAATTGAACTTCCTGGCATTCGACCGTTAGCCGGGGCTCTTCCGTTTTCTCGTCCACCCGAGCCTTCGCCCGAGCTATTTCTTCAAAAAATTCTAGCTTAGATAAAATTGGAAAAAAATTCTTCTTCAACAAACAGAGCCGTTCCTATAGCAACTGTCTGGGCCCATATCCTAATGGGACAATTGAGTGAATAGGTCTGCTTGGTGTGATTGATGAATTGAAACTAATTTTATTCGTTACTACATTTTATCATGGCATGCTACAGCTTGTAGTTAATTCATCGGTTACTTCTCCATCATCAACTGCTCTTGGTTCTCCGATAATCACGTCTTACCTAAAACTCGAATATTATTTATTTTACGTACTCATTCCAACATTACGTTCTATCTCATCCTAAGAAAGATAGCCGATTTATACTATAACTATGAATAGTATGGTATCTTATAGAACAAGTCCTATAGACTTGATTGTATTGGTCTTATTAGGTAAATCCAGAAATTGTTTGAAACAAAACAGAACAGAAAAAAAACACAAAAATTATCGACTTTGAAAAGTTTCCATTTTTGTATGCCTGATAACTCTTTCTTTAAGTGTTGAACAGTGATTTCGATTAAGAGGTAGCATCATTTTTCAAAATGGAACTGTACTGATGCATTATGGCAAAGCAGTTTCAACATTATGACCCATTCATCTTAATGAAGCTCCCGATATTTAAAAATATGTCTTGTCAATTAGTATTGATTAACACCGACATTAATATCCACTTGATTTGTGTTTGAGGACATATCCACACGGTTTATGGACAGTCCCTCTCAGCTTTCAGAGTTTCCACTTTGGCAGATTATCAAAATCATTTGAATTTCGACTCACTTCCTTGAAGCTAAACCCTGAACTTGGAATCCATTAGAAGAATTAGGGTTGCAAAACTGAAAAAAACAACAACTATTACATTACATCTACATCACTGTAACTAAAGGCATTCTAAATTATATAAGAACCCTCCCCTACGTTCTTTCTACTACCTTACAGTCATAACTCAGGGAAAAAAAATCAAACAACCTACCAAGCTCCATCTAAACAAGGTTAACGCACTTTGGGGCAGTCAGTCACGCTCCGCACTCGCAGGCAGCGCCATGAAGTCGAGGAAAAAAATTGTAATAATTTGAGTCACTTTACTGCCGCAACCCGCTCCCACACCCCACTTCGGCACATCAAGTCAACCAAGCCAAAACACAACGACCTTTCCTTTTCAGAAGTAATAGATTTACAACTCTACTAGTTGGGAGGCTTTGCCAGCGTCGGTCGTGGTTAGGTTAGGGTAAGAGGAGCCAATCAAACTAGTCAGCAAAAGCGGAACGCAAACGTTTCGCTCGGCAATTTGTCAGTCAGTCAGTTTGCTCCGCTTTGAGTGTCTTCTTCCTCGCGAAAAACAAAAGTGACAGATGGACAGTAATGAGCGCCGAAAATTTGACAGCCTAACATAACCTCTCACTCGGTGACTTCCATTTAAGTGGAGTGGAGGTCTCACCTTAAGAGCTGTGATGCAATTTATCGCTCAATGAATTTTTATGAAATTAGTACCGCTTTAAAATTTTGAAACTTCTAACGCGTGTGGGAACGGACATAGTTGGGAAAGTCGTCAAAATGTTACCATAACAACTGTCGTCACTTTGATGGTTTTCGGTACACCCAAGTAGGCATCATTCATAGTTAGTCTTCTCGTCAGGTTCTGGAGGTTGAAAGGCTCAATTGAGGCAGAGCAGCGGCCACTCGTTAATGCTTGCATACATTTTTTGTCTGCGCCATCGACCGCGGCCAGTCCGCGGCCAGTCATTGAGCTGGCACTTGGTGGTGTTGTTGAAGTGGATGGCGTTTCAAAACTAGTGACTGGCAAGATTTGAAAATATTGATGACACAATCCAAGTCGAGAAGTTGTCCACGTAGTTGGATTGCAGCAAGCTGTGCGGTCTTAATTGAAAGGCGCAGGTAGCTTGAGGGGTGGCCACTGAATTTAAGAATTTAAATTCTCCCTGTGGCTGAACATATTTTTCCCGGTTCTGTGTAGCTCTGTTAACCAATAAAAATAGCGAATTAGTGATCAAAATCATTTTAAAAAATCAGGAAAAAGTTATCAAACTGAGACATAGAAATAATCGTAAAACTTTCGAAAATAGAATAATGAAAATTTATTAATGTCAGTTGCACACTGACATTGATATTGATATGAGTTGATGGGTCGATATGTAGGGTCCATATGAGCGAGCTGCCTCCCTGGCGTCGGTAGCATTGGTACTCAGTACGGAAAACAAATCAAGGAAAAACAGAAGTTGTGGGATTTTTTTGTTTTGAAAAAAAAAATCGTGTCTCGAGCAGTCATTTCGATTCATTTCGTGCATTCATTAACATTCATTTGCCTCTAACTTTTTTCTGCAACAGCATTCCGCAAAATGAATGAGCTTTTGTAGGTTTTGTTATTAGCTACATTTTTTGCTCATAACTCAAATCTGTATCTCTTATGCATCACGAACTAGAGCGGGCAGAACTTGTTACTGTTTTTAAGAGATAAAAGTTTTGACTTGTTAACAAAATTTGTAGTTAATAACAAAACCTACAAAAGCTCTATACATCATGTTGCGGAATGCTGTTGAAGAAAAAAGTTAGAGGCAAATGAATGTAAATGAATGCACGAAAGGAATGCAAATGATTTTCCATACCTGGTCTAGAGTACTTTTTTAAAAGGTCCTAAGTAACAAATGTAAGCAAATCGAGATAATCGATGCATACTATTACTCTTATTGGAGGCGAACCAGCCCAAGGCTGAAAGCCTCCCTAATAAAGATAAATAATAATAATTACTCTTATATCATTGTGTTAGGTGTTAGGTACTCTATTCTGAAGTCTGTGAAAGGGAATTCAGATGACCAATGTAACACTAATTCATTATGTCATTGTGAAAAAATTAAAGGGTTGTGTCCTAGGCACGACCGCAAAATTGATGTTTGTGATGCATTTTTGACTATTATACTTATTATTATGAATAGGCGGGGCAGAACGTTTCTTTTGTGCAGAATTTGGAAAAAAGGATGGAGTTTGGATGTTTTTTTTTTTTTTTTTTTTGTAGTGATCCAGCAACTTGCTAAAACTCTACACTGGACCCCTTTTATTGGTAAATTTTGCTTCTATTAACCTCTATTTTAAATCAACACACAGACGTTCCTAGGCTATGGTGCCCGTTTGGTCACTGTTGTTTTTGTGCTGATCCAAATAGTTTTGATAATATAATTGCGCATTCTTGTTTTTTTAAAAGGTTGATTTTCGTCCCAGTCTTATCTTCTGTCGTCACTTATTTTGTCATTTTGTCTTGTGTATTAACCCCCACTTGTCTTGTTTATTGTGTCAACTTGTGTCTATTGTCCTTCCCCATCTGTTACTCTGTCATGACTAATAGTAATATCAATTACGGGATAATATGGTTATTTCTCGATTACTTTTTCAAAGGGAAGCACCAGCTCCTGCAAACAATGCATCCGATCGTCGATCCGGCGCAACCGGCAGCTCGCACACGCTTATCAACACCACCAGCAGGTAGTGGAAAATTTCCCCTATCTGATGATAGTGCCAGCACGCGCGGGCGAGCCACCAGTTACGCCAAATCGACGACCAAACGCACCGCCTACAAAAGCCGATACGCATCCTTGAAAAAGTTATCGAGATTTCTACTAATTAATGAATTATAGACAATTACCTCTCATGATCCTTGGCTCTGATTTTAACTTACCACTTTTTGATTATTTATCAAATAACTCTCCCAGAATATATAACTCCCCGATGCTTTGTTGGTTTCTGGTCTCATTTGGATTGGTCCTGAATTTGTTTGACATCCTGTTCGAAGTAATTCTTTGAGTTCCAGCTTGTACGTGTCTCACGTCATATGATTCGCCATTTATAAAGATAATGGGTTAAAAGGGAGTAAAACATACATAAAGGTAGATTAGTATTAGTTGTACTTGATCCAAACAATAGAAAGAAGCATAGATGACTTAGTAGAAAAATAAAACTAATAAATAACTAAAAGTGCAATGGATAAGTGTTAGTTCCGGGATCATTTTAGTGTTAGTAGTTATGTTAGTTTTGATCCGTATTCAGCCCTGCTGGCCCCTCAAGCACTATTTGCAGCAATTGTGATAAGATTATGCGACACTGCTACTACTACTATGTTAGATGTATGACTTGTCAATTTTCGCAACGCAATGTCTTTCAATAAATCACTCAATCAATTTGATGTTTGAAAATTTGCTCAAAAGGGCTTTGTTGACACATCATACCTTACCGAAAACTAAAGCACAATAATCCTAATTCTTATTTCAAACCTATCAACATATTTAACACATCTTTCCTAAAATTTCACTTGTTCGTAAGCGCCTGGTTGAAGATATGACTTTCGCTATTGACATTGTCTGTAATTAACAAATACACTAAATAGGAAGATTTATTATACAACTTCATAGGCTAGTCGCCTCCCTAAGCGGACCCCCCGCGTCCTATCTCTTATGTTAATTAGCTTTCTGAATTCTATAATTGAAGTTTATTTAATAAATAACTGAAATCTCTAATCTACCTACATAGCCCATGCTTTTAAACTACAATTTAACGTGTTTCAAGTACTTCTGGCTTTTACATATCTTATCTTATATCTTTGTTCGTCCCAGATGACACCTTCAAGTGACTAAAATGCTTCACTTTGAAGTTAGTTTCCAAGCTAATTTTAAATTGTATATTGTATAGGGTAAATGTTCCAACTACGCTCTCACATTTCCACTATGTGGCACCACAAAAATACATATGGGCATGTCACAATAGAAGCACACCACAGTGGAAATCCCGAGCCATAGTTCAAACACTTATCCCAAATCAAAATGAAGCACATATAAGATTAGTTACAATACCATGTACAAAAATGATGTTTAACATTGTTTCCTGAGTAATACCTCAATGAAAACAACAATGAAAGCTTGTCACGCAAATAGAAGGAGCACTGTTGGGCACTTTCTGAAATATTTCAATAGTATAATTCCCTTGCAAACCCAAATAAATCTATATCTGCGTAAAAAATAAATAAAATAAGAGTGATTTGCGGCAAAACCCGCCAGTATCACACCCAACGTCAGTGCCTATACGTAAGCGTACTACGACGCGGCTCTCAATAAAAGGAGTAACAAGTGTGATACTATCACTGCTAGACTAGATCTTTGGTTCTCTCATGCAGCGGTTTATCAGAGAGGGGAAGCTTAGTAATCCCCATCGCCTGCCCATGTCGTCATTCTATCGCGGCATGAGCCAGCAACGCCGACCATAAACCTACCGTCTCCAACACTCCAGTATAAAGCATGAAATTAAGCCCGCCCACCAACAGCAAGGTGCAAAAACTAGCCAAGGGGAGGGGGAAAAAAGGATGGAGTTTGGATGTTAATATAATTTTATATATAGAGGTACCAGATATGTTTTACAGTCAGTAAGTCTCCTCTTAAGCAATTTTTTTTTTGAAAATGTTGGCTCCCCGAGCAGGAACCGATAGCTAATCGATAACAAATGAATATCTTAATGTGGTATGATACCAGTATTTGGTATGCTTGTGGTATAAAACCTTGTTTTGATATTATTCAGTTATCGAAATATTTTGTACAATACCAAATAAATACCAAAATAACAAAATGTGATCTTTCAGTTTGTAGACAATAACACCTAAAAGAGTTATTGAATTGGTATTAGAAAACCTTCCAAATAACAAACTATGGTATTCTGGCATCTAAAAAAGTGTCTGTTATCCGTTTGTTATTGTAATAACTAAATTATTTATAAGTTCGTTATTCGTAGAACATTTTTTAGGTATTATTTTTGGTATTTTACCTCTTATGTCAGCCTCGTCAATACCATATTTAGGTTGCCAGTTATGCTATTTTCATACCTGAATTTGGTATCAATAAGGTATTTTCTCCTGCTCGGGTCTGCATGTAAAAAATTAATTGTTTTTACTAATAATTGTGGTTTGCTTAAAATTTATTTCCCGGAAAAAATGATCGTCAAAGTCCATGTCTTTATCGGGTTATTGTTAAGGGGTGAGGGGGGAGGTTGTTGTAAAGGGGGAGGTGGTTTTACATGCATACTTTTTCAAGTCTCACCTTTAGTCGCTGACTTGGTCCTGCTTGCTGCCACGCCGTCCGAAGCGGTAATGAGCAGAGGCATTTTGCCATTTAAATGATCTTTATTTCTTGTGATTGTGTGGTTTACATGTATGAATTTGTTAAGTGACACAGATGCGTCTTTTCAACTTTGGTACATTTGAGATTTTAATTATTATTTACAGTTCCTAGTCCTATCAGGCCTATTTTAAAGTATGACCACCTTGGTGGGATTGGTTTGATTATGAGCAGAGGCAGGAGAGCAACGCTCATTTATATCTTTTCAGGTTTAAGCAGAATGATGTGCAACCAAGTGGTATTCGTTTATGATGACTGGGTTTGGGGAAAACGTTTAGTTCATGAAAACAGTGACCAAAATTATCATTTGGGCATTTTACAACAGTCTTTTGATTAAAAATTGGAAAATCATTTCAAAAGATTCGTTAAGTAATATCCTATCGATTGGCGTATTTGGATTTTAATTTCATCTATAAATGACAAAGTTACAAGCGTTCAAAACCTAACACTATTTCACCACACATATGTTTTGATTTGTATCCCAGTATAAAGGGTGTCCACGATGAAATTGCCACACTATGAAATTGCTCTAACTTTTTAACCGTTGGGTAGAATTTAATGAAAATTTGGGTGGATTTAGTTCATAGTGCATTATTTACATCCTGCAAGTTTTAAAGTCCTGTGATCAAAACTCGCGGAAATGGAGTCGAAAGAACAGCTCGTGCGTGATAAAATCTTGCGCATTCATCACGAGAACAAGGATCTCTCGCATCGTTCCATCGCTAAAACGTTGGGAATCGCGAATTCCACGGTGTCGCGAGTGATTAAGCGGTTCGAGGAACGGTTGACCACCGATCGGAAGCCCAGAAGTGAAGGAAAAAGTATTCCGTACAACACCAAAAATCACAACCGCCTAGTTGGGGCCTTCAACCGAAATCCGAACGCCTCCGTTAGGGATGTGGCTAAGAAGCTGCACCTAAGCCGAAATTTTGTCCAGAAGGCCAAAACTAAGGCTGGGCTTCGAACGTTCAAGGTACAAAAGGCCCCTAATCGCGACGAGAAGCAGAACAAGTCCGCCAAAACCCGTGCCAGGAAGTTGTACCTCAACATGCTGACGAAAGTTGAATGCTGCATCATGGACGACGAATCATATGTGAAGGCCGACTTCAAACAGATCCCCGGCAACCTATTTTTCACGGCCAAGGATAAGTTCAGCGTTCCGAAGCATGTCCGCACTCAGAAGATGTCCAAATTTGCGAAGAAATTCCAAGCCATCTGCACGTGCGGGAAGCGGAGTGCACCTTTCGTGACCCAGAACACGATGAACGGACAGGTGTACATAAAAGAGTGCCTCCAGAAGCGGCTGCTTCCTCTCCTGAAGGCCCACAACGTCCCAACAATCTTCTGGCCGGATTTGGCCTCATGCCACTACTTCAAGGACGTGCTGAAGTGGTATGCGGACAATAAGGTCAATTTCGTGCCGAAAATGTTCAACCCTCCCAACACTCCGGAGCTCCGCCCCATCGAGAAGTACTGGCGATTATGAAGCAGCACCTTCTTAAACGACCTAAGGTAGTGAAGTCAGTCGAGGAACTGAAGAAAGTATGGGTTTACATGCAAAAAACGGTTGATTCACAGGTTGTGCAGAATCTTATGGCCGGGGTTAAGGCCAAGGTGCGGGCATTTGCGTATGGACTGTAAATAAAATACGAATAAAATGGTAAAATGAAGTTTAATAGTTATTTCTCAATCCCTGAAAATATGATGGCAATCGGATGAAAACTCGAATTTTGCGAATCAATTTTGTGTGTGGCAATTTCATCGTGGACACCCTTTAGTCGACAAAGACGTAGTTCTACGTCAAAACATCCAATAGAACATGTCCGAAGGACAACTTGACTAGTCAAAGCAACGTATGGTATTATTTTGTCATATTGTATTACGTAATTCAAAATAAAAGTATGATTTTACCATTCCTGCTGAATATTCACCGTTATAATTCAGTGACTTCGGCAAAAATAGTCGTTTAAATACGTTTATTGTTTCAAAACAGTTTAAAAAATACTGTCGAACTTCAACTCCTGAACTCCTAGAACTCATGATAATTTCAGGAGAAAATTTCAAAGGGCATTGTGAGTGTAATTTCATGAAGTTTGTGGGTGAAAACGAAGTCCTTTTTTTGAGAATTACAATTAAATCTAAGAATAACTCCAGGAAATCAACACATGAATTCTGAAAAGAATTCCAGGAGAGTTTTCCAAACAAATTGTGAGATGAAATCTAAGGAATTTATGAGAAGAATTGTAAATAAATTCTTAGGAGACTTTCAATGTGAGTAAATTCCAAGGGAAGGAAGGAGATTCAAGAAGCAATCTGAAATGAATTCAACTAAAATTCTTTTAATATGTCCAAAGGGTTTTTTACTGAGGAGAATTTCAAGGAAAATAGTTCCAAAGAAATTTTGAGTATTCTAAGTATATCCTGGTGAAGTTTATTAGAAAGCGTTCCAAGTGAATTTTTAGAATAATTCCATGAGACTTTCGGGAGAATACAAAGCAAATGCTAAGGAGAACTCCAATTGAATTTTCATGAGAAATCTCCGTTGAATATGGAATAGACTATTCTGAAGTTTTCAGAATTACTTGAAAGATCCTAAAATTTGCATGAAGTTAATTAAACTTACTTGAAGTTCTTCTGTAGTTTGATAAACTAGCCTGATGCTCACAATACTTCTGTTAATTTTTTTAAACTTCCTCAAACTTTTGCGGACTTCCTAAAGTTTCATCAATTTACCAAACTATCACCGTTCTTCTCTAACACTTTCTATAATTTCTTTAATATTAAAGGAACTGCTCTGAGGTTCTCTGTCCTTTCCTGAAGTTCTCGAAACTTCTCTAAAGTTTATGCAGTTCTCATGAAGCTTATTTTACTGCCCTGAATTTATTTGAACTGTCCTAAAAATTATTAAACTGAACTTATGCGAAGACCTCAACAATTTTTTTTAAGTTCTCAATATCTGGTAAAACTTTAAAATTTCACACTATTTTTCTGAAGCTAATTGAACTGAACTCCCCTTGAATTTTCCCCTATTTTTGGAGCTTACTAAACTTATTTGAAATCCCGCATTTTGCTGATGGTCATGAACGTTCTCGGATCTTCCATGCTTGCAATTACCACTCATACATAGGATTTCCAGTGAAAACTAGATGTATGAGTACTTATTGCTAGACAGCCTATATTACATGATATAAGCCATAGTCTGTACAAGGTATTAAGTTCCATAGGTTTCTACGAAATTTTCGAAATGTTTCTGAAGATCTCGGTACTTCTGTGAAATTTTCGAAGCTTTTCTAAAAATTCTGGAACTTATTTAAGTACCCACAATTTGCTTGGAATCAATTGAAGTTCATTGGACTGCCCTTAAATTATTGACACTAATTCAAAACTTCTTCAATAGTCTAGATTTTCCTGGCGTTATTAACACTGCCAAAGGGTTTCTGACTTTCCTTAAGTTCTCTAGACTGTCCTGAATTTCTCAGCATTTATTATAAGAACCAAAAAATTTACTGAAATTAATTGAATTGCCTTGAAGTTTCCACAATTTTCCTTATGTTTTTTAAATGTATAAAAACACACGGAGCTTTGCCTTAAATCACTTATTTTCCCAGTTCTTACATCTAGATAGAGCTGTAATTAGGGCGTAACAGCTTTTGTAAACAACGACTTTCATCGATTATTTCTAGGAATTCCAGGCACGTCCACGCAGACCAATCTAACCATCGGATAGGGGAAAGTCTTTCCCTACCCGATGAGAATGTTGGTTTGTGTGGGCGAGCCTTGAATTTCTATAAATAACCCACGGAGATGAACTAGCCTACGGCTAAAAATCTCCTAAATAGAGGAAAAAAATATAAATCACCAAGAGAAGTCATTGTTTACAAAAGTTGTTAGGCCCTAATTCCAGCTCTATCTTGATATGGAAATCCCCTAAGCTTTGTATACTTAGCTGAGGATCTCTAAATTTGTTTAATCTTCCGGGAAATCCTTTTAAGTCGCTGCAAATTTCCTTAAGTTATCTGATCGTCCTCGAAGTGCTCAAAACTTCGCTAAATATCTAAAAATATCAAAATTTCTTAGAAGTTATCTGGAATTCCTTGAAGATATCGGTGTTTGCTGAAAGTTCTCACATTTTTTTTTAATAAGTGGAACTTCATTGATGTTCTACAATCAACTTAACTAAATTTCCGCAAATTTTAGAATTTTTAGAAATTGTCATGATACTCTTAAAATACTCTCACATTTTCTGCATGACCGTATAATTTTTATTGCGATCCGCGATTACTAACTTAGTTAACGATCCTGCGCACCTCCAGGGGTGCAAAGAGCCTTTGTGAAAGATTTCCATCCTGGGCGATTACTAGCTTTGGCCTTGACCTGTGCCCAAGTCAAATTCCCAAGTCAACGTTCTTAATTTCACTGTTTAGGCTCCGCCGCCACGAGCCTCTGGGTCTGCCTCCGCTGCGATGTCCTGCTGGATTCCAGTCCAGTGGCCGACCCACCTCCACTCCCGTTCACGAATTTCTGTCTCTATCGGCTTCTGATGGCACAAACGATGAAGCTCGGAATTTGAGATCCAATTGTGGGGCCATCAGGCACGAGTTATGTACCGCACACCTGCAGCTTCTGAGTGTTCTCCGCTGATACACACCATGTTTCACTGGCGGATAACAGCACAGACTTCACGTTCGAGTTAAAAATTCGGATTTTGGTGTGTCGACTGATCTGATTCGCTCTCCAGACATTTCGCAAACTGGCAAAAGCAGCCCTCGCCTTCTTAATCCGTGCACCTATGTCGCTATTGGTGCCGCCGTCCGACGCTATCTGACTGCCAAGATATTGGAAGCTTTCGACTTTCTCCACTGCCTGCCCAGCTACCGAGAAATTGGAACGGTTTTCCGTGTTGACATGCAACGATTTGGTCTTGTTGACGTTGATGGTTAGACCTGCTTCAGAGGAGCGTTCCACAAGGTCGTCGAGCTTACTCTGCATGTCAACATCATCAGCCAAATCTAAGTCGTTGAGATGCTCCATACTAATAGGCTGCCACAGCAACCCACGGTTCGGTACACGGTCAACGACTCCAACCATGATCTCGTCGATTACGATGAGGAACAGTAGCGGTGATAATATACATCCTTGCCTCACACCCGCGATTACCCGAATCGGGTCAGACAAAGCTCCGTTGTGCAACACTCTGCATGAGAAAGCCTCGTACTGCGCTTCGATGAGGTTGACGATCTTATCAGGGACTCCCTTGCGTATCAGAGCGCCCCACCAGTTTTCGTGGTTTCGTCGGTCGAAAGTTTTTTCGTAGTCAATAAATACCAAGTACAGGGACTCTTGGAACTCACTGACCTGCTCCAAGATGATGCGGAGCGTGGCAATATGGTCCACACAGGATCTTCCAGCACGGAATCCTGCCTGCTGTCGTCGGAGAGTTGCGTCGATCTTCTCCTGTATCCGATTGAGGATAACTTTACACAGAACTTTGAGAACAATACACAGTGACATGATGCCTCGCTAGTTGTCGCATACAGTTGGATCCCCCTTCTTGGGGACTTTTAGCAAGACGCCCTGCATCCAGTCGGCCGGAAAAGTCGCGGTGTCCCAGATGTTGACGAATAGTTGATGCAACATTTGTGAGGATAGCATGGGGTCAGCTTTGAGCATCTCTGCTGATATGCGATCGACGCCCGGGGCTTTGCTGAACTTCATACTTCGGATGGCTGCTTCTATCTCCTGCAATGATGGAGCTTCAGTGTTGACGCGAGTAACGCTGAAGCACCCTTGGCGGATCATGCCGAGATGTTGATGGTTGGTTGACCGTTGAAACTTCGAGAAGTTGTTCAAAGTGCTCAAACCAACGTTTCAACTGGTCAGTGGGGCCGGTGAGCAACTGTCCAGTCACGTCTTTCACAGGCATCCTTGGAATCATCCTTGCCCCGCTCAGGCGTCGTGAAACATCATAGAGGAGGCGGATATCGCCCGTTGCTGCGGATTTCTCCCCTTCATCAGCCAGGGAGTCCACCCACGCTCGCTTGTCCCGTATATGTACAGGAACGCTTAACTTCCCTCTCTAAAGCCGAATACCGCTAACGGGCCTTGTTCTTGGCTCCTCGGGTCCTTGCTCGCTCTATCACGGCTTTTGCTTCTCTCCGCTCTTCGATCTTCCTCCAGGTTTTATCGGTGATCCACTCCTTCATCTGAGTGCGCAGCTCACCCAGGTTGTTCTCGCTTGTTTAAATAAAGGCATTCTTGATGCTCGTCCACTGTTCTTCTACGCTGCTACCTTCCGGAATATTAGCTGCGCGAGCCTCGAGTTCTTCGACGAACAATCTCTTCCTTGCTGGGTCTTCCAATCGGCGTATGTTAAATCGCCGCCCGAGTCTCTCCTCCCGCCGTTGAACCCGCGCAATGCGTAGGCGGATCTCACCGACCAGGAGATGATGATCAGACGTGATGTCAGCGCTGCGTTTATTCCGAACATCAAGAAGGCTCCGTCTCTATTTTCGGCTGATGCAGATGTGGTCGATTTGGTTCTTTGAATATCCATCACGGGAGACCCATGTGATTTTATGCACTGGGCGATGGGGGAAGAGCGAACCCCCGATCACCATGTCGTTGTTGCCACAAAACTCTGCAAGCAGCTCGCCGTTTTCGCTCATATCTCCAAGACCTCCAAGGCGTCCCATAATGCGCTCATATTCCGAGTTGTCGGAGCCGATCTTCGCATCATCGGTTGGCGCATAACATTGGATTATGGTAAGGTTTCGGACCCGTGTTCTGAATCTGGCAACGATTATTCTATCATTGATAGGTTCCCACTTGATGAGCGCAGCCTGTGCTTGGGTGCTAAGCAGAAAGCCAACTCCACGATGTCGCGGAGCGTTTTCACCTCGCATACCAGAATATAAAAGTACCTGTCTCGAAGGCGTCAGTACATTCCATGTTCTAATTCTTGTCCGCTGTTTAGCGCTAAAAGTCGTTGCCATAAAATCAGTTCGTAATCTTTCACCATAGGTTTCTGTAACAATTTAAAGGTTTCCGCTCCACCATTCACCATTTCTTTTCACCGATCACCATTTCCAGGGCGATCCGCGATTGCGATAGGAAATTTCCTGAGTTTCTCGAAACTTCTTTAAGGTTTCTGCAATTTCCTTAAGATTATTTGAGCTGCCCTATGATTCCCTGAAGCTCTCAATTTTATTGGAGATCTCGGTTCTGGTCTGAAATAAATGGAATTATCATAAACACCTTTAAACTTCCCTGCAATTCTCTGGACTTCTATGAAGTTCCTGAAATATTTCTTAAGTTTTTATAAATTCTCTGAAGGTCTCAGTACTTTTCCTGGAATTCTAGGAACGTCTTAACAATCCTCGATTTTTTTTTCAGCGCATCATGGAACAATCTTTAAACTGCTCCAAAAGTATGGTCTAAGGTTACGAGAACTGCCCTTAAGATCCTTGAAATTCTTCAAAGATCTCTAGATCTAGCTTTTCTGAAGTACTTTAGATCTAAAAAAATTCCACCATTTTTCTCAAGTTATCTATATTTCTGAAGTTCCCTTCGGAAGCTAATAGAACTGCTTTGAGGTTCTAAAAGCTTCCAGTAAGTTTCTCGCATTTTCAGGATGTCAAGTTCCTTTATGTTCCCGCAGTTTGTTTATGAAACTTGACTGAAATTCACAGAATTTCCTATAATTCCTCAAAACTTATGTGAAGTTTCTACAATTGTTGTGAACTTAATGGGAGTTCACTAAAAATCATTAAGTTAATTACAAAATTGCAATAAATCTTTTTTATCCTTGATTGTAACACTTTGAAAATTTTCAATATCATGAATCATGGAGTACGAAGCTTCAAGGCATTAAATGTTTTGAGAACATAGATCACTTACTTAAATTAAGTAAGTGTTAAACTGATTCTTTTAAACTGATTGTCATGTCTTAAAAACGATTGCGTTAATTGGTGTTGTTGTTGTTTTAATAAAAGAAAAAAACACATTTTTAACGCATTTAAAACCTGGAAAACTCATGGAATTTTATTTAGCCAAATGACTAAACACCCTGTAGATAGAAAACGACGTCAATAAGCTCTATAGAAGCACAACACCTTCGAGTTGTTCAAAAATTAGAACAAACTGCAGGCATGTGATCCTACACACTACAAGAAGAATCAACAATCTTGAAATAAATTCACGCTTAAAATGTTGAAAATATAGTGACTGATTACTAGAAAAAAGAGACTTTAGTGACATGGCCTTAAAAAAGGAAACTTTTTAGGGACTTAGTTTGTTCCAATCAAATTCCCGGTAGTTTTCGATCCCCGGTTAATTCCCGGTTTTTCCGGTTAAGTGGCCACCCCGTTTGACGCCCAGATGGCATCCATCGATACTCGACCGATAAAAATGTGTAAGTGGATCTCAATGACTACAAACAAGGCAAGTAGCAACCCCGTATCAGGTGATAAGAAAATCGATCGGACATGATGCACAACAGATAAGGTCTTATCAAAACAGAGCTCAGTTTAACCAGTCTTTTGTTTTAACCGTTCGAGGATAAATCCAAAAGGTCGTTCTATTTCGTGGAATGTTCCGTCGGATAGACAACATTCGAGAATGTTTCTTATCACTCTAGCCTTATCGGATGGGAGTACAATGTTCATAAGTCGTCAGCAAAAACAGCCTAACTTTCGTTTGTCCGCTCCGCACCCAATGGAAACCGATTTTCCCCCCCAAGCGCTTGACAGTTATTCAAGTCTTCCAACTCGCACAAGCCGAACCGCAGCAAATCCACAAATTGCTTTTGATTTCTGTATCATTTCGCAGCATGTAGAAAACGCGAACCACATCCGCTCTGCAGCTTTGCACGAACAAACACACCTACCACTGCATAGTAACTATTACCAGTTGAGTGATAAATTATGACTTTTCTCCGCTGGCGCTTTTCCATCTTGCATGATTCGAGATCCCAGATGCAATATTGCATTACAACTACTAGGTAGCTAGGCAGGTAGGTAACTGCGGCGACTGCATCGCTGTGCTGCGCAGAAGGGTCACGAAACGAAGCGATTACTACAGCAGCGGAGTGAAACATAATCTCACTTTCTTCGCGGATTGCATGGCGACTGACCGGCGCTCCGTAGAAAGTCGTTGACCATTCTAGGGGGCTACTTCAACGCAGGGGCGTAGCCACGACGGTAAGGGCATCCGTAGGTTCAAATCTCCATAGAAATACTTTGTTTGATTAACTTGTTGCCGTCAATCTATTGTGGACAGACGAAATGCTCCAGTGGCATGTCGGTTCGTCAAAGGTTTCCGTTCGCAACTCTTCTTGTTACACACTTATTCTTAATTAACCTTTTTTATTTCTGGGCTTAAAATCCCGGTCTTATCTGGATGCTAGAAGTCAAAACTTCAAACCAATTCGAAATCGATTCAACTGCATAAATCTAGTTTCTTTGATTTCCAGTGAACTGAACTAGGAGTTCATCTCCTCCTTGCTAAGCCTCTGACGCTAACGTTCACACTTAACAGCCAGTATTATGAACCTCAATCGCCGACGCCCAAGTTTCTTGTTAGTGAAGAGAAAGAGAAATGCCTTTATCTTTTAATAAGACGCCATAATCACGTCGTGTGTAGTACTGCATCCATAAGATAGCCTCAGCTGTATCGCTGTCAGCTTTTGCAATACTCTTGCATGTGTACCCATGTCGTTGGTCAGTTAGCTTGCAGGCAGGTGCTCTAGTATGTAGGTACTCTCATAATGCATAATTAATAGCGCAGCAGAAGGATCGCCACCGGCTAGAACCGGAGATCCACCACTTTTCTCAAAGCCAGCGCGCCAAGAGCAAATTTCTGATGTTTTCATTGATTGATGATGGACGACGGGGCAGTGCACACATCCGCTCCAAACTATAACTGACGACGGTGTGGTACCTACATAGAAATATAATATTACAAAGTAGATCCAATTTATGGGTTGTTGAACGTTGACGGTTAACGGCGACCTGAAAAGATTCAATTCTTCCGTCTAGGAGGATCCGTTGAATCGTATATCTGATTCATTGCTCGCATATGGAGATAACAACCTGTGCTTGACGCCGTACCATATTCAACAACAAACTAAACAATTTTATCTCGCTCGTGTAAACAGTACCAATCGTAACAACCAAGGGATTCGGTTGATGATGTGTTACAATTACAATAAACCTAGGTACGAATGATCGTATCGTCATTATCACCATCATCAACGCGCAATAGTTGCCTATATAACGAGTAATTCAAAGCACAATTCCGACTAAACAGTCACCGTTTGTATCTTCATCCTATTAGTATTGGCATCAATTAGAATCGACATTTTCCAGCGATGATTAACTACGTACGGCGTAGATGAAAAAGCCCCCGCTATCACGGTAGTAAGTGTGTTGTTTTATCGTCCCCACAATCAGAAATCAAGGCTTGATAATAACTTCACGATCGCCGTGAATCATAGGCGATGAATTGCACATCATTAAATAATCGTCCGTTAAGGTGTTCTAGAAAAACCCAAAAATTCTACTCACCCTTATGAAGCGGAACGACGTTTCCGGTTCCTTTGCCTTCTCCTTCCCGTCCATCTTTGACCGCGGTGGTTCCACCACCAACAGCAATTAAGGTATCGCTGGCTCTCGCCTTCCACAAATGGATTCTTATCAATTCAAACGACAAACGGCTTATCCTTGCCAAAGCCTCTTCTCTTTCTAAGCTCCTCGGCCTTAGTTATTTTCGTCGTTCTCTAATTTGCACTCACGTTACACTGCCAAAACACCAGACACACTTCTTCCTACCGTGAAGGAATCACTTGCCACAATCACATTCCATCGATTTCTTTGCCACACAATATTTTTTCTTCACTTATACCCGGTTTCCTTTCGTTCGGAACTTTGCACTTATTACTTCCTCCGACGGCCTCGGGCTATTCCGCTTCTTTTCTTCTAAACTTTTATGCTTCTCCTTTTCCGCATAATAACAATCCAGCCTACACTAACTACTGACTGGTGCTATTCAATGACACCCTGCAGCCCGACGAAAACAAAAATCACAAATTCTGTTCGGGTTTCTTCCGGATCTTCTCCTCCCTTTTCTGTCACTTTTCGTTCTTCGCTCGCTTCCAGGTACAAACCATCAACCAACTCACCAACCGCACGAGCCCAAGAATCTCGTGTGTGTGGGCGTAATTGTTGCCTATTATACGACGATCAAAAACTCCAACGGCGGTTACTCCCCGTTTTCCATTCAAAAAGCGCAAAATTCTGACTCATGAATCACCCTCACTTAACTCACATAGGAACACGCACCGTCGGATTGGGTCTCACTATTGTTTCCTTTCGACGATCGCGTGAGTGTCATTCAAAAATGTCACACACCTTCGCACGAAACGTTCTTCTCCATTCAATAAAAATAAAATAAAAATGCCACGACCAAATCAAAGTTGGCGTTGATTGGAAACCGTTTTTATCTCGAGCTTGATTTTCAGCGGGCCGCACGTCACAGCAGATATATTTCTCCGCACCACACGGGCCAACGACAAAGCGATCGCGTCAAAATACAAATCGGTACTGACTGACTCGTTCCATCCAGCGACTTGGAGGCGAGAATGCCGACGTCGAGATAAAATTTATCGTTGTTCGTTGGTGGTTGGTTGTCGGTGCGGGGTAGCAGCGTCCGTAGGGTAGGACTGTAGAGGACCCAAACCCAAACAAGCATGGTTTGTTCGTCTCGGTTTCGGTTTGTTTTCGCACCGTGTTCGTTCGTCAGCTCGTTGGGTGCGGAAATGGGGTGCAGGTGGGTGGAGGTAAGCAGCAGGTGATTGTGTGGGTGTAGCGACACTAGCGAAGCTCCGCGGTTGGTGATGGAAGACAGCGTGAACGTAATGCTGGTTGCGGAAATCTAGGCGAATGGCATTGATCTGAAAATGTACAATAGTAGAGCATTACCACGCATTGGTTATTACCATAGTGACCAGCAAATCTCGATTAGCAATTCCCCGGTTGTGCGATGTACACTGCAATAAAAGTTCACTTAATATTCACCTGAAAAAGTACATAGATATTTTCCATCGTACTCTTCAGGTGAAAATTACGTTTTTTGCGAATGAAAATCTGTTCCATGTGATTCATATAGAAATCAAGTGATTTTCACGTAAATTTTATCGAACGTTCCGATGATCTACACATAGGTTTCACTTAATAGCTACGTGAATTTTAAAGTAAATGTAACTGGATTTTATAGTAATATTCAAGTGCAAAGGTGGTAGATTTAATTTTAATTTCGGTTTATTATTTTATTGAATTTATCATAAACAATGCATTCTAGTTCAAACAGCAAAAAAAAACAACACAATTCACTGATTTGCGATGTTGTTCAATTTCAGATAAAGTCCCTAAATTTAATTTATTTTTTTACTAATAAAAAAACATTGTAATCTAAATTACAATTCAACTCTATCTCATAGATTTTCATTTTCATTAATCATTTTCTGTATGAAATAGTAGGAACAGGAAATTAAGTATTGATGTATTGACATCTTCAAATTTCGATTACAAACGTTTCTTTTTTTAACCTCCATTTGACTTCCGTTTGTCGAAATAAATCTTGAATCATATCGATTGAGATTGTGAGGAGCTCAATCAATCCGATTCCGCATTCTGCAATTTAATTTAGGATTTAATAAATAAGGATTAAATTATTAATATTAAACTCACGCTTAGAAAACTTCAAGTAGACGATCTAGGGATTGTCCACATATTTGCTATTGTCGCCATATTGAACTTATGAATAAGCAAAGAGCACTAAAAAGAAATCTCATTCGTAAAACCTACGTGAATTTCACATAACTTTCACCAGTATGACACTTCAACTCGACCAGTCAATCCAGTTGAATTCATTACCATGCCATTGAATATTAAGTTTAGCAAGTAATTCGTACTGTATTACTATCTTTAGGAAGTTACCTGAATTTTCAGGGGAAATTTACGTTTCTCGTTGGTTCAGTGTACATTTAAATCAATCATAAAACCTAATGCGATTAAACCGATAAGATTACTAGGTTTTAGTCATTACTAATGAGACAGCATTGTTTAAATTTAGTTCTCCGTACGAAGTTTTCAAAATTTGTCTTTGCAAATTTACTCAAAAATTTACAGGATTTTAGTTGATTGTTCTCAAGCATTTCCCTTCTCAGAATTCTTCTAAAATATATTTGAGATTCTTTCCGGGAGTCCCTTAATTTTTTTTTACAACAGTCCAGAAATTCTTTGCAGAACACTCCAAAAAATTCATGAAACTAGTCAATAGATTCTCTTTGAATTTTAATTTTTCCGTTCCTTCCGGTTTTTTAATTGGCTTGATTTCTTCTTAGTTTCTAAATTCCCACCCGCATAAATCACAACCATACGATTACCACATTGAAAATGGTTTATCTTCCTCCGAAAACCATAATGAGAAAGGTTTAGTCAACTTTAATCAAACCATACCTAGATAATGTTTTGACCATATTGATTAAGGTTTTCGAAGACCCAACCATACGAACAATGGGTGGTTAAGAACGTTCACCATACGAAATCTCGCTTTTTCCCATACATTTTTTGCAAATCAACTATAACCTTACCACATCAGAAAAGGTTCTTGTTGGATATGTGAAACTATTTCCATTAACTTTCGAATAAGGTAGTAAGGTTTAGAACCAACCATTGTTGTTAACTTCATGATATACTATGAAATGGTATAAATTACCATACTTATTGACGTTATAATAAATACTGTCGTAGCTTATCCGGAATACAGTCGTCATTGGTTCCCGCATAGAAAAATACCATTTCTAGAACAGTTCAAACTTCACTGACACCTTACTAGCTATGTTAACTTTACACAAAATAGTTTTGTTATGGTTTATGGAATGTAATAAACATTAAAGAAACACTACTTTCAACTGTTACAGTTTCTGGTATGTTCCAGCTAAATTTTGTTACGGTTGATCTACTACACTGAACTGTTACAAAACATTACGAATAAAAGTTGTAAACAACTTGTACAACACTTACATGTTTCGATTATGGTTGCTTTATGTTTTTACAATTGGTACAAACAGAAGAAAACGCTTTTGATTGAAACGGTGCTCGTGAGTTTATTGTGTTGTTTTGTTCGTTATTTTATTTTTAAAACCTTTGGTAATATTAGCTTAAAGTATAAAATATTTCTTAAAAGCACATGCATTTTTTACACAAATATTCAGTGCTAACAGCGGTTTACATGTGAAGGAGATTTCGATACTGGTGGCTCACATCATCCAAAAAGGAAATCGAAGCAGGTTCGTTTTGCCGGGGCCTTTTTATCTTCCATAAATGGAATGGAGTTTGTTTTGCAGGGCAAATTTATTTTTTTATTCATTTATATTAAGATCAATAAACATTAGACTGATGCAAAATTTGACTTTTTCGCTCCACAGTACTTAAATGGTTTCAAATCGGATCCTGATTAGCCTCCCAAAGTTACAACTCATTTGGTTAGAAACAGACTTCGCACAAGCCATTTGAAGTTTACATGTAAATTACTATGGGAAATCTCAACTTTTTGTTCATTTCCTTCTAGTCTTTTTCCATATTGAGCTGCGAAACAGTTCGATAGCCATTATTAAAGAAAATTTTCTCAGCTACAATTTTGCTGAAGATCGTTTCTATGTAAAACGAGACAGGAAAAAGTTATTAATTATTTAAGAGATTGGTAAACTTATGACATGATCAAGCAGCTGCTCTGTAGGCAACACTGTATTTTGCAGTGTGACATAGTAGCCATGATTTTTGTGTCCTATTCAACGCCCCAGAAACACCAATGTTGCCTGCTGAGCAGTTGATTGAGCATGATCATTAGACATCAGCGCATTGAACCATTGATAACTTTCGATCCTGGCATTTAATCAAAAAGTGGTCTTTGGCAAAATTGTAGCTGGGAAAATTTCCTAAAACTACAGTAGAAAGCTTTTGAAGCAGACCGATATGGTGAATTATTAGATAGACATGAACAAAAATCTTGGTTTTACCATAGTAATTCCCATACAAACTTCAAATGGTTTGTGCCATCTCAGTTTCTTACCAAAGGGGTTCAGATTTTGAGAGGTTAGTCAGGATCCGATTTGGAATCGTTTAAGTACTGTGGAGCGAAAAAGTCAAATTTTGCATCAGTCTAATGTTTATTGATCTTAATATAAATGAATAAAAAAATAAATTTGCCCTGCAAAACAAACTCCATTCCATTTCTGGAAGATAAAAAGGCCCCGGCAAAACGAACCTGCTTCGATTTCCTTTTTGGATGATGTGAGCCACCAGCATCGAAATCTCCTTCACATGTAAACCGCTGTTAGCACTGAATATTTGTGTAAAAAATGCATGTGCTTTTAAGAAATATTTTATACTTTAAGCTAATATTACCAAGGGTTTTAAAAATAAAATAACGAACAAAACAACACAATAAACTCACGAGCACCGTTTCAATCAAAAGCGTTTTCTTCTGTTTGTACCAATTGTAAAAACATAAAGCAACCATAATCGAAACATGTAAGTGTTGTACAAGTTGTTTACAACTTTTATTCGTAATGTTTTGTAACAGTTCAGTGTAGTAGATCAACCGTAACAAAATTTAGCTGGAACATACCAGAAACTGTAACAGTTGAAAGTAGTGTTTCTTTAATGTTTATTACATTCCATAAACCATAACAAAACTATTTTGTGTAAAGTTAACATAGCTAGTAAGGTGTCAGTGAAGTTTGAACTGTTCTAGAAATGGTATTTTTCTATGCGGGCATGCAATTCGTCTAAGAAATTGCCCTTCTAAATTTCTCCTCTAAATTCTACTGCAAATTCAATTGGGATTCTCCTTAAAATTGCCCTTGAACTTTTTTTTTAACTAGTTCGTTTATTTACTAGGCTCAGTCATGTGTGACACTTTGCGGAGCCAAAAATCAGTAACGTTTGAATTTACATTTTAAACAGCAGTAGTTCTAGATTAGTATTGGGAACCAATTACTTATAGCGGGCTCGAGGTTAATGGGTAACAATTTCGATTGGAAGGAGCTAGGTAGGAAACAGGTTTCTGAAGCCTCCTTCAGATACTACTCTCGGACGGTTGACCAAATCCTGGCTGGGCAGGGACAAGTAGCACAAAAACAGTAGGATAATAAGACTGGGACACAATGGCTGGAAAATGTGTGGAAAGGATATAGTTAATAGTTCCGTTAGAGTACGGCAGTGTGAAAATTGAATATAGATAGTAGAAAGCGAAAAAAGGTCAATTTTGAAGAAGGTACGAATCGGGCTGATCATCTCCTTTACCAATCTCCCCTGTTGGGAGGGATAATGTTGGGGTATCACGTTAGGGACGTACCTTCGATGTGCGGAAACAGTTCTATCGATTTCACACTCAAGTCGTCATCTGACGTAAGCATCTAGTCAATAGGTTTGGAAATTGCATCTCCAACAATGTAAATCGTTAACTTCACGCATGAAGTAATACAAACATGATTAGTTGAAGTACCTATATAGAAACTTTTTTTTACGTTGAATTACGTCTTTCGGCAACATATTGGGGGTGCAATTAAAAAAACCGAAAACGACCGCGTTACGAAAAGTTGTCAGGTTTTGACCACTTATTGCTCTGTCAATATCAGATGGATTTTAATTCTAAACAAGCCAATTGATTGGAAATTTTTCTACAAATTTCTGCTAAAATAAACGCTTTATCAATTTTCAATTGGTCACTATTGCAAATTACACAATTGTCCAGTTATCAAAATTATCACCGATTGTCTGCAAATAGCGCTTTCCCTAACACAGATTTCAAAATCGAATTCCATCCGGTCTCGCCGAACGGTCGGTCGTTAGCAGCAGTGCTTTCGACGCGTGGCGTTGAACATTGTTCTCCAGTACACAACGAACGCAGCCCACATGAGCGCCTATTCACCGAAGAAGGAGGGAGAAACCGCACCGCTACTGATCGGATTCAGTAGCTCTTCGTAAGTCGCTGTGGGTCATCTACCATCGATCCAAACAACATACAGCTCACCAGCCTCATCTGTGTTGAACACCCTAATAGCGTAAGTAATTACTCACATTGAATTGTTTATTTTGTTAGGACATTTTTTAAATCACAAATTTGGAGTAAAATCATATGCGAAAATCTTTGTGAAAATTTTATTTTTAGCTGAAACTACAAAAAAAAAGTTTCTGAAAATGCATACTTGTGCGTAAATGTAGGCAATTTATTTAAAAAATCACTGAAAATTCAACAAAATTCTCAATATTGAAAACATTTTATCGTATTTTTTTCAATGATTAAGATTCATTGAAACTTCATTCAACGAAAAATACCATTTTCAAGTGAAGGACAACAATCGTTGCAACCCTACGATCGTTTGTTTGAATGCTGATATTGAATGCTATTGAAGGTTTGTTGCAAGTTTTTTTTTTAAATAAATTTAAATTTAAGCAGTAAAACCTACAGTTTTTTCTCATGAGAAACTCGTCAAAGCAATCACTGGAGTCTCATGATGCAATGCTATCATGATTTCTCTACGACTGGATGACTTCCTTCAAATAACAACTGAAGTGCGGTAAAAAATCGGTAGAACTGTTTCAAACACACAGTTGGTACTTGAGCGGGTCGGTTTTCATCTCTTTTTGCCAGTTATGGCGGGGGGGACACCCCTCACCATCCCTCTCCAAAGGGGGAATTTGGTAAAGAGAGATGAAAAAACCGATTTGTACCTTCCTTAAAAGTTGTCCTAGCTCGCTTGTCTAATATCTATATACAATCTTCACACTGCCGTACTCTAACGGAACTATCAACTCTATGCTTTCATCTACCCCATCTATCGTATAAAAATTACCACTACAGTCTGTTATTTGAAATTAGCATCTTCAACTATGACTTTTTTTGCTGTTTTATTGGACTAAGTTGTCATTGTACCATTGTTGTACTTCCCGGTTGTAGTGACAACTCACAAGATCCGGCCAAAATGTCACCGGACCATCTGGACTGGATCTGACTGGTTGAAGGGCAAAATTCGCTTCTGGAGACATTCGGTTTTGTAAATTTCCGAGTTCCTCATTTTCTCAGTGAAGAAAATCTTTGTCTTCTGGCCGCAGCTGCAAATTCCCTGCCAGATCATATATTTGCGTGCGAATTTATCCGCTAAAACATATTTGAATCTACCAGGGACACTTCCTCGATCCTTCGCCATGTAAAATTTTGGTTCTGGTAGCTGTCCGAAGTCGGCCTTTACATAGGTTTCATCATCTATAAGTATGCACCCAACGGAATCGGTCAGCAGCTTTCGAGCACTGATTCTAGCTATAGTATTCTGCTTGAGTGATCGATTTGATTGCCTACCGGCGCGGTATGCCTGTAAGCCTTCGCGGTAGCGAATTCGCTGCACTGTACGGAATAAAGTTACTCAAATCGCGATCGGACATACCTGGGTTGTTTCTGATAGACCTCATGACTTTTCCATGGAGCTGACGGTTTACTTTGAGGCTTCCGATTCGTCGTCAAGGTTGCCCAGTACGTTTTGAGCACGCGCCATACGGTGTTTCCAGGAAAATTCAACACTCCAAGCTGGACGCGGACCACGATGGATTTTCCTGCGCACAATTTTTTTCTACGCTCTTCTTACATGGTGACTGTCTCCAAAACAAGAGCGTTTTACGAACTGAAAAAAAATCGCTGTTATTGTTGTTGTTGCCAGCAAATATACGTCAAAAGCTTCCGAAAACGTCCACTAGGAGCGCTGTAATGAGCAAAAGAGTTTGTTCCGTTACAAAATGGACCGTGGTTTAGTGTTAACTGTTCACCCTAATGAAAAAAATACCATACCCGAACGATAACCCAAATACCAGAACTATTCCACAAATGATTTGGATAATACCCTGAAACGTCGTTAAACAAAAAAAAAACATAAAAATAATCGTATTTTGACGTAGGACTACGTGTGATTTTTATATGGGGATACACTTTGTGAAAACTGAAAATGGAACATGTAACAAAATTATGAAAGATTTTGAACGTTAATAACTCAGCTGCCCCTGGACCAATTTCAATAATTTTATCACCAATCGATCAGAAATGTCCCTACACATCTGTTAAATTTAAGACTTTATCATTTTTTTTTTTCAAATGTCACTATTGAAAATTGTACGACACCCATTGCCGGCGAAAAGCGATTTCCCTAACACAGATTTCAAAGTTGAACTCCATTCGGTCTCACCAAACGGTGTTTATTCAATCACCGTGTGGTGAGTGGTGGTGTTCTCCAGTACACAACGAAAGGCTCCCCGCAAGCAGCTAGCTGTCAAGGCTGGCCTCAACCGTTGATCGGATTCAGTTCCAATCACCGTGTGTGGTGGTGTCCGGTCGGCGGCATCAGCAGCAGCCGCAGTGCTTTCGGTACGTGGTGTTGAACATTGTTCTCCAGTACACAACGAAAGGCTGCCTGCAAGCAGCGAACTGGAGCCCACATGAGCATCGATAGAAGGAGGAAGAAGCCGCACCGCTATTGATCGGAAGCAGTAGCTCTTCGTGAGTCGCTGTGGGCCATCTATGTCAAGCGCGTCATACTAAAGATTATAAACAGAGAGAACCCTGCACAAATTCCTATTCCTACACAAAACACAAGCTCCTGCTGCAGTTACAAAATAAGATTTATTATATAAGACCACAAGGTCCTACGTCACCATTGCGTACAGGGCTGTCTCTGGTAGTTTTTTGTCTTTCTTGTCATTCTTGCGTTTTTTCTCTCATGGCGGTTCCCCATCTCTTTTCTCCGAGCGTGGATTTCGGACTCCCTTCGGCGTCTCCTGTGCTTCAACATTTTTTTTTCACTTCCTCCGTGGCCTCTATCGATACAGTTTACGATACGACTCTAATCATCAGCGCTTTCTGTTTACGTTCGGCCACAGTCATGGCGGATTTAGTACCTCTCACTAGTTGCTGAATCCTAGTGTGGACATTGTTTTTATCCTTGATGAACTCATAAAGTTCATTGATCTTCTTTCTGACCTCCGTCATGTTGGTCCTCCCAAACTGCAGTCCTTGCTGTCCATCTTAGGTTGTGCTACTGCTGAAATACGGGGTGAATATCTAGCTCATTACAGACCTCACTCTACTTGGAGTTCTTGTTGTTCCCATTGGGGATTGCTATAACTAGAAATCGATGGTTAAATACTGGCGACCTCTGCAGTTTCTTTTTCCATAAATTATAAAGCTTTTGGTATCCCGTCTTTGGCTGCATGTTTCCAGAACCATTTTGACCGGGTTGTTGTCCGACATTCTAACTTCTAAAGACATGTCCAGCCCAGCGTAGTCTCTCAGCAGACATAAAAAACCATGGCTTTCTCAAATTTTCCACGCATATACCCCCGAACAGGACTAATTTTACAGTAGATTTTATTACCAATAGATTTCTGTTTTCATTTTCGGGATGTTCTCTATTCGGTGTTAACGCATAGTTCCTATCATTTTGTTTTCCGTGTTCGATGCCTGCGTTATTAAGTACATTTACTGCTGCAGCATTTTTATTCGTTCTTCAATTTGCCTTAAATTTTCTTTGTCCTAGATTCGAATGGTTTTGAGATACTTTAACCCAATAAATAAAATACAAGGAAACATGGACCAGGTACCGAATTGCTAAATGATTCTGTTTTTATGAGAAACCACTAAGTTTTCAAATTTTGTTTTGCTAATTGCTAAAATTTTGATGATTGATGAATGCTTTTTTTTGTTGATGAGTAAAAGCTACTGAAAGAGTCGAACACAAATACATCTAATTGCACATTTTGTTTTGTACGGTAAAAGCTTCTACTGTGAAACAAGAAAACCAAAAACTACAAATGCAAACCTTAAGTACTTCAATTCTGTTGCTCTAATCGATGCCATTCTACTAATGCTCGTTCTTCTTCGCTAAAAACTAAGTAAGTAAATGCGTTTAGTTTCACTAAACTAAAATTAGACTAAAATAGTAGTGGATTTTCCTACCGCTCGTTTGACCGACACGCAGAAGCTACAGTTTTCTGGCACACATTTTCACCGCTGCGGATAGTGGTGGATGGAATTTTGTGTTCAATAAAAAAGAAGGTAATAAATACTGTCGCACTCTACTTAGAAAACGTAAAATATCTAACCTCAAAATAGAAAGGTTGGACGGAATAAGAATCTTCTTACGTATCTCTTGTACAATTCATGCAAGGTGCCTACAAGAGAAGTAAAACGATTTCCCTTTTCTTTACCCTATAATACGTAGATAAAAAAAAAACCTTAGCGAACTGCAGCTTCCCTCGTCGTAAAAGTTAAAAACTGTGATGTAGCAAACAGTACGCATTTTAGCGTATAAAAGTGAAGGATAAGCAATAGGTAGTAAAATCAAAAAGTTGTTGTACAATATTCTTTGTCAGATCCAACATGTCTGGAGCCTC
Organism: Ochlerotatus camptorhynchus; assembly: GCF_037179485.1. Taxonomy (NCBI): domain Eukaryota; kingdom Metazoa; phylum Arthropoda; class Insecta; order Diptera; family Culicidae; genus Ochlerotatus; species Ochlerotatus camptorhynchus. The sequence continues at coordinate 2,774,731 of NW_027040557.1, read as the reverse complement.
GCACTCGTTCGCCTTCTTCCGCGCGCCAAGCAGAAAGGAATGCATCCATTTCAGTCACTAACCATTTTCGATTCGTTCCTGTATGTGTGTGTGTGTTTGTTTGTTTGTATTGCAGTCACGGGACGCACAAAATTTAATGACATTCGCCAACCTTGACTCCCGTGTGTTCTGCGTTTGTCTCACATTCAGTTAATCAATCGTCCTGTTATGTTAAAAACCGCTTCTTTTCCAAAGGAAATAATCTCATTTTAGCGTAAGTCAAAAGTCCAATTTGCGACTTGCGAGAGAAAAAAAAAAAACAGTCTGATATCGATTTAAGTGTCTGCGCTTTACATGATGCTTTAAGCAAGCTTTTGTTTTTAATGATAGAGTTGTTAAAAACGTGGTATAACTGAAACTTCCCACTATAACAGACAAACGTTCGTTCGATTCCCGTTCCCCCCGTTTGCGTCTTACCAATCGTCGTCGTCGTCGTCGTCGTCATCGTCCCCGGTCTCTTGGCCCTAGGCATCCTCCACGGTGCTGCCAATGGGCCGCAGAACGATCCTCGGGTCCGGGTCCAGCATCCGGTCGGACTCTTCGGCACTGCTCAGACAGGAGTCCTTGTTGTCCGGCATCAGGTTTCGCCGTTCTTCGTCCTCCTGGCGGGTCGGAATTTCGGAAACTGGAGCGTACTGCGTGTGGGATACCAACGGATCGGTGCTGGGGTTCAGCGCCAGGATCTGGCCACCGCTGTTTCCCTGCAGCTGTCGTGCCAGGCCCTGCTTCTTGGACAGGGCGCACGGGCAGACACAGTGCCGGCGCCAGTCGGCTACCTTAATGTAGAGGCCTGCAAGGGGGAGAATCGTATTAGCGGGAACCTGACATGGTGACATTCCGTAGAAAATGCAAGCGAAGTGGTAGGTACATACCGAGCAGAACGAAACCGAGAATGGTGATGAAGACGCCGGCCACAATCAGACCTATGTCGAGCTCTTCTTCTGGAATGGTGCCCCCATCCGGGTGCGTCTCTGGGTGTTGTTCGGTGTCGGAATAGTCAGCTGAACCGCTGGCGATCATGACGATACCTATGCGAAAAATGCAAAATAAGAGATTTAGCACAAACAGCTGGAAGTTGATTTTTAGAAGGTATTTAACGAGGACGGGACGACCGGAAACTAAGGAAATGAGACACTACCCAGGGGCTATCAATAACAAATACCAGGTAGCCAGGTTGCAAAATACGGGTTTGCTCATCTTTCTTTTGAGCAGTTCCAGGCCAAATGCGAAAAAAAAGAATTTTTAACTCGACCTTCTCCGATTTTCATGAATTTTTGCATAGTTGCTAAAATTCGGCCATTTTGGATATTGATTTTTTCTTTCAAAAGGGCATCTTTTGAAATTTTTCAATAGTGACGTTTTCGTGCTACGATTTAATGAAAATGTCAGACGCCATTTTGAAAAAAAAATTACAAGATCTAAAATTGCCGACTTTTAGCAAAACTGTGAATGATTTCAAATAATAAACAATTATACAAGTTTCATTAAATGTTAGAATCTTAGTCCGCGATTATGATATGTTTTTTTACGCATAAGATCTAAACAATTTGTCGAAGGCTCAGAATCTTGAAACTTTTTTTCCAAATCCTGGATCTGAATGTGGAAGAGACAAGAGTTCATAAGGACAAAAGGTCGAATGGAAAGAAGGTCAAAATGAACAAAAGGTCTAATGGACAAAAGGGCGAACAGATCAAAAAGTCTAGTAGGACAAACGGTCGATTAAGACAAAAAGTCGAAGGACCAAAGGTGGAATTGCTTTGAGATTAACAAAAAATCAAATGAGCACAAACAATAAACTGAGTGAAGTAAACCAAACTTCAGTAATTTTACTCAAAATGCAGAAAGTTATTTCGCACTCTTGGAGTTCTTCATAACATCAGCAGATCATTGGCAGGTAAAAGCGATTGAACTTAAAATGCTCACTTTTTGAGAAAACTATTTCTTTATAACATGAGCAGTTCTTTTAAAGTTTAGAGCCATCGACATTTAAAATCCTTTTTCATAATATAATCAGTTTGTTCAAGTTATCTTGAATATCGTTTTGACCCAAATCAACACTCGTCACTATCCGATTATCACCAAATTTTAATGCGACAGATCCTTATTCTGAAAGTACTCGTACAAAACTTTTTCGCGCACGCAGTTATTTCGTCGCCATTTTGAAAAATTCAGCGCTCCTGATGAAATCAACTCACAGAGTGCAAACAATACACATTAAACTATGTCTACGCAAAATTTCAATTAATTTTACCCAACGGATCAAAAGTCAGAGCAATTTGAATGTGTGCGGATTTTAAACGGTACACCCTTTACTGCTTTTGAATAGCACACGTGCGAAAAATATTGCACTTCGTGATGCATCTAACATTTGACCAAAGTTCCATCAACAATCAATACGAAACTAACGAGTTTAAATTGGCTCACTACTTGACTAGCCTATAGGTCCCAAGCAAATCGATTAACGTACCCCATTCTAGTATAAATTCCAGTACTACACTATGTTTGTTTTGATTCGCGGACAGATAAAACGAGGGGTTCGTGGATTTTCCTATGTTTCGAGGGGTGCATCGATTAGCCTGGGACCGAAGATAGTACCAGAGCGGAGCCAAAAAGTTGAGCTCGTTTCTTCGGGAACTTCTGGTCTTAGACTTACCTCTATGGTTCCATTGAGTTAGGGAGGATATCGAGTTACGAGGGTAAATTTTAGGAATTCAGAAAAGTTAGGAAGAGATCCAGTAAGATCGAATAAAAGTACTCTCTACAACTCGATATTGGGGAACTCTCTACAACTCGATATTGAAGGGACCATCGAGTTATGGGATCATCGTGTTACAGAACAACAATCCTATAGAAAATCACCATCACACTAGCTATGAAATTAATGTTTATGTTAACAAAGTAGGCGTTGGATTGCTGTCTTGAACACTCCAATCAATTTTCTAGCGTCATTCCATATCAAGACACTGAAGAGAGCAGTCATACCAAGATAACTTTATCGTTAATAAAACTTGTTCATTGTTAAGTGTTGTCCTGGTTATTTCCTGTCCGCCCCATCCGCACCGTATTCCTTTAGGTTATGGGCTCGTCTACGAAGGAAGGCTCTGGAATTCCGCAGCTAAACGGATCGAACTTTGAGAACTGGCGTTTTCGCGTTCAACTCTACCTGGATGCGGCGGAAGTTTCAGAAGCGCTTACGGGGCAAGTTCCTGGTGCAATGGATGCTGGAAGAGCGAAGTTTATGCAGACAGATCGGAAAGCGAAGTCACTACTGGTCGGATTCCTTTCCGATGAATGTCTTGGCATAGTACGGGACAAGGAGACGGCTCGCGATATGTGGAAGGCACTCGAAGACACCTTCGCGAAGAAGTCTGTGGCAAGTCAGACTCTGTTACGGAAGCAACTGGCAAGACTTCAGATGAAGGAGGGTACTTCAATGCGGCATCATTTCCAGCAGTTCGACGACATCGTACGGCAACTCAAGACCGCTGGTGCGAAATTGGAGGAGAACGATCCGGTATCACAGTTATTTTTGACCCTTCCCGACAGCTACGACTCCATGGTAACAGCTTTAGAGAATATAAACGAAAAGGACCTGACGTTGGAAACCGTGAAGCAACGATTGTTGGCGGAGGAATCCAAGCGGTCTGATCGGATGGAAGATTCTTGTGAAAATAGGAGTGCAGCGTTTGTCGGAGGACGAAATAAGAAGACCAAAAAGTTTACCGGAAAATGCCATCGTTGCGGAAAGGTGGGACATATGCAAAAAGATTACTATGTTAAGAAGCCAGAAGGTAAGGTGAATGCGGCCGTTAACAGCAAATCAGTTTCATTCATCGTGAACAAGATGCCGACGAAGACGGAACATAAGAGATCAGTTTTCGTTGTGGATTCTGGATGCAGCGACCATCTGGTGAACACTTTGGAATGCATGCAGTCGGTGAGGAAACTCAAACAACCGTTCGTGATCGATGTAGCCAAAGATGGTGTTTCAATTATCGGAAACTACGAAGGTGAAGTTACTGGACTATCAAGAGAAGGTGTGAAGTTTGAAATGAAAAATGTGATTTTCGTGCCCGAGCTGAGAGGAAACCTGCTATCCGTGAAGAAGATGTCCCAAGCGGGAATCGACGTACTATTCACAAGCCGTGGTGGAAAGCATCAAGCGATGATGAAAAAGAATGACTCAGTAATTGGAGTAGCGCATCTACGAGGTAATTTGTACGAATTGGATTTAAACTTGGACGTGTCAGGAACTACCGCAAATCTATGCGCATCGGACGCTGGAAAACTCTGGCATCGTCGTTTGGGTCACGCCAGTCAGACCACGATGAACACGTTGGCCCGGTATAGTGTGGCGGAAGGATTTGGTCCGAAGGTCAATGCTATCGGGTTCTGTGACACTTGCGTGCTCGGTAAGCAATGCAGAGAACCCTTCGACGGAACTCGTGAAAGAGCTAGTCGTCTACTAGAGCGGATTCACTCGGACGTGTGTGGACCAATCAATCCTCCGGCCTGGGATGGATCGAAGTATTTTGTTTCATTCATCGACGATTATAGTCACTTTGCGTGTATCTATGTGATGAAGAAGAAGTCCGAGGTTTTTGGTCGTTTTCAAGAATAGTGACCGCCCAGTTCGAAAAACGAATCAGCAAGCTAACCGTGGATCAAGGGCGTGAGTACGGCTCTAAGGAACAAGAAGCATTCTACAAGCAAAAGGGGATTCAAATCCAGCCAACCGTAGCATATTCTCCGCAACAGAACGGAGTTGCCGAGAGGTTCAATCGAACGCTAATTGAAAAGGTAAGGACAATGCTGATCGACTCGAATATGCCCAAGTACATGTGGTCGGAAGCAGTGCTTACCGGTACGTATATATTAAATCGTTGCCCTACTGCTGCTCTATCGGACAACCGTACGCCTGCTGAGTATTGGACCGGTGTGAAACCTGATCTATCGAAATTGAGGATTTTCGGATGCAAAGCATTTGCATGGGTGCCAGGTCAACTCCGAAAAAAGCTGGACAACAAGAGTCGCGAGGCGGTGATGGTGGGCTATGCTCCCAACGGATACCGCCTTTGGGATAGAACGTCAAGAAAAATCCTCGTAGCCCGTGACATCAAATTTGACGAGAATTCATTACCGTACGCTTTTGAAGACAGTCAAGATTCGAGGGTACCGTTGGTGATTCCAATGCTGTATCCGGCCGTCGAAGATGACCAGCAAGCTGAATTGGAAGAGCAGCCAGATGACCAGCAAGTTGAGTTCGAAGACGCGATGCCTGTGCTAAGTGATGACGAGGATGAGGTTGAACTAGACGAACAACCTGAGGAGCAACTTGAAAAACCTGGGGCGCTCCCTTCACAATCAAGAGGTGAAGACTGTTCAGAGTCAAACACTAGGCGTGGTGAACGGGAGCGCAGGCTCCCAGGTAAGTTTCTTGACTTTCTAACTGGGTTCAGAGCAACGTCTGCTGGAAAAATTTCAACATTCCCAGATTTCCCGGATTCGTACGATGAAATCAATGCGCGGAATGACCAAAAACTGTGGCTGGATGCAATCGATGAAGAACTGAAATCCCTGGAGGCCAACAAGGTATGGGAATTGGTGCCATGCCCAACCGGCGTCAAACCGCTGCAGTCAAAGTGGATCTTCCACACGAAAGAGGATGAAGAAGGAAACCCTGTGCGCTATAAAGCAAGGTTGGTCGTCAAAGGTTTCTTGCAGAAAGCCGGTTTGGACTACAACGAAACCTACGCACCTGTGGTGAAGCTGACGACAATCCGTATTGTGCTGGCTGTCGGTGTTCAAAAAGGCTTCCATTTCCACCAAATGGATGTGAAGACGGCGTTTCTTCACGGTGAGCTGCAAGAGAAAATATTCATGGCGGTTCCGAACGGCGTCAAGGCGAGAGCTGGCACGGTGTGCAAAATGAAAAAGAGTCTGTATGGCTTGAAGCAGTCCCCTCGCTGCTGGAACGAGAAGTTCAATCAAGCGCTGCTGAAGTTAGGTTTTATTCGTTCCAAGCACGATTATTGCCTGTACACCCGTACCGACGAGAGGGGGAAGATGCCATTTTCGTCGTACTATATGTTGATGACCTTCTCATAGCGGGAGCGAAGCTGTCAACAATTTTGAAATTGAAGAACGAATTATCCCGGATGTTCGCCATGAAAGACTGTGGAGAGCTTAGCCATTTCCTTGGCATGAAGATACGCTACAATCGACAAGACGGAAAGATGATGCTGTCTCAAGAAGCAAGCCTAGAAAAGATCTTCCAGAAGTTTGGCATGTTGGAATGCAATCCTACAAGGACCCCGATGGAGAAAGGGTTGCAGCTTTATCGTCAAGTTTCCGAAGCTAATGGAGTACCGTATCGTGAGCTACTGGGAAGTTTAATGTACGTGATGGTATCAACGAGATCCGACATTTGCTATCCTGTCGGGTACCTGGGGAGATTCCAAGCTCAACCCGGACAACAGCACTGGACCGCGCTCAAGCGAGTAGTGCGTTACCTGAGAGGGACGATGGATCATTGCTTGACTTTAACCCGGGATGTTCAGACGCGGATGCAGACTGGGCTACCGATACCGAGGACAGGAAGTCAGTGAGCGGATTTGTCTTCCAGGTGTTTGGATCGACTGTTGCCTGGTCTAGTAAAAAACAAACGACGGTCGCCACTTCATCAAGTGAAGCAGAGTATGTGGCGTTAAGCGCTGCAGCATCGGAAGCAATATGGTTGATTGGTGTCCTAGGCGATTTGGGTGAAAAGCAGATCGAGCCAGTTGCCATATATGAAGACAATCGTGGGTGCATCGGCATGGCTAAGAACGTGGAGAGCAAGAGAGTGAAGCATATTGATATCAAACATCATTTTCTTCGGGATCTTGTCACCGCTGGGAAGCTGCTGATAGAACCAATTGCAAGTGAGAACCAATTAGCTGACTTCTTTACCAAGTCCTTGGACGCTGGCCGATTCGAGGAATTAAGGACGAAGCTAGGAGTATCCAAACGAGAGGGGGTGTTAACAAAGTAGGCGTTGGATTGCTGTCTTGAACACTCCAATCAATTGTCTAGCGTCAATCCATATCAAGACACTGAAGAGAGCAGTCATACCAAGATAACTTTATCGTTAATAAAACTTGTTCATTGTTAAGTATCGTCCTGGTTATTTCCTGTCCGCCCCATCCGCACCGTATTCCTTTAGTTGCTTGCTCGCTAACTCGCAAAGAATATTGCATAAAAGTTCTATAGAATGTATAGAAACGTCAAAGTGATCCGATGCCAGCACTGCGGCGAGTAGTTCGCGGAACTGATAATGTTCAAATCAACAGTTAAATGCGTAAACGAAGATACACAATGAAAAGTTACATCTGTTTGTCTGTGGTCTAATCATCCGGGATACAGTTATAGTCGCTAAATTCATAGTCTGGCGAATAGAATTTCGATTTATCAAAAAGCAGAACCAATTCATCATATTGTAGACCAACAATTGAAAAGGTTCTATCAACTTTTATAAACAAAACGTTGATTATTCTTTCCTCGCCAATCGAACGCAAATTACCAGCATCATCGGATAGGAGAAGCTTTCCCCAACCCAAAGATGGTATTAATTTGCGTAGGTGAGTCTTGAGTCACGAGAAAAGGGGTTCCGAAGTTTTGTTCGCAATAACTGATGTGCTCTTTTCTGTTGTTGATCGTGATTTGCTCGATTGGTTCCGCTATTTGACAGCTCAATTGGTTCCCGAGATTCTATCCGCCAGACTATGAATATAGCGAGTATAGGATACAGTTCGTTCATGGTATTTGTTTATTAGGGTTGTCAATACGACTTGTATCCATTCGACCTTTTGTCATAGATTCTCTTAATCATTCTGATAATTTCATATTAAACTTTCTCAGTATTGTTGTACACGGCCAATCATACCGACTCAGCGACTGAGAATAATTGACTCAGAGAATTTTCTTTCCATACGAAATTAACTCAGATTTGGAAGAAACTGCAGTTACTCATAACTTATGAGTAACTGCAGTTTCTTCCAAATCTGAGTAAATTTCGTATGAAAAGAAAATTCTCTGAGTCAATTATTCTCAGTCGCTGAGTTGGTATGATTAGCCGTGTAGAATGTATTTTTTTTTTCCTTGATTTGTTTTCCGTCGATCTTGCTTTCCGAATTCCAATTGGAATGATCAAGATAATTTCCACCTTTAAATTTTAAATTAGCTTTGAATCCTACACAGAACTATTTTGGAATTCTACTTACAAATTACGTAAAGTTCTCTTTACAATAATTTCTTTCAAATTCTAGACAAAACTACCTCATCTAAACAAAACTATGTTTTTTTTATTGGGTATCAAGCTGGAGCTGCGTGACAGCTTTGTTTTCAAGACTAAGTCTGACCCATTTGAATAAATTTTGCTGCTATCTTTGACAATACAGCAGAAGGACTAGCCTATGTTGGCAGCTTGAACACTGGATTCCGTGTGTATTGTTTCAAGATAGTTATAGAAAAAATGCTGTGACGAGTTACGAAAACCGCGCAAATTCTGAACACCGTGCGTAACAACCGACGCGAGAAAAAAAGACTTATTCTGGATCAACAATAGAAAAGGCCCATCAGCATTTGTAAACAAACCGTTCCAAAGCCCTTAACTCACAAAGTGAAGGCCACCCACGCAAACCAACACCATCATCGGATAGGGGAAACTTCTACCTACATGATGATGGTGTAGGTTTGAATAATATAGTAATCGAGTACAATAAAGGCAGGGGAAACAATACATACAAAAGATTAAAGGTTATTGATTGTCCAATACCTCAAATTTTACTTATTTCCTAAACTATTCCTCTTCTTGTTAATCTGATTAAAGCTATCGGTCTGCTTGCTTGACACTCCCTGATTCTGACAAAGCCTCTGTAGAGTGGACGATCTTTTCTCACCGCTAGAAGCAAGGTTTGAAGGGAAATCGACAATTTTTCGAAAATCTCCATACCGCAAAACTGGGGCGACATTTGTGGTATTTGGGTAAGATCGATTTTGGTGCCATGTATGTGAATAGGTTTTGAACTATCCTTATGCCATTAGATGATCCTTTTTATAATGAGAAACTTTACTGTAGACACCGAGTCACGGAAATGCTTCGCTACACTGAACAAATTTGACATATTCCTGTTATGTGGAAGTCTAATAAATTTGCGCTATAAGATAATCCATTGAAAATGATATGATTGAAAATGTGTCAGGTAAATTCTATATGAATATCTGATACATTTACAATGCTGATAATTTGGTAACTTTTATATGATCGTCATATGATAAATGAAAATCGATCAAATTATAATAAATAACTGAAATGGATTTGAAACCCATAAGCATAAGCTATACTTTTCACCACAATATAATATATGTGTCATAAATCAATCGAAGTAAAGTTTATGTGAAAATAACATGAAATTTACTTCTTCTTTTGACACATATATTTAATCGATTTCTAAAAATAAATTCGAAAAATAAACATCAGGCAGTGGGAGCTTTCACAGTTGTGCCTTTTTTTTTATTGCAGCTGATTTGGGATTCGATCAAGATCTGTTGAGGTGTGATGCTTTCGGTGTCTGTGCTCGATTCCACTGGGCCACGGCTGACTTCAAGATTGAGCTCGTTCAAATAGCATGAAGTAAGAACAGCTCTCCCGACATGGAATGTAGTGCAACTTTATGCTCGTTTTGCTAGAGTGAAGACAAATAGCACTGACAAATTAATGTTCCGTTTCGGTGGTGTGGTTTGTTCAAATCTTCCTAATGCACCTGTGTCCAATAAATCAACGACTAAATTATATGATTTGATAGAACTGGCTCATGAAGTTCGAATACTACTTAGGGCTGGAATCTGAATTAGCCGTGTAGAAGGCTTACAATTAGAATCATAGCAAAGTAAATATTACAGTAGAATAAATTTTTTTTTCAATCTCAATATGTACATTCTTTTCTGGAACCAATTATCATATGAAACAATAACAAACAAAGATTATTCAATACAGTATCATTGTTGTTAGTAGTATTTAGTTCAACTAATCATTTTAATGAGTGCACGTTAACATCGTTGAAAATTGTTTCAATAATTTATAAAGAACAATCATGTAAGATGTATTTTATTGGGAGCGATATTCATCCCAGAAAAAACATGCAAAAACAAATGCTTGCTGTTGGATTTCTTAAAAGGCATTTCTATATGACTATTTAATGATTGGGATAGATCTGTTTACAATCTTTAAACGTCAAAAATCAAAGCAAGCTATTACAATGAGATATACATGTTTTCCTATACTGCAAAGTTAAATGACAGTCCAATAGTTTCTACATGTCTATTTACACGCGACATATCAACAAACGTCAAAAATCAGTAAAAGCAACTCCAATAAAATATACATGATTATCTTATAAGATATATATTTTAGTGAGCAATATTCATCATGAAAACAGGTATATTTTACTGAATTTTCTCATAGTGCAAACTTATATGATTTTCCATTAGTTTCTAGATGTCTGTTCCCACCCATGACATATCAACAGTTTTTCACCATGAAATATATCAGACAATATTCATATACTTCTTACCTTCGCTAACCACGTTCGAAGCAAAGTATTATCAAGTACTAAGTATGTGAAATTACGATAGAAATCATTCCATATCGCAGTCATGGTTTTTAAGTGATAATCCAATGGAATCTATCAATCATCACATAGAATGAATAAATCTGCTGACATTGCTATGTTATAAGATGGATCCAATAAACGGTACATGTCGATTTGTTTCAGTGTACTGAATTATTAACTTTGACCCGCCAGATTGCATTCCTGACCCACTTTATTGCTATTCGCTAATTGGACTTTCAGCAACTGGGCTGCTTTTTAAATGGACCTTCGTTATATGTACACAGAAATTCAAAACAACCCAAAATTAAGTTCTTTTCACTCATCTCCCATGTTCCGTACGATAAGCCAAATTTGGGTAAACCGGCTCAAAGTAGTTTGCATTTAAGCACGGCAAAAAAAATTACCCATCGCTAAGTTATTTTCAATTTTTTCTACCCAAAATTAAGTTCAATAAACTCAAATTTGGGTATATCGCATATTACTCAATTTTGGCTTCTCGTACGGAACTAGACGGTTGAGTCGAATCTTTCGTTTTATTTTTGACAACAATAGCGAGAGGAAATGAAACGGGCATATGTCAAATAACTCAAATTTGAGTTTAAAAAACCCAAGCGGTGGGTAGTTTTGTTTTTCTGTGTACGTCAAAAACAGACGTCACAATTAGTTTGACATTTAGTTGTCATAATTGATGAGGGGCATTTGAATGGAACATTAAGTGTCAATATAAATAAATTTTAAATTATTTTCATTTCACACTGAAATCAAAACTTAAAAGCGACCTTTCTAAACTCGCGAGTTTGAATGCTGTGTAAATAATAATAACCAATAACACTGTTTGAATTCAATGCACGTGATTTTTTTTCACCGTCGACCAAACAATCCTTTGAAGTTCCCATAAGTGTTTTTTTTACGTTTGATTAGCAAGCCCAGTCAGTGCTGAGATTTGTCATTGTCATTGACAGACTTTTGCGCGATATTGAAAAAATTGTTTTTCACAAAGTCAATGATAGACTTGATCCTCAAAAAAATCTTTGTCAAAATCTCATTCATTTTTTCGTCAATGACAAAGATTCGCCTGGTAACAGAAAGGGTAATTTCTTGCATTCTGAGTCACATTATTGTTATCCAAGCTGTTCAGGACGTAGATGCTTGTTCACTTTAATGGCTCCATGTAATTGTTTTCCTCAAGCCATTAAATTTAGCTAATAAACAAATCAGCACATGTTCGTCACTGACAAAAATGCCACTGACAATTGACATAGTTTGCCTTGACGATGACTGTTAGCTCAAACGAGTGACCAAAGCAGAATTTTGAGTATCACCGTGTATTGTCGAAATTGTGCAGCACTGAGCCCAGTTAGCGAACGAATTATCTAAGTGGGCTGCGCTTTTAGCCCAGTTAGCGAACAAGTAGCGTTTATACAAAATATATAATGGTGCAGATCAAACAGTTAGAAAATAGCTCCAATAAAACACCAACTGGGCAGAAATAGGGTCGGGACGACCTTATCAAAAGTTAATGTTTAATGTGGACAACCAGCTAAAATCGTATTCGTTGTTTGCGATGTTTTAACATCATCGTTCTCTTTGTCGAAAAACAATTACTTAGCTCGTTCGACCTAACCACCGCAGTGAGAAGAATCACACAACAAAATTCATCCCGACTATCCCTTCGATCGACATAGTAGACAGACCATGAAAAGTCCCCGTCCACTCCATCCATGACCTTCCCCATTCGGTTCTAGTAGTGCTTGCACGGAAAATGACACTCATTTCCGCCGTGCACCCACACCAACACAAATCAAACTAGTAGCCGTCGTCGTCGCCCCAAAATAGCCCATCGTAGCCTTGAACGATCTCCCCTCCCCCTACCTACTGACCTCTACTTCCTGGAAAACAAAAACCTGCATAATTTAATACGGGCGATAAACAACTACGTACCAGCAGCCAACGAAATGAGTCCGAAAATCAGCACCGACATCTGTGCGGCCGGTTTCCGGAGCATCTTCAACGAGGATGCGGCCGTCGTTTGGGCCAACAATCCTCCACCGGCACCTGTTCCCGGACGTGTTTCGTACGACACCGTCGTCGGCTGGTAAACGGGACCACTTCCGGGCATTTTGACGTTGCTTTGAGTTTTCCTTTAAACAAAAAAAAAATCAAGTCCTTCATTGCAAAGTGCACCAAACCGGAAATGGCACTTACCTTCCGCGCGAATTTCACTAGAATGCAAATCGACTTCCTACTTTGTCGGTGTGCTTGTGTTAGCAATTTGCGAGCGAAGAAAATCCTCTGCTGGTGTTGCTGGCCGATTATTTATGATTCATTCGATCGAAAACGTCAACGCAGGTGGAAAGAAAGTTCTACTACCGTTCGCTATCTCCGTCACTCCAATGGCAGCTGGCTCTTTCCAATTGGTATACAGACTAGCTACTAGTAGCAGGCTATCTGCTATCTGCTATCACTGGACAACCTGCTGAAGAGTTGCGAACGATACGAAATTCCTCACTCAAAGTAATCACGCAGTAGGCTGTGCGGTAGGAACTTTCTTCCTTTGTTGCTTCGCTTCTTTCTGGACCCTTTCCTTATTTGGGTTTCCTTTTTTGCGTTCTTCGTTGAAGTTGAAGCAGCGAACACCAAATAAAGGCTTCTTTTCAACAGCAGCTGGAAGTTTTCCACGACACAGCCAAGAAAATGACAGAAATTACAGAAAGTTCCTGCGTGATTCGCAGTATACTCACTTGGAAAAAAAAATCACAAAAATATCGGATTTATTCCTGATGTAATTCCACTTTTTTTACACCACCTTTTCCATGTAACGTTGATTCATTTGCTGCTTATTCACAGTCACAGCACACCTTGTTTGATTGATGTTCGCTCGCAACAACCAACCAACTCCGCCACTACAACAAACCCAACACTGCACCGTGTTTGTACGCCGCGCCACACATACGAGCTACGATAAATTAATGATACTGTTATTCCAGTCCAGCACCGAAGCAGGCTTCACCGCGGACACCGCGACTCGCATCAGCAATCGCAGTATGCGAGTAGTGGGTGTTTTAAGTGTGTACGTGTGTTTTCTCGAACATTACTTTGTTGCGAGGGTGAATGAAGTGTTTGCGAACATGGCTCTCAATGCGAAATGGAAATTCCATAGTTCGTGACTCCACCCTAATCGAACTGTCACGTAGCATGAGCAGGTATATCAAGAAGATGCGAGAGGCGAAGTCATAAGTTTGTTAAAACCAACACCAGAGGCGCGCGGGAGCTGATATGACTAGGATTGGGCGATCTTCAGAGAAAGATCGATCTTGACGGAATCGATCGGCTGTTTAAATCGGTACCAAAGAATCGATCTGTATCACACTCATTTTTTATCGCTGGAAACCAGCAATATTTTGCTGGATTTTTCCGAGCTGAAAGTTCAGCAATCCGTTCAGCAAAATATTTTTGCTGGAAGACCAGCAATTTCGTACAATGCCAAATTGACAGCACTTTACTGATTATCCAGCAAAACGGAAGATCAATCATTTTGCTGGAAGAGCAGCAAATCTCGATTGTTGTTTTTTTTTTAAGAAAGAGGCATCTCATTGTTGGAATAAATATTTGATTACATTTCCATGTAGTTGAATATAGTAATTTATTAAATGTTACTGCACTTCTTAAAAATATTTTCTTGAAGAAGCTATGATGTTCCATCCTGGATGAGTTGTTGTTGTTGTTGTTTCTTTATTAAGGAGACTCCTGTGTAAGTTTACTAATGGAGAAAGTTGTAAATTTCAGAGAAAAACGATAGTTTTTCAACTTGATTCAGGTTTCTAAGGTAGTTTAGTATACTTACTTCATGGCAAACGCTCTTTTTTTATATAATTTCAAAGATATTTTGTTAGTCGAACACTGAACATTAAAATAATCATAAACCGTGAATGAGATAACGATGGATTTTAGCCCGATTTTGACGTTTAATACAGTTTACTGGAACGTTCAGCAAAATATTTCATATTACAGATTATTCAGTTAAAGTTAGTTTTGCTGGACGCGATTCAGCAATTCATTTTGCTGGAACAGGATTTGAAAATTTGGTGTGTACGTTCGTTAAATGTTGTCGTGACGGTAAGGAGCAATGAGCACAGAAGGGAGGTAGATCAAACCGTATTCGTAAATCCGAAGAACTTTGAGATTTGGGCGTAATTGCTTTTGTAAACAAACACGTCAATCACCAATTTCTCACTAATACTCAATCTCTCTTTTGGGACACCCCGGCGTAGTGTTTAGCATCCATACCACTCACGCCAAGGTCACGGGTTCAAATCTCACCCCGGGACAAGTCACGAATGACCCAAGTTAACTCTCTTGTGACTATAATTAAAAAAAACCAAGCTTAATTTCACGAACAAACTATACCAAATGATAAAGAAATCATTCTTCTGTTTTTTTTTTCGAGATTGAGTTTTAATTCACGAGAAATCGGTGATTGACGTGTTTGTTTACAAAAGCAATTACGCCCTAATCTCAAAGCTCTCCGGAAATATCGGAAACCGTGATTACCTCTCACCCCAACAGGCCTGGGTTCAGTCCCAGTCGGCGCCGCCGCGATGTTTTGAGGCATAACATCTCTGATCACGCCTTCCTTCGGATGGGAAGTAAAGCCGTTGGTCCCCGGTCCATGAGTTGATGGGTCGATAGGTAGGGTCCAGGTGTGGGAGCTGCCTTCCTGGCACGTCGGTAGCATTGGTGCTCAGCACGGAAAACAAGATCGACGGAAAACAAATCAAGGAAAAAAAATATATATATATCGGAAACGCAAATAGTGACGTCATGTAGGTGATGCTGATGTTGACGTTATTTTCGTTAAATTTACAACGAACGAATGAATTTAACATCTATTTTTTTTAAGATCGAAAACATCGAAAGAAGAGATCGATTTTTTCGATCTTTTCGAGGACAAAGAATCGATCTGAAAAATCATAAATCGGGATGAAAAAGATCGATCTTCCAAAGATCGATCCAAGATCAGCCAATCCTAGATATGAGATTAAAACATTAAAAGATGGCCCACGGCCGTAAAAAGTAACTAACAGACTGAGTCTAGTTTACTCACTATCATATTTCGTATAAAAAAATTTACTTACATTCGTCAAAAGTGGGCTTTGAGTAAATCCGCTTTGGCGAAAGTGAGAAAATTTTGTATGGGGGAGTGAGTAACCTGGAAAAAAAATAACTATACAATGGATCAATGCTGAGGTTTTGACAGAACCAGTGCTGCAAATTCTCAAAATCAATTGATCAATTTTGATGAAAATGAGTAAAGCAGCTATCCGCTATCAAAGGGGACCTCCTTTAAATGGGTGATATCAGTTGCTTAGTCATTTGACGAAGGCATGCATCATTCTAACCTGCACATAAACGGAGCTTTGGTCGACATTCAGGCGAAAAAGCTAAGCCAACCCGACACCAACCTGACTTCTACCAAACCCCAACCCGATATTGACCCGACATAAACCCAAAATTGACCCGACAGCAACACGACATTGGGTCGACATCGAACTTAAATTTGCCTTACATTGATCCGACATCGGGTCGACTTATCTGTTCGGGACAATTTTTCTGGGTTTCTTCCATACTCCACTGGCGTATATCAAATGATAGTGAGTGACTCAATACGCCTTTTTAATAGAAACTAAACGATCGATTCATCCTCTGGTGGTAAATAGGAGAACGTCAAAAAGAATGTTGTGAGCAGAAATTCCTGATTCATTTTCCTGATAAATTGATTCATCTGAGATGCTCCAAAACTTGATTTATAGTTGAAAAATTTAATTCTGTCCAGGAATATTTTTGTTAAGAAAAATGGAAAATTATAAAAGTGCCTTAGTGGTTATGATCATCCGGATTTCTTGTGTGTGAATAGTTCAGGTGCAAAACAGTTCAGATCAGTGGAAAATCATACAACAAAACAATTACCAATGGAAATTGGCAAGATGTTGAATGAAAAATGCTTTAATTTGTGTTGTGATAAAATCTTATTCTGATGTAAACAAACGGTTTGGCTGACGTTTGCTCTCGATTTCGCTTGGTGCACTCTACATTGGTGGTGCATTAAAAAAAAAAACTTTTCCAAGCTTTCGCCACCTACATTTCGAAGTGAGAACTACTAGAAGGTAGATAGTTTCCAAATTCTCCAAATAAAGCAGACGATTTTTAGGGCAAATCGGTCCTTAAAGAAAAACTAATAATTTCCCGTGGAAACTTTTGCTTTAATCGTGTAAGAAAACGTGTTTGCAAACTAACTGGTAGAGGTTACCTCCTGCGCAGCTGCATTTTTCGGAAAATGGTGAATATGTGCGATTTCCACTGGGATGAAAGTGGAAATTAAGTGAATTTACTTAGGGAAGATTGTATCATGCTGGTGATAATGGAGAAATGGTTTTATAGGACGCCAATATTTAATAAATGTGTATTTTGGCCTTTTTTAGGTAAACATATTGATACTCACAATTTTCGACGGAAAACGCAACGGAACTTGATTTACTCCACACGCACCATACTATAAAATGGTGCTAAATGGTTTATAAAGTGATAACAAGATGACAAATCATCTTTATTTAGAGTAATTGAGCAATTTACTTCTGTTTACCATCATATTTACGATGCAGCATTGATGGAGCCGTGAAATGAAATGAATATATCTTAAGAAAGTTCACCTGGAAAAGTCAAAGATGCACATCAGTCTGATCGTAAAAACGTTTTCTTTTTCAATTCGAATGTTATATTGGAAGGATTTCACGCAGGCTTGATGAAAATTATGATTTAATGCTGATTTTCAAGAATTTTATATGCAGTCTGTCAACATTATCATCATCATGCAGTGGCGACATCTGCATTGAGCTTTTGCGGCAATCTTCCAATTGACAGTATCGATGAGCTTCGAATGAGAAAGGGGCTCTTCAAATTATGGTCATGTTAGAATTCGTTTTCACAAAATTGATTCAATGGTTGTATTGGTTCATCTTCAATCGAATGATATGAGAATTAACAGCACTGGACAGTACTATACCATAGAGGTAACTCTAAGCCCAGAAGATCCCGAAGAAACGTGCTCAACTTTCTGGCTCAGCTCTGGTACCTTCGGTCCCAAGCCAATCATTGCACTCCTCGAAACATAGGAAAATCCACGAACCCCTCATTTTATCTGTCAAACTTTCATAGCGAATCAAAACAAACATAGTGTAGTACTAGAGTTTCGGCTATAATGAGGTACGATTATAGATGTACATGGGACCAGTAGGCTAGTCAAGTAGTGAGCCAATTTAAAATGGTTACTTTCCACCGGTGCATACTAACGATTTTAAATTGGCTCACTACTTGACTAGCCTATTGGTCCCAAGCAAATCGATTAACGACCCCATTCCAGTCGAAATTTTAGTAATATACTATGATTGTTTGGATTCGATATGGAAGGTTGACAGATAAAATGAGGGGTTCGTTTATTTTTCTATGTTTCGAGGGGTGCATCGATTAGCTTGGGACCGAAGATAGTACCAGACCTGAGCCACAAAAGTTGAGCACGTTTCTTCCGGACCTTCTAGTCTTAGAGTTACCTCTATGGTATAACCACAGACAAACAGACATAACACTCGCAAGTTGTTCATCGAACAAGCATTTAACGGTCAATTTAAAAGTATCGTAGTTGGTAGTACCGCCACCTGTGGCGCGCATATTCAGTTACCTTGCTTTGACGTTTATACACTACTGCCATCTGTTCAGCGTACTACCCACCACAGTGTACTGTATAACCAACAGTATAACCACACCATGAGTGTGTAAAATAATCATTTCGTGAGCATTCATAGGGCCAATATCGCATCATGCTTTAACGGAGAAAAACGAGTTTGAAATTTCGATGGGGTTTTTTCAATCATAAATTCAGTTTAGCAATGACTTCTTTCCATCAATGGTTTCTAAATTATGCGATTTAAGTTAAAAATCACTATAAAGTAAATATTAATTAAATTTCAAGATTAATTTGGAGCTGTGGAGCATAAAAACATTCTACGCCCACTTGAATTAAATCATAGCAAATGTATTGATAATCTTGTTTTCATCAGTTGCAATGAAGCTTGTATATTTTGTTGAGTAAGCGAAAAATATGGCAATTCAAATAGCAGAACTTCACTTAAATTTGACACTTCGAATATAATTTATAATATTCGAAAATCCCTCTTTTGCCGATCGTCCGATTTTCGAGAAGATATTTGTCAAAATTGATTCCTGGTCTGATACAATAGCAGGTTTACTTGAAAATTTCCCATCTGTCCAATGTAAGTGAACATATAATCACAGACAAACAGACGTAACTCTTTGAAAAAGTTTTGCTTGAAAACATACTATCTCAAAACATATGACCTCAGTAACGACATCTCTCGGGCTTCTCGCGGAAAACAAGCTTGCTCGCTAGCTCGCAAACAATATTGCATAAAAGTTCTATAGAATGTATAGAAACGTCAAAGTGATCCGATGCCAGCGCTGCGGCGAGTAGTTCGCGGAACTGATAATATTCAAATCAACCGTTAAATGCATAAACGAAGATACACAATGAAGAGTTACGTCTGTTTGTCTGTGATATAATAGTACATAGTTAATACCACAAACGAAGTGACAGACGGAGCGGCTCGAAAACTTTGGTGACTAACCTGCTATTTCAATTTTTCAGTGTACCACATGGCAACACCACTACTACTGGATTGTACCACATGGCAACACTACTATTGGATTGAACTAGCATTTTCACCAAATGTACTAGAATATTTTGGTTCTATCTCTTTCACTCTACTCAAAACTGAAATGCATAAAAAAATGACAAAATGATACGCTCTCTTTGCACACTGTCAAAGAATCATTGTACACAAAATCAACTTTGTTCAAATCAAAACAAAAAAACTAAGCCATCTGGTGGATGATGGCACAAGCTTCCAAGAAAATTCTATTACAGTGAACCACATTATTTTAATGGATTTATCGCCAGTTCGTCGACTGTCACTTCGTTTGTGGTTAATACAGTCACCTTTGGCTTCTATTGTCGATATCTCGAAATTGACAATTCAATCATACAAATTACTATTACCAATAGGGAGGATTTTATCATCTGTCCGAAGTTGTTACTCTTTTGCTTGATTGAATGATCGATTGCGAGAAAACGGCGATGGAAGTCAAAAAAGACAGTTACGTTGTACAGCAATGATCCGATTTTGTCAGTCCCCTCAGAATTTTATTTTTCTATAATTTTACATTACCGTAATTCCAAATCTCTCTAATTCACCTTAAAGGTTGATGTTTAAGGTATACTTTGGTGCAATAAGACGACTGGAAAAGCGCATCTGGTCATTACTGTATCGAGGTATACCTGTACAACGAAACCGTTCGTTTGTTCCACGAATTCATTTGTAGTTTTCTACAACGAAATAGATTGGTAGGGGAACTAGGGGCAAGAAGGTCACCCTAACGATTGTCCATTTATATATGCGATCCTGTGAATATTTATAGGAGTTTGTACACCGAATTGTAACTATAAATTTTATTTTTAGGAATATAATTTTTGATCCATTAAAGCAAGAGCAAATTTTCATTACGTCGAATGTAACAAAGGTAAACAAAGTCGAGCTATCAGCACAGACAAACAAACATAACAGTCACAAGTTGTTCATCGAACAAGCATTTAACGGTCAATTTAAAAGTATCGTAGTTGGTAGTACCGCCACCTGTGGCGCGCATAGTCAATTCCCTTGCGTTTGACGTTTACACACTACCGCCATCTGTTCAGCGTACTACCCACCACACTGTACTCAACAGATGGCGGTAATGTTTTAGCGACGATGTTTTACAGTGTGAAATATTCAATGTGTTATGTCTGTTTGTCTGTGCTATCAGTGTCAATCGATGCTCCTGCTATTACACTATATACTGTCCGAATATAGGATCACATCCCATTTTTAAATTTATTTACCAGTCGATTTGCTTTTTGACGTAATCACCTTCCGAACAAAATAGTTTTCGATGTTACTTAAGTCACCCGATTTCTATGGAGATGCCGTTTGCCTTAAGTAACAGCACTGAGAAACCCGTTAAAAGTGTACTTTCGTCGTTTCGCTTTCTCATTATTAAAGTGAAAAAATCGAACTGTTTGTTGCTAAGATGATTTCGGTGGTCCTAAAATGATGAATGGGCTGCACGTAAGGAGACGTAATTGATAATTCTCCCGAATATCCTGGTAAATGCACTTTGACTTAAGTAACAATAGGGGACACCAAACGACGTATAATAACTTTTGACTCAAAAACCAGTATTTCTTAGCATGAAAGCTAGCGATTTGCATTTGTATGATTAAAACCCGGCTAAATATGTTAAACATTGCTATCACTATGAGATTATATGTGTTTAATTGGAAATAGGAATAACTTTTCGGTCATCAAAACAAAACTTTATTTTTCTCGGATCGGTGTGAATGTTTCTTACGACATAATGAAAATTTGCTCTTGAAAGAACATATGTAATAATGTATTGTTATTAATGTTTCAATCCACCATCAATAGTGACACAGAAATAGTAAAAATAATAAATTGGGAATTCATAAATCCTTATTTTATGATACCTTATTCTTATAAAAAATCGCCTTTCAACACATCAACACAAAATGATTTTTTGTATTTGTTTTAAGACTTCGTTTCTAGCAGAACTTTCTAGAATGCTTCATAAGAATACCATGAGTTAGCAATATAAATGACTTCATTTTCAAAATATATTGAGGGTGGCACTATTGCCCCTGGTGACATTCTTGCCCCTAGTTCCCCTACGTTACATGAAATTAATTTCGTTTAAATTTCCAATAGGGTAGATAACTACTTCGGCCTTATCGCCCATTTTGGGCCTATCGAGCAGAAAACTTCAAATAAATCCATGATTTCGGCGTTAACAGATAGATTATGCGTTTGGTACGATACTTTAGTTCAAATACTACCGAATGAAGTCAATAAGAACGCGTGATAGGAAGGTTTACACCCATTATTCCCAAAAACAAAAGAAGCGCTCCGACCGAATCAATTTTTATCTTCATCCGATAGGCCGAAGTGAATTCATTGGCGTTTCAAAAGCGTTTCAATGCGTTAGGCCAAGTTAATAATCCGTAGACCGAGTTTGGCGTCAAGAAGCAGTGTTAGACTTTTGACAATATCTCAACGATTGGTTTCTCTTTATCAAATCTTACGGTACATACAAAAAGTTAAATAAATTAGGAAGCTATCAGTAATAATAACACTAAACTGCGCTAGATTAAGAAAGCCCAAGTGCGGGTTGTGATTAATAGGCCGGAAATGGGGTAGTTAACCCTATCATTCAATTCGTAACAAGTACCAGTCCGTAGTTTAATCAATAATACGAAAATATATGATAATTGATAGTTGTTAGCGTTGTTATCTTAAAATTGACGAAAATCTATATGGGACTGATATGCGATTATAGGCAGTAGGGTTACGGTATGTAATGTGGGTCTAGTCCTTTCATTCGGCCTATCACGCAAATAAATAATTAATTAAGGAATATTACACAAAAAATAAGGAAAATATTGATCACTGATGGTTGATAAATGTGTACCACACACAAATCAATTTATATCACAACATTTCAATACATTTTCAGCTCTCGTAAGTAATAAAACTGGTTGAGAATATCACAATGTTCGGAGTTTTTAGCCGCCATGACTTATAAGGTTAAGATGGGAAGGTTGACTGACGATCATCAAATGGCCTGATTATGGCATTTATTGATTGGAATTACCTGATAATACACACTAGACGTAAAACTTACAGTTGCTGTTTGAATATTTTATGTTTATTTTAATTGTTTAACAACGTTTTCACAAGTAAAACATGGACCCAACTTTAGGGACACATTTCTTTTCTATGTTCCTAACTATGGCCCATGAAATTCATTTGACAGCATATAGCAATAAGAGTAACGTCAACAATGTTGTTTTGCATTTGGATGATAAGGAACGAACAGGAAGGGAGATTTTTTCTGCCAAACCTGTATAATGAACATCACAATGTTCTGATTTAGATATTCTGCGGTCAAAAGACGATAAGCGAAATTTTTAATTTTTAATTTTTAAATTGAATGATTTAATGTAGTTTTCGTAAAATTTTCTCTAAGAAATGTTTTGAGGAATGAAGAGCATTAAGTTAACAGTGATAGTGATAAAAAAAAATACATCAGAAAACGTTACCAAGAGCGTTTTTTTGAGGATCAAACAAGATAGGACGAAGTTGCATCCATAAATAGACCCAATTTGGGGACAATAGACCCATATTACATACATTTCCCTCGTGAGTTATTGTCTTAAAAAAAGTAAGTTTTTCAACTTTTCGTGGTTTCTGATAGCAAACGACATGATAAGCATATCTAAGCATACCATTTAGCAGTAGAATATCGTTTGCAGGTAAATTCATTGATGAGTTATGATTAAAAACGTAATCGATGGCTGCATATTAGACCGAGGTTAGGGACGTATACCCTATATGATAAAAAAAATCCCAACCTGCACCTGAAAAAATTATGTATTCGGTAATCGGACTTCGAACTGGTTTCACCTTTAAATCCATCTCAGCTGAACGACTAGAAAGACTCCCAGGTTGTTCTGGATTAATCTGGATTCGCCTCAGTTTGATGGAACCAGATACCAACAGGGTGGGTGTTTATGTCTTAAAAAGACAGACAGCGCGGTGACAACGCGCGTGGGTGGGTCCGGTTACTCGAGCATTCCCATGCAGTGCTGGAGCCTTTCTCCTTTAGCAAACAAAACAAAAAAAAACGTTGAGGTTGACCTAGATTGCGATTTGCATTTTTAGGGATGGGTTCTTGGATTTTGATTTATATGTTTATGTTCGTTGTCAAAATCAATTTAATTGTGTTTTTAAAAAACAACGAACGGAATGCATCATGATGCAGAGTTGAGGTTAGTGTCCAGTCAACCAGCTAACCGATCGTAAATGGAAAACAATTAGCGTCGATTAATTAAAATTGTTCAAATGAAACGAATTTCTGTCTACCATGTTCATTCAAGAACAATTGAGCCTAAACCGGCCCCGTGGGAAAGTGCCACGTGCCACCTGTCACTATAATAGTTACTGCCTAGCATTTAACAGGGATATTGTTTTGACATGCGTTAATTGGCTCTCTAATAGGTAGATTGCAGATACCGCAATCTTCGTCGTCATGGGTGGATTTACCGGTAAATCGAATTAAATCATCAGAATCGCAGAATCCGTCTTCTGGAATGATAATTGCCGAGTATGGGAGCGCACTGACAGCTATCCGTCAGACTCCGATCACCGGGATGTGCGTATTTGAAGTTGAGTCACGCGTTGCTTTCTTCTAAAATAAGAACAATAAACTGATTAAATACCTAGCTGGGTTAATTTATTTGTTCTCCGTGAACAGTACTTGTCGTTTATGAGAACTATAAATCTAGTGGTGTTATCTCCCATCGACGGATATATGATACCTGGTTGGCCATGTGATAGATCCGGGAAGAACTTTTGTAAATTAATTCAAATTTAAATTGCTCTATTGTGGTATCCGTTTCTTCCACAGAACGATACATTGTTTCACAGTAAATTTAAAACTATCACCTTTTTTATTATAGTGAATCATGAACCGGGAAAACGAGAATCTTTGTGATTGTTGAAAATCAATTTCAGCTGTCAAACAATTCAAAAACATCAAAGCATGCTTCGCTTCAGTAGATAAACATTTCAGTGCGTCGCGTGGTGAGAAACCTTATCTCAGCAAAGCAATCAGGAGATTGGTGAGAGCTGATGCAATGAAGAGAGTGCGAGCGAATGTGAGCGAGCAATCAGAGGCAAAACAGAGAATCGGCGGGGTAGCCGGCCTCCACGATTCGCGAGGGCCCACCCGGGGGCGAACCTATAAATTTCTCACCTGTCCTCAACGGAGACGACAGTTTTGTTTACGATCCGATCGGGTTCGGTTCGTCTCCTTCGGTCGACGGTGAGTGTGTTCAGGATTTTGAAACGAACCTCTGCTAGTGTGGTTCCTCCTTGTGCTCCTCGCCTTCAGTAACTGCTGGCCGTTCCAGCGGGCTGGTTTGTTGAGGTTAGTTAAAGGTGGATCCACAAAATCGAGAAAAAAAACAAACAAATTGTGTTAAGTGATTGAAAACCGTTACCGTTGACATAAAGTATCCATACTGAAGGGGCCACGAGGTAGTCCGTGAAGACGCAAATTAGCTCCGGTGGGCTGACTTCTGAATTAATGGGAAAGGTGAGTAAACAGAGGTGCCGAATGCGATATGAGTGCTTGGTTTGTTGGTCATTGGGGATATGGGTAAATTGTATACATTCGGGACATGTGTGGATGAAAGCATTCTAGTTTTTATTGTGGTGAAAAAAAAGGCAAAGAAGAGACAATTGACAGTCGAATGTATTGTGCCAGTACGATGGAACGATAATAATGATTAGTAATAACGTGGTGTTAAATGGCTACTTAGATTATGGAAGTTTTTTTTTTTTGTTAGAAAGGGCAGAGGTTAATGAATAGAATTTAAATTTTTAAATTGATTTGGTGAAATGTGAAGGTATGAAACAGTTTTCAAAGCCTTAATAATTGATAATTGATTCGTGATTATGTGAAGTATTGTTGCATATTTACTTTCTTTCAAAAGGTCTCAATCAATATATTTCGGATCCAGCGTAAGGGCTGCTTTGCAGTTTGGAAGACGATTGATGGAATTTGGATTGACCAAACATATTTGCAAAATGCTTAGTTTATGGTTTCTATGAACCTGTAAATCTCAATTACCAAATCGATGAATAATGGCATTATTTCTTGTAATGATGCGTTTGAATGAGTTTTGTTAGGATGTCAAATTTTATCAGATAATAGATTATTTTGTATTTATTAGAAATGTATCTATTAATGGAATTAATCGGCAATATTTTGGAGAATGCTTCAAAGTTCTTCAACTAAGAGTGTTCCCCAAGAAACAATTTCAAATGTAAGAAACGCCTTCATGACGATTTAATTAAGCTGCATACTGGATAACAATGCAACTATATTTTATTGCAGCTTCTGTTCAAGCTTCGTTTTCACAAATCTGGAGATTATATTCAACTTCCACATTAATTTGATACATACCTAGGTGTTGTTTAATGTATATCAAACAAAAATTATACGATTTATAAACGATGAACTAGCATAAATCCGATTAATTTTTCATTGGTTCACAAAAAGCATTAAACAGCATTATTGATTGAACTGTAGACAGTTTTGGGTGATTATCGCCCCCCTCCCCCTGCGTAGACAATTGTCCATAAACAACAAAATTGCCAATGATGATATTGATTGTCCTGAGACTAGCAGAAATAGTAGAGATGCTAGATTTCGAATGTTTGGAATACAGTGAACTCTCCACTGCGATGGACCCTTAAAATGATTACTCATGGACCAGATCCAGACCGAATAGCGAAGAAAAATTGAATTTTTGAATCGACCTTCTCAGATTTGTATGAAACTTTTTGTTATTTTTGCTAAAATTCGGGTAACATTTTCAAAATGGCGTCTGTGCAATTTTTCAACTTTAAACTTTAAACGTTCCAAAAGCTTGAATTTTTTCTGAGCCTTTAAAATAATAAAAATCGGGCAAGTACATTTTGAGATATTTAAGTTTTAACGTGTTTTTAGAATTACTTTCCTCTACAACTTTGTCTCGACGTTATTTCGAGCAGAAGTGCCGTTTCTGTGCTACAATTATAAAAAAAAAAAAAAAAATCAAGCATGTCATTTTGAAAAATGACCGAAGATTTCAAAGATTTCAATTTTGTAACCGAAACACAATCGTTGAGCTATCTATCAGGGAGATATGTGCACTCTATTAAAAAATACTCTGTTCTCATGAAGATTAATGAAGGGTAAAAACGAACAGTTTTAGTTTGAACATCGGATCTGCATCGTTCTCTCTTGCCGATCCGCACGACATTTGCTTTTTGCTGAAGGAAAAGTTACCTCTATTGTGTAACAGCTATCTTAAGCTACAAAAAATTTACACAGCACTTTTCAGAATTAAATATTACCAGTAAATTGTCTACCTTGTTCGATTCTTATTCTTCTTCGATCCTTGTTTGGACCCTGCCCGAGGTAATCCTGCTTGGAAATTGATTTGGAAAATTCCTCTTCGATCTTTCGGATTCTTATAGTACTCTGCTTGGAAGTCGATTTGGAGAAACTTTCTTCTGGCGCCATGGCGCCTAAATGCAAAAGAAAGGGACAATCTCTTGATCCCTCTTCTGATGAAATTTATTTGAGCAATCAATTTGATATGCTCACGGATGATGATCCATCATCCAGGCAAAATTCCATTGAACATTCCAAGCTTAATGCCAATAAGGAAAAGGTTCCCCTATTGTTGTAACCACTTCCGATTTCCATGCTCTTCGCACGGAACTTTTGAACTTTGTTAAAAATTCAAGTTTTCACTTCAAACTGGCCGTCGGGATGAATGCCCATGGACGGATTCAAACGTCTTCTCAAGTATCTTACTGAGAAGCAACACAATTTTTTCATTTACGACACTGTAACAGTGCTAATGGAACCACAACTGTCTTGCTCAAGAGGTACGATCCCAGTGGAAGATTTATTGTCGAACGCCTACTTAGTTTTTACAATCATCTTTGCAAACTACATCTCTCCCTTGTTTTAATTTTAACATTTATTAAGTTTTACTTTCAAACAAACTAAGGAATAGTTCTTATTCATCAATTTAATCTAAACGGGAACACTTATAAAAGCAATCATTGAAATATCCAGGCATCCGTTTTTCACGGCAACTACGTTTCTCCTGTGAATTTGTGACTTCATAGACTCATAAGTTCGCCCAATTTTAAGTAACTCCTCCAGTGACGTGTCAGCTTCGTGGTATTTAGCTCCCAGCTTGTCGTCTCCATTCGTAGCGTACACAATCTGGTTTATTATCATCTGCTCGATTTGTTCACCGAATCCACATAGCATTGCCTGAGATCGCAATCGAATTGCAAACTGGTCGAGTTTCTCATTCGGATGAAAATGGAGTTGACGAAACTTGAACCGCTTGTATCGCAGTGTCATTCGTGGAGAATAATAATCATCCAAAACATCCATCGCCACCCGATATAGGTTATCCAGAACACATCCCTCAGTGGTACAGATGTTTTGAGCAACCTTTCTAACGTCTGGACCACCGAAACACATGAGCGCTTTATACATCTCGTCATGGTCATCAACCGCTTTTAAAGCCAGATACGCAACAAACTGATCCTTCCATCTTTCCCAACGAGACGACGTAGGACCATCACCTGTTTCAACAAACGGCGTTGTGTTGAAGTTTAGCTGAAATTTAATTTTAAATAATCACATCAAGTTGCCTTCTTTTTTCCTTTGTATTTGTCTTCTCAACAAGCTAAGACCATAAGTTGGTCCATCCCACGGCTTGTTGCCTTGAAAACGTGTTACCATGGTAACTGGTGAAAATTTCCAAACACGTTTGATTTTTCCTATTTTTCCGGTGCCAAATGGGCTGGGAATTTTTCTCCTACATTAAGGATTCTGACGGACTCAGGCCTTCTGCACCTTCTACGTAATCGAAAATGGACTGGGATTTCATCCCCTAACATTTTCACTTGCGAACTAGGATTTTTCTTGGATCCCCTTCGCTTCATGTTGAGAACATACTGGAATGACACTACATTCCCTGTGTTTCTCATATGCGGGCGGGGGGGGGGGGGGGGGACTCCATCTACGATGCAAGTAGATGCGAGAAATGAAAGATGATTTTTCGAAGATTGATTCGCTAGTGTGAGATTTTTTGAGCATCTAGAATTGAGATTTAGATGTCGCCCCCCTCGTATGCGGGCTAGAACTGCTAGTTTTCTTCGCTTATTGACCAGGTGCACGGACTGGAATAAAGATTCCCTGCGTCATCCTGGGTTTCACTGTAAGCACAACGGACAAGATCATTGTTCCCTTCGTTTGCTTTTGATTTAATACCCAAACGGTCTGGAAATTTTCCCTTAGGCCGAACCGTTTCCAATATTGGATTGCTAATCCAATAACTTATTTAATATTTACCATCGACATTCCCGATATCCTCGTTCCGTTCCGTTTCGTCTCCGTCGTCGTTTTTCCACGCGCTCCGATCCCATCCTCGTCGCCAATGTAACAGTGCTAATGGAACCACAACTGTCTTGCTCATCAGTCCGCATCGTGCTCTCTTGCCGTGCGTATCTATTTGCTTTTTGAAGCCTCCTAAATAAAGCTAAATAATAATAATAATACTTGCTTTTTGCTGAAGGAAGTGTTACTACTACCTAAAGCTACAACAAATTTAAACAGCACTTTTCAGTGCTCAACCTGTAAAATTTCTACCTTGTCAACTCTTATTCCTCTTCGATCCTTGTTCGGACCCTACCCGAGGTAATCCTTCTTGGATATCGGTTTGGAAAATTCCTCTTCGATCCTTCAGATTCTTATAGTAATTTGCTAGGAAGTCGATTTGGATAAAAAATTTACTGCCGCCATGGCGCCTAAACGCAAAAGAAAGGGGCAAACTCTCGATCCCCCTTCTGATGAAATTAATTCAAGTAATCAATTTGATTTGCTCACGGATGATGAGAATGATCCATCATCCAAGAAAAATTGTAGTAAACTTTCCCGGCTTAATGCCAAGAAGGAAAAGATTCCCCCTATTGTGATAACCACTTCCGATTTCCATGCTCTTCGCATGGAACTTTTGAATTTCGTGAAAGTTAAGTTTTCACTACAAATTGGACGTCGGGGTGAATGCCGTGTATTGGCTGAAACCTTGGACGGATTTAAATGTCTTCTCAAGTATCTTACTGAGAAGAAGCACACATTTTTTACTTACGACACCAAAACTGAACGTGTGTTCAAGGTTGTCATGAAAGGACTGCCCAGTGGTGAATCCCTGGATCAGATCAAAGATGAACTGGCAAAATTACTTGGAGTTGTGCCACTCCAAGTAATCAAAATGAAAATGAAATCCCGTCCTGGCGATTCGCGCAACGGGATTTCTAATGATTTTTATTTAGTTCACTTCAAGTCTAGTGAACTAAACAACCTTAAGGCCTTAGAAAAATCTAGCCTAATGCTCCATGTCCGAGTGAAGTGGGAACACTTCAGGAAGACTGGAGGAAATTTCCAAAACCTCACTCAGTGCCGTAAGTGCCGGGATGAGGTCACGGAACTAAAAATTGTTACATGCCAGCTAAATGCATGAATTGCGGTGATTCCTCTCACACAAAGGACGACTGTCCTGTGAAGGAAGATCCTAAGAAATTTAAATGTTCAAATTGTGGTGAAAACCACAAATCCAATTTTTGGGAATGTAAGACTACAATCTCGTTATAACCAACAGGTAGGAAACGCTCCACGTTTCCGACCAGGTACAAATTCCTCTGCTGTTAACAACGGTCAGCGAGGAACCCCTGCTTCAAATGTTTCATCTGTACCTACTCCCCTCGCTGCTAACAATGTTCTGCGAGTTAATCGAGCTACCTATGCTGCTATTGCATCGGGTAGAAATCAAAATACTAACCAAAGTAATTCTAACCGAAATTTTGTCAATTTTGACTTAGGAAGCATTACTGCCCCTAAAATGGAATTTTTACAGAAATCATTAATTGACATGATTTCTGATATGCTTAAAACTAACTCCATGTTTGATGCTATTCAAACTGGAGTAAAATTTGCAAATAATATTGTCATGACTTTAAAATTTAGTAATGGATTTTAAAGCATTAAACATTGTAAGTTGGAATGCTCTATCTCTTAAAGATAATGAAGACGAGCTATTTAACTTTTTGAGAGTTCATAACGTGCATATTACCGTTATAACTTAAACGTTCCTTAAACCTGACCATAAGGTTAAGAAGGACTCAAATTATTTAATTTATAGAAATGATCGCCTTGATGGACCCTGTGGTGGCGTTGCCATCATTGTTCATAGACGAATCAAACATAAAATTCTTTCTTCATTTGAAACCAAAGTTTTTGAAACTTTGGGAGTTTCTGTTGAAACTAAATTTGGACAACTTACGTTACGCCAGCAAAAGAATTTTCTCAAGGGTGACCTTCAGAAACTTACCCGTCATAGGTCTAAATTCTTCATTATTGGTGATTTTAATGCAAAACACCGCTCATGGAATAATGCTCAAAGCAATTCCAATGGTAATATCAACAATCAATACGAAACTAACGATTTTAAATTGGCTCACTACTTGACTAACCTATTGGTCCCAAGCAAACGATTAACTTACCCCATTGTAGTCGAAATTCTAATACTACACAATGTTTGTTTTGATTAGCTATGAAAGTTTGACAGATAAAATGAGGGGTTAGTGGATTTTCCTATGTTTCGAGGGGTGAATCGATTAGCTTGGAACCGAAGATAGTACCAGAGCTGAGCAAAAAAGTTGAGCACGTTTCTTCGGGACCTACTAGTCTTAGAGTTACCTCTATGGTAATTTTCTGTTTGATGAACAATCAAACAGCCCAACATGCCTTTCTTCAGCAAGAAATCCCTCAACTATTGATTTGGTATTAACTGATTCATATCAACTTTGTAGCCAATGGGATACCCATGCTGAATTCGTTTCTGATCACCTTCCAGTAACTTTTGTAATATCCCAAGAAATAATTCCTAATTCCAACAGCTCTACTTTCAATTACCATATAGCTGATTGAGAGCAATATCGAACATTTATGGAACATAACTTCGATCCAAACATTCCTTTGCAAACCTAAGCTGAAGTTAATTATGCTCTTGAATCTCTGACTACTTCTATATTTGAAGCAAGAGCTGCCTCAGTACCAAAATTCGAGGTTAAATTCGATTCAATTATAATAGATGACGATCTTCAACTCTTGATCCGCCTGAAAAATGTCCGTAGGCGGCAACATCAAAGAACACGCGATCCTGCCATGAAAGTTATCTGGCGGGATTTGTAACAACAAATTTAAAAGCGATTCTCTGCCCTGACGAACAAAATTTGAGAAATTATACCCGAGTTCCAAACCCTTTTGGAAGCTCATAAAATTTTTGAAAAAAACCTCAATAGCCTTTTCCCGCGCTTTAGAAGGTGGTAAAATTTTGATCACAAAGTTGGAAAAAGCTCAGAAACTTTCTAGGCAATTCGAGAGTTCCCATGATTTCAGTTTGGGTCTTACTTGTCCTATTGAGAATCAGTTTGCTCGGGATTATCTGAATATTTTCTCTAGGGAAAATATTTTTGATGATTCCTGGGAGACTGATTTGAACGAAATAAAATCCATAACTAAAAAGTTTCAAAATATGAATGCCCCAGGGGATGATGGAATTTTCTATATCCTCATCAAAAAACTTTCAGAGAGAACCTTGTCTTTCTTGGTAAAATTATTTAACAGATGTTTCCATTTGCCATACTTTCCTGATAAATGTAAAAATGCAACATTTCTTCCAATTTAGAAGCCGGATAAAAATCCAGCTCAAGCTTCTAGCTACCGTCCAATGAGTTTGCTTTCTTCAATAAGTAAACTTTTTGAAAAGATAATTTTAAATAGAATGATGCTTCACATCAATACGAACTCAATTTTTGCAGATGAGCAATTTGAATTTCGCAATGGGCTTTCAACTACTCATCAACTCTTAAGAGTTACCAATTTAATTCGTTCAAACAAATCTGAAGGCTGCTCAACTGCAGTTGCTCTTCGAGACATAGAACAAGCATTCGACAGTGTTTGGCATGAAGGTTTGATTGCCCAATTGAAAAAGTATAATTTTCCACTCTATATTATGAAATTAGTTCAAAATTATTTAACGACTACCTGTTAGAGCAGGAGTTCCTCAGGGTAGCATTCTTGGGCCTATATTGTATAATATTTTCACTTCGGACCTCCCTGATTTGCCTCAGGGTTGCCACAAATCTCGTCGATGACACAGACATTTCCACAAAAGGGAGAAGTCTTCGTGTTATTTGCAGCAGGCTGCAGAAAAGTTTAGATATTTTCTCTTCTTATTTACAAAATAAAGTAAGATTTCTCCCAACGCTTCCAACACTCTACTTATAATATTTCCACGTAAGGCTAGAGCTTCGTTTTTGAAACCTAATAGTAGTCACATAGTCACTATGAACGGACTTTCAATTTCCTGGTCAAACCAAGTGAAATATCCAACCAATGATACCAAAAATTAACTTTTAAAGATCACATTGGGGGCATTCAAGCCAAATGTAACAAATATATAAAATGTTTGTATCCTCGTATAAACTGGAAATCCAAACTTTGCCTGACGAATAAACTTCTAATATTTGAACAAGTTTTTAGACCGGCCATGCTTTATGCTGTGCTAATATGGTCTAGTTGTTGTACTACCAGGAAAAAAGCACTTCAAAGACATTTTCCCCCATACGTTTTCATAGTGACATTTTTTGTAAAAATTCTCGTTACCACCTCTGTGAAGACAGCACAATTTTATCACGAATGAGTTATTTGAAATTGTGTGCTGAAAAATGTGCAATTTTACACCCAAATTACGTTGAAAGGGCAAAAACAAACATCCAATTAACCAAAATAACATTGCGAGTTTTATCGAGGTTTTAAGGCTCAGCTCTAAAGGTTATTTCATAATAAAATAATAATGTGAAAATGATTTCTTTTATCTCACTTGTAGGAGATCCATTACAAAAGAGATGTTTCCAGAAGAAAGAGTATAGTTCCACAAGCAACCCCTAAAATAAACTTTCCAGATGTAAACCAATTTCGATCACAGATCAGGTTGCCATTTAACATCGGCAAATCTATCACTATGAGTTGAAATGACTACTTAGAACACTATATGCAGATTATTCGTCTTAAACCGCAGTTGGGAGATTTCCACTTTATCGTTAGTACACAACACAGCCAACGAATTCTAATTCTTAGCGAAATAACCACAAATCCAATCAAGCAGTATGGTTACGATGTGGTTAGCTCGTAAACGACTAGCTTTGGCTTTGTCGGTCTGTAAATGGTCATAAATGCCGCTTCTTAAGACTGTCAACGGTGTCAGTCGTGCGGGCATACCTAATTTTATATATGGTCACATGTTCATGATCCACCATCTGGCAAATTCGCCCTCGCGCAAACTCTTGCCCTCATCTTCGTTCCGACTCTCAACCTTGACACCGTTGCTCTTGTATTTACAATCAAACCCCCCTTTTCTCTACTATATCGAATATCGGACGAGGAGCGGGTGATTTCCATTCCGAATGAAGAGGCATAATTTGTTTCACTTAACAGCTCAACAGTTTGTTAATCTATTGGTGGGCGCCTGTTTTCGTTATCTTAATTTATTCAGCCACACTGCAGTGCAAACTGGTAGCATTGATTGCTCGGAACTTGTTGTGATTAGGTTTTCCTCCATGGACATAATCTCCGCACGAGTCGAGATACGTTACTTTTTCCAATCTATGTAGGTTAGGGTGCCAATGAAAATTGTCATCTTGAATTTCCAAAACCGACCATGCCCAATATTGAGGCTAAATCGAACATGATTTAGGGGTGACGCAAAATCGTCTAAGTTTGAGTTTTTTTTTTAAATCGAAAAATCACCCTACATCACTCGACTTTCTGCAACGTTTTCTGTGAGTTAGAGGTGGGATATAGAAGATTAATTAATTGGCTTGTGCAACTGTTCCCAACTAGGCCGACGCCGGTGGTGTAGTGGTAAGCGTGACTGCTTTCTCACCCCAATGGGTCTGGGTTCAATCCCAGATGGGTGGGATTTTTCTGAGGCATAAAAATCTCTGGTCACGTCTTCATTCGGAAGGGAAGTAAAGCTGTTGGTCAAGGCCCATGTGTGTTGAATGGGTGCGATATCCTACGCAGGTGTGGAAGTTGTAGATGGCAATCGATGTCCGTCGGTGATTGGCACTAGATTGCGGAATAGAGACCGACGTTAAATAAAGGAATAAAATTGTTCACAACTACTTGTATCGATACTTGTATATCATTTCGAGCCATGACTAGCATCTAATACGTGAGACTTCTCTAGGGTGGTTCAAACCAAAAATATTTCTACGATAACGGACCAGTGTTATTCTTACGGAAAGTGAAATCTTCTTGTCTGGAATATTTTTAGATGCATTCAGTGGAAACTTATGATTTATGCGTGTATTTTGATGTTTTAAGTATGAAATGAACCGCCCTAATGAAAAAAAAGTGAACCACTCTAGTGAAACCTCGTATTAGGTGCTAGTGATGGTTTAAAATTATATACAAGTAGTTTGGAGATAGTTGTGTACAGGTTTAGAAGTCGATTCATCAATGTTTCATACTTTCATATCCTGCCTCTAACTCACGAAATAATTCTAAATCAAGACAGTCGATTTTTGCCAAGAGTTTTTTTTTTTTGAGACAACATCAGATCTCGACGTTTCATGCATTTTTAATCCTTCGTCTGTGCCAGAAAAAAAACTTAAGTTGAGTACCCCAAATTCAAATTGTCATATCTCAGTGAGGGTTCAGCGGCTAAAAATCTCCTAAATAAAGGAAAAAAAGAAGGTTCAACGGATTTTTGAATTTTCAAATGTTTTGCAAAGTAAATTTAGTGGACTATTAGTTAAATTATAAAACTTTTTTTTTTTTCAATCACTCATTGTAAAAATATACCCATGAAGTGCCATATTTTGAAGATAGACCTGTTTATATCACGAGATCCCAACAATATAAGATGCTGATTCGTTCCGCAAAGATGTTAAGAAATACAAGGTTTTCAAAACTATGGATAGTTTATGACAAAATTTACTCACTAGATGGGGCTAAAACGATCAAGTTGCGCCTTCTAAATACACACTATATAACCACCGGCAAACCGATATGAAACTTAAACTTAACTCTTGATCGAGAATCCATAACGACGGACTCAAATGTGCAGCGATCCCATCTGTCGAAACCATAGAAATTTGTTATCTAGATAAAAATAATTGGCCCGAAATAGATTAGACACGAACCAACTCATACATTTTGTATGCGTGTTCGTGGCTAGGATACACATTTTTCGCGAACACGGCGGCAGATGTCAGTTTTGTGCTTTGATCAGAAATTTGATGGTACTTTGTATGGTCATTCATTTCAGTTTGTCGGTGATATAACGACATCTACAGATCCTGCTTATATGGATGGTTCCCGTCTTGAGCAAAGTTGTTCAGATGAAAAAAAACCTGCCCTGAGGTTAAGAGTTTAGTCCAGAAATGACTCTCCAGGCAGCGCTAATGTGACATTCATTTTGAATTGTTTGCCCCAACTTAACATCTTGACTAGACTGAAGGTTTCCATCTCCAGTAAAGTTGTTCAGATAGTCAAGACCAATCCTAAGGTAAAGGGATTAGTTCAGAATTCACATATATAATTGTTTGCCCTAACATAACTTCTTAACTAGATAGAAGGTTCCCGTCTTCTGAGAAGTTATTCGCATGAACAAAACCTATATTATGGTAAAGAGTTCAGCTCAGCATTCACTCACCAGGCAGCGCTTGTGTGACATTAATTTGTCATTGTTTGTCGTAGCTTGACATATGTACTAGATAGAAAGTTCCAGTCTTCGGTAAAGAAGTGCAAATGAATCCTGATGGATGTGGGCGTCTTAGTGGAATACCTGTATAAAGAGAGAGAGAAGGATTAGTAATTTTCATTTAATTCCACTACCTAGGGTTGATGCATATATTATATCACGCTCTAAGGGGGGGGGGGGTTCTAAAATTTTGTGACAAACAATGCATTAGGAAAAACGTCACGATAGGGGGGAGGGGGTAATTTTTTGCTCGATTTAGCGTGACATAATTAATGCATGGGCCCTTATATGCTTTTATCCTTGACAGATACGCGTATTTCGTCTACAATGTGCAGACTTATTCAGTGTCTTGTACTAATACTCGTCTGAAGAAAAACATCGCATTTTACCGAATATACATTTTCACTTAGAAGCTAGGTAAACTTAAATTTAATTTCCAGTAGGTGCAGGTACTCCGCTGCTTACTCGTTGATGTGCCCTAGGTAGTAACTTGAAAAGCCATGTGTATCCGGTTTCTTGAACCCTGTAGAGTAAAGTTGAATTCCGTTGTTTGTTGATCTCGAGGCTCTCTGCAACATCCAATTTCCATGGTGTAGATACGGTTCGTAAAATTGTGGTGGTCCTCACATCTTCACATCTTCACAGCAGATAGAGATCAAGGAAAGGGATACTCGAGACTCTTTAGCATGCCACCTAAAACCACACATCGGTAAAGGACAAGACCTATCTTATGGTAAAGAGTTTAGTGTGACATTCATTTTGAATTGTTTTTCCTTACTTAATATATGGTCTTCGGCAACAATTTTCAGATGAACACGAACTTCTTTGGTTTTGTATTACTTCGCTGCTTGGACTTTACGCCGGCTCTCAACTATTCTAGATGTACCTTCACAGTTGTTAATTGAGAACTGCCTGTACCATATTTGCATTAGTATACTGTGTGGCAAGCAGGCATGGAAAATCATTTGCATTCATTTCATACATTCATTTACATTCATTTGCCTCTAACTTTTTTCATCAACAGCATTCTAGTTCGTGATGCATAAGAGATACGGATTTGACTTGTTAACAAAAGTTGTAGCTAAAAACAAAAAATATAAAAGCTCCATACATCATTTTGCGGAATGCTGTTGAAAAAAAAAGTAAGAGGCAAATGAATGTAAATGAATGAACGAAATGATTGCAAATGATTTTCCATGCCTGGTGGCAAGTACAATCATACTCCATGCCAGACCGGGAATTGAACCATGCCGCTTCCAGCATGATCTTGCTTTATAGCTGAGCCTCACTCAACCGACTGTGCTAAGGGAGCCTCCCACGAACAAGCCCTATTTTATGGTAGATACTTCAGTTCAGAATTCACTCACCGATTGGCACTAGTGTGAAAATAATTTTTAATTTTTTTCTCTCTCCAGTACATTGAAAATTTAACATTTTTTATCGACACCTAAAACAAACCAAAACAAACTAAACTGTAGCGTGGCATTAATGTCGCGACATTTCTAAACTGTTTTTTTTTCGACCACACTACATTTTCACACATAATAGAAAACGAGATCCAGCTGCGTGAGTGACACAGTTTTGTAACGTTTGGGATTTTGCTGTTTCCTGGCTAATTACAGCATATATTTAAAGTTTATAGTAAGGAGTCAACAAAAGCACCTTCTATCAAGGCAAGCTGTTAGGTGAAACCAAAAAAACTCAAATCAACGTGAAGCAACAGTGCGACTATTGAATAGGTCTAGTATATCTGAACAACTTTACCAAAGACGGAAGTCTTCTATCTAGTCAAGATGTTGAGTTAGAGCATACAATTCAAAATGAATTTCACAGTAGCGCTGTCTGGTGAGTGAATTCTGAGATGAACTCTTTACCTTAGAATAGGTCTCGTTCATCTGAAAAACTGTACCCCAGAACGAACCTTTTATCTAGTCTGAGCTAAACTCTTTATCTTTGAATATATTTTGTATGTATCTTGAATGTTACACTAGTGCTACCTGGTGAGTGAGTTCTGAACTAAACTCTTTACCTCAGGATAGGTCATGTCCATCTGTACAACTTCACGAAAGACGGTAACCTTCTATCTATTGCAAAGTGTTTAGGGCAAACAATTCAATATGAATGTCACACTAGCGCTGCCTTATGAGTGAATTTTGAACTAAACTCTTAACCATTAAATAGGTCTTATTCATGTGAAAAACTTTGCCGAAGATGGAAACCTTCTACCTAGTCAAGATGTTAAATTAGGGTATGCAATTCAAAATGAATGTCACACTAGCGTTGCCTGGTGAGTGAGTTTTGAACTAAACTACTTACTTCAGGATAGATCTTGTCCATCTGATCAACTTTGCTGAAGACGGGAAACATTTATATGAGCAGGATCTGTAATTATATATGTATCTAAGATGGCACAACTTGATCATTTCCGTTTTAGCTCCTTCTACTGAGTATTTATGTCATAAACTATCGATAGTTTTGAAGACCTTCTTTTCTTATATATCTTTCCATAAGGAAGCAACATCCCACATGGATCTCGTGATGTAAACATCTCTAAAATCAAAATATGCCACTTCATGGGTATATTTTTACAATCATTCCTTCCCCTGAGAGATACTATACCAATCATTTGAAATTTCCGAAATCTATTGAAATTTTGTTAAGCTACGGCTTTTTGAATCTGGGGTCAAATTGACCAAGGGTACAGACAAGGGAATTATTTAAATAAAATGTTCCAATAACAATATTTTCAAGATTTTTTGAGAAGATTTTATCTAGCATTACAGAGCTCCGGTGGACGCACGTAGCCACGAAGAATTAGTAAAATCCATTGACAAATAGAAAAGTTACAGCCTTTAAAAGTGGTCTGGGGTCAAATTGGTACAGTTTGTTAAGTAATTTGTCATCACCCTTTTTTTTTCGTGTAAAAAAATTTCAAGTACCATATAGGGTGGATGTACCAATTATGGCTATTATGGTGTGGTCCAATTATGTATGCCTATTCTGCGAGGCGTGTAAGGTGGTGAGGTGACAGTGAAGTTATGGTGAAGTGGCAATTGTCACCTCGGGTGAGGTGAGTCTCCGTGCAAATCACCTCACTTGAGATGCCAATAATTTTCAGTTTTTTTTCGAGGCAATAAACATTTTGCACATGATCGGTTTTGAAAATTTGAGGGTCACTTTTCTCCCAAACATTCATTGGCACCCTAATGTAGGAAGATTTGTACTGAATATAATCGCATGTCTGTCCCATATGCAAAAAGTCGATATTAAGAAAATGGCTATTGAAGTTGTGAAGTGCAATTCGCAGCTGCTTGTTCGAAAAGTCCATGTAAATTTATAAATGTTTACGTTACATTACATGATGGGACAAACTGACTTGTTGTATTTTTCATTTCTTTCAAAAACAAAGTCCTTGATTTTAACACTTAGGCTGTGTTCCATTTGGTGAATTTTCGCTTAAATTTTACAGATGGAAAATTTTCAAATAAACCTGCTATTGGACCAGACTTATTTCTGACAGACCAGGAATCAATTTTGACAAACACCTTTTAGAAACTCGGAAGAGCAACAACAAGGGGATTTTCAAATATTATAATTTATTTTCAAAGTGATAAATTGAAGTGAAAATTCACGAAATAGAACACAGCCTTAGTTAGC
Organism: Ochlerotatus camptorhynchus; assembly: GCF_037179485.1. Classification (NCBI taxonomy): domain Eukaryota; kingdom Metazoa; phylum Arthropoda; class Insecta; order Diptera; family Culicidae; genus Ochlerotatus; species Ochlerotatus camptorhynchus. Next base: position 2,734,732 of record NW_027040557.1, on the reverse strand, counting down.
TCTTAAATTGACGAAAACGCATATAGGACCGCCTTGCCATTATTGGCAGTGCAGTTCGTCTATAGCTGTGAGAAACGACCTGCCAACCGCTGGGAGTTCAATATTCTCCGGCGTGCGCAAGATGCCTACACAGACATATCACCTTCCCTTGCCAGATGAACGCTTTGATTAACAAGTCTCCCCTCCGCTCATTATGCATACAAATCGATCAGTCAGTGTACGTGCTAATTAAATTTCACCATGCGTTTCTTAGCAATTCATTACGCCGACCGTATCAAAGCCGTTATACTGACAATGAACTCGTTGGTCACAACGGTACGACAAAATGAAGGTGAGTCCCCAAGTTCTTTCCGCGTTGATTGATCATTCTACATTTCATACGCGAAACGTGATCCACCTTTTATCGTTCCTTCACTACCGAAGTAGGTTATCCCGAGAATCTGATAAAGTTCGGACGTGTGATTGTAAAACCAAGAAACTAGTTTTACACTTGGCTAATTTAAATGCAACGCCACTCATCGGCATACGACCGGTACAGTAGGTTTGTGTATGACAATGCGATTTAGTCGAAGATAAACACATTGAACTTGAATTGCTTTGGTGCAGTGAAAATGAAAATGAGGCAATTACCTGCAGTCACAGTTTTGATTTGCCATGACAACTTAATTAGGATAAAAACTAAATTTTTGAACTGCTTATTTCTTGACATATTTGAGAAGACTAAATCTCAGGGAACTCGTAAAAATCATCTTGCAACAATATTTTTGAAATCAGTCCCATTCTGAAATTCGATCTTGCAGAAGGTAAGTTACAGTTTTTCGAATTAGCATATTTTTCGCTGATATAATAACTATTTACATGGAAATTGCACTTGTAACTTCGACAGCCATTTTCACAATGCCTACTTTTTCCACATGGGACTGATATGCGATTGTAGGCAAATCAGCTGAGATAAATCTATTTTTCGTTTTCAAAATGTAGTCAATCAAGATTCTAATCTAATCTTATCTAATAGTCCGAGAAAGCATATTGGAAAATGATTAGTAGGGACAGTTGGAATTCGTGACAAAAACAACCAAAATTTTACGGTCGAGAAATGTGAGATACTTAAATTTCCGCGATGATGTCGTAGCAGTATTTCGCAAAATTTTTAATTATCATATTTTTTTTTCTTTCGACCAGGATCAGGGCTGTTAAAAATAGTGATTTTAGTGACCATGTTTAGAAAATAAGTGGCTAAATAGTGACCTAAGAGAAGAAAAGTAGTTGTTCTAATGTTTTATGCTTTAGACTTATTCAGTTAGTATCTCATAAATACTTATGTAACATATGAAGCTTTTAAGCGAAAGATTCAACCTAAAAATTTGGAATCCACAGGGAATTTTATTTTTCCTGGAAATACCTGAAAGTTTCAGAGAATCTCATCATTACTCATTAGTTAGAGTTAAATAATTATTTTACTAAGGATATTTTAAAGAAAACAATGTATTTCAAAAAACAAACATTTAATTTTCGTCGTTATTTTCATTCACGCATTGAACTTGATAGACCCAGAGTGGATTTATTTTCAGTGACATTTTTTTTTTAGTTCAAAGTTTTTTGTTTTCCTTGATTTGTTTTCCGTCGATCTTGTTTACCGTACTGAGTACCAATGCTACCGACGCCAAGGGGGCAGCTCTCACAACTGAACCCTACCTATCGACCCATACAACTCATGGACCGGGTACCAACGGCTTTACGTCCCTTCCCTACTACTACTTCAAGAAATTTTCACGAATCTGGAGTCAAATTCCTTGTACTGTTTTAAAGGCTAATGAAATTTGATTATAATTTCTAAGGACCTCATTTCAAGGGAGTTCTGGGAAAATAATCTTAGATAAAAACAACAAGGGCAATCTGCTTTCAAGGTAGTTCTGAGAAATTTCAGATTTCATGTGAAGCCTGAGACAGTTTGGAGTCGAATTTCGAGAAAACCCTTGCGAAGTAAATTTTAATGCAAACTTACAGGAATTTCTCCGGGGCAGAACTCCTGTGAATTTCAGAGGAAAATTCCTAAGGATTCTGAGGATAATTTCAAGAAGTTTGTGCGAGAAAACGAATCCAGAGCATAAGTCCTTGGAATTTTTCGGAGAATACTACGGGAGGTGCTAAAATGAGGATTACAATTAAATCTGAGAATAACTCCAGGAAATCTTCAAAGGAATTCGGAAAAGAATTCCAGTTTACCAAACAAATTATGAGGAGAAATGCAAATGAGTTCCTACGAGACTTTCAATGTGAGTAGAATTCCAAGGGAAGGATTGAGATACAAAAGATAATCTGAAATGAGTTCAATGAAAGATTTGAGAATCTTTCCAAAGGGTTTTTTACTGAGGAGAATTTCTAGGTAATTCCGAGAAAAAATCAAAGAAAATTGAATTCGATAGTTCCAACGAAATTTTTAGGAATATTTCAATATGAATGCGTGTATTCTAAGTTTATTCAGGTGATATTTTTAGAGAATCTAAAGACGCGTTCCAAATGAATTTCTAGAATGATTCCAATACACAGCAAACACAGTAGAAAACTCCAAGAAATCTCATTATAATATGGAATGAACTATTCTGAGGTCTTCGGAACTACTTGAAATTTCTCAAAATTTTCCTAAAGCTAATGAAACTGCCTTGAAATTATTTTGTAGTTTGATAAACTACTTCTTATCAAATGTTTAAACTTCCCTGAACTTTATCAGACTTACTAAAGTTTTCGAAACGTCTTTAAAATCACTAAATTTAACGCATATGCTCGAAGGTTCTCAGTTCTTTCTTGAAGTTTTCGAAACTTCTCTAAAGTGTGTGCACTCTCATGAAACTTGTTGTACTACCGCGAATTTATTTGAACTTTCCTAAACATCTTTAAGCCTAAGCGGCGCCGGTGGTTTAGTGGTAAGCGTGATTGCCTCTCACCCCCAAAAGACCTGGGTTCAATCCCAGTCAGCGCCGCCGGGATTTTCTGAGTCATAAAATCTCTGATCACTCTTTCCTTCGGAAGGGAAGTAAGGCCGTTGGTCCCCGGTCCATGAGTTGATGGGTCGATAGGTAGGGTCCAGGTGTGGGAGCTGCCTCCCTGGTGTCGGTAGCATTGGTACTCAGTACGGTAAACTTATTTGAAGACCTCGATAGATTTCTCAACATCTCTGAAGTTCTCTGACAATCTGGGAACTTCCTAAAATTTCCCACTAATGTTATGAAACTAGAACTGAACTCCCCCTGAAATTCCCCCTATTTTTGGATCTCACTAAACTTGTTTGAAATGCTCGCGCATTTTGATACTGTTCATGAATGTTCCTGAAGTTCTCGAATCTTTCCTTTAATTCCATAGACTTCTATGAAGTTCACGAAATGCACTTCTGTGAAGTTTAGAAATTTTAATATAATTCTATGATTTTCACAAGATTGTTCTCAAGATTTTTCTGAAGCTAATGGAACTGCCCGTAAATTATCGACAATAATCTATAGCTTCTTCAATACTCTAGACTTTCTTGATGATATTAAAACTACCCGAATTTCCTCAAAGTTCTCCAGAATGCCCTGATTTCTCAGTATTTTTATAACAACCCGCCATTTTACTAATATTAATTGAATTGCCTTGAAGTTTCCACTATTTTTCTTAAGTTTTATAAACGCTCTTTTCCTTTTGGTACAACACAATAAACACTTTATCCTCCGCTATCCAATAATCCTCCTCATCTCACTGCGTCCTAGCAAGAAGTACGGTCGACTTGTTTCGCGCTCCGTTGTTTTGGAAGTTTTCTCGGTATTCGCTTGATATAAATTATCAGTTTTTTCTCACTAAGTGACTCCTGGCATAGTTCCCGGTAAATTGATCGAAAAGTGAGTTTTTTTTGTAGTAGAAAGTGTCATTTTCGGAACGATTAATCCGTGCTATTGGTAATTCGCAAAACAATTTGGGCATCATCGTTGCGTGGTCACGCATACGCGCTCACGCATACCCGCTTACGTATCATCATCATCGAGTGTGAGCACCCGTTTCTACATCTACATCGTTCATCAATCATCGTGCGCCTGTGTGCGCTGAGTACCGAGCCTCGATCAAGTGCACCACAGCGAAGGTCATCCACGCAGCGCGTCTCTTCCAGCCATCTGTGTAAACGCCTACACATATAACGCTCGGTGGTAGTAGTATAGGATTATCAGATAAGTTTTTGTTTTTTTTCTTGTTTCTTTTCCTCCCCCATTAGTTAAATTTTCATTTTGTATTTCTGTGTTTGTAGTGTTTTCTGTGTATTGTGTCTGTGCGTTCAGAGGGAGAGCGTTTTGCGCTCCCACTAGTTGAACAAAATGGATGTTTTGTCAGAAGACGACATGGATGACCATTCATCTCAGAATAATGATGATGTCATCCCTGGTTCGTCGTCTCAGTCTGTCAATGGGCAGGATGAGAAAAGCTCCAGATTGCGGGCCTACCCGAATGACTCGACTGGCCCATGGGTTGTCTATTTTCAGCCCAAAAACAAACCCTTGAATGTTGTTCAAATATCTGACGATCTGACAAAGCGATTCTCTGCCGTGACCGAAATAACGAAGGTTAGGCACAACAAACTTCGTGTGACCGTCGCTAACCTGAAACAGGCCAATGAAATTGCTGTTTCCCAGTTTTTCACACTGGAATATAGGGTGTACATTCCAGCCTCTGATGTGGAGATCGAAGGCGTGGTCACTGAGGCGAGCCTGAACCCCGAGATACTGGAGAAGCAAGCGGTTGGCCGATTCAAGAACCCCTTGCTTCCTCCGGTAAAGATACTGGCCGTTCATAGAATGAAGTCAGTATCGCTCAGCGAGGGTAAAAAGAGTTTTACCCCCACAGACTCGTTTCGGGTGACCTTTTCTGGATCTGCCCTTCCTCAATACATCGAGCTGGGAAAACTTCGTCTTCCTGTGCGGTTGTTTGTACCTCGGGTCATGAACTGCCAGAATTGTAAGCGGTTGGGACATACGGCCTCCCACTGCGGCAACAAGGCACGCTGCTCCACATGCGGGGAGAAGCATGAGGATGGCGCCTGCGCAGCTACTGCACCAAAATGCGTGTACTGCAATGGAACTCCTCCTCATGCTCTCTCGTCGTGCCCGGCGTACAAACAGCTCGGGGACAAAATGAAACGCTCCCTTAAGGAACGTTCCAGGCGGTCTTTTGCAGAAATGCTTAAGACAGCCAAGCCATCGACCAACGAAACAAATCCCTTCGCTCTTTTGTCAGATGACGAGTCTGGCTCTGACTTGGCTGAGGAGGGAGTTTCTTTCAGTTTTCCGGAAGGTTCTGCCCGGAAACGAAAACGCATCCGTTCGCGGAAAGTTGCAGATCAAGAACCCCAAATCAGCTTGCCCAAATCAAGGAGTGGTGGAAAAAAGGAGACTTCTACTCCTCCTGGATTCCGCAGAACTGATTATACCCAGGATTTTCCACCTCTTCCGGGGACATCCAAAACCCCTGATGCCCCAATTTTAAGAACAGGAACCCCTTCTTCATCTGGGCTGTTCTCATTTGATGACATTGTGGACGGTATTCTCAAATACCTCAACATTTCTGATCCTCTGAAAAGCATTGTCCTCACATTGCTTCCGACTGTGAAATCCTTCTTGAAGCAATTGACTTCAAAATGGCCCCTTCTTGCAGCTGTCATCTCCTTCGATGGATAATTTTCCAAACGAGGTCGGGGATTTGATCACTGTTCTACAGTGGAATTGTCGAAGTCTTATTCCGAAATTAGATTCGTTCAAGTATTTAGTCCATAACAATAATTGCGATGCATTTGCCCTCTGTGAAACATGGCTCTCTTCAGAAATTGATCTCCCTTTTTTTGATTTTAACATTATTCGATTGGATCGTGAGGATTCACGTGGAGGAGGGGTACTTTTGGGGATCAAAAAGTGCCATTCCTTCTATAGAGTGAATCTTCCCGAATTCCCCGGTATTGAAGTTGTCGCATGTCAGGCTACCATTAAAGGTAAGAGCCTTTGTATTGCTTCTGTATATATTGCTCCTAGAGTCTCTGTTAATCGCAAACAACTTTTCGACATATGTGCGGTACTTCCCGCTCCATGGTTGATCATGGGAGATTTTAACTCCCAGGCAGGGTTGCTTCCACTCACTTGCTATAAATAAATGATTTCCTGAATTTTGAAATCAATGGATGTTATAATGATATTTTGCACTTGTTAGATACAAGAAGAGGTTGAAAGGCAAGTGTTTGACTCATAAAACCTGTCAATTTCGCTACCAGAGTGTTACAATCAGCGATCTTATGATACGTGAGCGTTCACTCAGAGTGAGCGCTCGCGAGTCGTAAAATCGCTGATTGTGACTATCTGAAAGCGAATTTGACAGGTTTCATGAGTCAAACACTTGCCTTTCAACCTTTTCTTGCATGTAGCAAACACAAAATATGATTATAACATCTAATGATTTTAAAATTCAGAAAATCATTTATTTATAGCAAGTGAGTGGAAGCAAGCCTGCTCCCAGGGTACAGGCTGGGGGGAGCTGTACGATGATAACCGTTCTACTTTGATTTATGATCTCTGCGACAACTTCAACATGACAATACTTAACAATGGAGAAGTAACACGTTTGGCTGGTCCATCCTCGAATGGTAGCAGATTAGACCTCACCTTTTGCTCCAATTCACTATCGTTGGATTGCACTTGGCATGTAATCCAGGATCCGCACGGTAGTGATCATTTGCCGATCAAAATTTCGATTGCCAGTGGGTTCAACTCGTCAGAATCCGTTAACGTCGCGTATGATCTAACCCGTAACATCGATTGGACTAAGTTCCAATCCGCGATAGGCGATACAGTATCGTCAGTGGAAGAGCTTCCGCCGTTGGAGGAATATAATTTCCTCTCTAATCTCATCGTCGACAGCGCACTTCAAGCTCAAACACGACCGGTGCCGCGATCGTCTATTCGTAAGAAAACACCATCGCTCTGGTGGGATCAACAATGCACGGAGGTTTACCGTAAAAAGTCTGACGCGTTTAAACTTTTTCGGAAACGCGGAACACGCGAGCATTTCGACGCATACACATCTCTTGAACGCGAACTCAAGAGCCTCATCAAGGCCAAAAAACGGGGTTACTGGCGGCAGTTTGTAGACGGATTGTCACGCGAAACGTCTATGAATACGCTTTGGAGTACGGCGCGAAGAATGCGTAACCGGTCCACTAACAACGAAAGCGAGGAATGCTCGGATCAATGGATTCTAAAATTCGCGCGAAAAGTGTGTCCGGATTCCGTGCCGTCGCAGTTGACTCCTCGCGAAACCGCGAATTCGGTAGAGGAAATCAGTCAGCCTTTTTCAATGGTCGAACTTTCACTCGCTCTCCTTTCGTGTGGCAATTCTGCCCCGGGATCTGATAGAATCAAGTTCAACTTGCTGAAAAACCTCCCAGACGTCGCTAAGAGGCGCATGTTGAACTTGTACAATCAGTTCTTGGAGCTCAATATTGTTCCCGACGATTGGAGACGAGTAAGGGTGATAGCCATTAAAAAGCCTGATAAACCCGCGTCGGATCACAATTCGTATCGGCCCATCGCGATGCTGTCGTGTATTCGGAAATTGATGGAGAAAATGATCCTTTTTCGCCTCGACAAATGGGTTGAGACGAACCACCTTCTTTCAGATACTCAATTTGGTTTCCGTAGGGGTAAGGGAATGAACGACTGTCTCGCGTTGCTTTCCTCGGAAATTCAGTTAGCTTTTGCTAAGAAAGAGCAAATGGCTTCTGTGTTCTTGGATATCAAGGGGGCTTTTGATTCAGTATCCGTTGAAGTTCTTTCAGAGAAACTCCACATTTGTGGATTGTCTCCATTAATTAATAATTTTTTGTACAATTTGCTGTCAGAAAAACATATGAGCTTTTCTCATGGAAACTCTACAGCTTTTCGATTTAGCTACATGGGTCTCCCCCAAGGCTCATGTTTAAGCCCCCTTTTGTACAATTTCTACGTTAGAGAAATTGACAATTGTCTTAGTGACAATTGCACGTTGAGACAACTTGCAGATGATGGCGTAGTGTCTATCACAGGGCCAAAAGAGGTTGACCTGCAAGGACCCTTACAGGATACCTTGGACAATTTGTCTACTTGGGCTATTCAGCTAGGTATCGAATTCTCCACGGAGAAAACTGAGTTGGTCGTTTTTTCTAGGAAGCATAGCCCAGCACAACCAAAGCTTCAACTTTTGGGTAAACCGATCACTCATTCCATGTCTTTTAAATATCTCGGGGTCTGGTTCGATTCCAAATGCACCTGGAGATCCCACATTGAGTATCTGAGACGAAAATGCCAACTAAGGATCAATTTCCTTCGATCAATTACTGGAACGTGGTGGGGAGCCCATCCACAAGATCTTCTGACGTTGTACCGGACAACGATTTTATCGGTTTTAGAGTACGGTAGTTTTTGCTTCCAGTCGGCAGCTAAAACGCACATCATCAAGCTGGAACGGATCCAGTATCGCTGTCTTCGTATCGCGTTAGGATGCATGCACTCGACTCATACTATGAGTCTCGAAGTGCTGGCGGGCATGTTGCCACTATCCGTCCGTTTTTCAGAGTTATCTCTGAGGCTCCTCACCCGTTGCGAAGTAATGAACCCACTGGTGATCGAAAATTTTGAGAAGCTTCTGGAGCTAAATCCTCAAACATGTTTTATGACTTTGTACTACCTATATTTAACACAGGATGTCAGCCCTTCAAGAAATATTCCCAATCGTGTAATCTTCTCCGATTTCGGCAATACAGTGAATTTTGATTTATCTATGACGCAGGAAATCCGCGGAATTCCAGAGCATCATCGTCCTATGATTGCTCCGTCATTATACGCTGCAAAGTTTGGCCATGTTGATTCTGCAAGAACGTTTTTCACAGATGGATCTCTAATAGAGGAGTCCGCTGGTTTTGGTGTATTTAATGAATTTCATAGCGCCTCTCGAAAACTTGAAGCTCCTTGTTCTGTGTATGTGGCTGAACTGGCAGCAATTCACTACACTTTGGAAACTATTGCTTCACTTCTTCCACACCACTACTTTATTTTTACGGATAGTCTCAGTTCTGTCGAGGCTATCCGTTCCATTAGGCCGGTAAAGCACTTCTCGTATTTTCTCTTGAAAATACGAGAACTGCTTAGTACTTTATCCGTGCGCTCTTTCATCATCACCTTCGCGTGGGTCCCTTCGCATTGCTCAATTTTGGGCAATGAGAAGGCGGATTCACTTGCGAAGGTGGGCGCTATGGAAGGCGACATTTATGATCGACAGATCGCCTATAGTGAATTTTTCTCTATTTATCGTCAGCAGTCGCTCGTTAGCTGGCAACATCAATGGAGTGAAGGGAGCTTGGGACGATGGCTACATTCAATTATCCCTAAGGTGTCGAAGTTTGCATGGTTCAAAGGGTTGGACTTGAGTCGAGACTTCATACGCGTGATGTCTCGTATCATGTCCAATCACTATTGTCTAAACGCTCACTTGTTCCGTGTGGGGTTGGGAGACAGCAATCTCTGTGAATGTGGACAAGGTTACCAGGACGCTGATCACATCCTTTGGTCTTGTGCAGAGTATCGTGGAGTCAGATCACATTTTTATGATTCCCTTCGGGCTCGAGGTAGACAACCTAATGTTCCAGTTCGGGATATTTTGGCTAGACGCGATCTGGAGTTTATGAAACTCATATATGTTTACTTTAAGGATATTAACCTTAGATTGTAAGTTTGATTAACCTGTGTTTAGTTTGTATTTTGTACGTGTGGGTTTTTTTTCAATGTTTGTTTTCAAGATGAATAGAAATAATTTCATGCTTTAGGATTAATTAAATAGTTGTATCGTAAACCACATTTCAAACCTCCTTCTTCCCTTTTCCCATCCAAAAAATTGTAAATCTCCACTAACCTCGAGACAACCGCGAGTACTCGGTCCAGTTCCTTTAACTTTAAAATTAAGACAGTAATAATGTATAACGCAAAGGATTACTCGGCTCTGTAAAGTTTATTCGATTGAGCCTGTACAAATAAAGTAAAGAAATATAATAAAAGAAAGTTTTAAAAATATTTAAACATAATCCATCAACATTGCTTAATAGAGATCAAGGAAACGGGTACTCGAGTGCTATGTACTCAATTTAAACATTTTTGATAATATTTTATATTGGTTGTGAAAAAGTGACTGTAGTGACTATTTCTAGGGAAATAATAACTCTAATTACTTTTTGGCGTAAAAATCATCAGATCAGAAATTACAGAAAAAACGTGTCAAATCGCGATAGAGTGCATATATGCAACTGCAATTATTCTATAATTCAATAATCTGTCCATCCTTGTTGAATCTCTAGCAAACACGATTTGCTTTGAGTTTAAACAGCTCCTCAACAAGTATTGGATAGAAAAGGTGACTGATTTTGGCAAACGATGTTCCTTTTGAACTACCCCGCATACAATTTTCCACCATATACCAATTATCATCCATCTCATCCCATGATGGTTAGAAACCCAAATTGATCAACGAATGCTGATTAATGATCACACCCGTGTAATTTTCCGACATCAGTTTTTATGCTGCCCGCCGAAGCGGAACAGAGGAGAGCCATTCCACCACGAGAGGCGTCACGGTTACTGTCCAACTACAGGCACAGAAGCTTGGCTCGTTTCGGTTACAACACACTCATGTCATGAGAGATTCAATTGAAATGTAGTGTCACAACTAGTACCTACCTAGTAGGTATTTAAATTTTTTTCCTGCGACGAAACCACCAAACATGACTGGTAAATAGTAGGCCGTTGGCCGTTGACAGGGGTAAACGTGAACATGCTTGCGGTAATGTTGTACCCACATTTTTTTTTAAATTTGCAATTGCAGTTGGCCATGATCTGCTGCGGCTGATGCTGTTAAGGGACAGCATCACCGTGACCAGCTGTGCTGCGGTAATTGATGGCGCCTTTGGGATTGGTTATGGAATTACGTAATGTCAGTCGTTGCAAACGAGGAACGCTACTCCTTCCTGAGTGATGTTCGTCAATAATACAAACGCGAGTCAAAATCCAATCAATTGGGACTCTTTACTGAGAATACAAATCCATGTTCATAATAAAAACAAACAAACAACTTTTCCAACGAGTCATTAGCAGGTGCAAAGCTGCCCTCCATCAGCAGCGATGCGAGCCATCACACAATCGAGTGTTCGCGTGACGTTCATCATCGTTTATTGATGCTAGAATGCCCCCCGCTTGTTAATTGAAATGTTACTCGGAAAAGCTAAACAATTATTACATCATAAAGAGCAACCGCCACACCCATCTACGGAGAGCGCTGGGTTAGGACATGAACACTTTCACTACATCCATAAATGCTAAATAGAATTAGCAAATTGTTCATCCTCAAGTTGAGTCACGCGCTTTACAATCTTGATAATCCACTATAATTACAGATGGCAGTCCTGGGGATTTTGACTGTGGCCCTCATGGCTACACTGGTCAGCAGTGCCAGTGTCACCATGGAAAGCACCTACAGCAGCTATCGATTGCCGACGGCCTTCCGTCCGGAGCACTACGGCTTGCAGGTGTTGACCCATCTCGGTGATGATCGAGGTTTCTTGTTCTCCGGGCGAGTTCTAATTCGGGTGAGTGCAGTCTACGTAACCATCAGTTGCTCAGTTCAAAACCGATTAACGATTAACATAATTCGTAGATGCTTTGCGCTGAAGATGCCATGAATATCACTCTGCACTCGAAAAATCTCACTATTGGCGAAAAGGAGGTCAAGCTGTTGGAGGTCTCCGACAGCGGATCCAAGACCATGGACGTGAAGCGAATTCAGTACATTACCGACAACGACTACGTAGTGTTCCATACGAGTGAACCGATGAAGAAGGGCTACCGGTACGACATCACTATTCCATTCGAAGGTCCACTTGAAACGGGCCTGCTTGGATACTACCGCAGCAGTTATCTAGATAAGAAGTCACAGAAAAAGATGTATGTTGATAAACACTAAAACCGACGGTCTCCAGTAATACCATTAATAATTATAAATTTCAGATGGCTAGCGGTAACGCAATTTGAACCAACGTACGCCCGTCAAGCGTTCCCTTGCTTCGACGAACCGGAGATGAAAGCCACGTTCGACATATCCCTCGGTCACCACAAACAATACATCGCCTTAAGCAACATGCCCATGAATCGCTCGGAACCGATGACCTCGGTTGCGGATTGGGTTATGGATCACTTCACAACCTCGGTTCCCATGTCCACCTACCTAGTAGCCTACACGGTTAACGATTTTGAGTACCGTGAATCCATGACCAAGCTGGACGGCGATGTAGTCTTCAAGATCTGGGCCCGCCGGGATGCCATCGATCAGGTGGACTATGCCCGGGACGTCGGACCTCGGGTGACTCGCTACTACGAGGATTACTTTGCCGAAAAGTTCCCACTGCCGAAGATCGATATGATCGCCATTCCAGATTTTTCGGCCGGAGCCATGGAAAACTGGGGATTGATCACCTATCGTGAGACTGCTCTGCTTTACCATCCAAACATTTCGACCGCCAGCAACAAGCATCGAGTGGCGTCGGTTATCGCTCACGAACTCGCCCATCAGTGGTTTGGCAACCTGGTTACTATGAAGTGGTGGACCGATCTATGGCTTAACGAAGGTTTTGCTACGTACGTAGCTAGCTTGGGCGTCGAATATCTGCATCCGGAATGGCATTCGCTGGAAGAGGAATCCATTGGTAACACGCTGGGAATCTTCAAGTTTGATGCACTTACCAGTAGCCATCCGGTTTCCGTAGAAATCGGTCATCCCAATCAAATTTCGCAGATCTTTGATGCCATCTCCTACGAAAAGGGTTCGACCGTAAGTGTTCTGAATCGCTAATAAAATATCACCCAATTGCTAACTCTAATCTTCTACAGGTTATCCGCATGATGCACCTCTTCCTCGGCGAAGAGAATTTCCGCAACGGTGTTCGTCGGTATCTGAAGAAACACAAGTACTCAAACGCCCAACAGGATGACCTCTGGGCTGCCCTGACCGAAGAGGCTAAAATCAACAAAGTTCTCCCCGAAAATGTCGATGTCAAGACCGTAATGGAGTCGTGGACCCTTCAAACTGGCTATCCGGTGATCACAGTGACTCGTAACTACGAATCCGCAACAGCGGAAATCACCCAAGTTCGGTTCCTGTCCGATCGCGAACAACACGCCAACGCCACAGATTATTGCTGGTGGATTCCACTAACCTACGTCACTTCGGAGAATCCGAACTTCGAAGATACCCGTGCCAAGGATTGGATGACGTGTGGAGCCGGTAAACTGCGCAAAGGACCTTCTAAGCTACTCCAGAAGATGCCTTCCGCAGATGAGTGGGTACTGTTCAACGTTCAAATCGCCGGATTGTACAAGATCAAATACGATCAAATGAACTACAAGCTAATAATCAAGCAGCTGAACAGCGAACATTACTCTACAATCAGCTTGGCAAACCGTGCCCAGCTGATCGACGATGCTATGGACCTGGCTTGGACCGGAGAGCAGCAGTATGGAATCGCCTTCGCTATGATCAATTATCTTCGCCAAGAGGCGGAATACATCCCATGGAAATCGGCTCTCTCAAACCTCAACTCAATCAACCGTCTTCTTAAACGGACACCAATCTATGGTGTGTTCCGAAGCTACATCCAGTTCATCATCGAACCCATCTACGAAAAGTTAATGATCTTCAATGACGACCGAACTGTCAGCCAACGGCTGGATGCGACTAAGCAACTGGTTCTGATCGCTGCTTGGGCTTGCAAGTTCGACGTCGGAGATTGTGTTCAGCGATCGGAAGCTTTGTTCGCCCGGTGGATGGCCGTTGAAGATCCGGAACTAACCAACCCGGTTCCAAGGGATTTACGCTCGGTGGTGTACTGCAACGCAATGCGCAACGGAAAGGAACCGGAGTGGAACTTTTTGTGGAATCGCTACCTGATGAGCAACGTCGGTTCGGAGAAGGTTATGATCATTGGAGCCCTGTCCTGCACCCGGGAAGTTTGGCTGGTCGAACGATTCCTGTTGTGGTCGTTGAACAGCACTTCCGGCGTTCGGAAGCAGGATACAACCATTCTGTTTGGTGGCGTAGCCAAGAGCGATGTCGGTTTCCATCTGGCCAAGAACTTCTTCCTGGACAATGTGGCGGAGATCTACGAGTAGTAAGTACTCTAAACCAGCTGAATTTCAATTTGAAAAGGGCATATTTTAACCGTTGGAATTTTTTTAGCTTATCACCTGACACATCCCGCGTGTCACGTTACCTGAAACCGCTGGCCGAGCAGATGTCCTCGCTGAAGGAACTGCAGGAGGTCAAAGACCTGATCGAATCCAAGCGGTCTGTCTTCGAGAAAGCAACCCAAGGTGTCAAACAGGCCCTGGAAACGATCGAAATCAATATGCAGTGGAAATCGACCGGTTACCAGCAGATGACACGGTTCCTACCGCTGTTGAACTACCGATCCGGAAATCTGGATGTGATAGAGCTTCTAGATCAGCAATAAGGGACCTTATACTATGTGTATTTTAATCTCGCTTGACAAAGCTCTCGTTGTTGTTTTTAAACTCGCGTAAAAGCGATCCCGCACGCATTTCGTTGTACTTAGTCATTTGAAATTTGAACAATAAAATTTTACGAAAACTGATTGGTACTAGGTTTGGGAACAATGATGACACAGTAGGGTGCCGAGGCATCTAACCTAGCTTAACAGGTGTAAAGAAGGCAAACACAGGCTGTTTTGCAATTCATTAGGTGGAATTCAGTCAACCGTGACCAATTCTATGTGATGTGTGAGGATGGCGATTTGTTCGTGAGTTTATGTTAGTTTTTGCGTGTGGGTAATTTATCATGGTTCTGAATGAATTAAGTTCTCCATAACCAGCCTTAGATGATGTTGAACAGATATAGAGTTTATAAGGTGTTAAGAATTGACAACGGAAATTGTGGTTAATGATCGGAACATTTGAATAACATGTGTTATAGTTATCATTCTGTCGGTGCAGATTTAATGTATTGAACTGTCTGGTCTGGTGGGTATTAATATCACCCTTCGATTAACTATTAATCAGTGGTATAGAATCAAGGCAAATACAATTCATATTTCTTAGTAAACTAATTGGGTAAACTTCCCATAAAGGTCCCAGTCCCATGTGACTTTTTTGGAAAAATGAGTTATGGTCTGGAATCGATTTTTAACACATGAATTTTCGCGTCGCGTGTACCCTGGCCGTACCCTTAGTGACCATACCTATTCAACGTTTCGTAGTTAGTTTTCGAGAAAATATTCAAGCCGACGTGAATACTTTTTGTAAACAGTGGCTTCAAACGGAAATTTGTCGAAACTTGCCCACGCAAACTAGCTCCAGGGGAAAATTTCACCTTACTAATGCTTTGCTCAGACTAGGGGCTTGGATCATGTTATAAGACTATCTTGATGAAGAGTTTCATGTTGATCTTTTGAATAACACCCTTGTAAATTGTTACAACTCTATTGGCGAATCAAAGCAAAGCCAAAACTGGTCATGCGACACCTAGGTTTAAGATCCACCATTACAAAAATGATGATGTACTAGAAAAAAATGTTATGTAATTTGACAGATATCAAAACGTCATTACCATTTTCATCCACTCGCCATCTGTGAGTCAATCGTCACTTTGATTCTTCAATAGTATGAACAATGCATAACGCACAGAGCGTAAAATTACTGACTGCTTAGGCTGAGTGTGAAAGCACGGCCCCATTCAATTCATTGGTCTATCCTGACAATATAGGTAGCTGCACCGACGGGTTAACCTCGATATTTTTTTTACATCTGGCAGTGGTTTATTTACATGTTTTTTTTAGATTTTTTGGAGAGGAATATTTTTCAAACGAACATAGTCGGATATCATATATTTTAATTCTTTTTATTTAAAACCTCTAATCCACTTGAATCGACTAACAAGCAAAGGTAAACAAACCACCACTTGATGTCTCAAACTGATGAATGCGGATTCATTGCGTTCATTCGTGACGTCAGCGTGCAGCATCCTATGCAAAGCGATAAAGGACGAGGCAATGAAAGAGCCTTCAAAAACATTCAGTCACTCACGAACAGGCGACTCACACCGCTTGCCTTCGCTCACACAGCAGGTAATTGAGGCATTTTTCCATAGAAAATGTACGATCAGTCATTCAAAACAAGAATTGGGTACCATCATCGAAGAATAAACGTGCTGACTGAGTTACTGACTGAGTGCTCGACTGTCAGTGACTCGTTTACTTCCCAATCATTCAGACTCTCACAAGGCAGTAAATGATGAGGCGGATGACTGTTCTTAGTCATATGAAAATGACTCATTGAACCTGACTGTTTTGCGCACCAGAGTTGATAATAGAAGAGTTACGCAGACTGAAACCAAAATCTACCTGTCGAACTGTCAAACCGTCTACCGTATTGTTATCGAAAAAAGAGGAAACTTTCTCAACCCAGGTGAAGTCATCCGAGGTGTAAACAAAAACAAGGGTTGCCAAAATAAAAATAAATGCCTATTGATCGGCATCAGTGTTGCAAGCTTCACTCAGCGTAACTCTTCTATTATCAACTCTGATGTGCACGAGCTATTCGTTTCGATAAGTTGACGATTGATGCTATTGTTTGTGAAAGTACTTACGTCAATATGATGCAAACGCAAAAAATCTGGTTGCCGTTAACTCTGACGAAAAATAAATCATAAATGCTGCTTGTTCGCAACATTTTCTCTTGGCGGGACTCTTATTATAACATCGACTCTGTTCACAACGTGTAAAGATGAAGCTGCGAGTTGAATCAACACAAAAATGATTCCGTTGCACCTCGTTTTCTTAAAAACTGGATCAACAATAGAAAAGGGCCCATCAGCATTTGTAAACAAACCGTTACAAAGCCCTTTACTTACAAAGCGAAGGCCACCCACGCAAACTCACACCATCATCGGATAGGGTAAACTTCCACCTACAATAATGCTATCTCTTTTTTCTCGTCACCGATGGCAGACGCGAAGCGACTGCTGCTAGCGGTTATGGAAGCTTCGGTTGCGTTCGGGTGTAGAGACAAAATCATAAAACTCAATCTACCACAGCTTGGTGAGATTTGCAGCTGGTTAGTTTTGATAGCTTGATCTTCCGAGCTCCGATATCACAGCTTGAAATATCAACCGCATTTGTTGGCTTGTTGATGTTTGCCTGCAAAAATGAAGCGTGATCTTGTTCTTTGGTGATACCTATTTGATTTTTTGATATTTTTTCCAACACTGCAAGCACGGTTCAGAGCAAGCAACAAGTACTTACGTACTTTACAAAAATCTTAGTTTTTTTACTTGTGAAATCGCGAATTGTAGTGCGAAAAGGTACGCTGCAAGGAATCACATTTTAATAGTCCTCTGAATTCCTTTGAAGGCCTCCTTTTAATTTGCTACGGAATTTTTACTCAGAACTTCCTTAGAACATCTTTCAAATTCTATTAATTAATTTTAATTAAAATTCTGTACATTATTTTCAAAAATTTATAATCAGACGTCCCTTACAGTTCTCTTCCAAATTCATTTGAAATCCTGCTTAAAATTCATCCAAAATTCTCCACACTATTCTACTATAATTTTCCGAGGCGATTTTTTTTTTTTTCTTAATACATGCTAAAATCATGCTTTAAATACCCGTAGAATTATTTTTTTTATTCCCTTGGCATGCTCCGAAAATTTTCATCAGAATTATTTTTGGATTCTCCTCGGAACTACCATGCACACTAAGATTTTTTTACAGGAGTCAGTATTTTTTTACTGGGTTTTTGAATTGCTGAAAAAGTCGGTAAAAATTCAAATGACCGTTATCCGTAAGGAATCAATGAAAACGACCAACTTTAATTTCTTTCATTAAATGGGGTTAACAGAACTAAGTATGTACAAGTTCAGAACAAATTTTCTCATTAATGAATTTTCCACAGATTTTTAAACTTTTACCGAACTGTTCCGCAATTCAAAAACTCAGTAAAACCGTACTGACTCGATTAGTGTGTGGAGTTCATCTTATGCTCTGATTTAAATTTTCACAGGTTTCACCACGAATAAGGAGGTTCTTGAAAGCAATCCTTATTTTTTTCTTGAAGATCTTCTCATAACTGCATTTGAATACTCCTCAAAATTCCCTTTATGTGCGTCTGAAAATTCTGTAGAAATTCTCATCGAAATAATTTGTATATAGCCAAAAATGATTGCCCCAGGTAAAAAGCCTACCTAATAAATAAAACCTAACCTAGCAAAAAAAAAAAAAAAAATTCTGCATCTTCAAGATTATGGAAATTTTGCAATAATGTTTACACTGTTTTTTTTTCAATCTATGATAGCGTAATTTAAAAAAAAAAACTTCTATTCAGAATCTTTAAAATTTAAACTAGTTTGGATTCCTTCTCATTCAATGTCCTTAATCTCAATTTCCTCTAACTTTCAGGGTTTTGAAATGTGGTTATGTGGTTAGATTAAACCTAAGATTTTTTTATTATTTTTAGTTCCACGTTCTTGAATATTTATCTGTAGTAGATAAAGTTGTGGAATAGAACTAAGTAGAATCGAATGAGCGTGAAGCGTGGTAGACCGTATGTAAACTGGATCTGATTGGTTCGGGTATTTTGATACAGCTAGAGGTATAAATATGACGGAATTCTTATGACGGACTGTGAAGAGAGCGGACGACCAGCAATGGACTACCAGCAGAAGGGATAGCGGCACTAGCGGACCAACAGAGGGAGCAGCAGATTCGTGGAACCGTGACTGAGGCTGGAAACCTCGGTCCAGTGACGACAATGGCGCAACTCGGTAAGTGAGAATCATCCTCTTTCTTGCGAGGATGCTACTGGCGCTCCCTGAGAAAGTAGATGAAATTCCCTCGAGACAGCAGATGAAATTCCCCCGAGAGGGTAGACGAAATTCCCTTGAGAGGGTAGATGAAATTCCCCCAAAAAGGTAGAAGAAATTCCTCCGAGAAGGTAGAAGAAATGCCTCATTCAATTCAATTGTCGTGACTGAAAGGAGGTTTCCAGCTTCGGTCACGGTTCCACAAATCTGCAGTTTCCTCTCTTGGTCCACTAGTGCCGCTATCCCTTCTGCTGGTGGTCCTTTGCTGGTCGTCCACTCTCTCCACAGTCCGTCAACGAGCTTGGGTACCTCATGTTTATACATCTAGCTGTATCAAAATTCCCGAACCAATCAGATCCCGTTTACATACGGTCTATCACGCTTTACGCTCACTTCATTCTACTCATTTCTATTCCACATTAACTCTATCTACTACATTCTTCCCCTCTCCTACTCTCCTTAATTGAGGATCGGGGGCAATTTATCAACCCTCTTGGGGCATTGTATCAACCCTCTCGGGGAGTTTCACCTACCTCCTCGGGGGAATTTCTTCTACCCTCTCGGAGAAATTTTTTTCTGCCTTTTCGGAGGAATTTCTTCTAACTTGTTGGGAAATTTCATCTTCCCTCTCGGGGGAGTTTCATCTTCCCTCTCAGGGAAATTTCATCTACCCTCTCAGGGGAATTTCATCCACCATCTCGGGGGAATTTCATCTACCCTCTCGAGGGAATTTCATCTACCCTCTCAGGGAGCGCCAGTAGCATCCTCGCAAGAAAGAAGATGGTTCTCACTTACCGAGTTGCACCATTGTCGTGACTGAAAGGAGGTTTCCAGCCTCGGTCACGGTTCCACGAATCTGCCGCTCCCTCTCTATGTCCGCTAGTGCCGCTATCCCTTCTGCTGGTGGCCCTTTGCTGACCGACCGTCCACTCTCTCCACAGTGGTACGAAATCTCTTCGTGATCTGAATTAATTTATAATATTTTTTTAAGAGTACAGGTTGCGCCTGTTGAGGCTAACTTATCTGAGCCTGCATCTGAACCATTGAATCCACTATTCATACGTCAGAAGAAAATACCAATTCTGTTTAAAAAGGCACAAGGATGGCATGTTAATTTAGAAAGTTGTGTTAGCTTACCATTGCATTTGTGGTCTTACGTGTGTCATTGCTGCGTCGTCGCTTGACCGGGGTTGCCGAGTCGTCGGTTGACTGAGGTTACTTCATGAGTTGCCAAATTCATCGCCAGGCTCGTCTCATTGGGTCCTCATCACTGAATCAGGGGAAGTCTGATGGAACTAGATCGTCACTTTTACTATCCCAGTCAGAATCGCTGCTAGTCTCCCGAAAGTCTCCCATGTTATTTCTGACGTGTTCCACGACATTTCAGCGTAAGTTCATTATCTTTGTATGATGATCTTGAATTCCTAGTTGCGTCTCATAAAACTGTACCACCAGCGCAGAAAATAGGCAGTCCATCTCCGGGTATTTTCTTAACGAGCATCACTCCATTGTCGTATCGCATGTGCTCCATTTTGCTGCTATTCTTTTTACTTTTACTTTGTTGACTCCATAGTACCTGAAAATATATAGATGTATACATTATTAGCAATGCTGTGGTATAACGGATGTGAAATGAGGGAACATTTAAATTTAACACTATTTAGAGTATCTCAAAGCAACTTTCAAGTTTTGCCTAACAATTAATTCATTTTTCAATATGTTATCTTAACTTATTTCTAGAATAATTTAGTGTGGCGGTGAAGACATTTGAAAATATCTTTTCAATCTTGTTGAAGACTTTTTCTAAAAAATCTGGCATCCCTGCTTGCAGTACTGTACGATTCATCACAATTCGAGCTGATTGAAAAATGTTATGCCAGATGGATCACTGAAAAATGCTAACACTATTTATTTAACCACCATCTTTGACATTTTAGCCATACAGACTGTTTAAAGTGACTTAATCCTATTCTTAAAAACTGGTCTACTTATATTAAAATCAAAAACATCACACACATCATTAAACAGTCTGCAACATCTATCGAGAGGATTGTTATAACCGTAAGCAGTACGATGTCCGAGAGTCCACATGAAGTAATAGTTGCGGAGACGGCGAGCTGGAGTGCGGAAATTGATGTTCCCGAGCAAACAACTGCAGTCAATATGATTACTAATCATGTCAAATATGAACATCCTCTGGAGAAAGACTCGGCGATTTGTTAGTGTTTGCAGTCCAATAAGCGCACATCTATGCTCGTACGGAGGTAAGCTATCTGGATTTGTCCATGGCAGACGTCGTAATGCAAACTTTATAAACTGTTTCTGGAGTCTCTCGATGCGCAGTACATGAACAGCATGATATGGAGCCCAAATGTGTACGCCATAGTCAAGAACACTGCGGACCATAGAGCAGTACAGCGCTTTCAGGGCGTACACGTCGTCGAATTGTGCGGTATTGCGGTGCAAAAATCCTAGCATGGAGTTGGCCTTTGCAACTGTCGTGGATATGTGCTCGTTAAACCGTAGTTTGCTGTCCAAGATGAACCCAAGATCCTTAATGGCATTAACCCTTTCCAGCGGCGATTGATTCATATAGTAATCAAAAATGATCGGAGAGTGAGAGCGGGTAAGGGTAATCACTTTGCATTTGACAGCATTGGCTTGCATCCCATTCATCTGACACCAGGATGACAATCGCTCCATATCAGCTTGTAGTGCGCGCGCAACAATCCACGATCGATTTGATCACACGGTACAGCTTAAGATCATCCGCATATAGCAACTTACAGGAACTTAGCATATCACACACGTCGTTAATAAAACAGAACTAAAATGAGAGGTCCTAGGTGACCCCTTTGTGGAACCCCGATGATATGGTACCTTAACGAAAGCCTTCCAGGATGATAAGTATGATTTCAACCAACAAACGATCCACGGTGGAAGACCAAGGCGGTTTAGCTTCATAATGGCTAGGTCGTGAGGAACTTTGTCAAAAACCTTAGAGAATTCGATGTAAACGTAGTCCACTTGCTGACGCTTCTCGATGCTACCTATAAGAGTGTTCGTGTAAGTCATCAAGTTAGAGACTGTCGAGCGCTTTTTCATGAATCCATGCTGAAACTCTGAGATTATGGGTTGAACAGTTGGATACAACTTCTCATGCAGAAGACTTTCGAGAACTTTGGCCAAGCAGTTCAGGATCGAGATAGGTCGGTAATTTTCCACTTTGTGCATGTTACCGGACTTGAAGATTGGTGTAATTGAGGCGAGCTTCCAGGCATCCGGAAAAACGCCATCCTTAAGCGATCGATTGAAAATAGACATAACGGGTGTGGCCAAAGATGCTGCACAGTTCTTGACGAAAGACATAACCCCGTCATTTCTATCTGCTGAAAAAAAAACTTTTTATTCTGAAAGTATTTTGAATTGAAATGGGGTAGTTTTTTGGGTCAACAACAAGAATCGGTGTCTTCGGCAAAGTTTTAGAAACTATCATAAACAAGAAACTTTGCTTTGGTGTATATTTCTGCATCTCATTATAATATGCAACGTTTTTCGTGGAAAACCTCTTAATAAAAGTTTTCACTTTATAATATTTTTTATAAACTTCTACTGGTTTGAAATGCTCTACAAAGTTGTTCAAAACATCAATACACATACATTTGATGAAGCTGACTTTATTTAAACTATAAAATTGACTTCGATTTTGTCACGATAGTGGTGTACAATGATAGCAAATTGCTATCAAATGGCTAACATATCTTTTTCTAACAAAATCAAGAATAACTGCCTATTTCAGAATCTAGTGCGGTAGAAAATTCAGAAAATTTGTGTGTACTGGTGTTTTGAACATTTGTGGGCACTACTTTGAACCAGTAGAGGTTCAAAGAATATTTTAAAGGGTGTCCACGATGAAATTGCCACACACAAAATTGATTCGCAAAATTCGAGTTTTCATCCGATTGGCATCAAATTTTCAGGGATTGAGAAATAACTATTAAACTTCATTTTACCATTTTACTCGTATTTTATTTACAGTCCATACGCAAATGCCCGCACCTTGGCCTTAACCCCGGCCATAAGATTCTGCACAACCTGTGAATCAACCGTTTTTTGCATGTAAACCCATACTTTCTTCAGTTCCTCGACTGTCTTCACTACCTTAGGTCGTTTAAGAAGGTCCTGCTTCGTAATCTCCCAGTACTTCTCGATGGGGCGGAGCTCCGGAGTGTTGGGAGGGTTGAACATTTTCGGCACGAAATTGACCTTATTGTCCGCATACCACTTCAGCACGTCCTTGGAGTAGTGGCATGAGGCCAAATCCGGCCAGAAGATTGTTGGGACGTTGTGGGCCTTCAGGAGAGGAAGCAGCCGCTTCTGGAGGCACTCTTTTATGTACACCTGTCCGTTCATCGTGTCCTGGGTCACGAAAGGTGCACTCCGCTTCCCGCACGTGCAGATGGCTTGCCAAACCAGGAATTTCTTCGCAAATTTGGACATCTTCTGAGTACGGACATGCTCCGGAACGCTGAACTTATCCTTGGCCGTGAAAAACAGGTTGCCGGGGATCTGTTTGAAGTCGGCCTTCACATATGTTTCGTCGTCCATGATGCAGCATTCAACTTTCGTCAGCATGTTGAGGTACAACTTCCTGGCACGGGTTTTGGCGGACTTGTTCTGCTTCTCGTCGCGATTAGGGGCCTTTTGTACCTTGAACGTTCGAAGCCCAGCCTTAGTTTTGGCCTTCTGGACAAAACTTCGGCTTAGGTGCAGCTTCTTAGCCACATCCCTAACGGAGGCGTTCGGATTTCGGTTGAAGGCCCCAACTACGCGGTTGTGATTTTTGGTGTTGTACGGAATACTTTTTCCTTCACTTCTGGGCTTCCGATCGGTGGTCAACCGTTCCTCGAACCGCTTAATCACTCGCGACACCGTGGAATTCGCGATTCCCAACGTTTTAGCGATGGAACGATGCGAGAGATCCTTGTTCTCGTGATGAATGCGCAAGATTTTATCACGCACGAGCTGTTCTTTCGACTCCATTTCCGCGAGTTTTGATCACAGGACTTTAAAACTTGCAGGATGTAAATAATGCACTATGAACTAAATCCACCCAAATTTTCATTAAATTCTACCCAGCGGTTAAAAAGTTAGAGCAATTTCATCGTGGACGCCCTTTATAAGGAAAAAACACCTTTAAGGGGATTTCCATAAAAAAAAAACATACCATATCATGTAGTATTTTGGAGAGTTAATCCATCTACTAATCGCCTCCAATTCCACCCAAACGAAAAAATTTGAGCAATTATGAAGCGCAAGTTGAACAAAAATGACAAGGAGACTCGGGGTGCTGTAGAGTTGGTTAGAAGCGACCGCTGAGGTTGACCAAAAATGAAATAATATTCTATATAACGTAATAATACTCGTTTTTCTTACGTCAAGCCAATCCCGAGATAGAGCTGATTTCTTGCGTCCAGATTCTAAGTGGACCATATTGTATGTACTACCTTTAAATTTCCTGAAACAAATGATGTAAGAAGGTCATACTTACATTTGATGTATTTGTGGTTTGTTTTGCGTAATCCCTAATCTTCCCTTAACCGACTACGTGGTTTATGGACATTCCCTAATTTCGAAAGCTCTGTATTTTGCTATCAAATGACATCCACGAATGTAGTAGAAAGTAGAAGTTATGCAACGGGGGACCATCCGTCACAGAGATTCATCAAACTACTGTATTTGTGCCGAAAACAATAAAACACAGGTTTTGTGGTTTTGCGCCCAATTAAATATCCTCCCAGGTTAATTGGCAAACCGACAAAAGTGATTTACGACTAGCTATAAACGTAATATCGTTTCAAAGAACCGTCAAATGGTAATTAGCAGCAACATAATACGTTAGAACAACCAGCTCCGTCTAGATGAGCGATCTTGTAGTGTTGTACTGCTTCCTAGTTTTCAAAAAAATATACTCGAATGCAATCGTAAAACATATGTCACTCATATCAATCCCCTGAAAACATGCTATATACAATTTCTGCTGACAGATGACCTTCACGCGTTGGCGCCCATCAACAAATAACGCGTCGCGATCATCAACGTACTGGTGGTGGTTCTGTACGCGGGATTCCGACACTCTTATCAATCCCCGACGTCGATGCGGACGAAGGTAGCTGCCAGTCTGTCTGATGTGGATCTTTTTTCCCTGCAGTACATGCTGGTGCGAACAGACAGAACTTACCAAGGACCAAGTTCTAATAATCGCAGACGCTGCGGCATCATAATAGGTCATATTTATTGCGCACGGCAAATATGAAAAAGCACGTGCTGCTCTGCCGTTACTGCCACAATCAGTGTTACAGACTATGGCGAGCTACTAGCACCCGTTAAATCGCAGTCGTATAAATTGATCATACCGGACAGGTGCAACGGGTTTATAGCACTTAGGACTTCGATCGGTCGCGTCGTGATCCCACGCCTCAGAACAAAGAATTGGACTTTCCGAGTAAGGCGCTTTTACTAAAATTTAAAGCCACCGCCAACACAGCAAATCGCAAAAAGAAGAAACGTTCTTAAAATTGATATTTTTTTTTTTTCGTAAACCCCGTGGGTTCGAACGCGTCATTATCAGTTTTTTGGCCCAATGACCAAAAAAACAAATGTGCGCACGGTTGTGACTAAATAAAGCTAACAAAAAACGCTCGACTGCGATTAGTCTGGTTCGGTCCGATCGACTGGGAAGATGGTTCTGCGAGTGATCCTGGTGAAGTTAGCCGCGATCTGGTTGCTGGTGGTGGCTCAGGATGCCAGCTATCGGTTGCCACGGGAGGTCGTTCCGCTGCATTACAATCTGGAGGTCCATACCCATTTGGGAGACGACGGCGAAAGTTTCCGGTTCTTCGGTGTTGTTAACATCACTGTGAGTATCAACCAGCGTGACAAAGTCGTTCTAAAGCTCTATAAAGGTGCTAATTAAAATCGGTGATATCAGTGACTTGCTTGAAATGGAATCGCACTAACCGGCCCGCCTCCAATCGATGGAGTCCCCTTTGCGAAAATTATCTCACAATTAAGCACATTGAAAAAAAAGAAGTTATTTACTTGATGAGAATTCAAAACAAACATTCATTTGTATTCGTTTTGCGACACGAGAGTTTTTTTTTAACGATGAATTCTGGAACGCAATCTACTATCTATATGAAGCGGTGTAGGAAAGTGGAACAGCTAATCAACTTTAACCGCGTTAATTCTGCGCGTAATTTGGACTCATTATGAATGAAGTAGTGGTATTAGCCTTTGCGTAATTCAACCATAATATTTACGGTTTAACGGTTTGATTAAATATAAACCCACTAAAATCCTGATCTGTCACGTCTGTGACGAAGCCTGATTCATCAGAACTGCTCGAGAGAGAGAGAGAAAATAGAAAAGATGAGAGCAGCATAGATTCCGAATCATAAGTTCAGCGCAAAATATTATACCACGTTCAAGTTTGGTGATGAGCATTTTGCGTGCTGGGTCGTTTGGTCGAAAATTGTGAAATTTAATTTGTCCAAACACATTTCCGTAAGTAGAGGCATTAGGATGAGAGGATCATAAGCCTTTTGAGTCCTACTTGGCAGAAGTAATGAACAGCAATAAAATAGGGGAAGTGGGGCAATGTGACCACCCGCTTAAAAATCAACATATTGAAGCCTACTTGAATTATTCATTTAATTTTAGTCTAAAAACATTATTTTCTCTAGTGCGAATATTCGAAAAGTGTTAGACTAGCAAATATCAAAAATGTTATCAGATTTCTGAATCAGAAAATAAGGTCTATCTTACTTACCTTATCAATCAGGCTAAGGCCTTGTTGTCCTCTGCTGTCCGAAGAAGTCGTCTCCACTCTACTCGATCCATGGCCACACGTCGCCAGCCTCGTACTCTGCAAAGCATCCGCAGGTCGCCTTGGTCGATCCACCTTGCCCGCTGCGCGCTTCTTCTTCTTGTTCCTGTTGGGTCGCTTTCGAGAACCATTTTCGACCATTCTTACGACGTGTAGTCGCCCAATTTTTGCAATCTGGACGATGGATGGTTCTCCCAGCAGCTGGTGCAATTCGTTGTTCATTCGCCTCCTCCACGTTCCGTCATCCATCTGCACTCCATCGTATATGGTACGCAACACCTTCCGTTCGAAAACACCAAGGGAGCGTTGGTCGAGGACCACTGGTCTAATCAGCGTCTTGTAGATAGTCAACTTCGTGCGCCGGCGAATTTTATTCGACCGGAGCGTCCTCCGGAGTCCAAAGTAGTCACAATTCGTCTTTGAATTTTTCTATCAGTATCATTTTCAGCGGTCATCAGTGAGTCCAAATTCACGAACTCGTCGACCACCTCGATTTCGTCACTGTCAATCTGAACTCGGGGTTGGGAGGCTAACATTGTCTTCCTTCCATGTATTTAATCTTCGATGCGTTGATGGCTAGTCCAATCCGCCTAGCTTCAACCTTCAGTTTCTGATGTACGTTTCCGCCATCGTCTCAAAGTTCCGTGCCATGATGTCGATGTCATCGTCGAAGCCAAGAAGCTGGATGAACATCCTGAAGATCGTGCCACTCGTGTCTATCCCAACTCTTACAACACCTTCTAACGCAATGTTGAATAGCAGACACGAAAGTCCATCACCTTGTCGTAACCCCCTTCGAGGTTTAAAGGGATTTGAGAGTGTCCCCAATATTCGAACAACACACATCACTCGATCCATCGTCACCTTGACCAATCGCGTCAGTTTATCCGGAAATCCACACTTCTGCCATAGCTGATCTCGATCGATTGTGTCGTATGCGGATTTGGTGGATAAGGTCTATCAGTAGTTTCTTAAAACTTATCGTTAATATTCCATCAGCAGCTATATAAAAGGTCGTTGGTTTCTTATATTGTGATTGTGATTGTGTAGTATAGAAGGGGGTCAAGGGCCAGGTCTCCGATACTTTTATGCACCGTACATGCTATACCAGTAGTAAGGGGGTGGCATCACAGCATCTTTACCAGCAGGTTAAATAAGTTCTGTGTAATCCACGAATGTGAAACAGGGCGAGCCATAGTAACATCACTGGTAGTGTAACGTATCGACAAGACCCCATCTCTACATTGATGTACTAACTGCCATAAGGGAAAAGAAAAGGGAGGGGGGTTTGTGCCGATTCATAGATAGCTGTAATTTAAGGTGGTTAATTCGAGTATAAGTAAAATAAAGGTAAAATTAGTAAGAAATTACCTGATTGTTTATGATGCCTGACTTTACCGGGATGTTGTTGTTGGCGCTCTTGATGACGCCGCCCTCTATAGCTTTGACGATGAAAATACCAGCATGGCGTTTATTTCCTCATCAAGGAATCCCTTGAATTCCTAAAGGTAAAGGTCATCGCTGCTGCTATCGTCTGATACTGTTCCATCGCTCGCTTCGTACACAGATTAAACCATTGTAGGTGGCGTTGTAGGTGGCATTTTGAAATTGTTTTCTGTTATTTGACAGCTCTTTCCAGAAATTGAAGGAATGGCCCGATCTCTAGATATCCTGTTTCACACTAGTTTTCCAGGTGTAATACGGCGACCAACTGTGATTTATGATCGTTGTCTTCTCCAAAACTTCATCGTCTTGATCTAAAGAAAAGAAAATCGCCACTCGATTAAGCCAATTTCAAAGGTAGTACCTGTGTGATGTCGCATTCCAAAAGTGTTGAACCAAATGAATAATAAAAAAAAATCTTTGACTATATGTTTTTAGTATTACTTCTACGTGAAGTCAACGATTTACATAGTTGAAGATGCTAATTTCAAATAACAGACTGTAGTGGTAAATTTTATACGATAGATGGAGTAGATGAAAGCATAGAGTTGATAGTTCCGTTAGAGTACGGCAGTGTGAAGATTGCATATAGATATTAGAATAGCGAGCTAGGACAACTTTTAAGGAACGTACAAATCGGTTTTTTCATCTCTCTTTACCAAACTCCCCCTTTGGAGAGGGAATTTCATAGATTTGCCTTATGAAAAATAATGTCAACAAAAAATAATAAAATGGAGCAGACTGGAACCGAACCATGGACGTTGAGATTACGGGTCCTATGTCTGGACCACTCGTCTATCGATGCTTAGGTAAATGGAATGACTAAAGGCGTATAAGAGCTACCTTATGTTAGACGAAAATCTTTCATAAGTCGCGCTTATGAAATTCATAAGTGTCGTTCATAAGTCGAGCCTTATGAAATTCTAATATTTCAAACATTTTCTACTTAAAGTATTCAATTTTGCATTATCCTATTATTAATATGACTGTTTCGTATTCACAAGCTTGAAAAAAAAAAACAATTACCTTAAATAAGCAGTACCTCTTAAATTTAATTTATTCTACATAAAATTATTCTAGATAGAGCTGGAATTAGGGCGTAACAGCTTTTGTATACAATGACTTCTCTCGATGATTTCTAGGAATTTAATGGATGCCCGATGGTGATTTTGATTTGCGTTGGCGAGCCTTGACATTTTAAAAATCATTGGAAGAAGTCATTGTTTACATATGCTGTTACGCCCTAATTCCAGCTCTATCTAGAATTGTTTACTTTAAATTGTTGTATGCTAAAACTGTTCATTGTTGACCCTTCATAAAGCCTCAAAAGAACAGATTATTCTAACCGGTTATTTACAAGGGCGTCGATAGGGTGCCCTTTTCATAAGATTCAAAAGTTTACTTTTAACATTCAATATGTATTCATGGTGTAAATAGGGTTTGAAACTATCCATTTCGCTAAAAACCAAACCATTGAAATTTTCCACTGAATTATGTATCATTAGTAAAGATTTTCTTAAGGTTGAAAATTCAAAAAAAAATAGAGGGAAGCAGGGTAAAATCGAACAAAACTTCATTCACAGAGCCCATTCGATTCTTCAGAGATTTTGACATAATATTAGCCTCATTTTATCGATCGTACATCCCTCCGTCCCATCCATAAATAATTCAATAAAAAAGGGGGAAGTAGGGTTAAATCAGCCTTATATTCCTACTAGGAGCTTTTTGCGGTGAATGAGACCACTTCCATTCGATTCTCAAAAAAAAAAATTCCTCAATGGTGCACTGGGTTGAAGCGCTACTCCTTGCGAGGAATGGTAAATTATAAAAACAGACACTGATTCTAACAGCACGGGAATTCTAAGGATAATGCCTTGAAAATTCAGATAAGAATTTCAAAAAAAATCTGAGGTAAACCCTACCTAGTGCGGGTCATTTTTGTCCTGTAAACAGTGTCTAATTTTTCCCTAATGCAATACGAAAGTTAAGGCTTAAGCGAATGTGGTGAAATCGGCCTTAAGGGAATTTTGAGGAGAATTTTTCTAGTGTCTGTTACAAAAGCTTTCAAGGTTCAAAAAAATGCATAGTTACTTAAAGTGCCGGATATCGAAAAACTCTTGAGATAGCGAAGTTAACCTTTCAAATTTGCCTGTTGTTGAATCGTGTTGGTTAGTTAGAAAACATCGTTCCGCAGTGCCATTGTTTTCGTGTCTCTACTTGTTGTTGGGATAATCACATTAATTTGCAAAATTGGATAGTTATCAAGCAGGTATTGAAATATGTATTCCACATGACATCAGCTGATTTCACTTAAGGCTTGTACTCGAAATAATGCACAATTTTTATCCGTGTGTAACTTGTTTATCCGTGGGTAAAAATTGATGAAAATCTGGGTGTAACTAGTTTGGAGTGAATTGTTTACATGTGCAAAATTTCATAACAATCGGTTCAGTGGTTATTGAGATGTCATCGAAACAAGAAGAAAATCGCCGGAGAATTTTGCACGCCGTCATGGAAAATCCGACTGCGACCATGAGATGGATCGGAAGACAACTGGGAATCACCCGTACAACTGTGTCTCGGGAGGTAAAATCGTTTAAGGAGTGCCAGACGACCGAGCGGCGGGCTGGAAGTGGAAGAAAATCGAAGACAGCTGACCCTGTGAAGGCCCGGAAGGTGTTGGCTTATTTCAAGCGTAATCCGAACCTTTCGATTCGCGACGTGGCTCTGAAGGCAAAGTGTTCCGCCTGGTTCGTTCAGCAAACCATGAAACGAGCTGGGCTTTGTGTATTCAAGGTCCGGAAGGCACCGAACCGGCGTGATCAACAAAACACGGCGGCCAAATCCCGCGCAAGGATACAGCTACAGAGAGTGGTTAACGAAACCGATGTGTGTGGTTATGGATGACGAAACCTACATCAAGGCAGACGCAAAGCAGATACCGGGGCTGGAGTTCTACGTTGCCAAATCACGGTTTGATGTTCCGGAAGACATAAGGAAGAAGAAAGTGGGCAAATTCGCCAAAAAATACTTGCTCTGGCAGGCCATATGCCAATTCGGTAAACTGAGTAAACCATACATCACAATGGGTACCATCAACAGCGAAATTTACCACACCGAGTGCCTCCAGAAGCGTCTGTTGCCCTTCCTGCGGTCCCACGGAGGCGAGACATTATTTTGACCAGACCTGGCATCATGCCATTACGCGCGATCGACGTTGGATTGGTACAGAGACAATAACGTTGTTTTTGTACCAAAAACCGCCAGCCCCCAAATTCACCAGAGATTCGTCCGGTGGAAACATTTTGGGCCATAATGAAGGCCAAAGTTCGAAAATCGTCCAAGGTGTATAAGAACGAGCTGGAGTTGAAGAAATAATGAATGAAAGTGACCAAAAAGGTCGGCTTCACCATTGCACAAAATGTAAGGGGTAAGGGGTCTTAAGGGAAAGGTGCGGGCTTTCAGCGATGGAAAGGAAATTGAATAAAGTACTTATGCCAAAACATACTCCTTATGTATTAGTTCATTCCCTGACAGTTTCAAGAAAATCCGACTTAAAATAAATGTTTGGCGAACACTTTTGTCTGGTGCATTTTTTTCGAATACAGGCCTTAGTTTTGACTTCGTAGAAGCAGTTTATGAAAATATTGTCTTCAAGTGCAATTTAAACTATAAAATAAATGTATCGTGATAAAAAAGTTGACTTATCCTGTAATATCCTGTAAAGCCGTATATGTATAGAAGATTATAGCAAAACATCAGCTGCTATTATTTGCGATCTTTCGAGAAATTGGAAAATGAAGATGGCGTTTCCATATACAGTATGCAAAAAAAGTTTATCCACCCCCCCTATCAATTAACATTTTTTTTTTGTTTTTCTGGTGAAAATCAGTTTAATTTTATGAGTATTCCTCCATGATTTATCAATTTATGTTTATTTATCACATTGCCATTGAAAATACGGCGTTTATATCTTTTCTTGAGATTTCATGTGATGAATTATGAAAAATGGTGAAAAATTACGCAAAAAAAGTTTATCCACCCCCAAACGGATACTATGATTTAAGTGTGTTTTACAGAGTTTTAGTGTGTATTCTGCAACTTTATCGAATGTAAACATTGTGTCTATCTGTCATTTAGTGCTCATGAAGTTTTCGTGCTCAAAATTTCAGTTTTGTGTTCAAAATTGGAAGTTATTTGTTTCAAAATGCCCAAAAAAGATCAAATTTCGATCAGTATCCAAAATTTGATTATTGAACATCACAAAACTGGCAAAAGCTACCGTGATATTGCCGATATTGTCCAGCTTGACAAAGATACGGTCGCTAGAAGTGTGCAGATGTACAAAAAGCGTGGTTCTATCTCACCAGCTAAGCGATCGGGGCGTCTTTAAAAGACAACTGACCGAATTGACAGAGCTATCGTGGAGAAGGCGGAGCTGGACCGGGACTATCAGCTCCGAAAATTGCGAAACAGATTGAAAGCGAGTTTTCCATTCAACTGACATCACAATCCGTACGAAATCGTCTTCATAAGAAAAGTCTTAAGGGCAGAGTAGCTCTTAAGAAGCCATGGTTGTCCGCATAAAATTTTAAAAATAGATTGAAGTGGGCCCAGGACAACATTTCATGGACCATGACGAGACGAAAGCAATGCTATTTGGGTCTGATGGTATCAATGGTGACCCAAATAGCATTACTTTCGTCTCGTCTGACCAGATCACCTTATTCCAGTCATCACTAGTCCATGAAATGTGGTCCTGGGCCCACTTCAATTTTTTTTAAAATTTTTTTGCGGAAAACCATGGCTTCTTAAGAGCTACTCTGCCCTTAAGACTTTTCTTATGACGACGATTTCGTACGGATTGTGATGTCAGCTAAATGTAAAGCTCGCTTTCAATCTGTTTCGCAATTTTTGGAGCTCATAGTCCCCGGTCCAGCTCCACCTTCTTCACGATAGCTCTGTCAATTCGGCCAGTTGTCTTTAAAGGACGCCCCGATCGCTTAGCTGGTGAGATAGAACCACGCTTTTTGTACATCTGCACAATTCTAGCGACCGTATCTTTGTGAATCTGGACAATATCGGCAATATCACGGTAGCTTTTGCGAGTTTTGTGATGTTCAATAATCAAATTTCGGATTCTGATCGAAATTTGATCTTTTTTAGGCATTTTGAAACAAATAACTTCCAATTTTGAACACAAAACTGAAATTTTGAGCACGAAAACTTCAAGAGCACTAAATGACAGAAAGACACAATGTTTACATTCGATAAAGTTGCAGAATACACACTAAAACTATGTAAAACACACTTAAATCATAGTATCCGTTTGGGGGTGGATAAACTTTTTTTGCGTAATTTTTTACCATTTTTCATAATTTATCACATGAAATCTCAAGAAAAGATATAAACGCCGTTTTTTCAATGGCAATGTGATAAATAAACATAAATTGATAAATCATGGCGGAGCACTCATAAAATTAAACTGATTTTCACCAGAAAAACAAAAAGAAATGTTAATTGGTAGGGGGGTGGATAAACTTTTTTTGCATACTGTAGGTGAATTTATCCATTTATTATTTATATTCGTATTTTCGAGACAACTTTACATCTTTCTTACAAGTTGCCGATCAAAAAATGGCGGTTAACTGGCAATGAAAAGCAAATCGTCATAGAAAGAAAAGAACACATTCAAGAAAACTTCTGAAAGAAATAGGGACTCCTTGTGTATTTTCCAAAACCAGGCTTTGGAAATTCGGATGGCAACACTAGCAAGCCTAAGATTCTTTGCTGATCCGGAAACCGCTGCTCAAATAACAGGTTTGATTTTAATTTGATCTACCGGCTTAAAGTTATATTGGAGACAATATTGGTTTAAAATTGATACGGAAAAGTTTGAAACATTTAGAAACAGCGGAAACATACGTTCGACTGTATCTATGGTATCCGATGACTCCAATTCTGCATATAATTTTAATCCACAGTTATAGAACATGCACTGCTACCAATAGGGCAGTTGTCAGAAGAAGCTATACAACATGCTTAGTTCTGATCCTGAAATCACAGGTAAACAACGTAATGATTATCATACGTGAAAGACACAATAAATATTCTTTTAGGATTAATAAAAATCCCGCGACAAAAGTCAAGGGTTTTGACGACAGAAACATTGCAAATGTTACTCTCAGAGGACTTCATGCAAGAAAGCGAAGATCGGCTGGAAAAATTAGAGATGTAAGAAACATATGAAACAGACGTTTCTAATGAACAAGAAAATATTTTCTCAAATTCGGAAGGAGGTTTTTTTCGTTTAATTTCATTCAATTTTTTACTTGTTGTTTTGTTTTTGAATAGTTAAATATGTTGTTGCTTCGTAATACTCGGTGTAATATAATTATTTTCTTAATGTGAAAGTTGATGGAATCCACAAATGGCCGCTATTTTGCCTTACCACTTCGAATTTTTGGTGCCTCGAATCTCAGAAACTACAAAGTTTCCGTGCATGAAATTGTAATGACATGTATGCTGCAGTTCGGGAAAAGAGTGGCACATGAAATCCTTTTAGTTTCTGAGATCTGTGCCGCCAAAAATTTGAAGTGGCAAGGCAAGATAAACAAAATAGCGGCCATTTGTGGATTCCATCGACTTTCACCTTAAATCTCAAATCTAAATATAAATATCTTGTTCTTTTTTAGCTGAACTTATCTTACAATGACTGATTGTAAAACGTTAAAATAAAATCTTCAATTTTTTATTTTTTCATAAATGTTTACACCAGCAGCCAAAAAAATAACATCATAGGCCGGATTTTCATGCAAATTAGCCAACTTTTATGTACTTT
The DNA here is from genome assembly GCF_037179485.1 of Ochlerotatus camptorhynchus. NCBI lineage: Eukaryota > Metazoa > Arthropoda > Insecta > Diptera > Culicidae > Ochlerotatus > Ochlerotatus camptorhynchus. The sequence continues at coordinate 2,699,609 of NW_027040557.1, read as the reverse complement.
TGTTTTGTTATACTCAATTAAGCTAATATTGTTATGCAAAACCAAACTATGGTGAATTTTGTGTGTACGAAAAATAATTTAATACAAGGATCTTGAAATATTGCGAATATCAAAAACGCTATTATTTTCAACATTTATAACCATATCGCCAAATTTCCAGGAGTTTAAAAAAATTTGGCCTTTTGTTCACGGAAAATTCAGCATATTTGTGGTTCTGTGTCAAAATTTCAGCTCAATTCTAGATAAACAATTCAAACGGTCCTATCTGCATTGATCGATTCTCTTCATCGACTTTCTCTTTCGTCAATAACTCAATTGCAAAACCTTTCCCTGTTGTTTTTGACGTTTTGGACGCTAGATAAGAACCTCCTTTATCAAACTATGTGGTAGAATTAACGCGAAACCTGTTTGCATACCAGTGGTTATGAAAAGAGAAAGTCGATGAAGAGAATTGATCAAAGCAGATAGGACCATTTGAAATGTTCATCGAGAATTAATCATAACAGAACAAAGTTACAACATGTCAAATTCGGCAAGTTTGTAAACAAAGTTCGGCCTATCGTGCTTTTTTATTGACCGCAGATGTAAGTGTATTTATATATTTTTTATTTAAAGTATTATTAGTTCCCAACATGTCATCCTTTGACGGTAACTAAATCCGAAGAATACTTAACGACTTACAAGTTTTCAAAAAAAAAACATCATTATAAAATTAACCTCCATGCAGTTTCTGCGGTAGAGGAGTACATTGAGTTGCCTAAAACGTCCATGACGTCTGAAAGAAATTGGCCCAGAAATGAAAACTAATTATATTTTCGGCATAAATTGCACGGAATCTAGTAAAAAGTAAAGTATTTACGTACCACAACGTAGAAGGACACTCAATATCGAATTGGCAGCCAATGTTCAGTTTGACAGTACGAAATTTTACAGAATTCGGTACTTTATTGCTGCTTGTTTTTGTAAAAGATTGTTTTTACAGTACATTCGTCACAATGTTTACAGAATTGCGGAACCGCAGCCTTTTACAGTTTCGATCTGCAAATTTTATTTGCAGTTTTCGGTAAAATTATATAAATTACGGAAATTCAGCAGTTCTGATTGCGGAAAATTGGTAAAATAATATATTTTACAAAGCATTCGGTAAAAATTACATTATAACGATCAAATCCAGCAAAAAAGTACCGAACAAGATTTAAGAAATTTGGTGTGTAAGTTTCGGTTCACGAGAAAATGGCCTTACAAGGATTGTTTACAAAATGGAGTTGAGGCCTTTTCAATAGTTGGTCTTGATTTTTCAAAATACAACTTGTATGAGTACATAGTAATGTGTGCCATGGACAAAATAAGTTTTTCTTGCTTAATCTGCTCCCAGCATTCTCGAACTCGACGTTTGAGCATGTTTACGTTATCGAATTGTTTACCATTTCCGTAAACGCGACGAGCAAGTATAGACCAAATATTTTCGATGGGATCTAGATCCGGAGAACATCTATGTTTCTATCAGAAAACCACACGTTAGTCAGTTTTGAGTTGTGAACTGCAGCATTACCTTGTTGGAAAACCCATCGATGATTCACCTTGTTCAATCAAACTCCAACTCTGTCAATTTTACTTAGGACCTAATGCAATGTTCTATTAAAGAGACCTACATCATGGTAGGCCTTGACTTTTATCTTTTCTTCGAACGTAAGATGTTTGGATCGACCCATGACTGCTAAATTACAGGGAATAAATCCGATTTCACTACAATTTGATATGTACATATACTCGATATACTTAACAAGGGAGAAGCAGGGTACCTTTTAAAAAGGGTGGTGGTATTTATATTTCACACGGGTTTTAAGAATTTCTCAGCGGCGCCAGTGGTGTAGTGGTAAGCGTGGTAGTGGTAGTTCAATCCCAGTCGGCGCCACCGGGATGTTCTGAGGTATAACATCTCTGATCACGCCTTTCTTGCAGTTGGACCAGGTTCATGAGTTGATGGGTCGATATGTAGGGTCCAGGTGTGTGAGCTGCCTCCCTGGCGTCGGTAGCATTGGTGCTCAGCACGGAAATCAAGATCGACGAAAAACAAATCAAGAAAAAAAGGAAAAGAATTTCTCGACTTAAATGTTAATGCTCCACAAAATCACCAGCTAACCCATTCAAAGGATGGTAGGTAGAATGCTAATATACTGAGAGGTGAAATTAGTATTAAAGACAGGGAAATTGAAACATGATGGTGCTATTTTTGTTTCGCTGAGTGTATACACATCATAGTCAGTTCTGGACAGCATCCTGGAAAATGATATAACTACCTCCACATTTTTTGGTCTATTTGATATATGTTTCACATCAGAAATGCGCAAAACATATCAAACCGGTCAGGCATTGTGCGGAATTTAAGGGGCAAGATAATTCTGTTTAAATGTAAGATTAAAACCACGATGTTTTAGAATCCAATAAATGGATGAAACGGGGGCATGCTCGCACCGTACGTTTCGCTGTTATGTAATTTATAAATGGTTGCTAGTTGGAAGCATCTAATCTAAAAAGTTTAAGTTATGCTCCATGCGGTTGGGACATGAGCACTAACTCTTGTCCTATGGCTTATGGTAATACCCACTTTCTGAAAATAGAAGAAAAGGAAAATTGGAAAAGAAGCTAGCTTTGTGGGCAGTTCGAATCGGATATCTGTGTGTGAGGGTTTGTGCCTTAAGGTTCAATTTACTTTGATGTATTTTTTAAAAATTCAAAAGCAGTTTTTTTCGACGCATTATTTTGGATTGCAAAAAGCTTGCGTCATTTTGTGTAAAATATCAAAAGGAATCGAATAGTGCGAGCTTTTTGTAATCCGAAATAATGCGTCGGAAAAAACTGCTTATGAAATTTTCCAAAAAGCATCAAAGTAAATTGAACCTTAAATATAACTCCAACTGATCACCACCAATACCAGCTTGTTGTCAAATATAAATTGAAATTGTTCGCAGAATAATATAAAATATGGAATGATCTCACCAATCTTTCAAAAGTGGCATAGTTCAAATCGCTGCCTCGTCGTTTTGCAAGCAGCAGAAACTGAAAAGCAGCACCACTACACATCACAACCCGTCAATTTTCCTCTTGAATCACGCACTGAACATAGTTTCAATCTTCGTTTATATCCTTTCGCAGTTAAACAAGTCAATTTAAAAAAAAAAACCAAGTCTATTAAAAATACGCCGAGTGACAGAAACGATCGAACAATTTTTTTAAGTCTGTCACAAAGGCGAAGAATTATATTATTAATATTTCCGAAGTGCAGTAAAGATGCACCCTTCAGTAGCTCAAAGTTATCATAGCCGAATCAAACGCATCACAGATATTAATGACATCCAGCTACCTTACACAGCTGCTACAGCGTCCAGACAACGGCCGGCACAACACCGGTAGTTTTATACTAATGAGCACCTTCATAGTACATATACCCATAGAAAACGAGCAACGTTCCACTTGACTGACTCCAGCACCATCACCGTCTACAATTTAGTCTACACCGTCTAGACTGAAAATATTACCCTTCAAGGGAAGTGTGTCTTCTGCAAAGGCTTCTGTATCTATCACTATCAATCTTCTCACACATTATCAAAACTGCGAAGTACTTTTATTCAATGCCTTCTAATTACAGGTAACATCCATCTACGACGCATACAACGTCACCCTGCATGCCAAGCACCTCACAATCAACGAGAGCAAAACCTCGATCACCGATCTCAACTCATCGCAACCTCTGACCGTCGTCACGGTCGATTACGATCTGCAGAATGATTTCCTCATCATCCGCACCAGTGAGCAGCTGAGCGCCGACAACCGATACCAGCTGACGATTCCATTCGAAGCGGAGCTCAAATCCGACGTCATAGGCTACTACCGGAGCAGTTACCTCGACTCGGACAGCGGACAACGATCGTAGGTTTACACTGCGAATGATATTTGCTCATAATTTTTCCTAATACCAAATCTTCCGGATTACAGGTGGCTGTCGATAACTCAGTTCCAAGCGATCCACGCTCGTCGGGCATTCCCATGCTTCGACGAACCGGAGCTGAAAGCAACCTTCAACATCTCTCTAGGACATCACAAGAAATACAATGCTCTATCAAACATGCCCCTACTAAGCTCGGAGAGCATCCCCGATCAACCCAATTGGGTGGTAGATCGCTTCGAGAAAAGCGTTCTCATGTGCCCCTACTTGGTATCGTACTCAATCAACGACTACGGTTTCGCAGAAGTTCCCACAAACAATTCTACCGACGTCACCGTTCGCTCCTGGACTCGCAAGGACGCCCTTGATAATCTACAGTACGCCAACGAAATCGCCGTCAAGCTGATTGCGCTGTACGAACAGAACTTCCGGCTGAAGTTCCCTCTCCCAAAACTGGACTTTATAACCATTCCGGACATGCTGTTTGCGGCCATGGAAAACTGGGGTCTCGTGACGTACACTGAGGCTGGATTGGAGTTTTCACCGGAAAGCGGAACCCTAGACGATCAGCACTTTGTAGCGTCGGTTGTAGCTCATGAGATCGCGCATATGTGGTTCGGAAATCTGGTGACCATGCGCTGGTGGACGGATCTGTGGCTCAACGAAGGTTTTGCGCGTTACACGGAGTTCCAAGCCGTGGAGTACCTGCACCCGGAGATGCGATCATTGCAGGAAATTGTGATCGAAGATGTGCTGGAGATCTTTGAATTCGACGCATTGAACAGCAGTCACCCAGTGTCGATCGCTATCGGTAATCCCGAGACGATTCCACAGCTGTTCGATTCCATTTCGTACAAGAAGGGAGCGGCTCTAGTACGGATGATGAATATGTTCCTGGGGGATGAAACGTATCATGGTGGGGTAGGGAGATATTTGGCGAGGTTCAAACTCGGAAACGCCGAGCAGGATGACCTGTGGCAGGCTTTGACTGAGGAAGCTCAGGAAAGTGGAGGATTCCCGGAGGGATTTGACGTGAAGACGGTGATGGACACCTGGACTCTGCAGACGGGTTTTCCGGTTGTGTACGTAGAGCGAGATTACGATTTGCGGACGGTAACTTTCAAGCAGATGAGGTTCATGCATGACGAAACGATTGACGATCCAGCTTGCTGGTGGATTCCGTTGACCATTTCGACTTCCCAGTTTACGTACTTTAATCAAACGCAGCCGCAGTGTTGGTTGGGTTGTACCAAAGATACGACCCCGCACCTGACCAATCTACCATGTAGGTCGGAATGGGTCATGGTGAACAATCAGCTGGCAGGGTTGTACAAAGTCCAATACGACTACCAGAACTACCGCCTTTTGGCGAACTACCTTAATGAACCGAATTTTGAGACGATCAATACAATTAACCGAGCGCAACTTGTAGACGATGCCATGGACTTTGCCTGGGCTGGTATTCAGGATTACTCGATAGCTTTCTCCCTACTAAGCTATCTTCCCAAAGAAAGCGAATACATCCCGTGGAAGGCAACGCTCACCAATCTGGAAATTCTCGATCGAGTTCTATTGCATACCGACCATTACGACATGTTCATAGCCTATACGAGTTATCTGCTGCTTCCGCTGTACAACCGCTTGAACATCTTCGAGGGTAACACTACGGGCGATCGGTTGGGACAGGTGCGGCTGAAGAAGCTCGTCGCCGATTGGGCTTGCAACGTGGACATGGGCGACTGCGTTGTGAATTCGTTGAAGCTGTTTAATCTCTGGATCAGCAGCGGTAAGAATCTGATTCCACTGGAGCTGCGGTCGACCGTGTACTGTACGGCCATACGAGAAAGTTCAAGACCAGAGTGGGACTTTCTGTGGGATCGGTATCGTGATGCGGGCGTGGTCAGTGCTGAAAGAGCGGCCATTGCCGAAGGGTTGGCCTGTACGAGGGATCGCGAACTGATTGGGCGGTTGTTGGTGTGGTCGGTGGAGGAAGATTCGGAACTGAGACTGGAGGATACGACGCTGGTGTTTCATGCGATAGCGGATCATAAGGAGGGAGTCGCGATGGCTAGCAGCTTCCTGTTTGAGAATATCGACAGGATGGCGGACTAGTATGTTCTGAGGGGGGGTTTTTTAATTGGTAAGGGATTAACATTTCGATTGATTTCAGTGTGAATCCGGAGACGTTCGAGTCACGGCTTGCCAGTCACGTGAAGGTTCTGGCGCAGCAGATTATCACCGGACGGGAGCTGGCGCAGTTGGAGCAGTTCATTGACGAAAAGGAAGCGATACTGGCCGGTAATAGTATTGCCATAGGGCAAGCTCTGGAGCTGGCTCGGATCAACATTCAGTGGATGGAAAATCGCTCGGAAGGGTTCGTGACGTACTTGCGGCTGTTGCAGGAGAAAGGATTCGACGCAACCCAGATGCAGTGGTTCTGAGATGCTTAGCATTTTTCGATAGTTTTATGTAAAGATATGAAGTTATATTGATTGTTGTGATTTGAGTGAGTCCTTTTCTTTAAATCCTGAAATACATTGTTTTCCCAGTTGAACATGAACTGCTTTGTGGGAAACCCACCAGTGACGGTGATGCCGAAAGCAAGTCAACAAACAGTGCTGAATATAGGGGTGCCAGGTGTTTTGAGAAAAAGTCTTCAGCGAGATAGAAAAAATGTGTTCACAATCTTCATCACTTCTTCGCAAATTTGTGAGCGGATAGGGTATATCTAGATAGAGCTGGAATTAGGGCGTAACAGCTTTTGTAAACAATGACTTTTTTCGATGATTTCTAAAAAGTCAAGGCTCGCCCATGCAAACCATCATCTTCATCGGATATGGGAAGACTTACCCTACCCGATGGTTTTGTTAGTTTGCGTGGGCGTGCCTTGAGTTCCTAGAAATCATCGCGAGAAGTCATTGTTTACAAAAGCTGTCACGCCCTAATTCCAGCTCTATCTAGATATAATTGTTTATTCTGAACCACGAACAATTTTTAGGGCTTAACCCGTAAAGTACCAGGACGAGATTTTTTTTCAAAATGCTCGTTCTCAGCAATGTTACAACCGATTTTCATAAAAAGATTATTAAAGGGGAATAGTGGATCTAATTTTTAACGTAGTTTACGCTCCGCTAGACCCCTCCCCGCGTTTGAAAGATGCAAATGTCTGTTTTTTTCGGTTTTACCACAAGTATGACCAAATGCTATTTGCCAGATATATGACATATAGAAAGTAGGAATAATTAATTAAGATGTTTATACGATCTCTGGCCACGTTATTATCGATTCCGGGAGTTATTGAACCCACTGGTTGTCTCCGGCATCGAAACATCTTCTCCCATATCAATTAGCAACTTCTTCAACCAACTCAATTCCTGACACGCTTCAGTCAATGCCACAAGCTCAGCTTCCGTTAACGATAGCGCCACGCAGCTCTGTTTGCGCGATGCCCAACTGATGACACCTCCTCCGAGTCGAATCAAGAAACGGGAATTGGAGAAGGGATCTAAGGTTTTTGTGACAAGCAATGCATTAGGTATAGGAAAAACGTCACGATAGGGGGGAGGGGGTGATTTTTTGCTCGATTTAGCGTGACATAATTAATGCATGGGCCCTATTCTAGAAACAATTTATGGTCGCAAGTAGATCTCAAATACCTCAAGACTCTCTTGGCCTCTTGCCAGTCCAGCTGCGTCGGGCAACACGATTTCTGAGCCAGAATTTATACGCTTACTGCTACGTCAGGCCGGATATGAATTGCAACGTACAGTAGATCGCCGATGAGGCTCAGGTACTGAGTATTGTTTGGTAACCATACCCCCTCCTCCTTCTGCTGCAGGTATGCAGGATCTAACGGTATTTTCGACGGCTTGGCGTTCTCCAGACCGAATTGTTACGCGAGCTTCAGGTAGGAAATGCTTTTTGTCGCCAAGTGCTGTCACATTGAAGGATTGTTGCAGTGCCTGGACAGACGATTAGCATGTCATCGACATATATTAATACAACACTGCGTCGATGCATTGGTTCCAGACACGGGCGGATTGCTTCAGCCTATACAAACTTCTCTTCAACAAGCAGACTGTGTTGAAGCCTCCCATGGTGTATCCCTCTGCCTGCTTTATGTAAATGGTTTCTTCCAGCTTCCCATGAAGATACGCGGTCTTCACATCCATGTGCTTCACCAACATGTCACGAAGGCTTGCGATTGTGAGAAGTGTCCGAAGAGTGACTTGCTTAGCGACGGGAGCAAACACGTCATCGAAATCCACGCCAAACTTCTGCATGAATCCTTGAGCCACCAGTCGAGCCTTGTGACGTACGATGTTTTCCTTCTCGTCCTCCTTCGTTTTGAACAGCCACTTGCAACCTATGGCTTTGCGATTGGAGGGCAGCTCAACCAAGTCCCACGTACCATTCTCAATCAGAGATAGATACTCGTCGTCCATAGCATCCTTCCAGAGTTTCGCTTTTGGTCCTCTCAAGGCTTCGGATGCGTAAAGTGGGTCCCTATCGAATGGAGGTTGGTGTCTAGCTGCTAGTCCCTGCTGATGGCTACTTGCCTCAGAACGATCGCAGCATCTTCCAGCACTCACGTTGATATTGCATTCGGTTTGGTTGTCTGCAAAACGATCGAAGGGCAATCGTTTGCTTGGAATGAAAAAATCTTTGAACTTACCTGTAAGGTAAAGCTAGTTTGTTACGTCAACATAACTTTCAGCTTCATTGCTTGATTTAGCTTCTTCCATAGGTTCATCATCTTCTATGTCGCTTTCTTCTTCTTTTTCTTGTTCTTCATCATCAGCTACTCTTGCTACGTGAGCCTCCTCGAAAGAAAACGGATAACCCAGATCTAGACGAACATTTTTTGGATCGCGTGCTGCTGACTGCGATTTGTGCGACGATGGTTGCTCTACTCCTTCGCTGATGAACGTTACATCTCGACTTTTCAAAATTTTCTTGGCTTTCGGATCCCACAAGCGTTATGACTTGGTGTCCTCGTCAAATCCTGTGAGAATGCATTCGTTTGCCTTTCCATCCCACTTTTTGCGCTTTGGTTTCAGAATGTGCGCCATCACTTTGACTCGAAGACTCAAACATGCGCGAGGTGTGGTTTCTTACTGCTCCACATTTCTTTTGGTGTCATCCCGTATTCTTTAGTTGGAGACCAATTCACCAGGTAAATAACCGTGGCTGTTGCTTCCGCCCAGAAGACGATGATGGTTTGGTTCACTCGCTCAGCCAGGCCATTTTGTTCCGGTGTGTAGTCCGCCGTTATTTGGTGACGGATACCCAAGCGCCTCAAATGGTCCTCCAGCTTCCGATTCGTAAATTCCTTCCCATTGTCTGTTCGTAGTGTCATCATCTTCTTCCCTGTTTATCGCTCGGCTATGCAACGAAAAATTTTTGGAAAGCATTATAAACGCTCTCTGCTGATTTCTCTTCCAGGAAATACACGACAATCCGACGATACTTGTCATCCGAAAAACGTCACCCAACGAATCTACTTCCATCGGTCCGCAGATATCCAAGTGGATGACCTCTAGCAGATCCAACGCTCGTGATCCGGAGTTGCTAAAAGTCAAACTTGTCTGCTTACCCATAGCACAATTCTTGCATTTGTCGCTCCTCCTGGACGGCGTATCAGCATATTAGACTCCGGAAACCAGGCCACCCTTCATTATTTGTAGGCTGTCAAATTAGGTGTGACCCATCCTTTTATGCCACGGGCCCGCACTCTCTTGAGACGCACCCGCTAGTGCTTCTGATGACCGCAGTAGATCCAGCTTGAATAAGTTACGCTTTCGACTTCCAGTAGCGATTACTTCACCATCCGGATTGACGACTTTAACTCCTTCCTTACTGAACGTAACAGTGTGTCTTCGTTGAAATTTTTTGATTCACAAAAAGCACATTTTTCAACAGCTCTGGAATCACTTGCATTCGGGCTTCAGTTTCATGCTTCGTTTGGCGACTATCTTCATAGCACCTCTATTGGCGACGACGAGAAATGTGTGGAAGATCGTGATAGCACAAACGAAGTTACAGACGACTTTCTCCGAAGAAATTAATTAAAATAAGGTGGTTCTCTGTAATAGAATTTTAGACCACTTTCCGCCGCTCACCGCCAGGTTCGCTAGTATTTTTGATTTGAATTAATTCAAGTTGGTTTTGTGTGCAATGATCTGGCAACTCGCGTTCTCACTCGCGTTGACGGGGTGCTGTTTTCTCACTCATCGAAGGAAATTTTGATTAGAGTGAGAAAGTAAGGAACAGTCAGCGCGGGAACCGTGTGCGGTACTATAGGTGCGGCAGAAAGAATGTAGTCGACTCCTTCGTTCTCACGGTGTTCTTACGCATGATCCAACGTTACGTCACACTAGATTATGCATAAGAACGTCGTGATAATGAAAGAGCAAAGTTTGTATGTTTGGGAGCCTCTCGCATTCAACTCGCATTCGTCCTCGAGTTCGTGTGGAAGCCATTCAGAGCGGAGGTGGCCAGGAGCGTGGCATTCGAAGTGGAACCGTTCCGACTCCACTGGTCGTTGGATTGGGGGAAGCCTGTGAAATCGCTAGCCGTGAAATGGAGTACGATCACAAATGGATGGAGTTCCTCTCGAAACGCCTGATGGACCAAATCTTCGCATCGCTACCGAAAGTCATCTGCAATGGCGATCCAGTTCATTCTTATCCCGGATGTATCAATCTGTCGTTTGCATACGTTGAGGGTGAATCGCTGTTGATGGCGCTGAAAGACGTTGCCCTCTCGAGTGGGTCGGCTTGCACTTCGGCTTCGCTGGAACCGTCGTATGTGCTGCGTGCGATTGGTGCCGACGAAGATCTGGCTCACAGCTCGATTCGCTTTGGCATCGGACGGTTTACCACCATCGAGGAAATCGACTACATAGCTGAAAAGTGGATCAAGCACGTGACTCGACTCCGAGAGATGTCCCCGCTGTGGGAGATGGTCCAGGAAGGTATCGACATCAAGTCGATCCAGTGGTCGCAGCATTAGAGCGGACGGGTCGGGGCATACTTTAAAGAGAGATTTGATTTTGTATGTTCTGCTGTGTATGGTTGAATTCAGTGAGGGTTTTTTTTTAATTGTTAATCATTGATTGTGTTATTAACACATCCACTTTTGGTGAGACGAGAGAAAAATAATGTATAGCTTTGCTACATATGCTATTAGAGACAGCAATAAATCTTAGACAGTGAAATCATTGTGAGTATCATTCACTTGGCGAAAAAACTTCCTATCAGCGATTGTTTGAAATAGTATAAACTTTGTTAGTTCCCGTCAAGGACGGCGTTGTTACGACTACGCTAAATTCGCAAATCTGAGGTATTCGTGGACTGCCATCTCAGATTTGCTTTGGCGCGGATTAGTTCCACTTAGGGTTAATTCAACTAAGTTTCGATTCTAATTATTTGAAGACTCCAGGAAAATCTACGTTTAGAAAGACCTTCTATTATTTAATAAAGAAGTAAAGCAGTAAAGTTATTAATAGTTGGTTGGGCAAGCTAAAATATCATTTAAAAAAATGTGTTCAATGTCGATAAGCTTTCCGCAAAATCCGCACTTCAAAAGCTATAAAACCGCACAAAATTTGCGACACTTGTAACAGCCCTGCAGTTGGCTTCGGCGTGCCAGAGAATACCTAATCCACCTAACCGGACCTGAAGAAACGGAAAGGAGCGCGACTGGGATTAGACGGGCTAGCCTTATGAAGCTCTCTACTGACATACAATATAGCATGGTTGCAGCAACCTTATATTTCACCTATTTGTCCCTAAAGATCACTAATTTACACCCGACACCCTAGGTAGGATAATGTCATCGCAAATAACAACAATTCCCGTTGAATACATAGTGCGAAAAATGCTGTTGAATTACCCCAAACCGTCTCATCACAACCTACGCCTCGGTCAGCGTGGCCCGACCGATCGTTTTCGGCATCTTTTTATTGGTGGAATCCTCGAGCTCCTTCGGTTTGTAGTAATGCGGTGCCGCCTCCAGCAGCCACTTGCTTTCGATTTCAATCACTGACCGCATGTACTCCTTCGTCGTAAACACCAGCTCGTGGTACAGCACCCAACGAGGCAGTTCTTCGAACAGTGCCGAATTCGGATGGATCATCACCGTCTGATTGTGCTTGGCCGTTTTGTAGTGACCCCCCCTTGGAGAGCCGAGCGACGTGATAAAAGTACCCGGCTGTAATAGCCTTCCGGATGTTGGTCGTTTCCGGCAGACTGGAAACCATTTCGATTTCGACTCGCTGCATTACCCCCAACCAGCTGCTCCCGGACATCGCGAGCTCGTTTCATCGAACGGAACTGAATGAAATTTTCGTAACACCACTGAGTGCTGTAGTCCGATTCGGCCCATTGGTTGTAGACCTGCAGCAAACTCAAGTGGTCCCCGTGCATGTGGTTGAAGTTCTTCCGGGCCGTATCTGCGTGGATGATTTTATCTTTCGGTCGGTAGAAGATGGCTCCATTCACCGATAGCATTGCAGCGATGGCCACCACCTCCTCGGAACATTTGTACTTTTCACTAGCAAGCAGCATTTTTGCCATCATGGGATCGACCGGAAATTCCGCCATCCGTCGTCCAAGTTTGGTCAGTTCACCGTGGTGATTCAATGCCCCTAGGGCGTAAAGTTGCTCCAATGCCAAAACCAACGTTTGTGGTGGAGGATCGAGGAAATCGAAATGAAGCAAATCGTTGATTCCAAGAGCTTTGAGCATTAGCACGGCATTGCCCAGGTTTATGCGCTGAATTTCCGGGACGGTGTTGTCTTCCAGCTCGTGTTTGTATGCCCAGGCTGTGTACAGACGAAAGCACTTGCCAGGGGCGTTGATTGGCAGACGCTTTCGAAATGGGCACGACCATCAGGGTCTCCATCCCGGTTCTGGAGTTAAAATTATTTTGCTTTGCAAAGCCCGGATCGATCACGTACATTATGTTATCGATGGTTAGTGATGTCTCGGCGATGTTGGTGGCCAGTACGACTTTCCGGGCGTTCGGTGGAGTTGGATCGAAAATTTTCGCCTGCATGTCCGACGGCAGATTGGCATAAATGGGAAGGATGAGTAGTTCCTTGAGTTTGGAACCCAACCGCTTGACGCGATCCTGGAGCATCTCCTGGCAGGCTTCGATTTCCTCTTGTCCTGGAACGAAAAAAATGTAATTTTTTAACATCGCATAGAAATAGACCCACTTACCAGTTAAAAATACAAGAATGTCTCCAAGAGGCTGAGTGGCATGAATCTGTAGAACCGACACCACACATGCATCGATATAATCTGCTTCCGGTGCTTTGGTGTAGAAGACATCAACCTAGAAGAGAAAAAGTTAGATTTTACAGCAAAACACAAAGCAAGTCAAATCTAACTACGTACCGGAAAACGACGACCAGGAATACGGAATATGTTCGCATCATCGAAGAAATCCGAAAACTTTTCCGCATCCAACGTGGCACTGGAAATCAGTAGTTTCAAATCCAACCGAAACCGCGCAATGTCCTTCACCAATCCAAACAGAATGTCCGTGTGCAACGTACGCTCGTGAGCTTCATCGATAATCATCACACTATACGAAGCTAGGTCCGGTTCCGAAAGAAACTCCCTGTGCAACGTACCATCTGTCATGTATTTAATGACAGTCCGCTCGGATGTGCAATCCTCGAAACGAATACTATAACCAACTTCGTTGCCCAACTTGACGCCCATTTCCTGTGCAACACGTGCCGCCACGGACATCGCTGCCACGCGACGAGGCTGAGTACATCCAATCTTCTTGCCGTCGTTTGTAAACCCAGCTTCATAGAGATACTGTGGAATCTGTGTCGTTTTTCCCGAACCCGTTTCTCCATCGATAATAAGAATCTGGTGTTCTTTTATAGCGGCTATGAGATCCTCCTTGAATGGAAAAACTGGAAGTGATTTCTTCGTTTCCTCAATGTCCATCTTCTTCCTTTCCGCCTCAGATACCGGTGCTTTCCGGTCCTTTTCTTTAGTTCCATCCAGTCGGAGTGCCTGGACGAAATCAATCTGATCATCCAACAGCAGTTCATACTCTTCAGCACCAGCACCACTTGCGAACCTCTTCGTTTTTGAAAGTAAATTTCACGCACAGTCTGACGTTTGCTTACGGGTTTTACCATAGGAGTAAAGAGCTATAGATTCGCCGTCAAGGCCAATAGCATCAACTATATACTTTAAGCTAGTACATATGAGTAGATAGTGTTGCCGTGAGGTACACTCGAAAATTTCAAACGTAAGTGCGTCAAATCAAATTTTGAGCCGCTCCGTCTGTCACTTCGTTTGTGGTGATAGTGCTACCATAGAGGTAACTCTAAGACTAGTAGGTCCCGAAGAAACGTGCTCAACTTTTTGGCTCAGCTCTGGCACTATCTTCGGTCCCAAGCTAATCCATTCACCCCTCGAAACATAGGAAAATCAACTAACCCCTAATTTTATCTGTCAAACTTTCATAGTGAATATAAACAAACATTGTGTAGTAGTAGAATTTCGACTAGAATGGGATACGTTAATCTTTTGCTTGGGACCAATAGGCTAGTCAACTAGTGAGCCAATTTAAAATCGTTAGTTTCGAATTGATTGTTGGTAACACCGCCGCTGCATCCCCTCTTTCAGACCTCAAGTTGCCGCGGATGAACATGCCTGTCTTCAGCGGTAATTTTCTTGAATGGCATTCTTTTTTATGACTTATTCGACAGTTTGGTTCACCAAAATCCAATGCGGAAGGATAGCCAAAAGCTATACTTTTGACGTACGACTACGTCCGTGATTTCTATATGGGGATACACTTTGTGAAAACAGAAAATGGAACATGTAACACAATTATGAAAGATTTTGAACGTTAATAACTCAGCTGCCCCTGGACTAATTTCAATAATTTTATCACCATTCGATCAGAAATATTTCTACGCATCTGTTAAATTTAAGACTTTATCATTCTTTAAAATGTCACTATTGAAAATTGCATGAATGTGCAACTGTTGCTATGATAATTAAAATTGTCACCGATTGCCTGCGAAAAGCGATTTCCCTAACACAGATTTCAAAGTTGAATTCCATCCGGTCTCACCAAACGGTGTTTAGTCAATCTTGATGGTGGTTTCTGTGTTGCAATTATTTGACAACCGTTATAACATGTTATAACTATCCAGTCTGGACAGCGTTTAACATACCATGTTCTTGAGGGCAACAGTGCGGGGTGCAATTTCAAAAACCAAAGTCGGTCGCGGCATGAAAGTGGTCTGATTTAGATCCAGAGAGAATGGATTTCAATTCTTAATACGCCAATCGATAGGATTTTTTTCTACGAATCTGTTAAAATTAAGACTTTATCATTTTCAAAATGTCACAATTGAAAATTGCACGAATGTACAACGGATGGAATTAATCCATCCGGTCTCACCGCGCAGTGAATTCCATCCGGTCTCAACGCGTGGTGAGTGGTTGCGTTCCCCAGTACACAACGAAAGGCTGCCTGCAAGCAGCGAGCTGTAGTCAACATGAGCATCCATACAAGGAGGGAGAAGCCGCACCGCGAATGATCAGAATCAGTAGCTCTTCGTGAGTCGCTGCGGGTATAAACAGAGAGAACCCCGCTCAAATTCCTATTCCTACACATAACACAAGCTTCTACTGCAGTGTGTGTGTGTGTGTCATCCTCTATCCCTCACCCCCGGCTGGGCGTTGGACAAGTAGAACTGCGAATAATTTGATCAAATCTCATGCTCCGTAATGGTGCCCTTTATGTTGTGAAGACTAGTACTTCAAAAAGGGTAACTTTTGAGGCAAGACAGGGTATCCTAAACAAGTTAAGGGAATAGGATGCACTAGATGTCCACAACAGGTACAGCAAAACATCACATAGACGCCCTTATTCACACTAACTACTCAGGGGGTAGAAGGTCAAGAAGAGCCACCGCTGCCAACTAAAGCTTGAACCGGGTACCTGGGACTCCCACGATATACCCGCGGCAATGGTCAGCAGACGATGCCCTGTGCGTATTTAGTATGTAATATGTTTTATTTGGATACACAAAATGTTTGAAGCCATGCGTCATCTAAACCATAATTTGCACTTGTCAACAATCTTCAACTGGAACGTACTCACCAAATCACTTCACCCGGGAACGCATTCCCGATGCTTCCACGTATATTTTCTCTAGTCATCCCTAAACAATTCCTCCTCCAGCGACTCCAACCACACAACAACCAAATATCACTTTTCTTCGCTTTTCTTTTTCAAGTCACTCCATGCACAAAAGCAATGCACATTGCAAAACCCTAACAATAGATTAGTGCCGTTCTCATCACGGCGTAAATAAACTGAAATTAAAATTTTCACTCGCAATGCCACAAATTTCTGGTCCGGGAGGAAAAATCAAACCACGCAGATAGCGCCAAATCTTCTGATGCTTGCAATTTTGCAAACATGATGAATCATGTTTTCTTTCTCGATTCTAAAACTTCTCGGAAAGTGAGAGGCAGAGTGCCAGCGCTAATCCAGCAAATGCAGCCGAAAACTATGAAAGCGAATGCACGCACAAAACAGAGAACAAACTTAAAACACAACCGTATCCAAAGGCGTTCGAAACTCGACCACCTCCACATACAGTTCCAGAAAAAGCTGCAAATTCTCGACCATACACGGTGACAATTCTGCTTTGAGCTAACAGTCATAGTCAAGGCAAACCATGTCAATTGTCAATGACAATGCTGTCAGTGACGAACATGTGTAGATTTTTATGTTAGATAAATTTGTAACGAAATTAAATGACTTTAGCAACACAATTACATTGAGCCGTTAATGTGAACAAGCATCTACGTCCTGAATTACTTGAATAACAATAATGTGACACAGAATGTACGAAATTACACTTTTTGTTACCAGGTCAATCTTTGTCATTGACGAAAATATGAATGAGATTTTGACGAAGGTTCGAGGATCAAGTCTGTCAGTAACTATGTGACAAACAATTTGGTCAATATCTCGCGAAAGCCTGTCAATAACAATGACAAATTTCAGCACTGGTTCCAGCTCGTGGCTGGATTGGTTGGACTTGGTCGCTTTTAGTCCATGGCAAGCCATTTCACGGGGGCAGAACTACGCGGGCACCACTTTGCAAACAGTTAACATCCGAATCGAACACTTTTCGGAGACAACTTTTTTTTTAAACACCATTGCGTACAACCACATAGGGCTGTCCATTGTACTTTTGAAAATAAATCTCGCTGGTGAGGCGGCGTCGTTGATTTCGCATCTGAAAATCGAGGATGCCACTTACCGATCTGCCTTGGAGAAGCTGAAATCCAGGTACGACCGGCCACGTGAGATTGCTAACCAGCGTATTAAGCGATTTCTAGCACAGCCAACACTGACGTCATCTTCTTCACGTGGCTTGCGATCGCTGCATGACGTATCGGATGAGGTTATCCGAGCTCTCCAAGCGATAGGTAGGGAAGATCGTGACACATGGCTCCTGCTCATCCTCAGCGAAAGGGTGGATCCCGTCACGAAACAGCTGTTTGCCAGAAGATTGCAGAAATGGAAGAAGCTGACATCACTCTGCAGTGCTTCCTGAAGTTCATCAAAACCCCGTACAGTCAGCGCAGCCAACGAAGCCGAAAGTCAGCGTGCCCTTCAAACAACCTCTAAAACCTCAACCCAGAAGTGCTACCGTATTCGTCGCCACGAACCCCCTCCGTTCTGCAACGTGTGCACCAAACAAAGCCACGATCTCTACCAATGTGGTAAGTTCATTCACATGAACCATGACGATTGACTCGCTCACGTCAACAGGATGAAGCTGTGCAACAATTGCCTGAAAGTACGTCCTGGTGAAAGCTGCAAACCAGGTACGTGTAGGAAAAGCAACTTACCTCACCACACCTTGCTACACCCGGCGTCGACATCAGCAAACCTCACAACCAGCAACATCATCGTCAGTCATGGCCCAGGCAAATTCTGGACCACCAGCCCAGTCCTTGATTTCAGACCTCGGCTCACGAACATGCCACGATGCGTCTAGTGTCCTCTTTGCCATCGTATCCATCAATGTCTTGGATAGCCATGGACGCCCACACGCCTGCCGTGCCGTCTTGGATTGTGCCTACCAAGTCAGCTTTATCAGCGATAGTTTTTGCAACCAGCTCGGCCTCAAAACACTAGCAGTCGACATGGACCACGAAGGCATTTCTTCTACACCAGCCCACGCTGACAAGTGTGCCGAAATCCAGGATCAATACATCTGGCCGATCCACTCTTCCATCGCCCGGGTGAGGTAAAAGTTTTACTGGGCATTGAACTTTTCTTTCAGCTGCTCGAGCCAGGCAAAATTGAACTCAGTTCCGACGATAGTCTAACACAACAAAACAGACTCAATATTAGATCCATAGGCTCCCTATTACCCTACTTTAAGTTAACAACCCGCTCCCTGGAATGGACCCTTTCGGCATAAAGTTCACAATCCCACAGACGATCTGTTGCTTTCATGTTATTCAATAACTGTTTCCAGTATGTCAGTTTTATTGATTTCATTATATATGATACTATAATCATAATTATCCTCTCTGTAGCTTGCCGCATTTCCATCTCCCGAGATGGCTCACTGAGCCATCTTTGCTAACCTTTTACCATTTTTCTGAATCCAACGTCCAAATCTCACCAAACTTTCATATTTGCTATGTGTCGTCTATTTTTTGTTTGCTATTTGTAATGAGGGGAATGAATTTGATCGCGTCCTTTCCGGAATACTTCTGTTCTGTATGCGCGGCTTATGTGTGTTTATTTGTATTACATTACTCTAACAGCTGCTGAATGTCTACTCTCTCTGCTTTTGTGTTTGGATGCTTGTTTTGTATTTGGGAACAACTAAAAAAAAAAACTGTCAGTCACCTGAAAAATACCTCTTCTTACAGCTCCGTCCTTTAAGAATATCTTCTCACACAGCAGTAACTTTTCGATAAATACCTCTCTAATCCTTAACTATGTACAACAGTGCTTATATCTTTCTGCGTTGACTCTTTTTGCTTACACTTAATTGTTCGACCGTTGTCTAAAACACTAGGATTGGTTAGTTCGAGGAAAGAAAAAAAAACTGGGTTTTAAAACACTTGTATCCGTGTTCATGCACACTCCGCCATTATTCCCTTCCATTTGTTTATGTGTAATGGGGGGGTAAGCGTGAGTGTCTGTTAATATCGGTCCTCCTCGGATGTTCATCTGAACTACTTCACGTAACTTATTAAATGTTTTCGGTCTCCTTTTCCCCATTGTTTTAAACATTCTATTCTAAGATAATACAATTAGATAATAAAAATTTTCGACGAAAAGGAAAAACCGAGACGTAAAAGCTTCTATTTACACAGCTTCTGGTTCGTATGTACTTACATTTCAAACGAAGGTGCTACACGTGAGGAAAAACGTTTTCCCATTTTTCCGTGGCTGCGTTGGTAGTTAAATGATTTCTCTGCACTTTCTAATAGGTGTGTAAATGAGTGTTTCAAGTGTGTGTGTGTTGTGTGTAAATGTAGTTTTAGCGTGTTTGAAATATTGTGATCAACGCCGGCAGTGGGCGGCGCAGCTGTGGTGGTTTGGAAGATTCAAGGATTTCTGTTTGTTAATAATGCCAGCACATCAGCTATTATTTGTATGTAGTTACGCCTTCGATTGAATTTTAGGGTTAATACTTGAAACATTTCAACTCGCGTTATAGCGTGTAAACAATATATTAATAATAATACAAGCAGGGAACAATGATCACAGATACTGGTCGAATGCCTTTTTCGATAGAAATAATTTTAAAATCAAGATTACACTTTACTCTTATGTCGACATTCTGAAGTACAGAAACTCAGAGGAAGTAAAGGCCCGTGCACATTGCATCCGTTAGTGATGCGTCGCGGCAAATTTGCAACGAAATAATTTGACCTTACTTTTTCTCAAAGTGTAAACAAACCACCGATCAAATTCGTATGGAAAAAAGTGAGGTTAAAAAGTCGCGCTCTTTTCTATTGTCTAACTGTCAGTTTATCTGCAACGTATCACGAACGGATTCAATCTGCGTGAGGCTTAAGGTTTAAGTTACAGGATAAACAAGGGAAGCGATTGTTTCCGGTTCCAATTAGGAATTGTTTTTCCCAACATATTAACAGCGACAGAAAACGGGGTAGAAATTAGTTTTCGTTGGTGTTTTTTTTTTTAATTTGGTGATGAATTTGCAGAAAAAGATCACTATTTTCTTTGCAAGAAGCTCATTGTTTTTGTGTGTGTATGTGAGTTTGGATTTTGAGGTTATGTTGTTTCACCTATTAGTAGCTGAAGTTTGCGCTTTCTGTAAGCATAAATATCATTTTCAATTTGTTCCGTTTCCCGTTTTTATTTTAATAGGTTCTACTACTGTTTAAGCCCATTTTCGTTTGTATTTAGCAGGATTGTACAGGTCGGCTAGTTTTGCATTTCATCTGTTTAATTGGTATTGTGTATCTGTTGGTTTCGGTCATTTTAATGATGATCATTATATTGTTGCTCGTCTACTACTTGTTACTGTTTTTTTGGCATTCATCAACCTTACAAATTTTTATTGTTTGAATTGAATCAGTGTTCGGTTATGATCATCGTAAGGAAAATAATGCACGGCAATGTCAGATCGAAAATCGTTGGAAAACATTTGGAGATTATTTACTGCTAAAATAAATAAAAACAACTCCTATAACTATTATGGGGCTTCTTATGTAAGTCGAGTCGAGCGTCACTTCTGGTCACTGGTCTAATTTGGTATTACTTCTGTAATACTAAATAGACCAATGACCAGATATGACGTTCGACTCGACTTACATAATAGGGCCCTATAACTTCAAAAATGCACCATTATGCTTCAGTTCACCGTTTCGGTAAACATAAATTATTGGTAAATGCCTGCAAAATAAATATTTCTTTTCAGAAAATATTCTAGCATATTCCCTTTACAAAACCTCGGGCTAGATTAAAATGGTGAAGAGAGAATTGATACTAAGCCAAATGTGCAAAAATGAGATTTCAGATTTAGAAAAACGATAACTCAAAGGGTGTCCCACATCAAATTACATCACGGAAAAAAACGCTGTAGAAAATTACCCATTGGGTATTTTCTCTTGAAAATTTTGGGTAGAAGTAGTTTAGAGTGTATTGTTTACACTGTATTTTTATCGCTGTCAGTTTTTTGAAAGCTGGAAAAAATGGCGTCACCCGAAAAGCAACGTTGCTAATTGATTTTGCGCAAGCACCTGAACGCGAAATCGTGCAGTCAACGGTTAGTCGTGTAATTAAAACGTTACTTCAAAACTCTGAGCATCGAACGGAAGGAGAAGTGCGGTCAGAATTGATGTTCTATTAGTGATCAGGATCACAAGCGTGTCGTGAAAGCGTTTAAGCGGAATCCCAATGCTTCGGTCAGGGATGTGGCCAAAAAGTTGAATCTGTCCAAGTCTTTCGTTCAGAGAGCCAAGGACCGGGAAGTCCCTCCTTTGGCCACATCACTTGTTGGCGGTGAAGAACAGTAGCCCCGGAAGCTGCCGGAAGTCCACCTTGACGTAAGTCTCAACATCCATCATGAGACAATGAGGCTTCGTCAGCATCTGGGTGTACAGTTTTCGGGTCCGTGACCTTCCCACTGTATTTTGCCGTTCGTCACGATTTGGAGCCTTCTGCACTTTGTACGTATGCAGTCCCGCATACGTACAAAGTGCAGAAGGGTCCAAACCGTGACGAACGACAAAATACGGTGGGAAAGTCACGGACCCGAAAACTGTACACCCAGATGCTGACGAAGCCTCATTGTCTCATCATGGATGTTGAGACTTACGTCAAGGCGAACTTCCGGCAGCTTCCGGGGCTACTGTTCTTCACCGCCCAGCACAAGTTTGATGTTCCGGAGGAAGTAAGGAAGCAGAAACTTTCAAAGTTTGCCAAAAAATACATGATTTGGCAAGCGATCTGCTCATGTGGCAAACGGAGTGCGCCGTTCGTGACTACCGGGACTGTAAACGGGGAGATCTGTCTGTCTACAGAAGCGTCTTCTTCCTCTGTTGAAGCAACACGAGGGTCCTACGATCTTCTGGACGGTTCTAGCTTCGTTCCACTATTCAAATGTTGTCCTGGAGTGATACGAAACCAACGGGGTCACTTTCGTACCCAAGGGCATAACCCCCCCCCCACCAAAGCACCGGAACTAAGGCCCATCGAAATATACTGGGCTATTATGAAGCAAGCACTACGGAAGCATCCCAATTGATACAATTTGATGTGGGACACCCTTTAGAAGACGACAGCAGAAATTGTGCCTCGCGATTGATAATGTGTGTAGTGGATTAGATCTAGTGCGCTTTTTGCAGTTCGTCACTTATCTTGCAATGAGCACTCATACATAGGATTTCCAGTGAAAACTAGATGCATGAGTGGTCATTGCAAGACAGCCTATATTACATGATATAAGCCATAGTCTGTACGGGGTATAAAACTCATAAAAATCGCTCAAATGTCTATTGATAG
The DNA here is from genome assembly GCF_037179485.1 of Ochlerotatus camptorhynchus. Taxonomy (NCBI): domain Eukaryota; kingdom Metazoa; phylum Arthropoda; class Insecta; order Diptera; family Culicidae; genus Ochlerotatus; species Ochlerotatus camptorhynchus. The sequence goes on along the minus strand of NW_027040557.1, from coordinate 2,677,093 downwards.
CATGCTTACTTGTCAGGGACCTTATAGCCTAGTCAGTAAAGGCACAGTATTACCAAGCCAGTGGCGGCGGGTTCGAATACCGATCCGGTCGAGGAAATCTTTCGGGTTGGAAATTTTCTCGACTTCTCTGGGCATAGAGCATCATTGTGCTTGCCACACGTATTGGCATCGAAAGCTCTCAATTAATAACTGTGGAAGTGCGTTTAGAAAACTAAGTTGAGAGCAAGCAATAAGCTAATATGCGCTAAGCAATAAGCTTGAAATGCGAACAAGAAGAAGAAGTTATTTGTCAAAATCGGTCGGGGACGTTTTCATGTGGAAAATGATTATTGGAACTAATTAAGCAACATATCAAAAACTGAGCATCTTTCGTTGACATTTAGAGGTGGCGCCTCTAGAGAGGTCTAAGTCCAAAATGTCCAATGATGAACTTTTCAAATAAAACACGAGATTTTATGACTCTGAAGGGCAAAATTTTTGTCCATTTTGCGATATTCCCGCATATTGATTTATCGCAATCAGTATCCTTGCAGTGTCTCTGAGGCATGAGCAAAGGCACGATGTAACCACCACCGATCCACTCGGCATGAGTGGAAAGCAGCACACTGCAGTGCACAGCAGTTGTGCTGCCCTGTACGCTTGCTAGTACAGCAAACACACCATTTCTGAGCACTCACAGAAATGGTTCAGCGTCTACCCGTCACGGGAGACAACTTCATGGCCGTGAAGTCCTAGTTTAGCTAGCACCTCAACGTTGGAGGTTCAGCTAGTCTGAAAACTACTCAGTTGAGCGAAAGCGCTTTCTATAGTTGATGATCGTCGAAAACATCCAGATGCCAATTCAGCCACCGAAAGGAACTCGAAGCCGAACACAGACTACAGGTCAGCGGAATCTGTCCACTGAAGCCCACGAGAAGTGGGGGACGAGCTCGTCACGGGGAATCCGTACAGTCTAGCGACAGGAGCGCGCTAGAACTGCAAGGTTTGTAATCTGGCAGAAGAAGTCTGTTGGAGTCATGGTCGTCGTCCGGTGAAGCATTCACTGGAACTCTGACACAGGCATCGTTCGACGGTCGAACAGAAGCACTGACCAATCAGTAATTTGTTTATTTGGTTCTACATCAACAGACTGGGTTTAGTCCTAATGATGGATTAAGCAATACTAGGAAATACAATATAGTCAAGAAGTAACAAAATGCAAAGGCCGTGAAGTCCAACTTAATTTCTAATTGTTATGCAGTGCTCGTGGTTGAACGTTAACGTCGATTTGTTATAGAATAGAAGGACATTGAAGGATTCTGCCCTGTAGCATGTCTGCCACAAACAGGACCCTTGTCATATCTCTTCGACTCCACAAAGGATCCAGGTGAATTAACTGGCACCGACTTTCGTAGCTTGGTAGGCGATGAGGATCCCTCCAAGGCAATCGTTGAAGGGCAAACCAGATGAATCGTCGTTGAATAGACTCTGCTCTTTGTACACTGTTTTGATAATTGGGATTCCATACAGGGCAGCAGTATTCTAACACCGACCGGACGAGGGAGCAGTAAAGCGACTTCAAACAGTAGATGTCCGTGAAACTTTAAGCTATCCTAAAAATGAAGCCGAGCGTTCTGGGAGCCTTGTCGATCACATACGACACATGCTGGCTGTATGTGAGTTGACAATCTAAGATGAATCCCAGATGCTTAATGTGATTCACACGATGTACGTCAACGCCTTCTAGGATATCACTGAATTTAAGTGGATGTTTCTTCCGTGAGAACGTGATTACTGAACAGTTTGTTGGATTTACAACCATGCGGTTCAGTTGGCACCAATTAGCAAAAGCGTTGAGTTGGAGTTGGAGGAGGTGGCAGTCAGTGATGGCTCGGATTCGGATATAGATTTTCATGTCGTCTGCGAACGACAGTCGTTGACCGTCGAGGACGAAATTGACGTCGTTGAAATACACAAGAAATATCAACGGGCCGAGGTGACTACCTTGCGGAATACCCGAAGTGGCAGGGAACGAAGGAGATCGGCAGTCGTCGATTGCAACGTCCAACTGACGATCAGATAGATAGAATGCGAACCATTGTAGGAGACTGCCATTTATACCGAGCCTATCCAGTTTGGCGATCGCTATAGGATGGTTCAACTTGTCGAAGGCGACTGATAGGTCAGTGTAGATGACATCTGTTTGCATATGGTCTGTCATACTCTCCGTAATGTACGAGGTGAGACACAGAAGGTTGGAAGTAGTCGACCGCCCTGCTATGAAACTGGTCTTCGCTCAAGTGCTGCTTGAAGTGAGGTTCCATAACGACCAACTCGAACAGTTTAGATATGGCACACAACGATGTGATGCCGCGATAGTTGTCGATGTTTCTTTTGCGTCCCTTCTCCCATCCTGCTGATTTTCTTTGACTGAACGAGATTTTTCAATTTTTGTTACTAAGGTCTGGAGAGCAGTAACTGTTGACTTTCCGGATTGATACGCAAACTGAAAATTAGATAATGGATGCGTGAACATGTAAGTTGAATTGATGAAATCATTCAACACCTTTTCCATAGTCTTTAACAAAATTGATGAAAGACTGATGGGCCTGAATGATTTTGGATGCGTTTTGTAGCGCTTCCCATTTTTGGTATGAATATAACTTTTACCAATCTAAAAATATTAGTTAGAGATGGACTCAGCACTGCTTCACCTTTTTGAAGTAGCGCCGGGAATATTCCACCCGCAGATTTAAAGGGCTGAAAAGATCTCACCGCATTTTCTACTCTGGCCTCAGTGAAGATTTCATCAGCTATATCTGGTGTGGTGTCTCAGAAGAGGTCTCCGTAGAACATCTTGCATCCGGTTGCCTTACCACCTTGTAAATCAATGGGGACATTTGTGTTATGCCATTTCCCTATTCTGATCAAGCTATGTCATCAACCGCGTTTGTTGCAAACAAACTTTCAGTCTATGTTGCTTGCCGTTACTGACCACCCATTATTATTTGGCTCGTGTGTCATTTTGACATGATAAAGACATTGTTGATGCCCTGGTAACAACAAAAAAGAAATTATCTAGAATCTAGAGTATTAAATGATAAGAGATTCCAATCTTGGAGAACAGCTCATGTCTACAAAGAGGTAGAATGATCATTAGACCAAACGACCATTATGCCAACCTTTTTCTTGGGTATTTGTAGTTTCCGATAATACACGAATTAACGCGATAAGTTTTAATGCAAAAGCAACCCTGCTGGATCCGGGACATTTGACCGCATTGAATTAGTTAGTTCATATATAATTAACATAGACAATTTATTTGGAGTACTTGAAAATAAGCGTGCATTGGAGGGACCAACTCCATACCTAGCCAAATGGTATGATACGGGTGGTCGATTTTTGTGTTTTCCAAACACAGACATCACAATCCACGTCATGAACCATGCACATATTGCTACTTCCGTATCATTAAACACACCCACTCTCAAATGATATCGATAATTTTATCTGACAATGCCGACTAATTTGCTTACAAATGAACATTATTGATATTCAATAGACAAAAACGACGAAAACCGACCTCGGAACGTTTCCTGTTCTACAAAACACTGCCGGCTATAAATTTCATTTGAAGATACAAACGAAACATACCTAGTACCTACATCACTCCCAACACAAGGACAACTAAAGACCACCTACCGTCCGTAACGGCGACCGTTATTAATCGATCATCAAACCACAATCCACTCCACCGCCATCGTTGCTACCAGCCTTCAAGAGGCCCGCCTCCGCATCTTTTTGCCGACTGCCGCTGGCCGGTACCAGATCGTACCGTGCGTAGAACAGCAGATATGGCGTTATCACGTGCCTTCGGTTCGGCGACAACAACTCCTCAAACTCGACCTGGGACATGATTTTGATCTTATCGTCATCGCACATGTGCCACAGCTGTTGACTTAGACTCTGCTCGAACACTGACAAGTTGGTGGGCGCCCCGGAACCTGCAGCCGTCGCCGTCAGACCGTTCGCCATCGAGTTAATGTAGTTCATGCGACTTTCGACTGAATTGGTGCTACCGCTATTACTATCCGCCGTTCCCAGTGGGATTCCATTGGTGTCCGCTGCAGACGACGACGAATCACAACTACCACTACCGTACAAACTAAGATGACTATTTTTAAGATGAATTCCACAGCAATTTAGACCAGCGCACGGGATCCGGCTGGCCAGGGAACCACCAGCGCCGGTTGGAGTCCCATTGCTGTTAGGACTATTGCTTCCCGAGTGCGAACCAAACGAGGCCTGTTGAAAGAATCATTATTCAACCTACAAGCCACTTATAGAAAAAAAAAACAACAACTCACCGTATTGCTGCTTCCCGTACTGGAACCGTTGATCAGATTCAGCCCTTCCATACCATTGATTAAGTTCATTTTGTTGACTACAATGTTTTTTGTTTTCTTACTCATATCACCCGCACTAAAAGCCTTTTTGGCGCTGAAAAGTTTCTTCAAATGTCCCGAAGTTCCCTTCTCACTGTTACTTTTAGCTGAACCACTTCCCGCACTGCCAGCACTTGCACTACCGGCTAGGCCATCGAGTGACCCTCCGGATAAGAACAACTGCCTCCGACGGTCTTTCCCACAGCCCAGATACTCAGCGTGCACGTCCAGCGAGCTGGTATAGGCAATGTAGTGTCCCACCGACATCCGCGCGCCCACGTGGGTAATCACACTGTACAACCGATAAATGTGCGGCTTATCACAGTCCGGCTTTGGCAAACACGTATTACAGAAGCACCGGAGAACGAACGGCGTCGGAATGTAGCTGTTGATCTTCTCCATATCGCCGTTGAAGCGCTTCAGCTGCAGGATCAACTGCCGCGGTAGCACCTCAAACGAGATCGACCGGATCGCTTCCCGGTAGCCGCAGCACTCTTCGCACCGGTACTTGTTATCCCCGCGGAAGTACTCTCGAGTTATGCACGAGTTCTAAGGGGTAAAAGAATAACATTCAGAATTTGGTGCAAAACCCTCCCGCACAGTAAAACGTCGATCATACCTGGTAGAACTGCTGTGGATTCTTGGCCGCATCGCACACCTCGCTGGAAGCGATCGGAATTGCTATGTCGATCATGGTTTCCTTCTGCTCGGTGCAGGTCTCGCAGGCCAAGCACTTGGTCTTGGCCACGGTGACGCCCTCAAAGTCGTCCCGAAAGAAGTCCAACCCGAGGGCCTGCAGGCGCTCGCGCACCAGTTGTTCGTCCAGCGCGGAAGACGTTTTGGCAAAGAGGGCATTTTTTAGGTTGGCCAGCGGATCGGATGCATCACCACCGCCACTTACGGCAGCTTTCGGGAGGGTGGTGGCCCCGCTGCTGCCACCGCCTCCCCCGTTAGTTGCTGGTTTAGCCGTTTTAACCGATTCCTTTCGGCGGCGGAAGAACCGCGCCGCACTGCTCTTCGGTTCCGGTGGGAATGGCTCGATACACTCCGGTACCGGCGGGCAGCTGCAATATAGAAATAATATTGGTCAACGTCAGTTGGAGGAAGGTCATTAAAGGGGTCTAGCCCGTTTGACATAATGCCATTCTGCATCACAGTTGTTTGGTATTGTACTTGAAGCTGTTAAGCGGTCAGTGGACTGCTCGGTGAATATTTTGAATATTTTAATTAAAATTATAAATAATGAATGGAACTCCGATGAATGGCTCATTCGGGGAAAATAAATTCCGGTAAATGTATCTCTCCGAGGGAATGGATTTCCGGCAAACGACTTTAGGGAACATGCATAAATGACGTAGCATTTGAGGGGGGAGGTGGGGGTTTTAGAATTTGTGACCGGCCATGTATTGGATATAGCAAAATACGCTACGAGGGGGGATGAGGGGTCTAAAATTGATCAAAAATATGCTACGTCATTTATGGATGCTCCCTTACAGGAAATGATTTTTTTTTCTGGAAATGACATCTTATCTTTTCTTAGATGCCAAATTTATTGTTATTGTAGTATAATACTAAAATAACATTTTATTTTAAATATTTTTTTTATTTGAGAGAGAAGTTAGCGGCATTATGCCAAATGACTGTTATGTCAAAAGGGTTAGACCCCTTATAAAGAATTAAGTTGATCCATGATACCTTTAACGACAACGTTGATATAATCCACAAATGGCCGTTCTCATGGCTGATTTGCCTTGTAAAATCAGCCATGAAGGCGGCCATTTGTGGCCGCTTATAGACTCAATTTATCAGCCCTCTATGAGATGTCTCTAAAGATATCTGGAGTTGAACCGAAGTTATCTCATAAGGCCTCAAAAACTAATTCAAACATCCTCTGTACTGCCCATAATCGCATATCAGTCCCATCGTTGTTTGATTTCCTATCCATATGGAACTGTAATGCGATTATGGGTAGTGTAGTTATCCGAAGTTCGGAGTCTGGATGGTGAAATTAACACATAAGCTTTTGGAGATTAACCTTACAATACTACCACATAAGGCCTCAATTCTGGAATTAACTTAAAAGGTCTTTGGTATCAACCCATAAGGCCAACATAATTGATACATAAATTACAGATAACCCATATAGCTCCTGAAGCTATCTGTAGTTGACCCATGACGACCCGGAATCGATTCGCATAGTCTCTAGACATATCGCAAGGTTATTAAGGTTATCCCGGAGTTGACCCATACAATCTCTTGAGTTGAACAATAATGCTTCAAGATCATTTGATTGTTTCGTGGAAGGTTTTCTGCGACATTCTCGCATGGTCAGATGAGTGATGAGGTCAAAAACAGACTTGAATGCATAACAAAAACAATACCCATCCCTAAGAGAATAAAAAACTACATGTCGACATCTGAAAGGAAAAAAAATGCAATCGAAGACAACGAGAGGGATACTTACGCACTAATCAGCACATCCGGGTGGTCAGTGATGGTCTTGATCAATGACTGGCATGACTCCCGAACACTGTCTAGCACGCACATCAGGAACTCATGGGCATCCTGCTGCTGATTGCCTTCGAAGGTTGAACTAACGTCTTGCACGGCACGCAGAATGTTCCCCGCGTGGAACGGTTCCATCGCCTCGATAGCTTCGTTCCGATGCAGATTCTGAAACAGTTCATGCAATTGCTCCGTCACCACCTGTCGGTTAGTTTTAAGCGGAAGGTTCTCTTCTCGGGTGGTCGGAAGCCCACCACCACCACCACCGCCGCCACCGTTACCAGTACCGCTGGTTCCATTAACTGCTGCCGTAGTAGATCCGGAACCGGTGGAAGATGAGGAGTTTGTAGTCGTTGTGGATCCACCGAGCGAGGCAAGATCCTTACTGCTCCAACTGCGGCCACTGGGACCGTGCAATCCGGGAATATTTCGCCCAAGGGATGAGGATTTCAGCTTGTTTTCGTTAAGTCTCTGGTAGACACTGTCCGTATCTTCGATCAGATGGTGTAGATTGTGAATAAAGTTCGGAGCGAACCGTAACGTGTAGAGTACCGAATTGAGGTAACACGAATTACCGATATTGCACAGGGTGGCCAACGAGTTGTTCATATTAGCTGCGGCGGCAATACTAGCCGGAGTTAACGGTGCTATCACTGGTACCACGGAGTTCAGTATATTCTGCTGGTCTTCACTCAGCGATTGAGCAATCGCTAGTTCCGTTGCAGTTCCCGTATCGACTCGACCCTGTAGACTATTTACTTTACTTCGCGGAATTTCGTTCAATGACGCAGCTATGGCCATATCCGTGGCGTTGCCCAGCGTAAAACGACCTTGCATTGAGTTTATCTTGCTTCGGGTGTAGTGTGGATGACTGGACATTGTTTGGGACTCCCCAGTAGCTGCTGCCAGCAGTAGGATGGAGGAGGCCGGCGCAACTTCCTGTTTATAGTTGGTGCTAGTAGTGCTACTGACACTGTTATACGAAGACGGTAAATTATAGTGCTGTTGATGGTGAATGGACATGTCGTCCTCACCACCAGCCACGAGTGTATCTCTTGCTGATACTCCCTCAACTACGACAAATGGTTGTTGCCCATTCAGCTGCTGCTGCTGTAGGAAATTCTTCGAAAGAGTAAGCCTCGAGCTCGAACAACCAGAATAGGTCTTCGGCGGAAGCTTGACCTGTTTGTCCTCGAACAGGGAATCGAAATCAAAAACCGACTTCTCCGGTTCCTTTACTTCCTCCTCAGAGTCCTCGACGCTGATGGCCTCTACCTGTTCCCAATCGATTTGCTGCGACGATTGCCTACTTTTTCCAGAAAGACTACTAAAAGAGTCTTGCCGCTTCGCTTCTTCCGGTTCTTCTTCGAAAACCGGAGGAGTACACTGAATCGGATCTTCAACTGCAACTTTAACTATTTCCTCCTGCTGTTTCTGTTGCTGCGGTTGCTTTTTCTTCTTTTCTTTGGGCTGACCAGCAGCTACCAAACTCAGACAGCTGACCTTTCGCTTTCGTGTCTTGTCACTGATACTTTTCTTCAATCGCCTCTGGATATCTTCCTCTACTATTTCCAAAAGGCTTCGCTTTTTCACCGGCGGTGAGGAATGTTCCTCACGTTCGGCACTGGCTTTGTCCCGTGCCTCTTCCCGACAAACACTGCTGTTTTCCTTATCTCTATAGCGACGCTTGAGTCTAATCAAGGAAAGCTGTCCTGTCTGGGACGGCTGTTGCTGTTGTTGTGGCTGCTGCTGTTGCTGCCGATTGAAACCCCACCCACTAAGGGGCAATGAAAATAGCGACTTCCGGTTGTCCGCACTGCGTGGTCGCTCTGGGTCGTGACAGTTGGGATCCGATGCCACCGGTTGTAAATCTCCTAACAATAATGAAGGGTTTGATTTGGGCTCCAAATGATCATCTGGATTTACATCCTCCTGCTCGAGCTCAAATGTGGCTGTTAGCATTTTTGGGTGACCTAAAGGAGACGAGATAAAAAAGAAGATGAAAAACTGTTAGTGCATCCATATTGGAGTTCACTTCCGGTTGGTGATGTTGGTACGCCTATTCTAGAGCATATGATAGCGCATCCCACTCTTTCCGCGAGCGAAAGCGAAGCTAATTAGGATCGTTAATTTGCAATTAGTCAGCACATCCTGTCGCGTGTGCTACACGATGATAGGATACATTCTTGATGTGCAGCATCGATGATACTGGAAACAGGACAATTTCAAGGATCAATTGGTAAAAGGACGTATCTGCTTTTGTAAACGAAAGTTCAAACGTCAACCTATAGAATCTATAGATCGCACACGCAAAAACTAACACCACCAACAAGTAGGGTAAAGTTTCCCCAACATTATGGTGATGTTAGTTTGCATGGACGAGCTAAGAGTTTCGATAGATTGACAAGTTTACAAAAGCAGATATGGCTATTTGAAAATTCACTCTTGATTTTATAGTCACAGTGCACCCAGTGCACCAATGGTCCCAATTCACTTTTTACCTGTGCACCAACCTGACGTATGGCCATATTTATATATTTTCAGAGTTATGGTAACTTTCTCAATTTAGTTTTTCGATCATAACTTTTAGTTATTCTTTTTTTCAACACACAATGTTCTCGACCAGAGGCGCATCCACCATCAAAGAAGTGGGTGGTACTACGGTCTCATTGAATTTTTTTAATATTTTTGGAATCGTGAACTGGTTCCGGACGGGTTACGAGATGAACTAGCCTACGGCTAAAAATCTCAAAGAGTAAAAAAAAACTGGTTCCGGAAATGCTTGGCGAAAACATGTTATAGCTTGTAAATGCCATGAAACTAAATGCGGCCTGAAATGAATAAAATCCATCATATGACACAACAAATGACATGAGAATTCAACAACCAGTTCAGTGGTAGTAATAATCAGAGCACAGGACTATACTGGCCAAATCCGGCCTTGAATCGGAAACCCCCGGCCCAAGTTTCTAATTATTATAACAACAGCAAAAATACTCGTTTTTGTTTAAGACTGTAAGTCGCTATAGAGCATTTCCTGCCCAAAACGCAAACCGGGTGGACATAAGCGTTTCCGATTTGAATGAAACATTACTCATATCAAGACCAACAATTGAAAAGGCCTCAACTCTATTTTGTAAACAAACTTTGTAAGGCTATTTTCACGCGAAACGAAACCTACATTCGCAAACTTAAGGGGGTAGTACACTTTGAACGTCCAAAAATTAAGGCATTTTCGTTAATTTTTTTAAGCAATAAAACACTCAGGGAGGGCAAATATGTTATAACCCATTTATTAGTCATCCTTCGAACTACAATTTATATTTTTTTGAACTCGACTAGCGTCTCCCCGTGGCCGGTGCACCAGGTCCCGCGGGCGTCCTCGCGCGGAAGTCGGAAAACGGCGTGGGAAAATACTCCGAACAAAAATCCTGATTAGTAATGAAATTTGGGTTAGAAATACGTATTCCGATTTTTTTTAAATTGATTTTTTCAAAAGTTGTGGCCTTAGGAAAAAAAAAGTCCATTTTTCACCTTAAAAATGCTTACAAAATCGTGGATTAAAAATCCATTTTTGATAAAATCGAAAATGTGGATACGTATTTCTAAGCAGAATTTGATTCTGAACAAGAAAACCTAGGCGATATCCAAATTTTATGATAATTGGTTAGAGTTATTTCCCACGCCAGTTTGAAAAACCCCGTTTCGAGATAAACGCGTTTAGAGATAAAAATGCTCTCTTAGCGCGCCGGTACATGTTTTAGGAAATCGCTTCGTAAAGCGGTAAGGAATATTCTGGCGAACTTGGAGTCTTTTCTAAATTAAAGTATACATCCCAAGGAACATTTTAAGCCAAAAAAAATGCATTTTTTTGAAAAATCAAAGTGTACTCCCCTTTTAAAACACAATCGCGGCCAATTCAAAAGAAACTTATTATTTATTATTATTTCTTGTGTGAGTCGCGTCACGTGTGGCATCTAGCATTGGGCGATCTTGAGGCAAGAATCGATTCATTTTTTTTTTTGAAATAATCGATTCACCGATTTAATCAATAATTTTGAATCGATTCATTTTTCAAAATGGCTCAAACATGTTTGAAATATAACGGATCATAGGAAAGTTGGTGCAAATTTAGCCAAGTTCAGTTTAGAGTTGATATTACGTTACATAAGCTATCTTGTTATGAAATTTCACCTATAATAGTCATTTAGTGTGATGATTGATATCCTTTAGAAATAAATTGTGTGAGTGTAACATACATCACTGCTGGTCATTAAAATATGTGTAGGTAAAATAAAATTTTAGGTTATGCTCATTCAACTTCATTTCATTCGACTTGAAAGTTTAGCATTTGATAGTAAACATTAAGTAATTGCTCGAGAAAACTCAAAGTTAAAACATTAAATGACTCACTCATTAGAATCAAATTTAAAATATGCCTGGTCAGTGAAATATGTGTGTTGCATAAAACTATTGTATAGAAAGCTTGAAAATAATCCTATCAGTTTTATTAGACTAATGACGCTTAGTAATCGCTGTGCCCTCCATTGTTAAGTTGAACCTAGTTCAATCTTCTTGGCATTGACTCAACCAAGCACTGACAAGTTTCATTTGGTACAGCATACCACTCTTTTTGAACTGTGGTCCATAGTTGATCCTTATGCTTGACCAGATAACTTTCTTTTAAGCTCTTTCCATAAATTTTCGATGGGGTTGATGTCAGGAGATTGGCTAGGCCATGACATAACCGACACTTTTTTTGCTCGAAACCATTCCTTTACATACTTAGAATTGGATTTCGGAACGTTGTCTTGCTGAAAATGCCATATAAGAGGCATGTTCTCTTCTGCATAAGGGAGCATAACCTCCTCCATGATTTCTTCGTATTCAAAACTGGTCATGATGGAATTAATACGGAAAATGGGACCTACTCCATACCAAGAAAAAAAGCCCCAAACCATGATGCTACCACTTCCATGCTTTACGGTCTTTACCGTGTAACGCGGATCGAACTCTTTAACGGATGGTCTACGTGAGAATATAGTAAATAACTATTTTGGTTTCATTTGACATGTGCAAGTTTTCGCTCAGGATTCTTGATTAGGTAAGCGATTTAACAGGTTATAAAATTCATTTTATTTGTATTAAATGAACGATTTAAAAACGAAAGATTAACATATGAAACAAAACGTTTAGATGGTCGGAGTGTAAAAGCAGGTAAGTACTTAATCCAGATAACCCAAAACTCATCCGAGAGGGATCCCAAGAAAACTAATTGAGCCATGCGTTTTGCATTGAGCCGATATCGATTCTGTGTGGTTCCACCAGTTTTGAAGAATAGCCTCTCTAACGGAACACTTATTACCATTCTTGATAAATAGTCTCGAGCATGGGGATATACACTACGGATTTCCTCCCATGCTCGAGAAGGATCGACAGAATGTAGTAAAACAGGCTGATGCAATAAAGTTTGTAATTCTGCCCATATGCCCCCATGGCGATCCAGTTCTGACATAGCAGAGAACTGATGAACCTGAAATATGTCATAATAAGTGAATGTAGATTAATAACTTTCTTTACCATTTCGTCATGAATATCCCACAGGCCTCCGGTTGGTTTTGGTGGGGGTACAGATGTGTGCAATCATTGTATACTCTTTCGGTACTATAGATCTGCTCAGACACAATTTTAACTACCCGAGCGTGAGCTGAATACTCCAGGTACAGGCCAATATTAAATTGCAAACCAAAAGAATCGATCTTTTGTGATTCGATCCAAGATCGCCCATTGCTAGTCGCATGGTTCGTGACAAAATGGCCTTACAAGGTTGGTTTACAAAATGGAGTTGAGGCCTTTTCAATTGTTGGTCTTGATATGTTCGCTACTGCCAATGGTTGCATTTTTTTTTTATTTAACCCTTTGTCTGTACCTTGGGCAATTTGACCCCAGGCCACTTTGATAGGCTGTAACTTTTTTATTTGTCAATTGATTTTTCTTATTCTTTCACGACTAGGCGCGTCCACCGGAGCTCTGTAATACTCGATAAAATTTACTTAAAAAAAACTGGAAAAAATATTTGTTGGAAAACATTTATTTAAATACTTACGTACCTTGGGATCAATTTGACCCCAAATTCAAGTTGCCGTATCTTAACGAAATTTCAATGGATTTCTTCCATGAAATGGCATATTTTGATATTAGAAAAGTTTGTATCACGAGATCCCAACCATATAGGATGTTGCTTCTTTCTGTAAAGATGCTCAAAAATACAAGGTCTATAAAACTATAGTGTATGACAGAATTCACTCACTAGATGGCGCTAAAATGAAAATGATCAAGTTGCGCCATCGTAAATAAACATTATATAACGTTGTCTACAGATCCTGCACATACAGATGGTTCCATTATTAAGCAAAGTTGTCCAGATGGACAAGACCTATCTTTAGGAAAAGAGTTTAGTTCAGAATTCACTCACTAGCCACCGCTAGAGTGACACTCATTGGCATGGATTGCCAACATATGGACTAGATATAAGGTTTCCGTCTTAGGTAAAGTTGTTCGGATGGACTAGACCTATCTTTAGGACTAGAGTTTAGTTCAGAATTCACTCACCAGGCAGTGCTAGTGTGAAATCAATTATGAATTGTTTACCTTAGCTTAACACACGGCCTAGATATAAAGTTTCCGTACTGGGTAAAGTTATTCAGATGGAAAAGATCTCTCCTAAGGTAAAAAGTTTAGTTCAAAATGCACTCACCAGGCAGCGCTAGTGTGACATTCATTTTAAATTGTTTGCCCTAACTTAACGTTCAGACAAGATAGAATGTTCCCGTCTTCAGCAAAGTTGTTCATATGGACAAGAACTATCCTATGGTAAATAATTCAGATCAAAGTTAACTCACCAGGCGGCGCTAGTGTGGCATTACTTTTTCAATGTTTGCCCTAACTTAACATATGGATTAAATAGAAGGTTGCCGTCTTCGGCAAAGTTGTTCAGATGAACTGGACCTATCTTCAGAATTAGAGTTTAGTTCAGAAAACACTTACCAAATTGCACCAGTGTGATGTTAATTTTAAACTGTTTTCCTAACCTAACGCATGGACTAAATATTATAATTTTTCCACAAATCTGGTGATTCCTCATCCCACGATTTACATGCTCCAGCATAAATTAGCAATCTTAAAATGCATAAATTTCCTTAGAATTAGTATCTTTCCATTTTCTATAAGATCCACCAGGATTATTTTTGAAAAAAAACACGAGCTTTCCTGTTAGTTTCACAGACGAAGATTTTTACAATATTGTCATCAATGAACAGTTTAAGGGTATCAACCGCATCTCTTCTTGCACTTACAGATAATCCCCGTTTCTCACGTGTTGTCACATCAGTGGGAGGTTGTGTTTTTGGAATGACACTCCACAAACGACCATTTTTTCCCACAAACATGTTACCTATATCCGGTTCCGCAACGTCTGCATCTTCTTCGTCATCGGAAGACTTTTCCTCGTCATGGTCAATACTTTCTTCATCCGTTACATCAAAATCAGAGAAGTCACCATCAAAGTTATCATCGATTTCCGCGTCCATTATGCTAATTGAAATACAAATCAAATATCCTTGAATAATAATAAATAAAAGTATCACTTACTCAATCATCCAAGAGTATGGTAGAATCGAATGGTAATTGAGAATGAAAAACTCACTTCACATTAACCAACTTGTAGACCTTTTTTCGTTAGTATTGGTGTATAGTACCATATATGCACAAAACAGTTCACAATTACATATTATGTACAGAAAAAAAAGCAAAAAGCAAAAAGCAAAAAGCAAAAAAACAAGCACGGGAACAGACCTATGAGCTTGCTTTCGCCTAACTATTTTTCGATATGCTTGAGATAAAGAAAAACTTCAAAAACGTATTGGGCAGTTAATCTTGAATCCCCTCGATAGCGCGGTGGTTGATGCCGTCCATCCACCGTACTTTCTCGGTTGTCTTCCAACTAATTGAGGTGATTTTTTGTCAGTTTCAAGTTTATGGTTGGCCCAAATCACATACAGAAAATCAGCTCAATTGGAAAGAGAACCGCCGGTAAATGGCGGTGGGAGCACGGCGCCACGCACCGCACATAATGGTATTAATTAAATGTGGAAATGTTTAGTGGCACTATAGACAACTATATTCTGTGACTTTACATCTACTATTTACATTGGAATGTTGTGTTGCGTCGACGTGACGTCGTCATTCGCTTGCTTAGGCATATTTACAACATTTTTGCCTAACGCCAGAAAGTTGTCTTTTGTTTCAGACCTTATCTAATTGAAATCTGAACAACTTTGCCTAAGACGGGAACCTTCTATCTAATCAAGGTGTTAAATCAGGGTAAACAATTCAAAATAAGTGTGAGTGCTGCCTGGTGAGTGAATTCTGAACTAAGCTCTTTGTCTTGGCATAGTTCTAGTCCATCTGAAAAACTTTTCCTTAGACGGAAACCTTATATCTAGTCCAAAAGTTAAGTTAAGGCAATCAGTTCAAAATGAATGTTACTCTAGCGGTGCCTGGTGAGTGAATTCTTTCTTGCTGATAGGTCTTGTTCATCTGAACAACTTTGCTGAAGACGGGAACCATCCATATGAGCAGGATCTGTAGAAAACGTTTTCTAATGTGTATTTACGATGGCGCAACTTGAGCATTTTAGCTTTAGTGCCATCTAGGGAGTGAATTCTGTCATACACTATCCATAGTTTTGAAGACCTTGTATTTTTGAACATCTTTACAGAAAGAAGCAACATCCTATTTGGTTGAGATCTTGTGATATAAACATCTCTAACATTAAAATATGCCACTTCATGGGAATATTTTTACAATGACCCCTCCCTATAGTAGATCCGCCTTTTAAAATGAATTTTGATAATTTAAACAGAAATTTCACTAAATGTACCTTACATAACATTTGAAATTTCGATAATCCGTTGAACCTTCGCTGAGATATGACAATTTGAATTTGGGGTCAAATTGACCCCAAGGTACAGACAACGTAAGTTTTTTTTTTTGGCACAGACGAAGGGTTATATGATTTTTTCTTCATAGAAACTTTGGATAAGGGCGTCTTAAAAAAATCATAACATGAAAATCAAAATGACATCTGAGAAAAGTCGTTGGTAGTTAAATTGCCTTTAAGGAAAAAATAAACTGAAAGAAAAAAACCTAGTAAATTAATATTTATAAAAATCAAAAACACTGATTATTTTAAAACACAACATTACAATTTTTCCGAGGATTTCTTATTTTTACTATACATTGAATTTGAAAGTATTGCCATATAGGTACCCTAATAAAAATTGTATGGTTAATTTGCTTAACGACGTGTTCTGGGTATCATCCAAACCATTTATGGAATAGTTCAATGATTTGGGTTATCGTTCGTTTATGGTTATTTTTTATTAGGGTAACTCTAAGACTAGAAGGTCCCAAAGAAACGTGCTCAACTATTTGGCTCAACTCTGGTACTATCTTCGGTCCCAAGCTAATCGATTCACCCCTCGAAACAGGAAAATCCATGAACCCCTCATTTCATCTGTCAAACTTTCACAGCGAATCAAAACAAACATAGTGTAGTACTAGAATTTCGACTAGAATGGGGTACGTTAATCTATTTGCTTGGGACCAATTGGCAAATCAAAGTTGGCACTCGTGGAGCATAGAAGAACTATGAAAGTGATCATGGTTTCAAAATTTTCTACGGGAAGGTATACGAGTGCAATCTTAAAATGCTTTTATTTTGCAAATTGGGCATTTTATTTAAATCTGGTTGCTGCTACTGTGGTAGAAAAGCTGAAATCTATGTCTACAACTAAAAATCTGAAAAGAAATTATTTTTTCTATATTATATTGAGTGGACTACTCAATATAATATAGAAAAAATAATTTCTTTTCAGATTTTTAGTTGTAGACATAGATTTCAGCTTTTCTACCACTGTTGCAGCAACCAGATTCGCGACACCAAGACACCAGACGCGAAGACACCAAGTCGCGAAAATTCTTCGTTTCGGAGTTATTAATTTTGCTCCTCTAGATTGCATTTCTGGCCCAGTGTGCATGGTTAAGACATTGCCAGTTAATTTCAGCACACAGATCGACGAAACAAGCTATTACACGACAATCACGAAAAGAAACGGTTCAGTACCCAAGTTATTATCGAAAGAGAAAGTCAATGAAGAGAATCGATCAATGTTACTTACTTGATTTCCATATCGCCGATAGGCATCGGATTATTTTTCTCATCCATTTCAAACCGAGCAATCAATTAGATCTCCTAAGTAACAACGACATATTCTCTTCGTCGATTTTCTGTTTTGCATCCCCACGGCCATGTATAGCTATTTCTAGCTTGTTCCAACCCACAGTTCGATAAAATAAGCTATTAATCACGACAAACACGGTTTTGTCGCCAAGTTATTAACGAAACAGAATCGATCAATATTCCTTAGGACCTAATCCATTGTGCGGCTTGATTTTCCATACGCCTTTAAAATAAAGTTCCAACCCCTCATTCATTTCGATTGTTTTCTTTTCGCGCTCCGCGCTGTGGCTCTTCTTCGAATATTTCCCGTTCGGTTCGGATCTCGGCGCTCATCGAGACACAAGAGGCTATCGATTTTCCTCCCAACTACAGCAACAGTTTCAACAGTTCCACCAGCAGCACATATCGTCAAAAGTCAATAACCGGTCCACTTGCAGCACCAGCACCAGTTGGTTCGTTCGGTCGTGATGATAATGAAGCTGCCGCTGCTGACAATGATGACGGTGACAAAATGAATTCTTATGTGGGTATATATCCATCGTACTAGGTCTCTTCCTAACCCAATGATTAGTCGGTGAATGCTGGGGGCTGTTTCGAGTATCTTTTTTCCGTTGTTCTCCAGCGGGTGACGATCGAGGATGAAGGTAAAAGAATGAGTGATTGCACTTTTAAATTCCCGTTTTTCGACAATAGCCGCGTTGCTAAAGAGTGCCAGACCATACAACGTCGTCCACGTGATATTATTTTTAGCCAACCGCGCAGAGCGTAAGTAGGTACCTACCCTAAATACTCCGGCATATGTGTGTCTGGTAAATCGAACGTGTACGGAAGGGTGCTGGGCAGTGCCGGTCAGTCAGTCTTCTTATCACATTTTTTAAAACTGTATCTGTGTGCAGTGGCTGGCAGGCAGATGAGAGAGTGACTACAAGTTCGATATTGTTTTCTTGTTTCGCTTTTCGAGATGAGTTTTTTTTTTTCTGCTTCAGTTGTTCGGCCGATATACATGATGAGATGGATGTTATTTTTGGCAGCGAGTAGCACCAGATATGCAGCTGCAGCAGTAGCTCCCGGATGAGATTGATTCGCTAAATTTAGGTCTCGGGTTGTCTTATCAAATTTATCGCACATATCTCCGGGCCTTTCCATTATAAGTTCGACGATCCATGTTTTGGGAGTTAGTTCGTAGATAACCTTGCACAGTAGCCTTAAATTATGCCGTTTCTGTCGCCGCGCATGACGAACTGGTAAATATTCTGGATTCCATAGATAACTGCATTCAACTCAGGGTGGCCTCAACATTTTTTTCCTGGTTTCATATGAACAGCTACCTAAATGTAAGAAAAGGAATACTGGCATAGTTGATTTCAGCAATTGTTTTTTTTTTTCCTATGGTGTTTACAGTATGTACCTACTTGTTCTAAAAGCGCAGCCCAGTTAGCGAATTCCACTCGCTAACTGGGCTGGTTTGTCAAACGTTAAACTGAGGGGAACTTCAATTGATTGTTTGATAGACGTTAAAAAAAAAATCACGTGCATTGAATTGAAACAGTGTAAAGTTGGTTATTGTTATTTTCCCAGCATTCAAACTCGCGAGTTTAGAAAGCCTTAACGCTTTCGCTTAAATTTAAATTAATACTTAATTTTCCATTCGAATGCCCCTCACCAATTATGACAACGAAATGTGAAACTAAATGTGTCGTCTATTTTTGACGTATAACTGATTTTTAAACCTCCGTTACTCGCGCTGTTGTACTTTGTACAACACACATTAGTTTTCCATTGCCATTTTGTGGCTGAGTTATCAATCGATCTGAAACCAACGAGTATTCCTCAAAAAACTTGTGTTGATCTAAACAAGCTAAACTTTGACTACAGTAAACCCTAAATATGCGGATAATAGGGAAAATGTGAATGGAAACCGCGTAAACTGTGACCATACTACGTGGGATTTGACTTAATTTGTTACAACATGGAATATCCTGACCAGATAGAAAGTTACTGCCTCCGACAAAGTTGTTCAGGAGATCATAGCCTTGTCGCTGGCGGACAGTAGTTCAGAATTTTCTCACTACGTAGCGCTAGTATACATGTGAAATTCTCGCATGTGATATATCTCGAGATCCTGACCAGATAAAAAGTTACTATCTTTCACAAAGTTTTTCAGGAGATCAAAGCCTATTGCTTGGTGCTCAATAGTTCAGAATTTGCTTACTACGCGACGCTAGTATACACGTGAAATTCTCATATAAAATATCTCGAGTTCCCAACCAGATAGAAAGGTACTGTCTTCGGCATAGTTGTTCAGGATGTCAAGGCTTTTTCGCAGGTGGACAGTAGTTCAGAGTTTTCTCACTTTGCGGCGCTACTATAGATGTGAAACTCTTGCATATAAAATATCTCTAGATCCTGACCAGATAGAAAGTAAATGTATTCGGCAAAGTTTTTCAGGAAGTCAAGATCTATTTGTTGGGTGACAATAGTTTAGAATTTTCTCACTATGCGGTGCTAGTATATACGTGCCTTTCTCCCATATTCAATAGCTCAAGATCTTAATCAGCTAGAAAGTTGCTGTCTTCGGCAAAGTTGTTTAGAGGGTCAAGAATTTTTGGCTGGTAAACAGTAGTTAATAATTTTCTCACCACGTGGCGTTAGTATACATGTACACTTCTCGCATATGCTATATCTCGAGATCCTGATAGATAGAAAGTTGTTTAGGACATCAAGGTCTTTTGGCTGGTGGACAGTCAGATAGATTTCTCTAGTGGACAGTAGTTCAAAGTTTTCTAACTACGTAGCGCTAGAATACACGTGAAATTCTCGCATGTGGTTTGTTTCGTGATCCTGACCAGATAGAAAGTTACTGTCTTCGACAAAGTTGTTCAGGAGGTCAAAGCATTTTTGGCTGGTAAACAGTAGTTAAGAATCTTCTCACCACGTGTCATAGATGTACACTTCTCGCATATGCTATATCTCGAGAATCAGATTGAAAGTTACTGTCTACAACAAAGTTATTCAGGAGGTCAAAGTCTTTTGGCTGGTGAACAATAGTTTAGAATTTTCTCATAAACTCCTGAACAACTTTGTTCAAGACAGTAACTTTCTATCTGGTCAAGAACGTGAGATATTTTATATGCGAGAATTTCACATGTATACTAGCATCATGAAGTGAGAAAAAATCTCGAGATATTTTACATGCGAGAATTTCGCGCCACGTAGTGTGAAAATTCTGAAATATTGTACACCAAGCAATAGGCATTGATCTCATGAACAACTTTTTCGAAGACAGTAATTTTCTACCTGTTCAGAACAAGAATTGTACACGTTTACTAGCGCCATGTGGTGAAAAATTTCTAGGCTACTGTCAGCCAGCCAAAAAGTCTTGACCCTCTGAACAAGTTTACCGAAAACAGTAACTTTCAATCTGCTCAGGATCTCGAGCTATTGTATATGCGAGAATTGCATGTGTATACTAGCACCGAGTAGGGAGAAAATTCTGAACAACTGTCCACCAACGAAAAGATCTTGACTTCCTGAAAAACTTTGCCAAAGACATTTCGACAGTGAGCATGCATAAGGGCCTATACGCGATGATCGATTCTCTTCGTCGATTTTCTCTTTTGTTAATAACTCGCTAGATTTAACGTTTCTCGGTGCGTTTGCTGTTGCTTTTGATAGCCAATACAACCTGTTACTACTCTGCATTGAACAAATTCTAGAAAATTGTTTCGCTTAGCTGTAGCAATGCAAAGAGAAAATCGATGAAGAGAATCGATCATCGCGTATTCGCCCTTATGAATGCTCACTGTCGATTTATTCTTTATCTCGTCAGGATCTAGTGATGTATCACATGCGAGAACTTAACATGTATACGAGCACTACTTAGTGAGAAGATTTGGAACTACTGTTAATCAGCGAAAAAAGCTATGATCTCCTGAACAGCTTTGCCTAAGACAGTAACTTTCTATCTGGTCAGGATCTCGAGATATTTTATATGAGAATTTCACGTTTATACTAGCGACGTGTAGTGAGAAAATTCTGAACTACTGTCCACCAGCCAAAACTACTTGACACCCAGAACAAGTTTGCCGAAGACAGTAACTTCTATCTGCTCAGGATCTCGAGTTATATTATATGCGAAAAATACATGTATATACTAGCGCCACGTAGTGAGAATTTTCGGAACTACTCCACCAACGAAAAGATCTGGACTTCCTTAAAAACTTTGCCGAAGACATTAACTTTTTATATGGTAAGGATCTAGAAATATTTTATATATGCGAGAATTTTACATGTATACTAGTGCCGCGAAGTGAGAAAACGCTGAACTACTGCCCACCAACGAAAAGGCCTTGACCTTCTGAACAACTTTGTCAACGGCAGTAATTTTCTATCTGGTCATGATCTCGAGATGTATCACATGCGATAATTGCACATGTATTCTAGCGCTACGTAGTGAGAAAATTCTGAACTACTCTCCACCAGCGAAAAGATTATGATCTCTAAAACAACTTTGCCGAAGGCAGTTATTTTCTATCTGGTCAGGATCTCGAGATTTTCCATGTTGTAACCAATTAAGTCAAATCCCACGTAGTACGGACACCGTTTACGCGGTTTCCATTCACATTTTCTCTATTATCCGCATTTTTGTGGGTTAACTGTGATAAAATTTTAGCTTGTTTAGTTAAAAACAAGTTTTTTAATGAATACCCGTTGGTTTCATATCGATTGGTAGCTCGGCTGCAAAATGGCAATGGAAAACTCACACTGTTGAAAGTACAACGCGCGAGTACTCGTGTTATAAAAGTTGGCGCGAGTAACGGAGGGTTAAGATTCCTTGTAGAGTCCACAAATTGCCACCCGTAGGCTATACATGCACTTCCACTTCAAATTTGGAATTACACACATCTCGGAAATTAATTCACCCAAAATTGCTATTTTATGTTTGCTGCAGTACAGCAAACGTGGAGTAAAGGCCCATGCACATTAGATCCGAATCGGACGCGTTGCGGCAAAGTGACAGCTAAATCTATTGTCTAACTGTCAAATTTACGTCAACGCAACGCAAACGGATCTAATGTGGGTGGCCCTTAACAGTTTCATTGTGGTACGAATCGTAGAAGCTGATATTTGTGCACTTAAAGATCCGAAGTGGTTACAAGAATAAGGATCTCACAGCGAAACACCTTAACTACTGAGCTACACTGCCTATAAAAGCATAACAGCCCCATATGATTTTTTATCAGTTATCTATTAGAATCGATTGTAAGCTACCTTTATTTTGAATTGGGTTCTTTAGAGGCATTGAGCTAAATGGATATTCTTAATCTGCATTAAAAATGGAACCCAAATCCAAAATTTTATCAATTTTGGTACACTGGAACTATTCTAAATAAGTACGATTACATTTGCAAAAATCACCTTATTAGCGCCCGTCGGTATCACTTTGTATAGCTGTCAGACATGCTTATTGCTTATCGCATATTACACTAAACAAAATTGGTGGGGTTGTGTACAAGACACGACCGCAGGGTTGACGTAGACTACGTTAAGCTGCGTAGTGAAATTCCCGTGCATTTTTTCTTGATATTGATTTAAAATACAGTAGAAGTAACCTATGATTTCGGTCCTATGTACATATTTTGGATTTCCTACTTATTAAAACTTGGTTAAATTCAGGACCTCATAAAAATGCGAATACATATTCTATTTCATTTGGTTCCTAAATTACAATCAGATATGAGTAAGGCTTTGTTTAGGTGATTCATTGAAGCGTCCAACAATGACCGTCATGATGGCTGATATTCCCTTTCACTTCAAGATTTCTAGGACATAAATCATGGACGGTTGTGACATCACTCATGAAATAGAAACTCCTTGTGTACTGGACTGCAACAAACGTGAAGTTCCAGTTTCTTTGTTATAAGTTTTG
Source organism: Ochlerotatus camptorhynchus (assembly GCF_037179485.1). NCBI lineage: Eukaryota > Metazoa > Arthropoda > Insecta > Diptera > Culicidae > Ochlerotatus > Ochlerotatus camptorhynchus. The sequence goes on along the minus strand of NW_027040557.1, from coordinate 2,653,932 downwards.
TGAGAGCTGATATCTGTACTCTTGAAATTTTGCTATGGTAATGAGATTGATCCTCAGCGATTCAACTTCAAAACGCTAAAAATAAATGTCTACACAAAAACAGAGTGCACAATTTTGCATCAATGTTATGCAACATTTCATAGTTGATCGAGATGATATCAATTAGCCATGAATCCCTCCAATAAGTTCTCGGTACATCTTTTATCTACCGATTGAACAAATAAAACAAATACTAAGACTGTGTTCCATTTGGAAAATTTTCACTTAGATTTGACACTTCGAAAATAAATTAAGATGTTCGAAAATCCCTCTGTTGTAGATCGGCCGATTTTCGAGAAAGCGTCTGTCAAATTGATTCTTTGTCTGTCAGAAATAAGTCTGCTGGAATAGCAGGTTACTTTCCATCTGTCAAATTTAAGTAAAAATTCACCAAATGGAACACAGCCTTAATAACTTGAGCACAGGATCGTTTCTTGTTGTGTTTGTCGTATTAGATGCTAGATAAAAACTTCTTTTATCGATATGTGTGCTGAAAATTCGTGGGCCGAGTGGATTCAAGTAGAACGTCGACGAAGAGAATCTTGTCAGTGTTACTTAGGACCTAATACAAAGTTCAGCTTGAATTGTTTCGCTTAGCTGTAAACAGAAAATCGATGAAGAGAATCACTTTGTAGAGCTGTCAGTTTGTCAATTTAGTGTCAAACAGTGAAGTTATTGATTTAAAAATCGAGATGAAAGTGTGTGGGTTCGAAAAAAATATCGCTCTGCTCAGAAAACGAAGCTCTTTCAGATGAAGAATAAAAAAGATATATTTTTCAAAATTAAAGAACTCAATTGTGCACTAAAAGTCACATGTTTTGTTCAGAAAATATCATGAAAAATACCAAAACTTGGTTGTCCCATCGATAAGAGTTACGGATAAATAAAATTTCAACTGCGTTTTTCTTGGCTTGCTGTTTTCTCAAATGGGACTTGTATGCTTTTATGGGCAGTACATCGCCGACAAACCGACATGAAACTCAAACTTAACTCTTGATCGAGAATCCATAACAGCCGATTCAAATGTGCAGCGATCCCAACTGTCAAAACCATAGAAATGTTTTATCTAGATAAAAATAATTTGTCCGAAATAGATTAGACACGAACCAATTCATACATTTTGTACGCGTTTTCGTGGCTAGGATAAATATTTTCCGCGAACACGGCGGCAGATGTCAGTTTTGTGCTTTGATCAGAAATTTCTTTGTATTTTATATGATGATTCATGTCGGTTTGTCGGTGAGTACAGCCCAATTATAGACCGACCAATTGACGAACAAGTTCTGTATTTCACAGCCTCAACGGAGCCGAGGAACTAATATTTTGATGCTGTTCATTTAGGGGGATTGAGTTCTTCAGTTTTATCTTCTTGTTTTTTTCTCTGCATCACTTCATATTCCGCCAGATCAGACCAATGCTTCTGCCATTCCTGACACCAGGTCAGTTGAGGTTCAATTTCGTTTTCCACCTTAATGCAGCACATCTACTCTTTTCTCAACTTCTGGTTGCTTTTCAAGCTTTCCGGGCCTTCACCTTGGAGCAGGAATTCATCCGGTGCCCCTTCGTCATACATCACACTTAAATATTATCACAGACTTTGGTAATTTTTAACCCGTAATATTTAGATAATTCAGTTTAATTGTATCAAAGCTACAACAAAATTAATACTTCGCTACAATGACAAGATTAGTTCATTTGAATAAGGTTGAACATGTTTGAATTTATTTTTAAGTAAAACAGCTTCCAAGATGAAGGCCAAAGTTTTACTGAACATTCAGCTGTTGAGATTTCCGTAAAACATAAACGAACACGATATGATTTCTGAGTGTGTAAGAAGCTCGATTCAAAGTAAATTTGGACGCATTCAAGTGATCACAACTGAAGAATTAAACAACATACACGGTTGATCAAAACGTCAAATAAAAGGGTATTTGTTCAGCTTTTAAACGATAAATAACAAGTTATTACATTTCACCGTTTCGAACGAACTGTCGCACTTTACTTGTGATCGATGCCATCATGATCTGCACAGTCGCTGGTGACATTGTACCGGCGAACTTATTCCACTTTAAACGCATTTGTTGTGCATATGTCACTTCTTTACCGCATCCAATATTTTTCGATCGGTCTGAACTCAAGGCAATTCGGAGGATTAATCTCTTTGGCGACGAAATTAACATTGTTAGCAGCATACCATTCTAGTACCTCCTTAGAGTAGTGGCAGCTGACTGGATCCAGCCAAACCATAACGTTGGTCTTGTGTTGCCGAATAAAGGGTAAAATGCGCTTTTTCAGACACTCTTTAATGTAAATCTTCGACTTCATTGTGTGAGATGTGATGAAAACCTTGGTTTTAAGACCACAACTGCAGATTCCTTGCCAAGTCATCAGTTTCCGAGCAAACTTATCAGCAAAAACAAACTTATATCTGGAAGGGACATCCACACGATCAGTTGACAGGTAACATTTTCGTCCGGGGATTTGTTTATAATCCATTTTGACATATGTTTCGTCATCCATTAAAATACAGCCATCAAATTTCGTCAAAACTCGTTCGTATAGTAATCGTGCTCGCATTTTGGCCACTAAATTGTGTTCCAGGGAGCGATTCGGATGTTAACTGGCACAAAAAGACTTATATCTTTCTCTCGAAAAGATGTTACGCACGGTGGAAAAGTTGGAATCGTATTTCTTTGCCAAATCACGTATGGAGACACCTGGGCAGTGCTGCACAATTTCAACAATACACGGTGATACTCAAAATTCTGCTTTGGTCACTCGTTTGAGCTAACAGTCATCGTCAAGGCAAACCATGTCAATTGTCAGTGGCATTTTTGTCAGTGACGAACATGTGCTGATTTGTTTATTAACTAAATTTAAAATGAAATTAAATGGCTTGAGGAAAACAATTACATGGAGCCATTAAAGTGAACAAGCATCTACGGCCTGAACAGCTTGGATAACAATAATGTGTCTCAGAATGCAAGAAATTACCCTTTCTGTTACCAGGTGAATCTTTGTCATTGACGAAAAAATGAATGAGATTTTGACAAAGATTTTTTTGAGGATCAACCCTAATAAAAAATAACCATAAACGAACGATAACCCAAATCATTGAAATATTCCACAAATGGTTTGGATGATACCCAGAACACGTCGTTAAGCAAATTAACCATACAATTTTTATTAGGGAAGTCTATCATTGACTATGTGAAAAACAATTTTGTCAATATCGCGCAAAAGTCTGTCGATGACAATGACAAATCTCAGCACTGCACCTGGGTTGCTTTTCACCTACCTCAACACCTTTCTCATCAGCTCTTTGTCCCTAGTGCCACTTTTATGATAGATGCGCTGTGCTCTATCAACACTCAGAGTATCCTTGTAACGTTTGATTACAAGACTCACCGTTGACTTTGGGAATTTTAACGCTTTTGCTACTTTTGAGGCAGACCACGAAGGGTTCTCTAGATGTTTGTGCACAATTCATTTTCCTTTCTCAAGTTCCATGATCCATAATTTCGGGATACGTCGATCAATCGGGAAAAACTTTTCACCAATTTCTTCGTCAATGAAACATCAACAAATGCCTGTCAAACGTTTTTCGTTCCAACCACCAGGGGCGCGGTGGTGTATTAAACCGTGCGTCCAGATTTACTTTGAATCGAGCTTTATTTCCCTTCCGATTGAGCAAATTAAGCGAGGAGGGAATCTCATTTTCCACGTCCATGCATACCATGAAGTTCGTACACTAGCACTTATTGAACGGTGCCAGACGCAAGCGACATTCGTACCTCAACTGCCTTTCCATTAGCATAATGGAAAGTTAACGCATCAGGACATAACACATACTTGTTCCAGATTTAAACTTGATGAATACAACCACGTCCATGTCACCTGGATTTGCATCCAGTGTTTTCAAGAAATAGGCAATCTCGCCCATGGTGAACTTTGCGCTGCCATTTGGAAAGGCAGAAGAAATTGTGTTCTTTATTTCGATCCTTACATTGTCAAAATTGTTGCTTCCAACGGTGACGGCAAAGAGCACTGACCGAGCTGCAGGCAATTAACAAAGCGCACAAAAGAATACCGCGAATACGCTATTTAATATTTTTTGTCGTAGGATTACGTCTTTCGGCAACATATTGGGGGTGCAATTTCAAAAAACCAAAATCAACCGCGTTACGAGAAGTGGTCAGGTTTTGACGACTTATAACTCTGTCAAAAGCTGATGGATTTTAATTCTAAACAAGCCAATCGATTGGAATTTTTTTTACGAATCTGCTAAAATTAACACATTATCAATTTTCAGTAGGTCACTATTGAAAATTACACAAATTTCCTACTGTTGCAATAATGATTAAAATTATCATTGATTGCCTGGAAAAAGCGCTTTCCCTAACACAGATTTCAAAATTGAATTCCATTCAGTTGCGCCGAACGGTGTTTATTCAATCACCGCGTATGGTGAGTGGTGGTGTCCGGTCGTCATCAGCAACTGCAGCAGTGCTTTCAACGCGTGACGTTGAACATTGTACACAACGAAAGACTGCCCGCAAGCAGCGCGCTGCAGCCCATATGAGCGTCCATTCACCGAAGAAGGAGGAAGAAACCTCACCGCTACTGATCGGTGAGTCGTCGTCAGGCGCTATGGCCCATCTATGCCAAGCGCGTCACTCACATTCCAAACAACATACAGCTCGCCAGCCTCATCCATATTGAACACCCTAATAGCTCAGCATTATTCAACCATCACGACAAAACGGTTATTTTTAGGACCACCATAAATTATTGTTGTTTAAGAGCTGATTTTCATTGGAAATTCGCTTGCCAGCCACATCACCCTCAAAGCTCTTTGATAATGTGCCCAGCAACCAAACGATTGTGCTCAAATGCGTAACAGCATTTAAGTGGTACACAAAAATTTTCGCAATGACCTTATCAATTAACCAGAATAAAGCAAAAAATCTCGAATTTATATGATTGATCGCGAATATCTCGCGACTTGAAAATTTCAGCAAGAAATTCTATTAATAAACCAAAATTCCGTGCGTTTTGTGCACGAAAATGCGTAATTTTCTTTTCAGAAAACAAGAAGTCTCCGTGATGGGAAGCAGTGGTTTCCCTAACACAGTCGCTGAATATTGATACCGAGCTCGCAATCCTACGTCAAATCTACGGTCGTGTCTTGGATACAATCTTTTACTTTCTTAGATTGTCCTAATAATTGCGAAGCTTTGAACGTTTTCAGATATTTCCAAAGAAACGCTGAGTAGTGTTCCAGGAGATTCGGATGAAATTTCCAAAAGGAATTCTAAGGAAAGTTTCAAGAGAATTCCAAGAAAACTGCTAGAGATCCTCTCTGGGGCATTTTGAGAAGAGTTGGGTTCTTCAGTTTTGAAAAATATATCGGTTATTATACCTCATTTGAAAGAGCTTCGATTTCTGAACACAATGAAATTTTTTCGAACCCATAGACTTTCATCTCGATGTTTAAATCCAGATTTAAAGCAAAATAATAACTTTACTGTTTGACAGTAAACTAACAAATTGTCAGCTCACTCCCATACAAAGTCCCACCGAGGGGCACTATGATGGTGATTTTTGCTACTGTAATCACACTTATTTAAAATAGTTCCAGTGCACCAAATTAATTTCGATTTTGGATCTCGGTTCCATTATTAATGCAGATTTTGAATAAGCATTTACCTCAATACCCAAGGGGTAGGTCACTCCGCACACCAATCTTGCACAAAATTCCAAGACTGATATGGAGAATTTTTTTTAGACAATATCGGACAGAATTATACTACTGAACGTCGCGTGGCAGGCCCTTTCATATTAAAGAGATCGATGGTCAAATCGTTTGTTTGTCCTGTATTTTCAGAAACTTGTCGTCTTCATCGGTGCTGGGTTTGAATGGTATGATGTGATATGAGGAGCTCGGTGGCCTTAGAGCGATCGTTTTTGCTTACTGAGCAAAACATCATAAGTCTAATCTCAGGCCCATTCCCATTCCAGATTCATCAATCGTTTTATTTGTTAATATGACTACATGGTAATAACAGCAGCTCGATGATTAAAAAGGAGCTCGTTTGCCTAGTGGCTAACATTTTTGTTTACTGAGCAGAATACCATGGGTTCAATACTAAGCTCCTTTGCGTTATATGATCGTTAGGACATCAATTCAGCTTATCGTTTACCAAAACGAATCCTGCTGCAAAATCAACTCTCTTACCCAATATTCTCGTGGAAGTGCAGAGGATTTCTCGGCTTTCATCAAAGCGAGTGTCACGTCAACACATTCCTACCATTCCTTTCTTGACCTGCGTTGGGGCGTGGCCGGCGCAGGTATTGGCTAGTTTGAGATCACCAGTTGTTTCACCTTGAGGATGATTGCTAGTCCCAAGCATCGGCTATTGATTCTCTGTGGCAATAACAGAGTATCAACCGTGGGCGGTCAATCATGCTCAATACCGGACAGAATTATAAGATTTTTAAGGGAAATCTTTAAATTAAAAGTACTTCTGAAGACTTAAGGAAAACCTTGAGAAATTTGCAAAGATATAATGAGATAAGTTTCAAAGAAATAATTTAGTAATTTCAAACATTGAAACAAATTCAAGATTCCATACATATAAATTCAAGATCCAGGATTAACAAAAAATTACAATATTCGGAAACTAAGACTGGACATTTTGAGATATTAGCAACCTTTTCCAACACAGACATCAAAAACTAAGTAGTAGAACACGATGTCAGTCTTCTTTTCATGATAAGGGGCTGTTCATAAAACACGTAGACATCTTAGGAGAGGAGAGGGGTTTGGCGTTTGTCTGTGGTCCATCAAAATTTCCATGGAGGGGGAGAGGTGAGTCTCAAATCTCGTAACAGTGTCTACGTAGTTTATGAACAGCCCCTAACGAATCTCACCTTACCCATCCTTTTTGTGGAACAGCGGATCAATGACGACTTTTTTGATGAGATATTAAAAGTTACAAAATACCTATGTTATACTGTGTCGCTCTGAGATGACTGCGGACTGTGTAAACAACTCAGACATCAGAATCCAACGTGATAAACACAAGATTTTCGAATTACACTCATCTCACATTCATTTTGTGCTATATTGAATTTACGTAAAATCACGATTGTTTTTCGACAGGTTGGATGCAATGCTTTCTTTACATTTCACGCGAATAATTATCTCATTTTAGTGTCAAAATTTAGCATCAGAGATGTTTTCAATTCCATGTTCCAAGTTTGCAAACAACCTTTTTTGCATCATTGAGGAGCATTCGGAATGCTACACCTTTCTACGGATGACATTTTTCGATTCGTCCAAGTTTTCTCCACACTGCAAGATTAGGGAGATAGTTTTACTTACCTCCATCCACCAACGAACTCCCATTACATTGTCAGCATCTCGCATTGATCGAATTTCAGGTCATCGATTTTTCACTAATCCGTTCATCGAACTTCCTCGTTTGAACCCACGGCCATCAAACTCAGTCCCTTTGCCCGCTAGACGGATTTTATGGATTCCGACGAAACGTAACACAATATACTGCGATTAGAAGCATTAAGCTTTGTTCGCAAGCAGTGAAAAATCCCCACTATGCACTAAACTACCGTGCAGAGACTGTGCAAACAGGGTCCCTTCAATCAATTTCAAGGCCACAGCATACACGCCACTTGAACGAAGAATAAAAAATGCGTAAAAGTACTCTACCGCCGAGTTTTGGCCTGGTGCTATTTTTATTCTGGAAAACCAAAATCCAATCTCCAGACAGACAAACTCCTCCTCACATAACACCATATCAAAATCAATCTCTAGAAAATGCCACACACCAGTGTGGCAGTCAGTGGTGTAGAGAGAAGAATCGATAAACCCTTGTGTCCCTTTCGGTGTGCAAAGAATGATCCCCTTCCTTGCAGCAGTAACAATCCCTGAAACCTTGCTTCTTCCATTTTCCAGCCGAAAATCGAAACTAGCCCGTTCGGTCACCCTTTCTAGTGCCACACTCCCTACTCACTTTTCACAGTTGTTTTGTGCAATCGCCACGTTCCAAGTGCCACAATTTTTCAACCACATCGGGACCACCGCTTTTGATTGCCACCGTTCCGACTTTGAACAAAAACACTCTCCTCCTGCGGGATTCCTCCGACACTGCAACCACAAACTTTTCCCCGGTGGGTCCCAAAATGTTCACTTCAAGTTCTTCACACTTTTGTGCACAAAATTTCACTGAAAAAATACTCTTGCCAAAACAACGGAGTTTTACACGCACGAACTTTTCCTCCGTCTGTGCGCTGATCTTCTTCCACAAGAACCTGCTTGCTGCTGCTTCCATGGATCCGAGAAAGAGTAAAGTTTTGACGTTTCACATTCTCCATCGCTGTTTGTGACTGGCAAGATGACACCACTACACTCACACGCAGCAGCAGAGCAATCGTCCGCACGTATCGAATGTAAACACACACCCGGAGGCACGCACACAACAGCAATTTCAAATTCGTCGTAAGTAGAAAAAAACACGAATGAAAAACGAAAAAAAAGCCAGAAGATGAACATCGCACTCGCACACCACACGACAGCCGACACTAGGAGTGGGATTTGGGATTCAAGAGCACGGAAAAAAGCGAGAAAGTAGTGGTGAGATTTTCTACCGTGGTGTCAACCTATACCATTTTTGATGAAATTAATGTCAGGACATGAAATTTATCCCAACAGCGTTCTTCAACAATACAACAACTATCCTAGCAAAAGAGTAGATGTCATGTTTCATTTAAACCTACGAGCAATATCATTTTCCAGTAGATTAAATCTACTAATTTTCTTCTGTAAACAACTTTGAATAATAATTTAGTTATGATTATTCTATCACCATACAACAAAATCCCATCTCCCGGCAACACTGACGTACCCCGTTCTTTGCGTTGCCGAGTACCGAACGGGTCATGAAAAATCGAGCAGAGAAGAGGGGAAGAAACTTACATTTACTTTTTCGCTGACGATTTTCCACAATTTGAACATTTTTGAACAGGTGAACTGATTGCCGGTCCGATACGAAATTCTTTTCGCAACACTTTACCGATAGTTTGAGTTGCGAACGGTGATTGCGTGATACGCGTAAAAAAGTTTCCCTTTTCGACCGGTGTCTCCACTACTTTGATCGCGAACGCGACGATGGGATAAATTTTTCCTCTTGGACCGACGAACGCGAAGACGAAGACGGAATGATTTTTGACGTTACAAGAAAATGTTGCTGCTGCAAAGGCACACGCACACAAACAAGGTGAAAAGTGGGGTCAATATTTCGGCGGCGGATTATCGGTACGGTAAATTTGGAATACTCATTTTTGTCATGATTTTAGTTTGGAAAACGGAACACGGAATTTGTGTTTTGTCACTGTAAATGTGGTTACCTTAATAAAATTTTGATTAATGACGTACCTGCCTGAGTACCTGATGGGTGACGACTCGTTGAATTCGCCGAACGAAGTAACCGTCTCCATTGGTCTCGGTCCTGAGCCAATCGCTTCCAGTCGCCTTGGACGTTCAAGGACCTAATGTCCTCCTCAACTGCACAAAGCCAACGCGTGCGTGGCCTACCCCGAAGCCAACGTCCTCTTCCGGGATCCCTGCTGAATATTGACTTCGCTTGACGCTCTTCCGGCATTTGAGGGAAAAGTACTTAATTTTGGGTAGTTTTTCAGTTCCATGTACCTATCGACCCATCAACTCATGAACCGGGGACCAACGGCTTTACTTCCCTTTCGATGGAAGGCGTGATCAGAGATGTTATGCCTCAGAACATCCCGGTGGCGCTGACTGGGATTGAACCCAGGCCTGCTGGGGTGAGAGGTAATCACGCTTACCACTACACACAAAAAATAATCATTGCTAAAATTAAAAAATCCATTGGTAGAATTAAAAGTTTGCGTTGGTTCTTTTTGGCAGAAAGCGGTAAGCTTTTGTATGTATGTATGTAAGGTAGCCACCATCCCTTCGAAGATCTTGTTTTGTATGCAGCTCCACTTAATAGCAAGATCAATTTGAGCTACCGATCTGAATTCACAATATCGCTGTATGAAGGGCCAAAAACGGTGGGGTGGACCCGTAAGCAGAGGTACTTACGCGAAATCCACGGGAATTTAAGAATCTCCTTCCAACGATACGATCCAACAAATCGAATAACGCAATTCGCAATACTTATTAAGCTTCCTACAGGATGGTTTGTTAAGAAGGGCGCGTCAATCTCCATGAAACTGTTGGAGTAGAATTCACACCATCACAATCGAATCGGTAGGATAAAGAAAATGATAGTGTTTATTCCCTCCTAGACTCCGGTTGTCTTACCACTCCAATCGTCCAGTTCCAGGTCAAATGATACCCTGATGCTCCCTCCCAACCCAGTATTTATTTATATATATAGTAAACATATGTAATGGAGAAATGAAATATATCAGAACATTAAAATACGTAATAATGAAAATACATTTATATGGATAAAAAAAACTGGTATTCCGCAATGAAAATAATAATTATTTTACATACAATATGATGCAGCTCTATGTCTCCTCAGCTCCCAATAAGGAAGATGTAACCCTGAAATTTCCAGGTTATATTATGCAAATAAATATTTTTAGCTAGAATGATACTTGATATGTTCGTGTTGTGTTATGTTGTGGGAGAGCTTGGGATTAAACCCATGATGTTCTTCTCATTAAGCAAAACCGATCCCTCTAAGGTTATCGAGCATCTCAAAACCAAAACACTAGATGGCAAAACATGATTAAGCCTCACCTGGTATGTAATGAACAACAGAAATGCGCGATAAATCATATATTTTTAGCATATGATGCAATATCACAACTGTTGATAAAAGGAACGGATCCCATCTTATTTAAGACCTGGATGACCTGAAATGTGTGTAACCGGGTTAATACTTATTTAAATGTAATGTAATATTGAAAATGCGTTATAATGCCATGTAACAAGATACAATAAAAACAAGATTTTTACAAAACAGATAATGAACGATTCAGATTTCTTTTCAAGCTGACACTATGCTTCCCTGGAGCCGCTCATAATAGCTAAAATTAAGAATTAAGTACACAGCAAAAAAAAAATGTAATATCGATCAACGTAATTTAAGCTGATGTATGAAATAATGATGTAATAGCAAAAAGTAGATACAATATTACATCAATGGATGTAATTTTGTTCGCAAAATCGATGTACATCGTACAATGTGATATTACACAACCGATGGATTGACCTGGTTGCAGCAGTTTTGATGTAATATTCAACAACTTTTTTTGCTGTGTATAATAAAATGTAATTTACAATAATATTAAATGATGTAAAGTCAATAATGAAAGATATGTAGTACTATAAACACTATACAAATAGGATAATCAATAGCTACCCGGTAAAAAATAACAATACAATTACCATAAAATAAAATACAATCACAACAAAATCTATTACCAACAATCGATCTTATTGTACGTATATTGTACAAGAAATTTTAAAATATGGTTATTACAATAGATTTACAATACGTCCCATATAGTAAGAATTTTCAACAATAGAACAACAATACAATTAATGGTAAATGGCTCATCTTTGTTCGGGAAAAAGTGATTTTTCCTATGGTTAAGATACATAACAACCCCCTTATTCTATTGTAGATTTTCCCATTTACCATAGATTCTATTGTGAAAACAATACATCATATGGTTATTTTATCGTTGTAGACAATATGATTTATTGTAAATACAATAAATTCTATTGTATGAGTACAATACATTTCATTGTGCCTCTATGGTTCTTTTTTTTTACGGGTAGCTTAGCTTAGATTGACTGCACTCCGTGATTGATCAGAATCAGTGAAATTGTACAATGAATCAACTGAATGGGGCTGGGAGTGACCGTCCATTCTCATTGTACAAGTTTCAGTGACTCTATATGTTGTAGATCAATAACGGCGCTGGCCACGTCCTTGCAATCAGGTGGGAGTAGGGAAGGAATATTAGAGTGAGCTTTGTTGTTTGTGGGCCGTGTTTACCTCTGCACCCCAACAAAAGACACAGAAAAGGAGATTTTGTTAGTAAGTTGGGTTCGTTGGATCAGGATTCACCTTGATAAGTGATGCGACCATGGCTTTAAATGAATCAGTGTTATCATGCATTATACTTGGACTTGCCCGAAGCCAAAACCAAATGGTGTATCATTGGGCCTTATTACGGGTGTCACTACACGGTGATAAGCAAGTGATACTCAGAATAAGAGCCGTGATTACCGTACAAATCAAATGGGAATCACTTCACCGTGACGACAAGTGACAACTTTTCACCGTGATGTGACATCCGTAATAAGCCCCATTATAATATAAATCTGAAGACGTTCCATCATCGAAATGCTGAAAATGAACTTAGAGCATGAGCATGAGCAAAATTGATCGCCCTCCGGATAAAAATAACCATACAATTACCATAACATAAAATACAATTACAAGCAAACCTATTGGCCACAATCGATCTTATTGTGCGTATATAGTACACGAAATTTTAGCATATTGTTATTACATTAGATGTATAATACGTACTATTTAGTAAGAGTTTTCAACAATAGAACAACAATTCAATTAATGGTAAATGGTTCAAGTTTGTTCGGGAAAAAGTGATTTTTCGTACACACAAAAAATTATCGTTAATATAATTGAAAAAAACATTGTTAGAATTAAAAGTTATCATTGGTTCTTTTTGGTAGAAAGTACAGAGCTTTCAAAATAAAAAGCTGAAACTTGTCAAATTAAAAGTTTCCCTCATTGTTAATTTTAAAAGTTGAAGCTTTTGAATCAAATTGTAGAACCGTCAAAATAAAAACCAAGGTTTTTAAAATGACATATGAATTGTTTCACTTCAAATGATGCCGTTTTCAGGGTAGTAATATTTATTTTTATCGCAAAATGAAATTATTTTCAAATTAAGAGTTCTTAAGCTTAAAAAGAAAGTATTCAAACTCATTTTCTAATCATTTCTAATTATTATGTATATTCATCATATAAATCAATAAATAAAAATCACTTTTTTATTCGTATGCCATTTATCGCATCGTCAAATGCCATTTATGATATAAAGGAAGTGACACTTTGGCAAACGGAGACTTTTCAACAAATTTCCAGCACCACTCCAGGGTAGCGTAATACATGTTCCGTGTGAATCTGGTGCCCTACTAGAGAAATTCAATTTTCAATCGATGATCTAACGAAACGGCATTCTTGCCCGTTGGAGACCTTCCGTTTGATGTCCACATTAGGCTTTTCCGGCGGAACAACCACAGCTGATGCAGTGAACTTACTCCATCAGTTCCGCTGGTTGTGGACGATGGGATGGAGCAAACTGTTTCGGGAAAACAGTGATGGTCTTCAGTGGGAGTCTATATGAATGTCGAAAAACAATATAAATGGTTTTCCCAATAAAGAGATCCATTAAACCAACAATAACTTCAACGATTCACAGATTGACTTACTTTTAAAAATTTGTTGTCCCAAATTGCTACAACAGACGGCTGACCAAATTTCCACTATCGGAAAAGGCGGTAAATTAGAGTTCAGTGCTGCCAGTAAAAACGACCTCTAAAGATGTATTTTTGACAGTTGTACAACTTTACTTTCAAAAAATGCACTTTTAAATTTACAAGTCAGAAGTCAAAGAAAAACTTTTAAGGTGAAAAGATAAATGTTATGTTCAATATTTTCGCAGTTGAAACTACGGATTTTGGGAAACTTTTAATTTGAAAATGCATCATATTTATTGATACAATTTTAGTTTTTTGTGTGTATGGTTAAGATACATAACGACCCCCTTGTTCCATTGTATATTACCCCATTTACCATAGATTCTGTTGTGGACACAATACATTCTATTGTTATTTTATCTTTGTGGAGAATACAATTTATTGTAAATACCATAAACTCTATTGTATGGTTACAATACATTTCATTGTACCTCTACGGTTCTTTTTTTTACGGGCAGCGACTGCCAACACCAAAGAGCTGAAAACCAATTCAAACAAATCAAATCAACAGACAAAACCAGGGTGAAAGCTGTAAGAGTGAATCATTACAGTATAAATCTAGTGATGTTCCGTCATCAAAGAGCTGGAAGAAAACTCAAATAATTTAAATCAATAGATCCAGTCTGAATGAAGGCTGCAAAAAGAGAATAATTATACAGCAATGACCCCATTTTGTCAGCTAGCAAAGTATGTGTATCTTAAACATTCATCTTGAAGGAGGAAGGTATGAAATTACAATTATGTGGAATTATTGAAAAATAACAGTCTGATGCGCGGAGAGATTGACAGGATCGGGTCATAACTGTAATGTGAATATTAGGAAGATTTATCATCATCAAACTATTCTTGAATTGACCTGGAAGAATGCTTGTGAATAATTGTTATACAGATAAATTAAATTGATAAACTAAATGGTTCAAACAACAACTCCAGCCTGTAAAAAAGCTGAAAATAGGGAATCTTTACAATGTGGATCCCCGACGGTCTTCTACTCAGTAAGCAAAAGCGGCAGCCACCAGGCTAGTCGAGCTGCTCAATTTAAATATTGAAACCTTATTTTGTGAAGTTCTTAAGAATACCAATTGAAACACAATGTAAACAAATAAAAGTTAAGAGTCTCATCCGAATCAAATGATTCCAAACGATACGCATTCATAGAAATTAAGTTTAAATAGACAAAAGTAGAAAAAAGGAACAATCTCACCAAATCAGTCCAACTGAATCCCTTGCAAGCAGCTATGTGTAGTAGCTCCGATCATAGACCCGCCCTACGGGGATCAATCCTCTGGTCGAATGTAGTCGATTGCTCCATGACGCGAACACGAAGCGACCGCTCACAAAATCATACAACGCGTAAACAAACTGAAATCAAAAACTATCACTCGCGACGTCACAAATTTCTGTACCGGGAGCACAAGCGAAGAAAAAAACAAACAACGCAGATAGCGACATTTCTTCTGATGCCTGCAAGCATCACGTTTTCTTTTTCGATTCCAAAACTTCTCGGAAAGCGAGAAAACCACCAATCACACACGTATAACCGTCCGGGAGCCAGAGTGCCAGCGCTAATCTGGCAAAATCAGCGAACGCACGCACAAAACAGAAATAAACTTATACACAACCGTATCCGAACAGGTTCGAAGCTGAACTGTGGCAGAAAGCGGTAAGCTTTTAATACGAAAATCAGCCAACCGTCAAATCAAAAGTTGCCTGCTCACTGCTTTTAAAAGTTGAAATTATCAAAATTAATTGTACTGCTGTCAAATGAAAAGTTTGGCAGTGTTGGAAATAAAAACGGATTCATGATATTTCAAAACAAACTTTTGGATTGAACATGAGATATTAATAAAACAATAAGTGCTATTTTGAATAGAAGAACACCATATTTTGAAATTGATAACGAAGATTTTTAACAAAATTACTTAATTTTTTATTTTATATTCTAAACAATCATTTGATTTCAAGCAAAAATGCTCAAAAATTATTTATTTATTTATTTATTTTTATTCTGGTTTACAATATTAATTTAACGTTATGCAACGAAAGATATAAAAAGTACTCGTGCTGCTAGGAGGCCAACATTGAAGGCAGAGGTTGCGTAGCGCTTCCGTAGGGCTTGATCCTTCAACAGGTCGTCCTGGCTAATTGCGTAGTCTGATATAAAAAAGAATCTAAAAATCCGAAACAATAACATTGAAAATATCGAACTTACCATTTGGAATGTCAATTGCACTTTGATCACTTCGTAGATCCAGCAAATAATGCCGGAATATCCATTGAAGAAAAGATGCTGAATGGGAAGAATCACTCGAGTTGCTACTTCTGAGCTGGATGTCATATTCACAGCAGCCAGACTAACGGAAAAGGCGGCAAATGAGATTTCAGTGCAGCCAGTGAAAACATCGATGAAGAGGTATTTTGACAGTTGTACAACTTTTGTTTTAAAACTATGCACTTTTGAAATCACGGATCAAAAGTGAAAGAAAAACTTTCAATTTGAAAAACTGACTTTTATTTCGAATATTTTCATTGTTGAAACAAGGAATTTAGGGACACTTTCAAGATAAAAATGCATTATTTTTATTGATACAATTTTTGTTGTTTGTGTGTACAAAAAAAAAGTTTTAATGTAGTTTCCATTGGGAACGCACATGATATTTTTCCAATAACAAAATTAATGTTTTTTATCTGAAATTCACATAACATTCATATGATCACATGAATTCTATGTGATAAATCACATAAATTTCATTGGGCACATAAGATTCATGTGATTTTGTAATGCGATTCCCAATCATGAGATCACATGAAAGTTATGTGAAATCCTAATGGATATGTTCCATTGGAAATGTGATTTATTTTTTGAGTGTACACCACCGGCTCCGCTAAAGATACATTCTTTATACTGAATACTCGGCTACTTCATATTAACCGCAGCCCACCTTAAATAAACAAGGTTGATATGGATTGACCTGGATTGCAGCAGTTTGGATGTAATATTCAACAACTTTTTTTTCTGTGCATACTCTCTTTGTTAAACTGTGTTAAATTTGCATGGATTTCCTTCATATTCGAGAAACTTTTCCTACACAGAAAAAAAAAGTTGTTAAATATTACATCCAAACTGCAGCAACCAGGTGAATCCATCGGTTGTGTAATAAACGTTGTACGATGTACATCGATTTTGCGAACAAAATTACATCCATTGATGTAACATTGAATCTGCTTTTTGCTATTACATCATTATTTCATACATCAGCTTGAATTACATTGATCGATATTACATTTTTTTTTGCTGTGTAGTTTTCCATGGTTTTTGCCTGGAGAAAACTTCTGCAAATTCAACCCATTTTTAAGTAAATCCACTTTTGACGAAATTGGGTCAACATCGACCGTGTATAATCCGTGTACGGCACACCCCTGCAAGCAGCACTCAGCCTGGTCATAACTACGCCGCTCGTCTAATTGGTTCGCATCTCAGCTTAAAAGCTCCCGAAATCTGCCGCCGCCGTCAGCGCATTAACTTTTGACGCCTGTCAAACTCGTCTAAGCGCTGTCAAATTATTCGCTGGCTGCCGACATCTGACGTTTCCAGCTCGACTCGACCGACACGGCGACGGTGGCGACCTCCTCTTCATTTCCGCTGCGGGCAGACACGTACGTGCAAAACACATGAGTTTTGCAATCAACGGCTGAAAATCGAGTTTACTTCTGTTGTAATCGTGCTCAAACGTTGCTAGAAATGGCCGGTGTAAGTATCCGTATCGGGTCCGGGTTAGAACCGTTAGTCTGGTGATGGAAATTCATTGAATTAACCGGTGAAAAGTTTGGAACCGGCAGGGAGAATGAATGCCTTGTTCGTCGATGGCGTACGGAGTCGAGTCGTGTGTGTGTATGGGCAAGGGGGGGGTTTGAAGAGTTCACACTGCAGCGGTGTGAGTGAGCGAGATGGAATGAACCGGAATCATGATGATGATGGAAGATATTTTTAGAAGATTATTCGATTTTTTTGGGAGGACTAATGTTTGAACATTGACTTATTGCAGACTCTGTACACTTATCCGGAAAATTTCCGTGCCTACAAGGCGCTGATTGCGGCCCAGTTCTCCGGAGCCAAGGTTACCGTTGCATCGGATTTCGTTTTCGGTCAGACCAACAAAAGCGAGGCCTTCCTGAAGAAGTTCCCACTCGGAAAGGTATGGTTTTACAGATTTTGTTTCGGTTTAAAAGACGATTTGGTAATGTTGGTGATTAATTCTTTTGCAGGTTCCGGCTTTCGAGACCGCCGATGGCAAGTTTCTGACCGAGAGCAACGCCATTGCCCACTACGTCTCGAACGAGCAGCTCCGTGGCAAGACCGATCTCGAGAAGGCTGAAGTCCTGTCATTCCTGTCCCTGGCCGACAATGAACTTCTGCCGGCCGTGCACGCTTGGGTCTTCCCCATGATCGGAATCATCCAGTATCAGAAGAACAACGTCGAGCGTGCCAAGCAGGATTTGAAGGCTGCTCTGGGAGCCCTGAACGCTCGTTTGTTGCATCAGACATTCCTGGTTGGTGAACGTCTCACGTTGGCCGATATCGTTGTCTTTGCCACTCTACTGAGTGCTTACGAGCATGTTCTGGACCCGTCGTTCCGTGCTCCGTTCGGCAGTGTGACCCGTTGGTTCACAACGGTCCTAAACCAGCCGCAGGTTAAGGCCGTCGTCAAGAACTTCACTCTGTGCGCTAAGGTGGCTGAATTCGATGCGAAGAAGTTAGCCGAATTCCAGACCAAGACCGGAGCTGTCCAGCAGAAGGAGAAAAAGGAGGCCAAGCCGGCCCCGGCTAAGAAAGAGAAGAAGGAAGCCGAACCGGTTGAAGAAATGGATGCCGCCGAAATGGCTCTGGCCGAAGAACCCAAGTCCAAGGATCCATTTGATTCCATGCCAAAGGGTACGTTCAACTTTGACGACTTTAAGCGTTGTTATTCGAACGAGGATGAAGCCAAGTCCATCCCGTACTTCTTTGAGAAGTTTGACCCGGAACACTACTCCATCTGGTACGGTGAATACAAATACTCCGAAGAGCTGACCAAGGTGTTCATGAGCTGCAATCTGATCACGGGAATGTTCCAGCGATTGGACAAGATGCGGAAGCAGGCCTTCGCTTCCGTGTGCCTCTTCGGTGAGGACAACAACAGCACAATTTCCGGCATCTGGGTCTGGCGCGGCCAGGATCTGGCCTTCACCCTGTCGCCCGATTGGCAGATCGACTACGAGGTGTACGACTGGAAGAAGCTGGATGCCAGTTCGGAGGAAACCAAGGCACTGGTTAAGCAGTACTTCAGCTGGGCCGGTACCGATAAGGAAGGTCGCAAGTTCAACCAGGGCAAGATCTTCAAGTAAGCTACCAGCCAGTACCCATGCGCTTAAGTAACATGCTCTGTAGGATTAATCAGGTATAAATTTGAACGATGTGAATGGAGGAGTTTATAAAGTGGCTTTGATGAGCTAACAAGACTCTTCTTTCTCTCTTTGCTGGTACCGAACAGAAATTGGAAAGTCAGATAACCACCAGCAGGTAAAATAACAAGATCAGGAAGGACTTTGTTGATAAAATACATACACACACACTCACATGATAACATTAATCATGAAATTGGCATTGTAAATGGGTAGAAATGAAAGAATTTCTGAACATGATACATTTACGAATTTATTTCGCAATGTTTCCCACAGCTTCCGAAACGTAAACATTGGGTCGAACCTACACGGAGAAAAAATACTACCCAAAATTTGAGTTCTTTTTACTTTATTTTGAGTTGAGTCTCTTACTTGCACTCGTTATTGTTGTCAAAAAAGGAACGAGAGATTCGACACAACGATATAGTTCAGCCCAATAAGTTACTTTTGAGTAAATTGCATATTTTTAAATTTACGTGAATTAAACTTAATTTTGGGTAGAATATACTAGAGGAAGAATTTGTTTGCTGGTGTTAAATGGAAACTACTATGTGCGTTTGACTCAAATTTGGGTTATTGAGCTGAACTCGGGAATTGAGGGAAAAGAACTTAATTGTGGGTAGTTTTCATCTCCGTGCATGTGGAGGCGAACCAGCCCAAGGCTGAAAGCCTCCTTAATAAAGCTAAATAATAATAATCTCCGTGCATATGAATAACGAGATTAAAGTCTTCCGTGCTTTTCTTATGCGGAACTTACACGGCGAATGAGAACGACTCAAATTTGAGTTTAGTTCACTCATAATCGCCAAAAGTGCAGGAACTCAGCGATGAGTAAAATTTGTCCCATGGTTTCCTGTGGAAAACCTAAAAAATCTGCCGGAAAATGAGGAAATTGACGAAAATTTTATTCAGTCTCGGATTATTTTATATAATAGACTGAGTGAATCCAATCTTTACTTTTCTCAAATTCGGGAATTTTTCCCTGGAAAATCCTGGAAAAACCTGGGAAAACATGAGGCAAATTAACTCATCGCTGAGCTCCTGCACTTTTGGCAATTATGAGTGAACTAAACTCAAATTTGGGTCGTTCTCATTCGCCGTGTACTAAAGCCCTACAGTAAAAGTATGGACGTCTGTCAAAAGTTGTTCCAATCGAACCTTGATGGTGCGCACGCGAATTGCTCGATTGGAACAGCTTTTTTTCAGTTTAGTGGTGACAGTCGTCCATACTTTTACTGTAGGGCTTTAGAACTTACTCGTATTCATTAAAGCCTTCGAGTTAAAGTATGGACGACTGTTAGCACAAAACTGAAAAAAAGCTGTTCCAATCATTTTGACGGTTAGATTGAAACAACTTTTGACAGACAAACTTTTACTATAAGGCTTTAGTATTCATGCGTCACATTGTCGAATTATTAGTCTCAGGAAATTCCCTGAATTTAGGCAGTCTACACTAAATTCGATAGCGCCTAGATATATGCTACAGCTGATGTGTCACGATAAGGCTTTTAAAATCCCCGAGTAAAAATATGCATTTAATTGACCACTTTGTCAAGCAGTTTTGGCGTGACTTTCTACCAGCGATTTCATAAAACTGGACCAAATAATTAATTCATTCGAGCAGTTAAAATGGCATTTACTACCACTCGAACTTTGAAATCAAACATTATTTTGGATTTTTTATTCTAGAACCTCGAGAAAAGTAGCCAACATTTGTGAATAATTGTAACATTATTTTCGGCGTCTTCGTAAACGCTACTTCTGTTTGAAATGTAGTTTGAGACTTGTAGAGAAATTTTTTTAGTAAAAATTCAAAAAGTGTTAGAAACATAAATATCTCAAAATACCCTTGTTCAATTGTTGAAACGGTTTTTTTTTTATAAATTAGGCGCATGGAAAATTAAAACATTTGAAATGTTCAAAACTATGGACATTTGAAAATTGACAAAAATCGTAGAACAAGAAATGTTGGTCAATTTTTTAATGTTTTGTTAGTACACCTTATAATGTAATTTTTTTTCACAGGAAATAGTTTAAAATGGCTCAAATATAGTATCCTGCGACGCTTTGTCTTAACTGCTAACTCACCCACCACCATCATCAGGTACAGGAATCTTTCCCCTATGGTAGCCACAGCATAGTTCTGTCAAAACCTCAGAATTTTCATTGATCCATTCAAAGCCGATCATCTGTCCAATAGTTGTTTTTTTTTTGTCAAAATAGGGGTTTTCTGGGTTCTGGGTTCTGAACAAGTTTGGAAAGACAGCCAAATGCGTTGCCCCTTAACATAAGAAGCAATGGTACACTTAACAAACTTAAAATGCGATTTTCTCGACTTGATGATTTTCGCTATGGGACGGACATGCGAATGTGGCAGTACAGGTAGGGGAAATTCTCCCTTTCTGGATAATATTCTTAGTTTTGCGTGGGCATATACTTCAGTTCACGCAGAAAGAGTTTTGGTTACAAAAGCAGATAGGCCGTTTTCAAATGTTACGCGAGAGTTGCGCTGAAGTAAAGTTATGTTTTTTAAAATAAATGTTCGAAAGGATTTTCAAGTAGTTTGAAACTTTCTGGAAGTGCTTTTTACTTCATTTAGAATCCCTGTAAGAATCCTATGAAGAATTACTATGAAGCTATGCAAACTTTCCGGAGTTTCCCTGAGCTTCGTTTAGGTTCACTGACCTGCTCACTGAACATTAATGACTTGAAATGGTTTGAACTTATCCGAAGTACTTTGATGCTTCATTACTTTAAGCATGTTAATTGTTATACATAGGTTTTTGTTTTGTTTTTTAAAATACATATTGATACTTAGGAAACATCGCCTCAACCTCCAGGAGTTTATGTCCAATTTGACAATCTCGATCGCGACGGTTTCAACTTCAGGACAGTTCAGCCAATATCACCAACAAACCGACATGAATGACCATAGCAAAAACAATAAAATTTCTGACTAAAGCACACTACTGACATCTGGCTCCGTGTTCGTGGGAAATATTTAGCTAAGCCATGAACCCACATGCAAAAGTTATGAATTGGTTCGTGTCTGATCTATTCTGGGCAAATTATTTTTATCTAGATAAAAAAATCCTATGATTTTGATAGTTCGGAGCACTGCACAATTAAATCGGTCGTTTACGGTTTTCGGGCATAAGCTAGAATTAAGTATTATGTCGGTTTGTCGGTGATAATATGTCCATTCTGCACGTTGGCCGGGCAGACCACGAAGTAACAGCCATCGCCGATGCCTCTGATAACTGGAATGTCTTTAGTTTCACGCGGCATGTTGCTATGCTGCATGATTCACTGGCGTCATAAGTTATCAAACGTCTTTCGTCAGATGTCGCCGGTCTAGACGGTTCACCTCCTCCGAGGAAGCTTCCGATTTTTGAAATGGGTGCAATTGACAACACGATCGGGACCGAGAGCGACCGTCAGCAACATTGTGAAACGCCTGGTGAAACGATTCATTACAATGAGACACCATGTTCATCAACAATACCGTCTCCGTTAGTTGCAAACCTCAAGCTTGAGTCGACTAATGCTACCGAACCTGACGAAGATGAAGATTTCAGGATGCAATGTAAGTATATCAGCATAAGGTCTGTCCGGACTCAGTTCCAGCACAAAATATTCTTCGAGAAGCGTCTCCTAGCGGCGGCTCTCTGGATAGACCATTCTCAATGCTGGATTTCTCTATGGCTCTTCTTTCATCGAACAACTCCTCACCGGGAAGCGATATGATTAAATTCAATCTTCTGAAAAATCTCCCAGATATCGCTAAAAGACGCTTGCTAGATTTATTCAATTCCTTGCTAGAAAACAACATTGTACCGCCTGAATGGAGACAGGTCAAAGTTATAGCCATTAAAAAACCTGGCAAATCAGCGTCTGACCATAACTCATACCGTCCGATTGCTATGCTTTCGTGCATTAGGAAATTGTTGGAGAAAATGATCCTTCGGAGACTCGATCACTGGGTCGAATCAAATAACTTGCTATCAAATACACAGTTTGGGTTCCGCAAGAGCAAAGGAACAAACGATTGTCTAGCGCTGCTTTCCACAGATATTCAACTGGCCTTTGCACACAAGGAACAATTGGCTTCAGTATTCTTGGACATTAAGGGGGCTTTTGATTCAGTTTCCATTGAAATTCTGTCAGACAATCTGCGCAGATGTGG
Organism: Ochlerotatus camptorhynchus; assembly: GCF_037179485.1. Lineage (NCBI taxonomy): Eukaryota > Metazoa > Arthropoda > Insecta > Diptera > Culicidae > Ochlerotatus > Ochlerotatus camptorhynchus. The sequence continues at coordinate 2,630,674 of NW_027040557.1, read as the reverse complement.
ACTTTCTGGAATTTTAAATAATTTCTTGTACAATTTGTTGTCAGAAAAGCAAATGAACTTTTCTCTTGGAAAACTGACAACTTCCAGAATTAGTTACATGGGCCTGCCCCAAGGCTCATGTCTCAGCCCTCTTCTTTATAACTTTTATGTCAAAGATATCGACAACTGTTTGGCAGAACAATGCACGCTAAGACAACTTGCAGATGACGGTGTGGTTTCCGTAAGAGGTCCACATGCCGTGGACTTGCAAGGACCATTGTAAAATTCCTTAGATAACTTGTCTTCTTGGGCTATGAATCTAGGGATCGAATTCTCGCCGCAGAAAACTGAACTGGTAGTGTTTACTCGAAAGCGGTACCCAGCCCAAATGCATCTTAATCTTTTGGGCAGAAACATTACCCAATCATTGTCTTTCAAGTACCTTGGGGGTCTGGTTTGATTCAAAGTGCACTTGGAATGCCCATATTACGTATTTGAAGCAAAAATGTCAGCAGAGGATCAACTTTCTCCGTTCAATTTGCGGCACATGGTGGGGTGCTCATCCGGGAGACCTCATAACGCTTTATAAAACAACTATTCTCTCTGTTCTAGAGTACGGCTCTTTCTGCTTTCTCTCGGCAAGAAAAAGTCACCTAATAAAATTGGAACGAATTCAATATCGTTGTCTGCGTATTGCTCTAGGCTGTATGCACTCAACGCATAACATGAGTCTCGAGGTTCTGGCAGGAGTAACACCCCTCCAGAACCGTTTCTGGGAGCTCTCTCTCAGAATACTAATCAAATGCGGAGTGACGAACACACTTATAATTGCTAATTTTGAAGAAATTCTTGGGCTGAACACACAATCTCGATTTATGAGAATCTACCACCACTACATATCATCAGATATGTGTCTTCCTTGTTATACTCCAGACCGTGTTCACTTCACCAATCGCAGTTCCTCAATTGAATATGATCTGACCATGAAACAAGCAACTCATGGGATTCCCGATCAACTTCGACCTATTATTATTCCGCGTATTTTTACTGAAAAGTACCAACAAGTCAATTGCATGAAAAGATATTTTACAGACGGGTCCCGTCTCAATGGATCCACTGGCTTCGGTGTCTTCAATGAAAACTCTAGCGCCTTCCGCAAACTTCAGGAACCTTGTTCCGTTTTTGTTGCTGAGCTGGCAGCAATCAACTTCGCATTGGGGATGATTTCCAACATTGACGAGTGCACGGATGAATTTGAGTTCACTCACTCGACAAAAAGTGACACAACAGCGGGGCCCTGTTTAGGGGCTGTTCATAAACTACGTAGACACTTTTTTTGGGATTCTTGACACCCCCCTCCCCCTGCGTAGACAATTTTCCATACAAAAAAATTAAAATTTGTATGGGCCGTGGATAATTGTCAACCCCCCCCCCCGTAAAATGTCTACGTAGTTTATGAACAGCCCCTTACTAAAAATGAACATATATGTGTTCATTTTTAGTAAACAGGGCCCCGCTGTTGTGTCACTTTTTGTCGAGTGAGTGAACTCAAATCCATCCGTGCACTCGTCAATGCCCGCAGACCATTACTTCATCTTCACGGATAGTCTCAGTTCGATTGAGGCTATTCGGTCGATGAAAAAAGGTAGGCACTCACCTTATTTCCTTTCAAAGGTAAGGGAGCAGATGTGTGTGCTGGTCGAAAGATCATATATGATTACCTTTGTATGGGTTCCCTCACATTGCTCAATCCCAGGCAATGAGAAGGCGGACTCTCTCGCAAAGGTGGGCGCGCAGGAAGGCGAATTGTATGACAGGCAAATTTCACACGATGAATTTTATCATTTAGTGCGTCAGAGTACCTTTTCGAGTTGGTAAACCGATTGGGACACTGGAAATCTTGGACGGTGGTTACATTCAATTATTCCTAATGTTTCTTCGAGAGCGTGGTTTAAAGGCTTGGGCTTAAGTCGTGACTTTATTCGCGTGATGAGTAGACTTATGTCCAACCACTACTCGCTAGATGCGCATCTCAATAGAATAAACCTCGTGGACAGCAACATATGTCGGTGTGGAAACGGTTACGACGACATCGATCACGCAGTTTGGCAATGTACGGATAATGACGCCGCCAGAGAGCGACTTTTGAATACCCTCGAGGCCCAAGGAAGACAACCCTATGTTCCTATCAGAGACGTGTTGGCAACCCGTGATCTCTGCTATATGCAGTCCGTTTATGTTTTTCTTCAAATGTCTAGTATAAGAATTTAATTCCTTTTGTCTTTTGTCTCTCTTTATCAGTTTTTGTTTGTCTTGTCCCCCCGTCTCGATGAGTCTCATCGTCGCCCACTGGTCACCCACCATAGCCGGTCGAACTCCGGACGAAGCTAGAACAGCACTACCGTTCATACTGGCGACAACGCTCTGATGAGACAACGAAACCCTACCCCAAGCTCCTCCCCTGATCCTATCCTTCGAAAATGTACCCTTCTAACCTCGAGTAAGCCGCGAGTAATCGGCCCAACTCCTACTAGACATAGAATTAAGTGAATCTTGTTACACACAGTGAACAATGAATTATCGGCTCCGTAAAGCTAACGCGATTGAGCCTTCCAAATAAACGAACTAGATAAAAAAAAACATACAAGAAGAAGTTGAAAAGTAGGTGTTTCACTCATAAAACCTGTAAAACAACACAACAATAGGCTGCTAACGCTGCTAACGTACCGCAACAATAGGGCTGTTTCCCTATATGTTATTATTTATATTTTATTTATATTTTATTTATATTTTTTTTATATTTTATTTAAATGTTATTTATATTAATACTAGCTGAGTGTATCGGCGATTCAATATAAGCTTGAGTTTATGCGCTGATTAATAAAAGCATATATTGTACGTAGCCCCCTTCCCTCTTATGTAAGGGGCTACCCCCTATTACCATCTCCTTATACCTCCACATGCCAAATTTGGTTCCATTTGCTTGATTAGTTCTCTTTGGAGGCGAACCAGCCCCAGGCTGAAAGCCTCCCTAATAAAGATAAATTAATTAATTAATTGATTAGTTCTCGAGTTATGCAGAAATTTCTGTTTCATTTGTATGGGAGCCCCCCTTACAGAAAGGGGAGGGGTCTCAAACCATCATAAGAACCTTTCCCGGGCCCAAAAACTCCTGCATACAAATTTTCACGCCGATCGGTTCAGTAGTTTCCGAGTCTATAAGGGTCAGGCAGGCCCCGTAACGTAGGCAGATCACCTTTTCGTGGTACGTTACGGGATGTAAGATCTACCACCGATTCCTAGCCTTAACTACTTCAAACTAGGGGAACAGGATCTTTCAGTAATCAAAGGAACACAAATTATGTGACGGGTTGTCGGATACGGGTTTAAAAAAAAGAGATCCGAACGATTGAGCTGCTCAACTAAGAATGAATTTCTATATTAATCGATACTTAAAGTTACCCTGCGCTAGCTAACTGATCTGCTGACTTAGCACGTCCAAGGGTCGTCCACCGTCGTTGTCGTCGTCGTCGCTGTGGTCAGGATGTTATCTGCTGATGAGGCCAAAACAGTGTTCGATCGTTGCACTCGGTTGAACTGTTTACTTCTGCTGATGTGGGTCAAACGGTGGCTATGGAATGTACGCAAATGTTGTTAGCAACAAGCTTCAGGTTGGCTGTGGAATAGCTGGCTTCTGATGATGTGGCCCGAATAATGATTGTATGGTGTTTATTGGAATCGTGTTGTTACTAACTGGATCTATGCTGGTGCTCCGGTTGGTAACTCACATCTTAGTCCTTGTTACTTTTTATGCCTTGTTGATAGTGATAAGTCCTCGGGTTGCCTGGACAGAGGATGATCTTGAAACAAGGAAAAAGATGAGTTAAACGCTGTACAGACTGGAGAGTTATAACATGTTATAACGGTTGTCAAATAATTGCAACACAGAAACCACCATCAAGATAGCGCTATAACATGTTATAACTCTGTAGTCTGAACGTACTATTATAGTACGTTCAGACTAAAGAGTTATAACATGTTATAGCGCTATCTTGATGGTGGTTTCTGTGTTGCAATTATTTGACAACCGTTGTAACATGTTATAACTCTCCAGTCTGGACAGCGTTTTAGTTATAGTACGTTCAGACTACAGAGTTATAACATGTTATAGCGCTATCTTGATGGTGGTTTCTGTGTTGCAATTAGTTGACAACCGTTATAACATGTTATAACTCTCCAGTCTGGACAGCGTTTTAGTCTTCATCTATGTGATTCCTAATCTTCTTGGAAGGTGTTTCGACGCTCCGAAGCGGGATCTTTCGCTTTCAATTAGAATCGATTCTTTGCGATGAAGGCAAGCAAGGTTGCAAATACTCATTTCAGCTAAAATAATGTTTTTTGGAATAACAAAACCAAAAGATGGTATTATGGCATGTTTCACTTGTAACTTACAACAAGAGGTTACAAAGTATGCGTTTGAAACATAAAACCTGTAAATTTTGCTTTGTATGAGTCACAATCAGCGATTTGCTGATCGCTGAGGGAGTGCACAGGAGTGGAACCGAGGGGGACGACTCTATCTACGATGCAGGAAATATTGTGTTTTGCTGTGGCTAGCTGCGCGTACGCTGAGTAGATAGAAAGAAGATTTATCACGATTTTGAAGATTTCCTGCAAAAAGATGATGCACGATGCAAGTAGATGAGAGAAATGAAAGAAGATGTTTCGAAGATTGATTCGCTAGTGTGAGATTTTTTGAGCATCTAGAATTGAGATTTAGATGTGTCGCCCCCTCGAGTGGAACTTACCCACACGAATTGCCGGCGAAAAAGTGACGTCATTTGACATTGAGCGACTTGAAGACTGATCGTTCGCCCTTTGTTCGGAATGCGGACGAAGGGCGACTCGCCCCGCTAGAGTAATTTCATCCGCCGGGCGACCAAATGGCGCTCCGGGATGCGGACGAAGGGCGACTCGCCCCGCTAGAGTAATTTCATGCGCCGGGCTACCAAATGGCACTCCGGGATCCGGACGAAAGGCGACTCGCCCCGCTAGAGTAATTTCATCCGCCGGGCGACCAAATGGCGGATGGAACTTAGCAATTTTTTTGTGATTTTTTTTCGCGGCGACTGATTACGTGGTCAGTCGTTTTTTTCATATCGTGCGTGTATAGACGCGTTTATCCGCGTCGTGAAATTTGCCGCCGATGGCAAAGTTGATGGTAAGTACTGAACAGTTTGATATTAAGTGTAATTATTATTAAAATTGATTCGCTGGAGGAATCCGGCTGAGTTATGCATCCTAACTGATGCAACGCATCCTAACTGATGCAACGCATCAATAAGGATGTTTAATTCATCCGGATTCGTCCGGCGGATCAATTTTGATGTAATTTATTGTTTTCCAAAATTGATCCGCTGGAGGAATCCGGCTGAGTTGAGCATCCTTATTGATGCGTTGCATCAGTTAGGATGCATAACTCAGCCGGATTCCTCCAGCGGATCAATTTTGGAAATTAATTACAAATTGAAATTAATTACAAATTGACAGATGAAAAAATTTGATGATTTTAAAAAAAAAACTTTTTTTCAGCCGACTGCTTCCACTAATTACGCCGGCTGCTTCCACTAATTACGCCGGCTGCTTCCACTGATCCGCTGGAGGAATCCTTACCGATGCAACGCATGCCGATGCCGGATCCCGATGTTTATGTTTAAGGTAAAGTTAAGTTAAATTTTTATTAAAATTAAGTAAAAGTTAAAGGTATTTCAATGTTCAGTTAAATTAAGTAAGTTACAACAAAATTTAAGTTAAAATTATGTTGAATTTAAGTTAAAGTTCGGCTAAATTAAGTTAGAGTTATGTTAATTTTATGCTACAATTATGTTTAAGTAAAGTTAAAGTTAAGTTCATGTTATGTTAAAGTTAAAGTTATGTTAATGGTAAGATAAACATTTGTTAAAACAAAAGTTAAAATTTAGTTTATGTTACGTTAAAATTAAGCTAGAGTTAAGTTAAGGTTCTGTTTAAGTTAAGTTAAAGGTATGTTACAGTTATGTTTATGTTAAGATAAAGTTAAGTTAATTTATGTTTAAGATAAAGTTAAGTTAAAGGTAAGTTAAAATTATGTTGAAGTTAAGTTAACGTTAAGTAAAATTTAAGTTAACGATAAGTTAATGGTAAGTTAAAATTATGTTAAGGTGAAGTTTATTCAAATTGATGTATAAGTTATGTTAAAGTTAAATTTAAATTAAATTTATGTTAAAGTTCAAGTAACGTTAAAGTTATGGTTATGTTAAGTTATAATTAATTTAAATTCAAAGTTATGTTAAAGTTAAACTTATGCTAAAAATAAATTAAATTTATAGCGAATTTGTTTCAATTTAAGTTGAAGTTTTGCTAAAATTATGTTCAAGTAAAGTTTAGTTAAAGTTATGCTATATGTAAGTTAAAGTTAAGTTAAAATTAAGTTAAAGTTAAGTTAAAGTTAAGTTAAAGTTAAGTTAAAATTAAGTTAAAGTTAAGTTAAAGTTAAGTTAAAGTTAAGTTAAAGTTAAGTTAAAGTTAAGTTAAAATTAAGTTAAAGTTAAGTTAAAGTTAAGTTAAAGTTAAGTTAAAGTTAAGTCAAAGTTAAAGTTAAGTTAAAGTTAAGTTAAAGTTAAGTTAAGTTTAAGTTAAATTAACGTTATGTTAAAGTTAAAGTTGATGCTTAAGTTAAGTTAAAGGTCAGTTAATTTTAGGATAAAGTTATGTTAAAATCAAGTTAAAATTACGTTAAGTTAAAGATATGTAAAGTTAATGTTCGGTTTAAGTTAAAGTTATGTTTAAGTTATGTTAAATTTAAGTTAAAATTTAAAGTCAAGTTAAAGTTAAGTTATGTTAAATTTAAGTCAAAGTAAAGTTAAGGTTATGTTAAAGTTTATTTAAAGTTAAGTTAAGTTTAAGTTAAGTTTAAGTTAAGTTTAAGTTAAGTTTAAGTTAAGTTAACGTTATGTTGAAGTTAAAGTAAATGCTTAAGTTAAGTTAAAGTTCAGTTAATTTTAGGATAAAGTTATGTTAAATGTAAGTTAAAATTACGTTAAGGTTTTGTTTAAGTTAAAGATACGTTAAGCTAATGTTCGGTTAAAGACAAAGTTATGTTAAAGTTATGGTAAATTTCAGTTAAAATTTAAAGTAAAGTTAAAGTTAATTTTAGGTTAAAGTTATGCTAAATTTTAGTTATTTTAAAATTTAAGTTATGCTAAAATTAAGTTAAGGTTATGTTAAAGATAAGTTAAAGTTAAGTTAAAGCTAAGTTAAGTTAAAGTTAAGTTAAAGTTAAGTTAAAGTTAAGTTAAAGTTAAGTTAAATTAAAGTTAAGTTAAAGTTAAGTTAAAGTTAAGTTAAAGTTAAGTTAAAGTTAAGTTAAAGTTAAGTTCAAGTTAAGTTCAAGTTAAGTTCAAGTTAAGTTAAAGTTATGTTAATGTTAAGTTAAATATATGTTAAAGTTAAGTTCAAGTTAAAGTTAAGTTAAAGTTAAGTTAAAGTAAAGTTAAAGTTAAAGTTAAGCTCAAGTTAAAGTTAAGTTAAAGTTAAGTAAAAGTTTAGTTAAAGTTAAGTTAAAGTTAAGTTCAAGTTAAAGTTAAGTTAAAGTTAAGTTAAAATTAAGTTAAAGTTAAGTTAAAGCAAATTTAAAGTTAAGTTTAAGTTAAGTTAAAATTAAGTTAAAGTTAAGTTAAAGTTAAGTTAAAGTTAAGTTAAAGTTAAGTTAAAGTTAAGTTAAAGTTAAGTTAAAGTTAAGTTAAAGTTAAGTTAAAGTTAAGTTAAAGTTAAGTTAAAGTTAAGTTAAAGTTAAGTTAAAGTTAAGTTCAAGTAAAAGTTAAGTTAAAGTTAAGTTCAAGTAAAAGTTAAGTTAAAGTTAAGTTCAAGTTAAAGTTAAGTTAAAGTTAAGTTAAAGTTAAGCTAAAGTTAAGTTAAAGTTAAGTTAAAGTTAAGTTAAAGTTAAGTTAAAGTTGAGTTAAATTAAGTTAAAATTAAGTTAAAATTTAAGTTAAAGTTAAGTTAAAGTTAAGTTAAAGTTAAGTTAAATTTAAGTTAAAGTTAAGTTAAAGTTAAGTTAAAGTTAAGTTAAAGTTAAGTTAAAATTTAAGTGAAAGTTGAGTTAAAGTTGAGTTAAGTTAAGTTAAAGTTAAGTTAAAGTTAAGTTAAAGTTAAGTTAAGTTAAGTTAACGTTATGTTAAAGTTAAAGTTAATGCTTAAGTTAAGTTAAAGTTCAGTTAATTTTAGGATAAATTTATGTTAAATTTAAGTTAAAATTACGTTTAGTTAAAGTTAAGTTAAAGTTATGTTAAGTTAATGTTCGGTTTGAGTTAAAGTTATGTTAATGTTAAAGTTATGTTAAATTTAAGGTTAAGTTAATGTTAGGTTAAAGTTATGTTAAAATATAAGTTATGTTAAATTTAAGTCAAAATAAAGTTAAGGTTATGTTAAAGTTTATTTAAAGTTAAGTTAAAGTTTAGTTAAAGTTAAGTTAAGTTTAAGTTAAGTTTAAGTTAAATTTAGGTTAAGTTTACGTTAAGTTTATGTTAATTTTAAGTTAAGTTTAAATTAAGTTTAGGTTATCTTAACGTTATGTTAAAGTTAAAGTTAATGCTTAAGTTAATGTTTGGATAAAGTTATGTTAAATGTAAGTTAAAATTACCTTAAGGTTTTGTTTAAGTTAAAGATATGTTAAGTTAATGTTCGGTTAAAGATAAAGTTATGTTAATGTTTAAGTTATGTTAAATTTAAGTTTATATTTAAAGTTAATTTAAGTTTAAAGTAATGTTAAAAATTAAGTAATGTTAAAATTTAAGTTAAAGTTAAGTTAAAGTTAAGGTTAAGTTAAGTTAAAATTAAGTTAAAGTTAAGTTAAAGTTCAGTTAAAGTTAAGGTAAAATTAAGTTAAAATTGAGTTAAAGTTAAGTTAAAGTTGAGTTAAAGTTGAGTTAAAGTTGAGTTAAGTTAAGTTAAAGTTAAGTTAAAGTTAAGTTAAAGTTAAAGTTAAGTTAAAGTTAAAGTTAAGTTAAAGTTAAGTTAAATTTAAGTTAAGTTAAGTTAACGTTATGTTAAAGTTAAAGTTAAAGTTAATGCTTAAGGTAAGTTAAAGTTCAGTTAATTTTAGGATAAAGTTATGTTAAATTAAAGTTGAAATTACGTTCAGTTAAAGTTAAGTTAAAGATATGTTAAGTTAATGTTCGGTTTAAGTTAAAGTTATGTTAATGTTAACGTGATGTTTAATTTAAGTTAAAATTTAAAGTTAAGTTAAAGTTAAGTTAATGTTAGGTTAAAGTTATGTTAAAATTTAAGTTATGGTAAAATTAAGTCAAAGTTAAGTAAAGGTTATGTTAAAGTTTATTTAAAGTTAAGTTAAAATTTAGTTGAAGTTAAGTTAAGTTTAACTTAAGTTTAAGTTAAATTATCCCGTAATTTAATAATCGTTTAATAAATGTAGAATAGTGTCTAATGAAACATTATTTCACATAATAATCAAGCGTCTATATACACCTTTATATCATCGCTGTTTAAGGAAGTAATGATGTCTAATTAACGCTGAATAATCAAAAATTTGATCGAATAAGCTCTGTTACAATTTTTGTAAGTCGAAGAGAAGCTTCTCGACATACCTTATTCAACACCAAATACTTCGATGTTGTAGTTGAATAAATTCTCCAGATTTGTGTGAACAAAGCCTGAACAGAGGTTAATATTTAAAATAGTACAAGTATTATTAAGCATGAAGTGATATAAAATAGTCAAGAAGTCGTTTCTTCAATAGGCAATTGTTTGTTGGGAAGTAAATGTTAGGTTAAAGTTATGTTAAAATTGATTTTTGGCCTCTATTCGTGACCCAAATTCCAAAAATACCCATATTTATGGACTTTTGAAATTATTTTTCACTTTTTAGAAACTGGAAGCCGCCACATTTGATTTCAAAATGGCATCGGATATCGATTTTCTCTAGACGACAACCTCCAAAAACCTTCAAAAAAATCCCATATTGATTGATATTTGATAGTAATTCCCAATCTCTTCTTGGATCTCGGAATTCAAAATGGCGTCGTATGCCTATTTCCAATCTCTAGACGTCACCCGATCCCAAAAATACAAATTTTATAGATAATTGACAGCATTCCCAATTTTTCTTAAACCAGAAGCCACCATCTTTAATTTCAAAAACTTATCGGATATTGATTAGCGGCCTTTAGTCATTAGCCAGATTCTAAAAATACCCATATTTATGGATATTTGACACTTTTTCTGCAACAGGAATCCTCCACCTTGGATTTCAAAGTAGCGTCGGATATCGATTTCCTATATCTACACGTCACCCCGATTCCAAAAATACCCATATCGATGTCAATGGTATCAACGGTATATGACAATATATCCCATATTTGATTTAAAAATGGCGTCGGATATCGATTTCCAGTTGATTGTAGATTGTAGATTGTAGTAGAGTTGGAAACTTGATCATGTAAACACTACGCATCATTGGCTGGTAGTACGTTAAAAAATGATACAACAATCGTCAAGTTCGCTGTAACGTCACCTAGTGCCTCGTCATCCACGAATTGGCGCCTATGTCAGTAGTCTAATAACTCTTAGCGCGCTGATGGCATGGTTCCAATGCCGCATAGAGAGTTGCTACAATGATATTAGGTTAGCTAAGGTCAGTTAACTGACTGGTGGGGAACGGGAGCTTTAGCTATGACTATTATGTATGCATTTCTATAACGTTATCTAACAACAATGGTGTGTACTGTTTACAAAATCATGTTTGTAATTCTAATGTGTTGTATGGTTGAAAGCATTTGAAAAAGTTAGATTTTAATGTTTTGCACATTTGAAAACATCCGAAAACAATAAGTTCTTAGTACAATTGAAAACACCCGAAAATCATTTTGTTTTAATGTCTTGTACATTTGACAACATCAGGAAGCATATACATTTGAAAACACCCGAAGAACGTTAAATTTTAACGTTTTGTACGTCTAAAATCATCTAAAAAATAAAAATTCGATTAAAATTCTCGACGTCAGAACAACATTTGAATAGCAAAATTTTATTTCATGTTACATCTAAATAGCAATGTTTTCTAATGTTTTATGCCAGGAATATATTTTATTTCGATGCTGATGTAGACATCAAACGTTAGGCAAACGTAAATTTTTATTCGGGTTCCCTCGGGACACCCGGAATATGTCCGCATGTGGCCAAAGTGGTTCTTGTTCTGGTTCTTGTAGTGGTTTGAGTTCCATTGAACCAGAAATTGAATTCTGATGTATTTTGATGAGTCGCATGATGGGTTTGACCCTAATCAGATGTTGGCCTCTTCCCCCGGGACACCCGGAATGTGTCCGGATGTGGCCAAAGTGGTTCTAGGAACTAGATTTGAGTTCCATTAAACCAGTCGTTGAATTCTCATGTAATTTGATGTGTCGCATGATGGGTTTGGCCCTAATCAGATGTTGGCCTCTTCCCCCGGGACACCCGGAATATGTCCGGATGTGGCCAAAGTGGTTCTTGGAACTAGATTTGAGTTCCTTTGAACCAGAAATTGAATTCTCATGTATTTTGATGTGTCGCATGATTTGTTTGACCCTAATCAGATGTTGGCCTCATCCCCCGGGACACCCGGAATATGTCCGGATGTGGCCAAAGTGGTTCTAGGAACTAGATTTGAGTTCCATTAAACCAGTCGTTGAATTCTCATGTAATTTGATGTGTCGCATGATGGGTTTGGTCCTAATCAGATGTTGGCCTCTTCCCCCGGGACACCCGGAATATGTCCAGATGTGGCCAAAGTAGTTCTAGGAACTAAATTTGAGTTCCATTGAACCAGAAATTGAATTCTCATGTATTTTGATGTGTCGCATGATGGGTTTCACCCTAATCAAATGTTGGCCTCATCCCCCGGGACACCCGGAATATGTCCAGATGTGGCCAAAGTGGTTCTAGGAACTAGATTTGAGTTCCTTTGAACCAGAAATTGAATTCTCATGTATTTTGATGTGTCGCATGATTTGTTTGACCCTAATCAGATGTTTACCTCTTCCCCCGGGACACCCGGAATGTGTCCGGATGTGGCCAAAGTGGTTCTTGGAACTAGATATGAGTTCCATTGAACCAGAAATTGAATTCTCATGTAATTTGATGTGTCGCATGATGCGGTTGACTTCCCTAATAAAAAATAACCATAAACGAACGATAACCCAAATCATCGAATTATTCAACAAATGGTTTGGATGATACTCAGAACAGCAGTTAGCTTGTAAGATATTATTGTTAGGTTAAGATCTATTTAATAAAAAAAACATATGTTAGTTATAAGAAAATGAAAAATAAAATTTATTGATGAAGTCATGTTTATGCTTCAACTGTTTTCATTTTTATTAATTTAAAACCCATTGAAAAAGAAAATGGTGGTGAACATTCGGGAGCGCGCCGGGGCGCCTGGGGGCGGACAAAATGGCCGAAACGATCAGTTTTTTGACAGGTATCGTTTTCGCCTCAGGCGCCCAAATGTTGCAAATATGGTCGCCCCCGGCGCGCCGGCGACCAAAATTGGACCAAGCGGCGCCGCGAGGTTCGAGTCGCCCAAGTCCGCCCCGTCCGCCGAGCGGTCCGGGGGCGAGCCGTGGGCGACTAGCCCGCTGTATGTGGGTAGGTTCAGAAAGTGGCTCCACTTGTTATTTGCGAACACTAGCGCACCTATAGCGATTTGTTTGCTTTGATTCACCGATTTGTTTGCACTTCTCCTTCTGTTCTGTGGTGAGTGTGTGAAAAATCGCTGATTGTGACTCTCATGAAGTGAAATAAACAGGTTCAATATGTCAAACCAGGTGTCAAACACATTCTTTGCAACCTCTTCTTGTATCCTACCAATTCAAAATATGACCATGGCATCTAATAATTTCATAATTAAAAAAAAACATTGTTTTAGCTGAAATGAGTATTTGCAACCTTGAAGGCAAGAATGACAACTAGCTGTATCAAAACCGAATACTTCAGTGCCAACATTTCAAAGGGGCGTAATTGCATTTGTAAACAATGGCTTTAGCCGTCGATTTCTCGTGAATAAAAGCTCACTCATGAAAAATAATGACACCAGCAGGTAGAGAGATTTTTCCTCTACCAGTTAGCATTGTCATTTTAGAGAGGTAAGATTTCATTCGCGAGAAATTGACGGCTAAAGTCATTGTTTACAAAAGCAATTACGCCCCTTTGAAATGTTGGCACTGACTTCATGATTTCTCAATAGTGATGGAGTAATATGACATGCACTAAACTAAGGACACGGGATATACTACAATAGATCAAATTACTGGTCGCAGTGGTTTTATGTCCCGAACAGAGAAAAAAGGGTCAGACAGACAGACAGACAGAAATTCATTTTTATTTATATAGAAGATTTATATTTTATTTATGTTTTATTTTATTTATATTTTATTTATATCGGATTACGGTAAACGACTTGTAGTCAATTTTATTTGTTTATACGAAAGTTAGAAGAAACTGAGAGGTAAGCACATATCATCGGTAAGAGACATGTGTGTAAGAAAATTTGCGATTGAACGCTTGCACAAAAAGACTAGGGAGGGAAACGGACTCGAAACTCAAATGTCATTAGCCAAATACATCCGTAGACCATACACACTAATCGAGTCAGTACGGTTTTACTGAGTTTTTGAATTGCGGAACTGTTCGGTAAAAGTTTAAAAATCTGTGGAAAATTTATTAATGAGAAAATTGGTTCTGAACTTGTTCATACTTAGTTCTGTTAACCTCATTTAATGATAGAAAATAAAATTGGTCGATTTAATTGATTCCTTATGGATAACGGTCATTTGAATTTATACCGACTTTTTCAGCAATTCAAAAACCCAGTAAAAAAATACTGACTCCTGTAAAACAATCTTAGTGTGTAGGTCCACCGTTGTATAATTGGCAATGCACCCGTGTACTGAATGGGAATTGTGGGTTCGAATCCCACCGGTGCCCTTAGATTTTTTCGCAAATTTTCTCACACATACATCTCTTACCGATGATATGTTCTTACCTCTCAGTATCTTCTAACTTTCGTATTTATGTTGTATTTATGTTTTATTTATATCTTATTGATATTTTATTTACATATTTTATTTCATATTCTTTATACGGTATTCATATTTTATTTTAATCTTATTAATATTTAATTGTTATTTAATTTATATATTTTTTTATTTTTTATTATTTTTTTTATTTTATTAATATTTAATGTATAATTCCTGCAAAACTTTAACTGAAATGGTTATAGAACTTTACATGAATGTTTGAATGATAAAGTTTTAACGTTATGAATTATGTTTTTTTTGGAAGTGGACCTTTCAAATAATGGGTTGTTTAGAACCATTACTATTCAAAATTGTTGTTTCTCCATACATTTTTGGAAAGAGAACTATATTAGAACCTTTTTACTTATGGTTTGAGAACTTTAATGGTAATGGTTATGGTAGTTAGGCTCTCAAGGTCCACTTGTAAGGTCCTCTTCCAAAAAATCATAATACATAAGGTCAAAACTTTAGCACATAAACGTTTATGAAAAGATTCATAACCATTTCAGTTAAAGTTTAGCAGGGATTATCCAGCTTTCCATGCTCGGTAATGGCGGCCTGTTTGTATGAATAAATGTATCCTTCACTGTGCTTTTTGACACTAACTGGAGGGCGTATGTTGTTCCATTTTCTTCTGTTCCTGGGAGAGGGAAAGGGAGGGGTCAAAATCCGAACATCCAGATAGTGTCAAAAAGCACAGTGAAGGATACATTTATTCATACAAACAGGCCGCCATTACCGAGCATGGAAAGCTGGATAAACAATTTTTAACCATTTTTGGTATGGTCAAGTAATTGTTCGCATTTATGTGGGCAATCGAATGTGCAGAGACAGCTTCCACTCCTGCGTAGAATATCTTACCCATATACACACATGGGACAGGGACCAACGGCTGTACTTCCCTTCCGAAGGAAGTCGTGACCAAAGATTTTTATGCCTCAGAAAAATCCCACTGACCTCGGCTGGGATTGAACACAGACCCATTGGGGTGAGAAAGCAGTCCCGCTTACCAAACCACCGGCGCCGGCATCATTACAATTTTAGTTGCATCATTATCAACCGCTCGGAGTAGCTGGCATGCATCATCATTAATGGTGACGTCTGGATTTTTTAAAGTGCATGATTCACGCCGGTATGTACCATTAAAGCGAGTATATTTACTGATTTGTTTTGATGCCGACATAAATTTCACAACCCTTTAGCTTGATTGCGAAATTTTTCGCAATAAATAGATAAGCCTTGAGAGATAAGCCCTTTGCAAAAAAAAAAAAAATCAGCATTCGAGCAGACCAAATTTTCTGACAGCTGTCACACTATTTGGATCACTTTGACAGATCAGAGCATAAAACTGCTCGACGACAGCATATAATTGAACGAGTTTTTGTAAACTTCCAGCACGGCAAACGGCAACACATCAGCGCCAGGCCGCCAGCGAGTGATCGTCGTTTCGTCTCGAATTTCATTCAAGTTTTGGTCTCGGTTCAGACTGGTCGTGTTTCCTGCCTTTCACCGTTTCGTGTCCGTCGAATAGTGGCGAGTTTGGATTGAAAGTAAAATTACTCCGGTGTTCCTTGTGCAGTGGTGATTGGTGTGTAATTATAAGCTGTGGATTTGTCTAATTAGTATCAAGCTGGAAGTTCTAGTAATCTTTACTCTTACTGTATCTAGCAGCTGAAATATGTAGTATTCAGAAGGATCAGGTCGAGGAAGGGTTACGGGGAGAAATCGCGTAGCTTTGCCTTTTTTTTTCGCACACTAAAACCTGTTCCAAACGAGGAGAGAGATCTCGCATTGAATTAAAGAAACCATTCGAAGAGTAGTTCGGGAAAATCAAAACTGTTGTGTCACACACCACGGCCAAGACAAGACAGCAACGGGACGGGGTCGTTTGATTACGGGTAGTCAACACTACTGTTATAAAGTTTTCGTGTTCCCTTGTGCGGCGAGAGATTTTCATCGTCTCGACGACGACGACGACGAAAATCTCGAAACGGCTCAGTCGGTCGCTTAGTAGTCTCTGATCTGTCGTCGTATTCGTCATCAGCAAACGACGCGCTCTCAATCGCGGTCCTCGTAAAGTTTCACAGTGTGCCACTCCGTCATCCTGGAGAAGAGCAAATTGTAATTGCAAATTAATGTTTAAATCGCATCGCAGTTCGGTTAAGCTTCATTCCAAGGGACTCAACTGCGCGTTTCAAAGTCCAAATGTTTCGAATCAATCACCGGGGACTTCTAGCTTGTAGAATATAATTGCCAGCAACGACGAGTGCAAGAAACTCAGAGTGAATAACGCCATCCTTAATATCTCTCCTTATTTCAATCGAAAAGGGAACATCTTTGGAGCTGGAAGCAGTGAAATAAGGCGCAATAAGCTAAAAGTCATCATTTCCCGGTAAGTGGGTAACATAAACCTAATTATTATTAAACTTCGTTTTGATGCCTTCCTCAACATCACTTTGTGGTTACGTGGTCGCCTTTTCGCTTATGTAGCAGTAAACTGCTCGAATATTATCCCCTTATCTCTCCTCCTGCTGCAGGTTGGCCGGACGATAGACCAACGAACGATAAAATTGAGGCTCCGTTCCGAGGTGGTGCCTTTCTCCGTTTTCTTTCTCGCAACGTTGGTGATGCGTGAAAGGGAAGCATAGCCAAACATTCACCTGTTGCTTGCTTGCCTCCTGTTGAGTTCGTTGGGTTGGAAGAGCATAGCACGTACAACATATAGATAAAGGGCGCAAACATAACCTTTTTCAGAAATATTTACATTATGCATTATGAGAGTAACCTTAACCTTGAAAGATATGCGCAGCTGGTAGGTTTTGGGTTTATCTTTCAACGAGTGATGTTAACTACGTTGTTTGTATTTTCGTTGCATTCTAGAAGTTCATTAGGGGCCTAAAGTTGCAACTTCTTGAGAATGAAAACTTTTCCATGCAAATCACCAGAATTGCCGTGTAGGGAATTGGTATAAATTTGCTGTAGAAGTCATTGTTATAACGTTTGCGATTTACGAGTCCTAATGAAAGATAACTATCAAGTATGAGTTGTTGACCTAATCAACATTTGGCAGATAGTTCAGCTCGGTGAACACTAAAGTCATGAGTAGACACCGAAGGCATAGGGGTCGTTCAATAATGACGTCCACACTTGACTCGTTCGATATCTCGTCGGGCAAAACTGATATCATCATTATTTAGCTAATTCTTGTGTTCGTGTGTGTGTCGACGCTTCTTTATAGATTGCAAAAAGCTCTCGTTACACAAAATGACACTAGCTTCTGAAATGAAGCATCGAAAAAACTGGGATTGAATTTTTCGAAAAGACATCAAAGTAAATTGAACCTTAGGTATGTAAACATTAAAAAATATCTTAAACATATTAATTTTTATTCATATATCTTCACGAATCTACAGAATCCGATTCATAATTCCTGTCACGTTGGATTATTTAGTGGTTCGTCCAGAATCAAAAAACTGGATTTGTGGATGGAAACCTATCTAAATTTACAGTGCTTACAGTTCAGGTTCCTCACCCACGAACTTCTTTGACAGTTCTGTAGGGGTTTGTTCAGGCTCCCATTCTTTGCTGTATTTCGTACTCTCACAGCATGGGAGGAGAAATAGAAGTAAGGGCAAAAAGAAGGTCAGTTTTTGCGCGCACTGATCTATTAATTAGGACCTCCTTGATAGCTTAGTGAGTAAAGGCACGGCATGCCAAACCAGAAGTAGCGAATCCGATTGCCAGTCTGGTCGATTTTTTTCTCCTATCTTCCCTAGTAGAAGTGCTCAAAGAACAATATAAAGTAGAAGGTCGTCAAATATGTATTCCATATCAAATTCGTAAAGGAGATCTTTTTATTTTTTGTTACCAGTCTCATTGTTTCGGAAAATGTAACCATACCACCTTTATAGGTTGACGAACAATTTAAAGCTCAGCAGCAGCTTTCACCTTTCAATGAAATCCACTTTGTCTCAGCAAGACAACGATCAATTTCGTCTCGAGACTGTTCGAGAAGGACGTTGGAAGAAGGAAACTCCATTATATGTCTCGTTTCTGCGTTTCCGCCGGTGTATGTACCTCATAAAAAGTGCATACGAAAGATACCGTTGTGGCTAACCTACTCAAACATTACCTCCGATGCGAATGGACCGGCTTCCTCTGTCTTTGTATACAACACACCAGTTGTGACAGAAAACGTAGATCGACCTTGATAAACTACATCTCATTTTTGTTCGTGTTGATGTGGTTTCGGTTATGTTCATTCAAGTTGGATTGTTTTTTTTTCTGTCTTCATGGATCCATGGAATTTATATACATACGCAGCCTCCTATCACATCGTCGTCTCCTGACTGAATACGACGACGAAGGTTTGTTTTCGAAGGATCATCCACACGGCGAATGAGAACGACTCAAATTTGAGTTTAGTTCACTCATAATTGCCAAAAGTGCAGGAACTCAGCGATGAGTTAATTTGCCTCATGTTTTCCCAGGTTTTTCCAGGATTTTCCAGGGAAATATTCCTGAATTTGAGAAAAGTAAAGATTGGATTCACTTAGTCTATTGGTACTATTCCGAGACAGAATAAAATTTTCGTCAATTTCCTCATTTTCCGGCAGATTTTTTAGGTTTTCCACAGGAAACCATGGGACAAATTTTACTCATCGCTGAGTTCCTGCACTTTTGGCGATTATGAGTGAACTAAACTCAAATTTGAGTCGTTCTCATTCGCCGTGCATGAACGCACCACCAACTGAGCAATATGAAAAGTGATGAAACAATCCAGCAACCACTGACTGGCTTGACATAAGAAGATGTTAGTATTGTTGCTTCGTCTACTGACGGTTGAGGCGTAGTCGATGACTGGATACGAAGCAATTTGACGGTCTAGACATGGCTGTCGAGTGTACGATAGGATGATGGCAATTGAGCGATCGTAACGGCTAATTAAGGGACTCCTTTAGCTCAATCGGTAAAGTCGCAGCTACAAAGCAACACCGTCCTGGAGGTGGCTGGGTTCGATTTCCGATTGGGTCTAGGAATTTATCAGGTTGAAATTTTTTTCGACTTACCTGGGCATGCAGAGCACCGAGAAATCGAGAAAACCGGTCAACAGCCGATAATTCGAAGTCACCGGAAAAAATCCAGGAGTTTCGATGACAAATCGAGAAAAAATTAGACTTTGGGTCTTGAAAAAAATTCAAGACCATTGGACTGGACTAGATTTTAAGGATACAGTCACTTTTTTCAGTAGTAGTTTTGAGTAGATTTTAGAATGAATTCTAGAGATAACTGCAAGGTATTTCAGAAGAAAAAAAAAGCCCTAGGGAGTTTTGGGATGAGCTCTAAGGGAGTTTTGACAAGAACTTCAGCTCTGTGGAAAATTCCATGGCGTTTGTGAAGAGTATTCCGGGATCGGTGAACAGCACCAAGAAATCGTACATTAAGTTTTTTTCAATAATTAGGTGCAATTCCAAAGGTATTCTGCGAGGATAATTTCAAGGGCATCTCTAAAAGAATTTATAGATAGTTTTAAGGAAAATTCCAAGTGAACTTTCTGAAGAATTTAGAGGAGAACTTCCAGATAATTCTGAGCAAAATTTTAATAAAATTCTTTGGACATTCTAAGGAAGAGAAAGCTTCAATGAATTCTTAGCAAAAGTTTAAAATTAAAAGAGACTATAAGGACCAATTTCATTAATTTTTTTGAGTTTTTTTTGTAGAGAATGCCTGGGCTGTTATAAGACATTTTCAAAGGGATTTTCATAGAATATCTTAAATTTATTTTAGAAGTATTCTGGAAAGAGATCTGTGAAGGGAAATGCATTTAAAATTAAATGCCCACTTGTAGAAAAATAAACGATATCGTTTCCTTAGATGCTTTTTGTGGGTAACGAATTGTGCTTGTTTTTAACTGGAGGTTTCACAAATAATTCATGATCATAAAACCATATTGACATACTGCCTCTTAATTTTTTTTGCCAATCACAGTTGTTAAAATCATTGACTACAAATTAAGCTTTTTACAGCATATGTCGTAAAATAATGGAACGAATTCACTTTTCGTATATTTGTTAGATGCTTTACTTTATGAGTAACATATTTTTTTTTCTTTATTAAAGAGACTTTCAGCCTTGGGCTGGTTTGTCTCTGCGTATTTTTATGAGTAACAGTTTAACAATCTATTGAGATATTATTTCTGATGTAAAATAAAAAAAAATAATCATTTGAAATACCTCATGCCTTTGCACTCTCTACTTGCAAGCCAGGAATTTTACCCCGCTATCATTATCGTTTTGGAGTTCGAAATCATTCGATTTTCGTAGAAAACATTGTAATGAACTTACTTTCTTTAGGCAGACCTTTCAGGACAACCTGCAACAAACGTTCAGTTTTGGTGTCGTAAGTGAAAAATGTGTGTTTCAGTCAATACACGGCATTCACCCCGACGACCAATTTAGAGTGAACACTTGAATTTACCGAAGTTCAAAAGTTCCTTGCGAAGAGCATGGAAATCGGATGTGGTTATCACAATAGGGGGGACCTTTTCCTTCTTGGCATTAAGCCGGGAATGTTTAATGGAATTATGCCTGGATGATGGATCATTCTCATCATCCATGAGCATATCAATTTGTTGATTGCTCAAATGAATTTCATCAGAGAGGGGATCAAGAGATTACCATTTTCTTTTACGTTTAGGTGCCATGGTGGCAGAAGAAAGTTTCTCCAAATCAACTTCAAAGCAGATTTCTGTAAGAATCCGAAAGATCGAAGAGGAATTTCCCAAATCGATATTCAAGCAGGATTATCTCGGGTAGGGTCCAAACAAGGATGGAAGAGTAATAAGAATTGAGCTAGGAAGAATTTGCAGATCATATTTATCACTGAGAAGTGCTGTTTAAATTTGTTGTAGCTTTAGTTAGCATACGTCTTTCTTCAGCAAAAAGTAAATAGTAAGCACGACAAGAGAGCACGATCTGGGCTGATGTCCAACGGAATATTTTTTATTATTATGTCGAATCAACTCTCAGCTTCATTTTTACATGTTGTGAGTAGTCTCGCAAGTCGCAATATCAAAGAAGCTTGTAAAATGAATAGGGTTAAATACCCCATTTCCGGCCTATTAAACACAGCCCGCACTTTGTCTTTCTTAATCTAGCGCAGTTTAGCACCAAACGGAATGTTATTATCACTGATGGCTTCCAAACTTATTTACCTTTCCGTACGTACCGTAAGATTTGATAAAGAGAAACCAATCGTTAAGATATTGTCAAAAGTCTAACACTGCTTCTTGACGCCAAACTCAGCCTACGGATTTTAACTCGGCCTAACGCATTGCAACTTCATTGAAACGCCAATGAATTCACTTCGGCCTATCGGATGAAGCTAAAAATTGATTCGGTCGGAGTGCTTCTTTTGTTTTTGGGAATAATAGATGCAAACCTTCATATCACGCGTTCTCATTGACTTCGTTCGGTAGCTTATTAACTTAAGTATCGTACCAAACGCATAATTGACTTGTTAACTATGATATCATGGATTTATTTGAAGTTGTCTGCTCGATAGGCCCAAAATGGGCAATTAAGCCGAAGTAGTTCTCTACCCTATCAAGCATGATTTGTAATATCTAGTTCGTATATTTGGAAGGCTGTCGAAGTGCTCAAACTGTCGAAGTGCTCAAAGAACACTAAATTTGTGAACCGACGTAAAATCCCTAGGTGCCTAATACAAAGGTGCCACAAAAGGAAGAAGTGTTAGTTTGTTTACTAAAATGAACTATGACGATTGTATACGGAAAGTTTTGCTATAATCATATCAATCGTCCTTGTGTGTATTCGCGAAATTCACATCACTTGCGTAGGAAATCAATTTGGCAAGGCATTTGTGACCAGCATACACCTTCCGGTTGTATAAAACAGGTCAAAATCTGTCCAAATACCCCGTAAACTTTTTTGTTTTGGCACTGTTTGTGACTAAATAGTGAACTTTTCATGAACATTAACGGCAAATAACTTACCTACCAACACTAACAGACCGTCAGTTCTTGACCACCTTTACATCTATCCACATCTATCCATCTAGGTTAAATCCCACATGGCCAATGGACTTCTCTGCCACCGTTAGTATTAGCAACCGGTGGAAACTAACGATTTTATATTGGCTCACTACTTGACTAGCCTATTGGTCCCAAGCAAATCGACTAACGTATCCCATTCTAGTCGAATTTCTAGTACTATACTATGTTTGTTTTGATTCGCTATGAAAGTTTGACAGATAAAATGAGGGGTTCGAGGGGTGCATCGATTAGCTTGGGACCGAAGATAGTTCTAGAGCTAAGCCAAAAAGTTGAGCACGTTTCTTCGGAACCTTCTGGTCTTAGAGTTAGCTCTATGGTATTGGTGAGCAGTTTCACTAATACATGCGTTTAACTGGTCGAAAATGAAAAACAAACCACTGTCAAATCAAACACTTTGAAAGCGGATTTCGTGGTTGAACATAATAAACAAATCCATTTTACACGACTACATTTGCAAGATTTTATTAGTGATATCTTGCGGCAAGAAGTCAATGATAATAACTCAGAGAGAGTAACTTCTTCTTATACACTCAAAAAATTTCACACGTCATCATCATGTGCCTCACACATAATTTTGCACTTATTGTGAAACACATCCATTTCATGTGTGAATCTTATGCTTTCAACCATGCCTCAAAACTATTGGTTCGAATTGTGACGCACTTGGATTCTATGTGCCTCACATGCTAATATCAAAAGCTTTGCACATCATAGTTCAATTTTCTACAATATTCTACTTCATCGACTTCTACTTTACCGACTCAAAAATTAAATCGACAAATATATAAACAAAGCTGAGGGCAGAGCATACACATGCCTTTTAATTAATGGGTCTGATTTGGGAATTGATCCTGGGCTGTTGGGGTGGTGCTGCTACAGTTGCCTTCGTTCGATCTCACTGGACCATGGTTGTTCTCATATATGAGGCTGGTTGATAAGTATGAAGTCACAACTCATGTTTTCAATGTTTACCTTGCAGAACAAGCATTTCACATCGCATTGAAATGCAAAACACTTCAAATCCATCTGTTTTGAACAGTAGTGCGATTCAATGTGCAATACACTTGAATTGATAGAGAAAGATTATCAACATTTCATAGTTTGAAACACAAGAAATCAACGTGTAGAACACATTGAACCATGGTGAAATACACTTAAAATAAATGTGATTGTGCATATGAAATATCAAGTGTTCAAACACATCGATCAGACGTGTGGAGTTTTTTAAGTGTAGGTATGGATACATTTCTCAAAACTGCAGGAACTCAGCACTGAGAACCTGCAGTTTTTCGAAATTAATCACACAACTGAGTAGAAGTGACTCTCTCTGAGTTATTCTCATTGGCCATGCTAGGCGGGTAAGAGAGGTGACACAGTCGGAAGAAGTGTTAGTTTGTTTACTAAAATGAACTATGCCCATTTTGTTATGGCAAGTTTTGCTATAAGAAATGCTCCTCGTGTTTATTAGCGAAATTCACATCAAATGTTGATTAATTGCGTAGGAAATCAGTTTGGCACGGCATTTGTGACCAGCGTACACCTTCCGGTCATATGAAACTGTTCAAAAACCGTCCAAATTAGTCCAAAAAAAATAGTGAAATTTTCGTGAACATTAACGGCAAAGAACTCACCAACGCTGGGAGACCGTGAGTTCCTGCCAACCGTCATTTTCCATCTCGGATAGATGTAAAGGTGGTCAAAAACTCTCGGTCTGCTAGTGTTGGTGAGTTATTTGCCGTTAATGTTCATGAAAATGTTCACTATTTAGTCATAAACAGTGCCAAATCAAAAAAGTTTATTGGTGGATTTAGACAGATTTGGTCCTGTTTCATGCGACCGGAATGTGTATGCTGGTCACAAATGCCTTGCCAAATTGATTTCCTACGCAAGTTATGTGAATTTTGCAAAGCTTGCCATATACAATCGTCATAGTTCATTTTAGTAAACAAACTAACACTTCTTCCTTCCCTTGCACCTTCGTATTAGGCGCATAGGGACGTAATAAAGCCAAAGAAAGATGGAGTTCAGATTTTAACAAAAGAGAACCATATAAGCACAGACTAATATATCCAACGATTCCCTTTGCGAATTGGATTTATAATGAATAGGTACAGAATACTTATCGGTCATTTGTAACCGCCGGCGTCAAGATAAGGTGGTCGTCGATCATTTTACACGTGGTTTCGATGACGAAATGGAAGTTTGTTGCCACCTTTTAAATTGTACGTTAGATTGTGGTACGGTTTGGAGGTCCAGATACGGGTGGTTATTGACCTTAAGTGAACCCTACACGATTGCTTTTATTGACAATAATCGTATTGTCAATACATGCTATATTGACGTCAATATATCGAGATTGACAATATTTCTGAATTCACATCATCAATATTATTGTCAATAATTCCCCTTCGCGTCAATATATTGATGCGTGTGGGGTTTGCTTTAAGCGAATATTTACTTCTATTTACTTTACCAGACGCTAAAACGTCCATATGTGTGACTAATTTTAGTTGAATTTCACTAATAGCGATGGATTTACCTTTTCGGGAATTATTGAGCTCAGTAAAACGTCTGACTGTTGAAAATGTTACCATGCTGTCAGTGAGTGACGTATCCCGATGGACTAAGTATGAACAGGCACAAAAACGAAACTACCGGTTCACGATATACAATTCCAATTAGCACTAGACACCATGGCGAGAGGTTAAAGAGCAACCTCACACGAGTCCGTGTCAGTGGCGACACAAACAGGCACACATCAACCGGCAGATAGGCACGTAGGCCTCACAAAATACTGTCGTTACCGTTGCCGTGGTGACGTGGAAGTTTGTGTATGTCGGTAAAGTAGAACTGTCATTGGGGCCATTTAAGTCCGCAGCCGGATTCAGCTCTCTGGAAGATAGTTTTTGTCAACAATAGATGGCATCAAAGACGGAACTATCACTTTTTATCGGTGTCCATAAGGCGAACGTTGGGGAAATGACACACGAGCACGAAGGTACGTCGAACTTAATTGAAATATGCAGAGCGCGAAGCAGAGCAAAACCTCGAGAATCTTCCATTAGCGACTTGATTAGCACGATGTGTTGGAAGAAGGCTTTAGTAATCAAATGATAGGCTATAAAGCGAGTTTTTTTTTAATTGGTTTGTGAGAAACGATCTCGCTAGCTTCTAGAACGATGATCATCAAGTGCGGAAACGAATTGCACGCGATGTAAAGTGTATCGGCAAAGAAGATCGCTTCAAACGAGCTTTCCTCTTTTTCCTTGGAGATTCTATCGAAGATATTTGCTTGAACTGTACAAGCTTACAAGGATTAAGGTTTCAGGCCACTATCCTTGATCTGCATGTCAGTCGTCAGTGGAACTCTAGCAGCGCGCCGCCTGCGGAGCGGAGATTCTTGTGTGCTTGTGTGCTCTATACAATCGAACGGCAGTGCTGCAAATTGCATAACTATACCGGTGATAATAGCAATGCACTATTGACTGCCTGAACTTCTCAAGCATTGTGCTCCGGGCCGATGAGAACCGCGTTGGAATTTCAATTGGTTCAATGGAAATTTCATACTGGGGTTTGCTGAGCTGGTGAGTGTAAAACCGGAATCGGTTCGATAAATGTTTACCGAGCACTCTGTACACAGTTTGATTGGCTGATGATTTGCTTAATCGACACGATCGAGCTTCCCTAGACGAATGTGTTCGACAACGGCGTTGGAATTAATTCCGGGGCAGTTGTGTCGTGATTAAGAAATTGAAGTTTCTTTGCTAGGTTTTAAAATGTGAGAAGGTTTATTCGCTATAAAACATAACTCGGTCAACAGTCATTCATCATTCATTATTTTTCAATCAGTTCAATCACCTAGAAGTTTGTTACATTTTGCATGCTTTGTTTTTTAATATGATGTAGGTACCTATGCATGATCATTCCACGAAAAACATGGCAGCTTCGTCCTGAAAGATGATGATAATAACCTTCAAGCTAGTGCAAAAATATGCTCAACATATTTATGAAAAATAATTTTACCTTCGATGTGAACTTGGTTTTGCTCTAAAGTGAGCGGTAAACGGGCACCACACGGTACGTCAAAAACATTAAACAATGAAACTGATTGTAACAAGCTTCGTATCCCCTGCCGGTTAATGTCAGGGTGATAGATGACAGTGTGAAACCCGTTCCAGTAAGTTCAACTCGAGAAAGTTATTGGAAGTGCAAAAGTTAAGCAACACATCGTTAATTTAACTATATGTCTTTACACCGGTCAACCTTCAGCTCATGGGCTTCCCTTGTATTGACAGATCGGTGTTGACCAATCGGTTGCTAATCTTTGGTCATTTTATGATCGCTAGATCAACGTACCAATATAAATCGCACTCTCTAGAAGGCTCGTTTTAAGGTTGCTAGCGCAGCATGGTCTTTTCGTTGCTCTGTATGATGCAAAAGAACGAAAGCGAAAGAGGGAAAAGGAGACCGGTTGTGTTAGTACACAACTTGTCTGCTGGAGTAACCAAACGGCCAGTAGGCCATTGCGCCATCGATCACCGCGCCGTTGCTACGGTACACCTCGCGTATGCCTTAGATATAGAATATAGAAGCAAACCTAATGCACTGCGAAATGCAATTTCCACTCGGTCTGTGCAGTTTGCAGTATGTAGGTACATATATACTTTCTCGCTGACGATCTGTGGTTCTGAAATTGAAATTACTACAGCATACTCACGCATATATGCTGCTAAGCGTAAACGTTTAGCATTTTTCAACCCTCAGGGCTTTGCATAATTTGTGCTGCAGCGCATTGGACGCGTGCCTTATTATGGCTTGGGAAATGGGTCTCTGGAAAGAGGTTAGGCAAATGCATGCTGGAGTACGTTAATGAATCTTTTCTGTAAAAACTTCAATAGAGATCGATGAATGCCCAAGTAGTAGTGCAGAATTTTGGGTTAAAGTGCAAACAATCCTTGTACATATATCGTATCCTATGTTCTGCACTCAATACTTGGGCACAGTGATTGATCGCTCTTTTGGAAGTTTTTCATTTAATTTACTATCGTAAAACCCAGTTAAGTTTTCAGTGAAATAGATAGTAAAATAGATAGTTTAATGCTATTAACCTCCCTATCAAAATGCAAAATTTAAATTGAAATGTAACAACAATTTTACTACTACCGCTGTTGAGTTATCCACGAAAAAGAAAACAGATATAAAGAGAATCGATCAATGTAAAGGATGGAATGAACAAAAAGTAGTCAACTCAAATATAGTGCATTTCTGTTTAGCGTGCACTTGAAAAATAACAATCGTTGATATTCAAAGGTGTGTATCTACGAAATCTCTTGTCATTTTTGGTTTTGGAATTTTGCATTAGGTTTTTAAGATGGCTACCAAACAAGAGAACCAGTATTTACAAATTCTGCACGCGCATTCGTTAAATTAAAATCATTCTTTGTGAAGGCTGATTTTAAACAGACTCCTGCCCAAGAATTTTATACTGCAACCGGAACAAAACTAGTTCAGGATAACTTTGGCAAAAAATCAGATGACATTTTCAAGAAAACTACTTGGTCGGGCAGGTGATTTGCACTGGTGAGCTGAAGAGCATTTATCTTTATGACAGCTGGCATCATCATCCAGCATATTTACGTGAGCGAGTTTTTGAACAAATGCGTATTGGATTTTATTAGAAACCACTGATACCTTAAGCCTGATCTCGTTTGCGGTTAAGTTACATGAAAATTAATAACGTTGCAGTTGTAGCCAAAAACTAGAACCCACCAAATTCATTATACTTCGTAAATTTTAAAAATATTGATCAATCATCACGAGAAACCTCAAGAAGTAATCAAAACAAATTGGTGTTAATTGTCAAATGACTTAATTTAACAATACAATAAGGTTGTGCAAAACTAAATGGAACGGGTCAACCGTGAAGTTGAGTTAATATTATTTTTCTACACTTAATTTTGTGACTACTTTTTTTTCTCGTTCCACCCTTTAAAAAACAAGTAAATGTTTTTCGCTCATCTGCACGGCGAATGAGAACGACCCAAATTTGAATTTAGTTCACTCATCATCGCCAATTTGTAAGTTGCGGCTTCCCTGTCAGCCTATAGCTGGCACGATTTACCCCGGCGCCGGCTATGAGCAGAGTACTTCCCCCAAAAACGTGTTTATGATAGGAAAAAAAGAAAGAAAATGCAATTTTCAACGTTTAGGGGAATTTACGTATTCTCGGCAACCTAAGCAGCGACCTTCTTTCTATAGCCTTTTTCTCTATGGAACGCACACATATGCAGTATTGGTTTGTTTACAATCTTTTGCTGACAGCTGCTCTAACAATTTCAGTCGAAAGAATTGTCAAAAACTGTTTTGAAACGCTTTTACAAAGCTCCAATCTTCTCTAGTGAGAGCGAGTATTGTCGGCAACCAGTTTTTCTTCGGCAACCGTTCCATTTGAACTGCATGTAAATCTGCTGTTCTATTATCGGCAACTCGAAATCAGCTACAATTTGTAGCGCGTGTGTTGCATTTCAAGAAAACCTTGCTAGATTGCTTTTTCTCAGTGGTAAAAATATAGTCAAATTGAAGCTGAAAGCATAAAGAATCGTTTGCATGCATTCAGCGAAGTGTTTTCGTAAGAAAATCCAGTGAAAATAGTGTTTCAATTTGTGTTGCCGAAAATAGTCTATCATGCCGAAGCCGTCATTTCCCCTACTTATATTGTCTAACCTCCATTTTGCTCCTCGCTGTCCTCGGTGTCTCGGTGGGGCCCTTCGATGGTAGCGGCAGTGGTTTCTGTTCACGTCGGCTCCAGACACGGTCTGTGCCGAGCGTCTCTTCTCCTACACTTTTGGTTGCCTAGCAGCAATCCTTTACTTTAAGCGGGGGGGGGTGAGCGAGGCTCCTTTTTCGGAACGGTGACGTTGGTGACGAATCGCTGGATTACCTACTCGCCGTAGGCAATCCCGGCAGTCACCGCAGTGTTTCTGCCGAGGCGGACTCACCTCTGGGAATGTCTGCTTCGTCCTGCTTGACGATTAACTGCGGTGGCGAGACTGGCTCTATTGGCTGAGCCACCGCAGTCAGAACGGCGGGTGTTTAACGGATCCTTAATGGTTAGCCGGGAAAACGAAAGACTCCTTCACGCTTAGCTTTCCAATGGCGGCGATCCAACACCCTTCACTATCCCCAGTTCACAATCCATGGGCCGGCACTTTTCGGGGGAACTCCACTATCACACACCCGACGATGCTGAGGATGCTGACGCACTCCACCAAAACCGCAATCTCACCTCAAATTTTTTTAAATGTATTAAACCAGATGACCTAGAAGGATCAAAAATCGGTCGTAAAGTGGCACACGGCGAATGAGAAAGACCCAAATTTTATGTTTAGTTGGCTCATAAATCACATAAAGTGCGGGAACTCAGCGATGAGTAAATTAGCAGCGATGAGTAAAATTCTTGGAAAAATCTGGGAAAGCATGAGATCTAAACTTTAAGAGAAGTTTTAGTATGCACACAATGTAAAACATATTAAATCAGTTACTTACAAGCTAAATTTCAGTCAATACTTTTCCAATGACCTACAAAGGTCCAACATCGGTCGTAAAATGGTAGAGATAGGGTAGAGCGCTACTTCGTCGTAATCGCCTATTTCCGTTCTATCGATTAGAAAAGATCAATAGTATCAATGGTTTCACTGTGTACAAATCAATAAAAGGTTTGTTTCGATGCGTTAGCTCATTAACTACAACATAAATCCTATTAGAGCACATTGTATGAATATTTACGCTCTTTGTTCTCAAAACAAGAGAAGCGCTCCTAGTGAATCCCCTTTTTCTATGTTTATCAAAAAAAAAGAGATACTACGAGCGAAAAACATATACATGTTTCTTAAAGAGTGACCCCAAACTTATGATCGGGAGTGTAGATAAGTGCCCTGGAGATGAAAGGTGATAGCTCTACTGTAAATCCAATGACCCATTTCAAGAATGCCTGTTCATACACGTACATTCTGAGGTAATCTTCATATACAATAAGTCCCGCATGAACTCATTCACATATCAAATGGATATCTAAAGTGTAGTCACACTTCCAGGATCAAAAAAATTCTAATTTAATACTGGCCCGTATTTAGTTATTAAGTTATAGTTGCAATGGATATGGACAAACAGAAGTAATTTTATGGATGATAAGATAAATAAACTTAGCTGAGCGTTCCAAAGCGTTAGTTAGAACAAATGGTACCTCATACCACGGAACAGGAAGGAGTTGATTCTACATTTAGCTCATATCACTTATCACTGCGACAAACACTAGTAACACCACATCTGAGCATTAAATTTAACTTTTTCTAGATGAAAATAGTAATCATTTTAATTTTTGTAAGAGCGAAAACCACGCAGCAAACCAAAAACACGTCATTTTCGCACCGCGGCCTACTTCTATCCAATTTAATACTTTTTACTTAGTATACAGAAACCCGATAAATAATTACGAAATTTCAATCCACTACGCAAAAAAAAAGTAGAAGGGTCTGTGTCTAGGGGCACGAACGGAAGGCTTGACGTAGGACCGCTAGTGGACGGAACAAATGTGAACATTTAGTTCTTTTAATTGATCAATCATCAATTATCTTAACTCTTTTCGTTTTTTATTTGTAAGCGTATCAAATTTGTAGTATTTATTTCAAAGAGAAAGTTGATGAAGATAATCCAAGGGACTGTCAACTTGAGTATTTTCGATTCATTCACCCGACTTTAGAAGGTGTATTTTGAATTTTTGATTTTTTATGAATTTTTAAGTTTTGTGCATTTTGGTATTAAAGTGTATTCAATTCACCCCTCACAGGATTTCCTTCCGAATTATATGAATAGGGCGGGGCGGAAAGTATCGTTTGTGCAGAATATGTAAAAAAGGAGGGACTTCGAGAGATTGAACTCGTGAGAGCTAATTTTCTCACAAATTTGATTTTATTGGCATTCTGGGGACTGAATATACACCCAAAGCGAATTATTCCCACTTCTCTCAAATTCTATATGGATTTTTAACACTTCCTACCAGCGTGTTCTGGAAAATGGTCGGACGGTGATTAAATCACCAATACATTAGGGCCTACAATTCCACACCTTTTATAGAGGCCAGGTTGAGCCTTGCTAGCTGCTTGCGGGAACTGATGACCTTGACAAATGTCCAAATAATACTCTTAACAAAATTATGGTGGTCCTGAAAAGGACCGTTTTGTAGTGATGGTTGAGTAATGCAGAACTGAGCTCGACGAGCTACTGATTCCGATCCTAGTCTAGCGGCGGACTTCTTCCTCCTTCTCTATGGTTGTTCATATGAGCTCTGTAGCTCGCTGCTTGCAGGCAGCCTTTCGTTGTTGTTGTTGTTGTTGTTGTTGAAAGCACTCCTGCTGCTGCTGCTGGACTGGACACCACCACTTACGGTGATTGAATGAGCACCGTGCAGTGGGACCGCATCGAATTCGATTTTTAAGTCTGTGTTAGGGAATGCGCTGTTTTCAGACATTCGGGGATAATTTTGATCACGATTGCAACAGTTGGACATTTGGAATTTTTCAATAGTGACCTATTGAAAATTAACTAAGTGTTCATTTTAGCAGATTGTTAGATAAATTTCCAATCGCTTGGCTTGTTTAGAATTAAAATCTATCTGCTATTGGTCGAAACCTGACCTCTTCTCGTAATGCTGTACATTTTGTTTTTTTTTTTAAATTGCGTGGATTCTATAGATCCTGTTGAGATCTATCTAGCCCTGATGTAGGGGAAATGTATGTTATGTCGGCCTAAGTGTTCCTAATTTGGGCCCATACATAAATTCAGCAATCGACTAAATTTTCAATAGCAACCAAAATATCCATTAGTACCGTCCCAATGACGCGTTCATCTAGATACTATTGATAAATAGCAGATTTTTAGCGATGGGCCCAATCTTAGATCCATAGGCCAACATTAGAGCCATTTGCCCTATGTTTTGGTAGGGGGAAAAATGTAAACATTGCGGGAGACGATGTCTTAACACTCGAAAGCAATTTTGTGAAATATGAAGTAAAACAAATCCTAGCTAGTTCTGCATGATGATTTTGTTTGATTTTATTTATTTGTAAAGTCGCCGGGAAATACCAGCTGGTGATTTGTTTTTTATGATAACTCCTTACTTGAAAACAGGCTGCTTTTTCATGGTATACAGTGTGATAATTCAATAAATTAACTCAACATTTAGTGGCAAACCATTCATAAATTTTGGTAACATACAAAAAATTCTATAATCCACATTAAATTTCATATGTAAGCACCGATTGAAACAATCTTTTCGACGTCACTACAAGGGTGATTGATTAAACGAAAGAAACGAATGGTACGGAATGAAAGCCGAGGAAAAACTAATTGCACCAATATATTCAGGCCTACAATTCCACACCTTCTATAGACAGGTTGAGTCTTGATAGCTAGCTGCTTGCGGGAACTGATGACTTTGACCAATGTCCAAATAATACTCTTTAACAAATTTTTGGTGGCCCTAAAAGGACCGTTTTGTAGTGATGGTTGAGTAATTCTGAGCTCGGTGTTCAACACGGATGAGGCTGTCGAGCTGTATGTCGTTTGGAGACAGGGTGACACGCTTGGCATAGATGACCGACCCGTAGCGACTCACGAAGAGCTACTGATTCCGATCCATAGCATAGCGGTGCAGCTTCTTCCTCCTTTGATGGTTGCTTATGTGGGCTCTGCAGCTCGCTGCTTGCAGGCAGCCTTTCGTTGTTACTGGAGAACAATTTTCAACGCCACACGCTGCTACTGCTGCTACTAATTTCGACGACCGAACACCACCACACAGTGGTGAGGTCGTTGGGAGCGTGTGGTTCTGAATATGGCGATGAGTGTGCAAAATATCACGCAATTCCATCCTCCCTATTCGCACGCGCCCGAGGATCGGAGGTGAATGCCACTTCGACTTGTTTCGTCTACTTACTACTCTCTGACGGCTGTGCTGGGGAAGCAGCATATGCATGTAGGTAATTGGTGGATTTGTTAATTAATTCGACGCTTTTAGGCAATGCTGGACATTTACCAGTTTTTCAATAGTTTCTTGTTGAAAATCAACATTCGGAAGCATTGTTATCGATGCGTAGTCATATTTCTGATCCATTGGTGATAAAATTATTGAAATTGGACCAGGGGCAGCTGAGCTATTAACGTTCAAAATCTTTCTTAATTTGTTACATGTTCCATTTTCGGTTTTCACAAAGTGTACCCCCATATAGAAATCAAAGACGTAGTCCTACGTCAAAAGAAGAATTAGCGTGATTAGACTAGAAAAGTATGCGTGACTAGACTGGCCCTCACTATTGCTACCGAACTGGTCCAACACTCATTTTCTGTTTTCGCTTCATAAACCGATATTTTTGAAAAATTATGGGATCTACTTGTTTTTGGATAATTTTTTGGCTGTAGAAAAGTGACTTCACGCTGTCAGTAGCTGTGAGATCAAAACTGCCTGAATGAATTGCATGAGTAAAAGAGTGCGTGCAAATTATGTAGGGTAATGTTCTAGCTTCTATAGTTTGAAAATCCCGTTTGGAAAACTTGATTGGCTGTATTGTGGCTTGCAAGACCGTCTAGCGCGAAGTATTGCAAAAATTCTACACTAAGAAAATTTCAAAGATTGTTTTTATGTGTCCAACATATGATTTTTTGCAATGTGATCAACAAATGATATCTATGTGTCGGACACATACTTAATATGTGTACACATAAAAGTCATGTGTGACCACACATACCATTCATTTCACACATAAATCTCATGTGTACTTCTGAGTGGATTATGTTTATGTGCGGTCACATGAAAGTCATGTGGAATTTCACATGGAAATTCGTCAATAAAAATGTGTGGAATTTTTTGAGTGTACAAGAGAATTCTACGTTCGTTGACACTGTGCTACGGTTGCTCGACCGGTTGCTTGGTAAATATTCGTTCCATCATCGCCGTATGCATTGGTAAACCTTTTTCACGTGAACCTGTTTGCCAGACTAGGAGGTTCCGGTATTTGAAGTACTTTGTTTTGACAAGCAGATACAATCGCACTGACTGGTAGCGCAGAATGGAACTGTTTGTATTTCCATACGTATGTCACGGCACGTGCTCAACCCGGGAATGTAGCAAAATTTAATTTAATTCTTTTATTAAAGCCCCTTCCAAATACGGGTTTCTAATTTGATTGCATGAAAGGTAGATACAATATTTGGAAGATTATCGGTTACTAACTGCTGCGATTTTGTCGCTAGCAAAAGTTGAAGGCAGAGGTCTACTACACTGGAATTGAAGAAATCGGCGATAAGATAACGGATAAGAAGTGATATGCGTCGGTGGACAGAGAATGGCCAGTCTGACGAGTATAGGATGCCCATATATGTCAAATCAGTAGAAATAAGCTAATCTGTGCTGCAGGTTCTTATCTCGGTTGATGAGTAACGGTGACTCTTGAGATAAATGTAAAAATGCTGATCATTCAGCGATGTTTTCAAATGATGATTTTTTTTCGTCAAGTCATGAAATAGCCTCTTTAGTATATTTTTACTAGGTCAATGTTTCATCAGAAAATATTTTACATCATAGTGTGAACTCAGTTCAACTCGTAATGATTAGACCTATGGGGACGGAGTACAACTTGGGGTTATGGATCTTCTCTAAATCCAATTTTTTCTATGATATTTTAACATATTTGAAGACATTTCCTAATATATTTAAATTGTCTTGCCCCTTAGATTAGACAGAACATAATTTTCAAGGAAGAGGCAACTGGCGACGTGTGCAGTTGTTAGAAGATAACAATGACGATAGGTCAGTAATTAGTCTGTATTTACCTAACCTAGACTGGTTATATCTGGTTGTTGTACCATGCATGGTAGGAATGGAACAATTGAATGGATTCGTTGAGCAGTTGTGCATGACAACTGAGTGCCTAAATTCCGCATCAGATAAAAATTGTTTTTTTCCGTTCAGACACAGACCAGTTACTGATACAGTAGAATTTTTAGGAAATGTATGGGTTTGCTTTGCAAAGGATTTTTTTTGGTATGTAACAAACAGTTAAGATACGCGATAGTTAGTGTACTTTCTGCGGTCGATGGTTAACTTAAAATATACGAATAGTACTGCCAACGACGACGATGAAAATAGCGAATTTGGAGGTTACCTGGAGGTCAAGGATAAAAACACCTTGACACCTCCACTGAGTCCTCATGTGCATCTTTCACTGTCTGAATAATCCGTTACATCCTGCCTTTTCATGTTTCAAAACCTTATGAATAATTACTTCCACTTCCCGGATGGCCGCCCGCTTGATTCACTCCATCACGATGACCTTCAGTTTGCCTATTGTTGAGAGAAGCGTGGATTTTCCATTCGCGGCCGGTAATTTAGATGAATCTGCAGCTGTTCTAACTAACACTTTGAAAACGTGTACCAATCAATTAGTTGAGCAAAAGTTTGTTTCTTTGAAAAACTCGAACAGCTGGTACAATTTGGAACTTTTGCGTCTTAAACGTAAGAGGGACAAATGGTACAAAAAGTTTTGCAGATCAAATAATGATAATCATTGGAGTAGGTACACAATCGCGCGTAATAAATATTCACAATCGATAAAACAAACTCGTTGTGAATATGTCCAGAGGAAGATTGATCAGCATCAAAACAACAGCAAAGAGTTATGGAAAATTTTGAAATCTTTATTAAAACCTAGTAATTGCAAACCGCGGTCCATAACTTTTAATGGCACATTAGAACAGTCAGAACCAGTAATTGCATCTATGTTTAATGATTATTTTGTCGAAAGTGTTTCATTGATTAATCAATCCATTGAATTGGTCGATGAACCTGACGAAATAAAACAGCCAGTTAATAGTAGTTGTAGATTTGAAGGTTTTCACCAAATTACTTTAGATGAACTTAGAGTTATTTGCTTTTCATTAGGAAAATCGGCTGGAGTAGATAATGTTAATTCTAGAGTTATTCAAGATTGCTTTCATGTCATTGGCCACATCTTGCTGGACCTTATTAATGAATCTTTGCAGACTGGACATGTGCCACAAATTTGGAAGGAATCCTTAGTGGTTCCTATTCAAAAAGTTGCTGGAACGATTAAAGCCGAAGAGTTTCGTCCCATCAACATGTTGCACACATTAGAGAAAATTTTAGAACTTGTTGTTAAAGGCCAGCTGTTGGAGTATTTGAATAGCAACTCTTTGTTGATACCAGAACAATCAGGATATCGGGAAGGTCATTCCTGTGAAACTGCGTTGAATTTGGTGTTAGCAAAGTGGGAAGACAACTTGGAGCGTAAAGATACGACTGTTGCTGTTTTTTTGGATCTGAAACGCGCTTTTGAAACAATTTCTAGGCCCTTACTGTTAAGTACAATCAAGCGCTTTGGAATTACGAGTACTGCTTATAAATGGTTTGAAAGCTATTTATCTGACAGAACTCAACGGACTGTTTTTAATGATTCTGTTTCCAGTCCCGTGGGGAATAACCTTGGAGTGCCCCAGGGAAGTGTATTAGGGCCTCTTTTATTTATTATGTATATTAATGATTTGCGACGCGTTTTACGATTTTGCGACATTAATCTTTTTGCAGATGATACTGTGTTATTCATTGCAGCTAAGGATTTAGAAGTTGCCGTCTCACATTTGAATGAAGATTTGCGTTCTCTAAGTAGATGGTTGAAGTGTAAGCAGTTGAAATTAAATACAAGTAAAACTAAATTCATGGTAATTTCGCGGAACCGAGTAAATGATAATGTCTCCGTGGTAATTGATGATGAGGCTATTGATCGCGTTCGGGAGATTAAATATCTTGGCGTGATTATTGATGACAAACTTAAGTTCAACTCTCACATTGACAATGTCATCAAGAAAATTGCCAAGAAGTATGGAATTCTATGTCGACTGAAAAACGATTTAACTATTGCCAGTAAAATACAGCTATACAAATCAATCATCTCTCCTCATCTAGACTTTTGCCCATCCATTTTATTTCTAGCCAATGAAACACAAATATCGAGATTACAGCGTTTGCAGAATAAAATAATGCGTTTGATTTTGCGATGTAATAGATTCACTTCCTCAACTTTGATGCTGGACGCTTTAAAATGGTTGTCAGTGAAGCAAAGAATAGTTTATTTGACTATGGTGTTCATTTTTAAAGTAGTAAATGGTTTGCTGCCTCGATATTTGTGTGATCGAATTGAAAGAGGAAGTGATTTTCATAGATATAATACTAGAAACGCGGATGAAATAAGAACACCACATTTCTTGACTTGCGCTTCACAGAATTCATTGTATTTTAAAGGAGTAAATGTTTTCAATTCGATGCCTAGACATATTAAACGTGCAACAACATTAGCAGAATTCAAGAGACATTGTATTTTACACGTTAAAACTGTCTTTTGAACAGTTATCCAGTGATTTTTTTTTTTTTTATGAATGGACGAAGTATGTATCTTGACGAAGTTATTTATAACGGATTATTTTGTATGGATAGCTGTCATAACGACTTTTTAATAATTATTGTAGCACTGCAAAAACTATTTTGTTCGCCACGATGGTGATGATGGATTTTTTTTTATATTTGAATTAAAGTAGTAGTTAAAAAAAAAAAAAAAAAGTAGTAGTCTACAAAGGTTTGAGCCTCGCGCGCGTATTACGGATATAGAGGACTGAATTTAACATTTGATAAAAAAAAAATGCAACTTTGAAGCTTATTTGGAAGATACTTTGAGTTAGTATTAAGTTTTCTGGCTGAATGTCGGGGGTTCGTGAGCATTCCTGACATTGCTGAAAATTATAATAGCATCATTGCGGGGTTGCTAGTGTATAGGATGCTTTGTTGATTGTTCATTAACTCTTGATTGCTTGTAATACTTATGAATATTCTAGGTGGACAAAAAGGCGAACTAAGAGGTGGACGCCTAAGCTTTTTCACATTTATGTATATTGCTGTGAAGCAACTGTAAAGTCTAGAGGGAATTTATATCTGTAACTGTAACCACCTCGTTTTTGTTTGCTAACCTGGTTAAAATGTTTATATTTAATTATCTTAAAGATAAATCGTCCAGCTCAAACCTTTGTAGGGGTAAGAGGTGGGACCATCATCATCATCATCATATTAGCTTCTATCACTTTTCGTCCTTTTCAGACACGTCATACTCTTCAGCACACGCGCCGTGAAAAATCTTCCTTTTCTTCTATTTTTCCACCGATAGTATCTTCCGGAAATCAAATCCAAAATCAGATCTTTTCACACACTCAATTTTTTAGCGAAATCAAAACATATCATTTCAATCGCGCGGCCTACTTCGTTTCGCCACATTGAGATGGTTTCGCTCAGCGGAAAGTACTGCTACGGAACGATGTAGTGAGCTTCGGTTGGATCTAGACTCCTCTCGCGCCGTTTTCGAATTAATTTTAGATCGTAGTGTCGTTCTCAGGCCGTGTTCCATTTGGCGAAATTTCACTTTCATTTGACACTTCGAAAATAAATTATTATGTTCGAAAATCCCTCTGCTGTTGCACAGATAAAAAATCTGAATTTTAATTGTGATGTAAACATTCATTCACGTAAACTTGTATTTCATTTCACGCAACTGAGCAACTTGTAAACAATGTTGTTTACAAAGATGGGTTTTTGTATACAATATTGGCTACATTGCGTGAAATGTTTTAGAACTTTACATGATATATAATGTAAACGTATATAGACCTTTTTGAAGCTTAATCATCTTTCTCTATCTAGCACACATGGATGAATAGACCCACTAATCTGTTTCCCTCTTTCTCGCACTCGGTCGTTTTAAAAGGTACAGTACCATGCGCCGATTAAACGTCAAAAAGCTCTATGATATGTGACGCTCCATTTATGTGCATCATATTGAACAGAAATTTACACTACTTTTTCGAACTGTGTGATCAATCGATTTTCGAAAAGGTGTCTGTCAGAAATAAGTCTGGAACAACAGCAGGTTTATTTGAAAAAAATTCATCTGTCAAATTTAAGTAAAAATTCACCAAATGGAACACAGCCTGAGGATCGCTTTCCGTGTCCGATTTGTTTACAGATTTTGAAACTTTATGCTGCAATGAAAATTTCTAGTTTTGTGCGCTTTGATGAAGATATTTTTCATGATTTTGGAGCGTGTGCCATATATATTTTATCCCTTTATTATCGCGATTTTTAGCCGTAGGCTAGTTCTCGCGTAACATTCGACAAGGGCCTTTGACCAAAATGTAAACAAATCGTTTTTTGATACCATTTTATAGCACCGCTAAATAGCTACCAGTCGTATAGGAGTGTTCTGCATTATCGATAAAAAATCACTTAAAATAACTTGATTTTCAAAACGGTCGTTCAACGACATTTTTCGAATCAGCGATGGCCCACATGCTAATTGGAAATTTTAAAATCAAAGCTAGGCCCTTCTGCTACTTTGCGGTTGAGGCAGGGTCGATGATATCTTTTGCATTTATTTTACGTTATGAAAAGGTTTAGCAAAGGGCCTACCATTTCTGATGACAATCACTACAGATTAACACAAAAGGCCTAACCATTGAAAGATTCACAAAAAGGCTTATTAATTTTTAAAATTA
The DNA here is from genome assembly GCF_037179485.1 of Ochlerotatus camptorhynchus. Classification (NCBI taxonomy): domain Eukaryota; kingdom Metazoa; phylum Arthropoda; class Insecta; order Diptera; family Culicidae; genus Ochlerotatus; species Ochlerotatus camptorhynchus. The sequence goes on along the minus strand of NW_027040557.1, from coordinate 2,590,846 downwards.
AATTGTTATCGATTTTCATTTATTTTTCAATGCATAACATACTTCAATTTCCTTATACATATATGAATTAAATGGTGGCGGAAAAATGTACAATTCATTTCCTAATTTGTTTACATTTTGGACATAGGCCCTTCTAAATATTACGCGAGAGTTCATCTCGTTTGTGTCCGGGACGGGCCTTGAGAATCGAGTTTCTCACTCTTCTTAATGTTTTTGAAGAATGCCCTTCGGAAAGTTGTATGCACGGTGTTTGACGGAGTTGACCAATGATGCCAGGAATGTTAAATATTTTTTTTTTCTATTTTAATTTGGATATTATTCGGAGTTTCTACCGCAGTTTAGCAGCTTGTGCATCATTTTTGCTCAACAAAATAAAAACAACCATAAACAATCGACAATATCCATCGCTCAAAACATGCAGGGCACTCAATTTTTCAACTTTCCTTTCGCAAATATGAACAATTAACAACGCCATTGACGTCAACATTGATTTCGGCATCATTCCCAGCCAGATTGATGCGATCCCTCTATCCTTTTTATTCCACGATTGCTACTGTCAAATCAACCAATAAGAAACTGGCTCAGATTTGACAGCAAATTGGCTCAAAATCGCTACCCGATCTTCAAGTCCCGCCCAGGTTTGTGTCATATCTGACATAGCTGACCGACAGCACAATATTTTGTACGAGGGGGGCGACTCTATCTAAGATGCAGGATAATTTTTGCTTTGCTGTTGTGAGATTCACTCGCGCTTAATAGATAGAAACACGATTGATTATGATTTTGAAGATTTTCTGCAAAAAGGTGGAGAGCGATGCGAGTAGATGGTTTTAGATGCTAGAGATGAAAAAAGATTTTTCCTAGATTGATTCGTTAGTGTGAGATTTTTCGACCATTTAAAATCGAGATTTAGATGTGTCGCACCCTTCGATTTTGTAACGTAATATTTGCCTCAAAAGTTGGGTAGGCTGCTTGAATTCATAGCATAGGAAAAATGATGATCGAGTTTCCTTGCATAACCGCTTGTTTGAATATTGACACCGCGTAATTTTATTTAGAGAACTTGTTATTCTTTCGGTTGTAGCTCGGGATAAGCGGCCATTGAAATATGACATCCACAAGTTTTCTGTCTGATAAAACTTGTGTTTCAAGTTTCAATGCTCATTTTTATGAATTTCCTATGCAGTCTGTGAACATTACCATCATCATGCAGTGGCGGCATCTGCGTAGAGCTTTTACGGCAAGTTCTCAATTAATTATATGATTCCTTAAATTCGGCTCAACGCTTCGCTCTCACTATGGCATCGACCTTAGTCATTTACAAAAAACTAAAAAACTTTGAAAAAAATTACAGAAGCTAACGAAAAAACGGCAATCGAAAAAAACACACGTCCATCCGCGAGCACAGCACACTTCGTTTTTTTCAGTTCGAGCGTGATGCCTTGTAGGCTCAAGATCGGCTCCTTGCATTTGGATTTGGACGTTGGATGGAGATGGACACGGCAAAGGGCCAAAACAGATATCGTAACGAAGCTCGATCCACACAGATCGATACTCCGGTACGCCCAACTTGAAGTGCTTCCACTTGGCTGAGCTGGTGCTTGCGATCCACAGTATGCCCTTGCACTTTCAGCCAGGAACAATGAGTCCTAATGGGAACACAAATGTAGTTCTTAAAACTGAGAGTTTGCTACTGCGTTTGATCGATTCCGGTTAGATGCTTACCAGACTCCTTTCTTAGCAGCTTCACTGTTTTATCGGCATTATGCCAAACGGGATAGACCCAAACAAAAAATAACATTCGCCGTGTTGTTGTTTTTTTGATTGAAATAAAACGAAGAAAAGTGTTTTCTATAAGATTTTAACACGATAATGAAGCATTTGTATCGTCCCTGCGCTCAGTCGGTAAAGGCGCAGTTCGTTTCCTGGTCCGGTCTAGGAATTTTTCGGGTTGACAAATTTCTCGACTTCCCTGGTGGGCATAGAGTATCATTGTACTTGCCACATAATTATATTAATGCAAACATGGTACAGGCATCGAATGTTGTCAATTAATAACTGTGGAAGTGCATCTAGAACAAACTAAGTTGAGAGCACTCAATAAGCTTATATGCGATAAGCAATAAGCTTGAAATGAGATAAGCAATGAGCTGAAATTCTAGCAAGAAAAAGAAGTTGTATCGTCCAATAACGTGGTAGGATAGGAATAATGTAGTTAACGGCGCCGGTGGTGTAGTGGTAAGCGTGATTACCTCTCACCCCAGCAGGCCTGGGTTCAATCCCAGTCGGCACCGCCGGGATGTTCTGAGGCATAACATCTCTGATCACGCCTTCCTTCGGATGGGAAGTAAAGCCGTTGGTCCCCGGTTCATGAGTTGATGGGTCGATAGGTGGTAGGGTCCAGGTGTGGGAGCTGCCTTCCTGGCACGTCGGTAGCATTGGTGCTCAGCACGGAAAACAAGATCGACGGAAAAAAGGAATAACGTAGTTTGTTTACGTTTGCGATATTGGCTATTGTTAAATATAACTCTATCCAAGATGCAGAAAGATCTTGTTTCACTGTTCTATCACTCGAAGTCGACAGAAAGAACATAGAAGCTTGTCAAGATTCCCTGCGAAAAAGTGGAGCGTGATTGGAGTAGATAGCTTCAGATATAATATTACCTATTCATTGAATGCTGGAAGCTGCCAGAATCTTCGGCCACTCTTACGGTTTCAGGTTTTTCTTGATGTTTACATGCACCAGTTGGATTTGTTTTGTAACCATTATCAGCTAGAAGTACGTGAATGAAGGAATCGAAAGTAAATATCAGGAGACGATGCTTCAGGTAGCCGCCAGAGTAGACGCAACACGCGACTAATTCAAAAGAATACAATTATTTATTAGTATTTATTGTGTGGGTCGCGTTGCGTGTCGCTGAATTGAAAGCGAAATATGCGATCGTCGAAGTTAAAATCGCTACAGTCTAAAAGGAGAACCATCACAATCAATAACAAAAATACGTTTCGTAGATTCGCTAGCGTGAGATTTGTCAAGCATCTATGAATTGACTCGACCGATATCAATTTCGTCGTTACGATATTTCGCTATCGATTTCGCTCTCATACATCTCACATCATACATACTCTCGTACATCTTGAACATTGTTGACAGAATGGAAATCGAGTGAAAAAAAAATGAAAAAAAGTTTGTTGTTGTTTGTTTTTTGTGAAATTTTGAAGCCGCTCGAAAAGTTAGCTTTTAAGTGATTTATTTTAAACTGTTTTACAACAAAATTGGTAAGATTGGTGATTTGCAAACTAAAATTCAACCGATGTAATAATATCATATTTGTAGGAACCTTCTGCAAAAGGAACGAATGGCTTCCAGAAGGGCATCCCGTAACGATGATGGTGAGGATGTAGACAAGGAGGATGGCAATGAGAACGAAGACCCGATGGCGGATCAACTCGATGACCCGTTATTCGAAGACGTTCAGGTTCTCGACTATGACTGGAGCGACCCCGACAGTGATCCAAGCCATGAGCAGCCTGATGCACCTGAGCACGTAACTCAGCCGAAAGGAAACAAATCTCCAGCGTTGTTCAACTGTCGACTGCTGGTGTTTCTGCGTGAATTTAAAGGTCAGTCCTCCGGAGCTCATATTGCGCACTGGAATGTAGATGGAAAGTCGCTCAATGATTTTAAGACGAAATTATGGGAGCTATGCAGACCACATCTACTTCGAGAAGTAATTTTTAATCAGCAATACGATGGAAGCACGGTGCCAGCATGGATGGATAAGGATTCTCTGGAAGAAGAAGATTTGGTGAGGTTTGCCATTTTTTACGAGAAGCAAAATCGTAAGTACACTTCGCTGGACAAACTGACCACCACGTTGCTTCAGAACTGGAAAGGAAAAGAAATTCAGCTGCTGTTGCATGTTTATTCACTGTTCGTAAGTTCCCGTAAGATTTTCAATTCAGTGAAGCAACATTTGATTGACCCATCTGAGCGCGATAAGGCAGGAGCAGCCTCAACCCAAGTGGTCGTCGATTTATCTAAGGATTTGCGTCAACGACATGGTCATCTTTGGGATGGACACGAAATGGCATGGACAATGTGGGCATCAGCCATACTTGCTTCGCCAGCTCATACGCGTGAGAACATGATTAATTTAGTTCCTCCAAAGCATCTGCAACATCTTTTCAGAACACAGGACGGTCCGAAAATTGAAACTGTGAAGCGTGGGTTGGCTGTAGCTCACAATGTAAATGCGTCGTTTTGTGAAGAGATCACAGCGCTGAAGGAAGCGTTTTCCTCACTTGAGATGGTAGCCAAGAATATGCAGCTACAAATTTCATTCGTGAAGCATCGCATCGAAGCATTGGAGCAGCGTGGACGCATGAGTGATTCATTCATAAGTGCGATGGAAACTTCAATGGAAGTTTCCGAAGGAGAGTTCAGTCGACATATTGCTGGCAGGTAGTTGACATGGAGGATGTAGACCACGAATAAGCCAACTTGCAAATGAGTTGAGATAACTTGTTTTAATGAATAAAGACAAATACATTGTTTTACTATATTTTCTATTTTATTGGTTTTCAAATACGAAAGATCAAAGAAATTAGAACTTTTCTGCATTGATTATGTTTCATTCATCTGTTTCAATATTCTTGAAATCAAACACATCTGCAACCGAAGGATCAAATTTTCCTCCTCTCAGGTAACCACACTTCCTGAATAAGTTAGACATGTTATAATTTCTAAAGGTAGCCATCACTTCAGCTACTACTGGTTTAATTCCTTTCTTTACACATTCCTGATAGATAGCTTGAGTTTGTCGCTTGCATAATCCGAAAACGACTTCAATAGGGTTATAGAAGGGGAAATACGCAGGTAGAAAGATAGGGAATATTCCAATTGATCGAAGATATTCTATGATTTTCGCACTGCAGTGAATTTTCGCTCCATCCAATATCCATATGGAATGTCTACCCGGATAGCACTGAACATGGCCCGTTTCCAGAGCAAATCGTCGGCAGCATTCAAAAAAGTTTATTTTTTTTTTTTTTTTATATTAATTTATTTGTACAGGCTCAATCGAATAAACTTTACAGAGCCGAGTTATCATTTTCATTATACATAATTAATGTCTTAAATCTAGAGTTAAAGGAATTGAACCGATTACTCGCGGTCGTCTCGAGGTTAGTGGAGATTTACAATTTTTTGAATGGGGAAAGGGAGAAGGAGGTTTGAAATATGATTTATTATACAAATATTTAATTAATCCTAAAACATGAACTTATTTCTATTCATCTTGAAGACAAACATTAAAAAAAAAACCTACACGCACAATACACAAACTAAACACAAGGTTAATCAAACTTACAATCTAAGGTTACAAAAAAGTTTAGTCGGTTGAATGTTCCGTTGGTAGAGAAGGCTTCAAGCATTCCGTTTTGCCCAATGAAACAAAGCAAGGATTCCCTAGGCTTCCGCACAAATTCTCCTCGAAACACTAAGCGGTGGCCTCGAACTCCGTAGCCCCTGGAGCGTAACATGGATCTGTTATCGAAACTAACCTCGTCTAAAAAGACGAGGTTGTGGTAGTCCCACTGAATGCACGAAATTTCGTTGAAAAAACGGATTACATCATTTTCCTTGATTTGAATTGCACGACGTTCCAAACATTTCCAGGTCAAACCAGCGTTATGTATGATGCGCCAAATGGATGAAATAGATATTGTCGTCTTGAACTCCTGCTGGAACCGCTTTCTAGATTCATGTAGATGAAGCGTAGGATTTTGTAGATACAGGTTTATCAACCATTGTCGTTTTTCGGGAGAGAATTTCACAGCATCCCTTTCGTAACTTCGGCGAGAATAGAATCCGTCCTCCTCGTATCGCATGATCCAATTTGTGATTGTGGACTTGTGTTTGTGATAAATTGTTGCTAGCCTCGATTTGGACAATCCAAGGAAATAATATCCATATAAAACATGATAGGGGAATTTACGAATTCTCGGCAACCTAAGCAGCGACCTTCTTTCTATAGCCTTTTTTCTCTATGGAACGCACACATATGCAGTATTGGTTTGTTTACAATCTTTTGCTGCCAGCTGCTCTAACAATTTCAGTCGAAATAATTGTCAAAAACTGTTTTTAAACGCTTTTACAAAGCTCCAATCTTCTCTAGTGAGAGCGAGTATTGTCGGCAACCAGTTTTTCTTCGGCAACCGTTCCATTTGAACTGCATGTAAATCTGCTGTTCTATTATCGGCAACTCGAAATCAGCTACAATTTGTAGTGCGTGTGTTTCATTTCAAGAAAACCCTGCTAGATTGCTTTTTCTCAGTGGTAAAAATATAGTCAAATTGAAGCTGAAAGCATAAAGAATCGTTTGCATGCATTCAGCGAAGAGTTTTTCCTAAAAAAATCAGTGAAAATAGTGTTTCAATTTGGGTTGCCGAAAATAGTCTGTCATGCCGAAGCCGTCATTTCCCCTATATGGTATTCACTGACGCTCTCTGATCTTTCACAACGGAAATAATAGATGCCATTTTACGCAATAGTATTTATGATATAGTTACGTTTTTAGTTGAACATCGATGTTAACTGACGTTTCTTTTATTTACAAAATTTTAATGATCAAGACACATGACGTAAATAGGGAAAGGTGGTAGCTTTTGACATTTGAACCATCTACGAGCTCCCTCAATTTCGTCTCTATAGTCTAAATATTCGTGAAAGACACAATAGTAAACTCAAATTTAGGCTGATCTAATTGCCTGTGTGATTCCCATAATAAATCCTTGTGGCGAAAAATCATAAGTGGTTGTTATGGAATTCCTAAGTGTATTTGTCTCAGCGTGGGGTATTTCGGTGTAATAAATTCCAACCGTAGTATTAGGTGATTGTTTACTATTAATGATTTCTTGATCCTCGCGAAATTTTCGTCTGTTTGTTCCGCCTATTTCAATTGCTGGTCTAGCTTCAAATATGCACTCCAGCAATCATTTTTGGAGCCACGTTTCAACGCTATCTTGATTGATATGACCTTTGTTATTATCTTGATAAACATATGAAAATTTGATAGTATTGGGCGCTTCCGAACCGAATATATTTAGAAATTTCCACGATAGCTTTGTTTTGAAACTATTACGAATCATCGGGGTATGGAAATTCCGTATTTTAGGATAACACGAAAACAACGCGGATAGTTTGTTATGATCGCTCGCGACAACTAGACTTTATTGCCGTGATGATGCGGATTTCAGTGCCCGAAGTAGCTTCTTCTCAGTTTTTTTTCCACCTTCACAAACAACCCGAGTTTATCAGAGAAACCTTCCTCCGTGTTTTTATTCATATTATTATCTCGGGTGCCACCTCCCTCAGCGTAGATCACACTCAAGCAACGTGTGTGTATCTTCTGGTGTTCCTATCGTTTCAGTCTCACACCGCACACCAACTGCAATCAAATTCGATTTTTCTGCAACCTCACGAAATCGCGCAAAATACATACACACATCAGACTAGGCTAGCACGCACGGATAACCTACACCGATATTCGAACGCGCGTTAGTAGTGCTAGTTCTCCGAGTCCAATTCCATTCAACCGTCCGTCAGTACTGTTCCAGTGTTCGTCAGGCAAAGAGCGCACGGATCGACGCAGCAGCTGCCGCAAACGCGTATAACAATAGTAGTGATCCTGATTTAAGATACAAAAAGCTGCTGATCTCGTCGCGAATCTTGAGCCTCATCACACACCGCTCTTTCCGCTGATCGTGAAGATCGCCGTAGTGAACTGTGTACTTGACCTTCCAATCTCTGTGTGTGCGAAAGGAAGAGAAGACGAACTGAGTACGCCGTCGCTGCCGCATTAAACTACTAATAATTGTACGTAATGATATGCATACAGGATTCCCCCGCATAGCGCGGAGGGTGGTACCTTCCACCCATCGCAATTTCTCGGCTTTTGTTTGTGATTAGGGTCAACCATAAACTTGTCACCTGCAGAAAATCAGCTCAATTGGTTGGAAGAGAGTCGGTAAAATGCATTGGATGGACGGCACTACCCACCGTGCTATTTCGGGGGATTCCTGTACATCTCGGCGGTTACGCATGAATGGAATGGAAACATTGCATAACCTTCAAAATCGAGCGCACTCTATGTGGAGGTCTTGGTCGAGGTTTCGGCCGTCAACGGGAAAAGATTTCGATTCATGCCATATCTGCGTAATTTTTTTTGTATGTGGGGAAACGACGAAAATGGGACACCTTATTTCGATGATAAGGGAGGTGTGATAAGAGCTTGGTTGTGAAGGTGGACTAGTGCCGCCGGGGTGAATCTTTTGTTGGAATTCAAATCGGTGAAATTATGCCAATTGGGAGGGGTTATGAGTCAAATTGTTTATTTATTGGTGAGCGAACCGTGACGCGGATCCGGAAATTTGCATACAAGTAGCAGTTAGTTTTTGTCTGCAGAATTGGGCGATCTGTTTTGCAGAAATGGTTTCTTGTGCATTGATGAAAAGAACAATAGAAATTTAAATCGGTTGTGTTATTTGAACCTTGAAGTGTTGGGTTGTGAGAGACCTACAAAAATCGATTGGAGATCGCACAATACTAGTTTTATTTGTTTTCTGTCCGCAAGTACCCTGTAACTGTAATCGCACGTATCGTAGCAATCGGCGTATATAATACCTTTAATTGTAAGCCGAGCGTGACTTCAGCAGAAAAATGATATACGAATGACCGATTGAAATTTGAATTTTCATGTTTGTCGTTTGCCAGTGCCGTGTTTCGTTTTATAGTTGGCTATTCTAACCGGCCTTGGCAACGAAAATATTAGATCCGTGGCTCAGCAAGCTTTGATTGAATTAAGTTCAGCTGTTGAACAGCCCTTGATGCAGAGGGAGTGACGGGAAAAGCTAGCCATGCGTTTCTTGCTCGATAATGGGGTGTTTGCACTTGTGCTGATTCACGTGCTGGTGAGCCTGATGGTTATTAGCATGATGTAAACAGTTTTTCGGTGCGGATTGGCGCATCAATTTCTGGCTTACATTTGATCGGATTACATTAATTTTGGTTAATCAGCATTATCAACCAGCACATATGTAAACAGGCCATAAACGAATACCGATATGGTCACGTAAGCTGCGGCTGGATCTACACGCATGGATAGAAATTGTTTCGCGAAGCTATAAAAGTATGAGGTACGTCTCTGACTTAGCAACGCCAAGCAGGCGGAGAGATGATTGCAGAGCAGGGTTTTTTGCTTGCTGGTTTTATGTTTATTAATTTTGTTATCACATTAAGCGTGTTGAAAATTGTGAAAAATCTAATGCAAAAATTAGTCCGATAATTGGATTTTTTTTTCAATTTGGAAGACAGCGAAACTTCTGCGCGTTGATTTTCCTACAAGCCGGACAATAAATTTGCCACTTAATAGTGTAGTTCACTTCATCGACCTTCGCACGCTGCGATGATGATTATGATGTTCCATTGAAGAAAGGCTAAGGTCTAGGATCTGTAGTGCTCGGTGACGTCCTATTGTTGTTATGGAAATTTACATAAATTTCAATCTCGGTGTTGATTGCCTTCGAAAGAGACTCGATGCAGGTTAAAGGAAATCAAGGGGGATGTGGAATATTTTTCTATCGGGATCTATTTTTAGCGGTTAGGGCATCCTGAGTAAAGCATACATTTGATTGAATCAAGAGTTTAACATCTAAAACTTCAGTCAAATATATAAATCAATACAGAGCTGAAAAAACGTAATGTTATCAATTACCTTTCTTGATGATTTCTAGGAATTTAAGACAGGCCCATGCAAACCAACATAACCATCGGGTAGGGAAGACTTTATTAGTGTCGTGATTTGCCATTTTGCCTGATAACATGGCTGCTGCGTATGATGTATGCTAATCAGCGTAAAGTAATCGAATGAGCCACCTGGACTCAGGGGTGCCAGGTGTTTTGAGAAAAAGTTTTCACTGAGATCGAACAAATGTCTTCACATATCTTCACCGCTTCTTTCCAAGGGCTTTCAATGCACATATATATGTTTTAAATTTATGGAATACTTGGAGAATGCTACCCCTAATACTGTATTCTGTAGCAGTAACTTAATAAATTTTAAGAATTTTTAAATTGGACTTGAAACATTTTTTTTAATTTTTAAGTATTTCGTGTGACCTTTTGATTCCTGGTAAATGCTCAGGAGATTTACAAGGAAGTTCTGAGGAGAAGTTAAATGATAAGAGCTTCAATTTAATTCCAAGGAGGTTTCCAAGTTGAGAAACAGAATTCATAAGATTATTTAAGCATAATTACTAAGCAAATGTGAGAATAATTCCAAAAGGGATTCTGAAAGCATTCTAAGTGAATTCTAAGGAGAAATTCAATGGGGGATGTCGTAGCATGATTCCACGAAAGGAGAGGAGAAAACTTTATGGAAGCCAAGTATTTTATTGCCTAGGAGTTGTGGAGAAAGTTACAGGTGGATTTAAATAAAAATCTACAGAGAATTCCAAATGAGTTCTAACTATAACTTCATGAAAAATTTAAGGAGAATTCAATGAGAGTTCTGAGGGAAGATCTAAATAAACTTTATGGTATATTCTAAAGGAATTCAGGGGAGATTTCCAATAAAAAGTTAGAAAGGAATTCCATATTCCTATCAGAATTTCATGGAAACTAAAGTTGGATTCCCATGAGAATTTTCTCTGGAATTGTGAGGAGAGTTACAGGGGAGTTCTAAATATAATTTCAGCAGGAAAAAGCCATGGTAGCTCTTTTTATTTTTTGTTTAAAGCAAGTTGTACAAATTTGTAGATGGTACAAGTCCTAGACCATTGTTTGAGAGTATTGCCTGTCGTAACCCAACATGGTGGCGATACGGCTTGGTCTGCCACCCCGATGCTGACTCTTCTCGGCTCGCTTCGCTGGTAGTTGGTAAACTGCTTTTCCGTAGGTGGTCTGCTCGCTGCAAAATCTGTCAATCGAATGCCTGTTGCTTCCGCTGTTCGTTTCTTATATACCGTCGGTCTGCTGCAGCTTTTTACTGTTTGTTCACTATTGGTAGTTCATTCTCTAAAAGAGCCACCAATAGAATGTCGTTTTCTCTGTTGTGCGTTCTGCGAGAGGTATGCACGCATCGAAAAGGAAAAGGGGAAGACCAATCTATTACTACAATAACTCACAAGAAGAATAATTAACTGCCCAACAAATTTTAATAATTTTATTCCAAAACCCTTATATCTACTACATTGCCGTCTCCGCATTGACCGAGATTTGTGATTTGTCCTCTTAGATGGAAGTGGCACTATCTCCAACTTTCGAGAACTGTCCTGGCCTAAAGCACTCTAGTAAAAATATGTACAACTGTCACCACAAATCTGAAAAAAAGTTGTTCCAATCGAGCAAAGCAGTGCATTTTGACCGTCAACACCGTCGATTGGCAGTGTTCACTCGGCTGTCGACAAAAGCAGGCCACTCTCGATGTGTGCCACGCGATCGTCTGTTTTCTCGGCAGCAACCATTGTGTGGTCCTCCTCATTGTTCTTCATCAGCAGTTCTTTCAGTCGATGCGTCGTCGACTTTGCAAAGCAACCGTTTCGTGATGAATGTGTGAGTACTGACCACGTTTTGCGTCCATTGCTACAATGGAAGCGCTCTGACCCTCGTTGGCGTACAACAATTTGCCATACAATGAAACTACTGGAAGCGGCTCCAGTCCTGATGGAGGAGGCTTTTTGGATAGCGGAAGATAAAGTGTTTATTGTGTTGTACCTTTTGACTATAGTTTTAAGATGTATTGTATAGTGACCAAGAATCCTCGGCTCAACCGCTTATCAAATAAATTAATAATAAAAAAAAAAAAAAACGTCGATTGGAACATTTTTTGACAGTTGTCCATACTTTTACTTAGAGGACTTTATCCTGGCCACGTCCTTGCAACTGCTGAGGATGGGATTAATTGTTAGTCGTACACTTACTTGAGAGAGATGCAGAGAACTCTACGACCTCTCATAAACGTCACAGGAGTTTGTTAGTGGGCCTGGGATTGAACTCCCGACCTTCTACTACAGTGTTGTTACAGTGATCTCTATACTCAAGGGTTGGTTTACTGGGCACGATAATAGGTTTGCCTATTCTTAGTGTCGGTTATTACGGCCAATGGTCAATACAAGCGAACCAAAAATCCTGTGTGGCCAATCAGTTGAGCGGTCAGATGTTGCCAGCAAAAATGGTCAACGAAGATGACTTGTGGTTGAATGGATTCAGGCTGCTAATCGGAGAATCTGACCCACACGTAAGAAACAAAAAGAGCCGGAAAGAACAACCAATAAGGCCGGATGTTGGTGCTAGATTCCGATCGTACCAATGGATGATGATGATGTCCCGGGTGGCAAAAAGAGCAAACGAAGTCTGATTGAAAGAACACTAATTTAAATTTATGGTTTATTCTAAAGGAATTCAGAGATGATTTTCAAGGGAAATCTTAGCAGAGCCTGAAAGGAATTTCATGGAGTATTGCAATGGTATTCCTATCAGAATTTCATGGAATCTAAAATTTGATTTCCATGGGAATTCATGAGCAGAAGAAGGCATACCAAGATACTAATAATACTATTAAAGAAATGCTGAGGAAAAATTCAAAGGAATCAAATTTAAGCTAATTCTGCTAGAATTCAAGCTGAACATTGCATTAGGTTCTAAGTAACATTGATCGATTCTCTTCGTTTATAAATTGAGCACATAACCGTTTCTTGATCTGTTTGACGTATGAGATGCTACATAAAAGCTTCTTTTATCGACCTGTGAGCTGAAAATAAGTGAGAATGTCTTTACATGGCCATTGGGATGCAACGAGAAAGTCGACGATGAGAATCTTTCAATGTTACTTAGGACCATGCAATGTTCGGCTTGAATTATTTGAAATTCGAAATGAATTAATATAGATAAAATAGATAATTTCTAGAGTGGTTTGAAGACAATTATGAGGGTTTTACCATAGACAGTCGGAGTTCCAAGATTGAATTTTAAGATGCTTTTAATTAAAAAAAAAATCATTTGAAAGGTTCCAAGATAAATCTGAAAATTAAGATTCTGAGACTCTGTATAAGTTTTTACTTAACAGATTTTGGAGATCTTATATAAATGTAAATTGATGATTAACAGAAATATTCTAACTTTTTAACATTGTTAACTTAAAATAAATCAAATGTTTCAGCATTTTTGGGTACTTGCATTTTGATAATTTTGAAGATACTGAAATCATATTTTTTGTTATGGATTTAGGGCTATTATTTCGAACAATTTAACCTAGTATCTCACTTTGCGGCAGGTGCTTCCAAAACTTTGGTATTTTGTAATCGTAAAATTGAACATATTCGTAGTTCCATGGCTGTTACAACAGGCGTGGATTTCGCGATTTTCGCGGAGTTGTCGCGGATTTGAACTTTCAATCGCGAAAATCGCGGAAACGTTAAATGATGTCGCGTAAAACGCGAAGGGACTGATGTGCTGTCACAAAAATTGTGAAATTCATTGCAACCTTTCCGTCGCGGATTATTTTGCTGTCATCAATTTTGTTGTTCAATTTGGGTTTCAATTTTTTACCGGTTCAAACCAAACACCCTGCAAATAATCGAGAAATGATCTCAATTCCATAAGTCACACCGGATTTACACGGAAATTCCCTGAGGTCTGTCCAATGTGAGAAATTTTCCTTTTTTTTCTTCCAATATTAACATTGCATTTTTCGTTGTCAAATCATAAACGAATTGCCATGTACACCGGATATTCTAGGTTCTCCAAATCGTTCTAAAGTTCAGTTGATTTGTTCTACTATATCAACCAAGACTCCAATAATGTCTGTAGTATCGGAATATGTCCAAACAGATTCAAAGTGTCTATGTGGATTGCACCCGACCTATTGCTACGTATACAAGATGTTATAGGTTCTGAAATCATTCTGGAGATCAGATTATTTTTCTACTAGATCACCCAAGACTAATTCAATATCTGTAGTATCGAAATATGCCCAAACAAATTTGCAGTGTCTATGTGGATCATGCCAACCTTATTCTGTGTATGCCAAATGTTCTAGGATTTCGAAATCTATATTTCGATACTACATGTATTATCCCAGTCTTTGTTGATCTAGTAAAACAAATCATCTGAACTGCAGGACGATTTGGAGAACCTAGATCATCTGGTATACGTGGAAATAATTTCTCATTATCAATATAGACATATTTCGATACTAAAGACATTGTCCCAATCTCGGTTGATCTAGTAGATCAAATTATCTAAAATCCAGGACGATTTGAAGAACCTAAAACAAATGGTATACATGACAATAGTTCGTGCATGATCCACATAGACACTGTGCATCTGTCTGGAAATATTTCAATACTTAAGACATTGTCCCAATCTCGGTTGATATAGTAGATCAAATTATCTGAACTCCAGGACGATTTGAAGAACCTTGAACATCTGGATTACTCGGAAACAGATCATGCATGATCCACATAGACACTTTGAATCTGATTGGACATTTTTCGATACTACAGACATTATTGCAGTCTTGGTTGATCTAGTAGAACAATGCAACTGATGTCCTGGACGATTTGGAAAACCTATAATTCCCGGTATACATAGTAATAAGTCGTACGTGATCCACAAAGTCACATATATACGATTCGGTTATGATTTGACAACGAATAGTGCTAGGTTCATATAAGAAATTAAAAAAAAATCATAAAAATGTCTCACCATTGGACAGAACCCAAGGAATATCCGTGTAAATACACAACCGCGAAGTGGCCTACAAGTATTACTCATAAAACTATGGTAATTTCTCGATTATGTGCAGGGTGTTTGGTTTGAATCGATAAAACATTGAGAAAACTAGAGCCAAATTAACTACAACATTTAGGACAGCAAAATACGTCAGAGACACAGCTGGAGGCTGGAGGCTGGAGGCGACTGAGTTCGATTTCCGTCCTGTCTATTAATTTTTCGGGTTGGAAAATTTCTCTACTTCCTTGGGCATAGGATGGTACAGAAAGCTCTCACTTAAAATGGCATAGAAAGCTCTCACTTAAAATGTGAAAAGTACCTCAAAGAACACTAAGTTGAGAGCAGCCGAAAATCTAATAAGCTATCCCAAGCAACATTGCAAGTTTTATTGATGTTTTTTCGGACATTACTACAAGTCTAAATCATGGTCTACAGAACCCTCATAAAACCCAAATTGTTACTTGGGATAAGCAATAAGCTTGAAATGCCATGTAGTAGTATACAAATGCTATTTTTAGCCAATGAAAACAGCTTTTTTTTTTGTCGCGGATTAGTAATTGAAGTCGCGGATTTCTTTTGAGAAATCGTGGATTTCGTGGATCAAATTTAGGAAATCTTGTAACAGCCCTGTAGTTCAGTGACTAAGGTTTCAGCTCAATTGATCATATTTAAGACAACAAAGTTACATCATGTCAAAGTTGACCATTTTGTATGAGAATCGGCATGCGCTGCTATCATATCGAACAGCACTGTATTGAAGACTCCGACGGTTTCAAATGATGATCCGTAGCAGATTTTTCTTCCTTTGATTTTATCTCCTCAATAAAGACAACCAACCAACCATCTTCCTTTGATCACTTTATTCGAGATTTAGCCCCCTCTAATTAGAAACCTGGTTACGCCCTTGCTTATAATTAAAAAAATCTAGAAGCTGCCTAAAATATGAAGCCAAAATCTACTGCAATATCCAATTAACTTCAAAAGTCTTCAAACAACATGAAATGTCTTCAAAATGTCTGCGGAAAATAAAAGTCTTCACGGGATTTCAAATGAGGGGGTTAGAAGGAAAGGGGTGTAAGTGACTTTGATCGATTCTCTTCACCGACTTTCTCTTTTGCTAGCCACAGCTTTATAAACAGATTTTGCGCTATTTTTGCCACATAGTTTTATAATGGAGGTTCTCATCTAGCATCCAGAATGGCACACGAATCAAGGAATGTGTTTGCAGCTGAATTATTAATGAAAGAGAAAATCGATTAAGAGAATCGATCAAAGTCACTTACACCCCTTTCCTTCTAACTAACCCCCTCAAATGACACAGATGTGTCTTTTCAACTTTAGTTCTTTTGATATTTTAATTATAATTAGGAACAGGTTTGCTCTGCGATGTTTTCTACTGTTCGGCGTATGAAACAGGTCCAAACCTGTCTAAATCTGTCCGTATTTTTGTTTGTTTTTGCATTCCTCATGGCAAAATAATGAGCTTTTCATGAGCATTAGAAAAATCTCAACGACCTCGACTAAAATTGAAACCAGATGCAATGGGCTGAGATAGCAGTCACACTTACCACTAAACCACTACTGGCGCCGGCAATCCATGCTTCATAATTCAAAATTGTATGTGCCAGTGTGACCTACCAAAAATATTGTTGAAAATGTTTCTACTTGTACACTTTGAATAGATAGTTATGACGGTTCAGTTCGACAGACCTCGATGGGTTTTTGAAAATATTTTTTCATTTGCTTATGTCAAATCCACTATTAACGATATCAACAATCAGAACAATCACAGATTCCGTTAATTTGTAACCGGTGGGGTACTCCCTGCCCAGAACTAATGAGACCCCCCTCTACACTGCCTCAGGGTCGGCATGACTATCGCTTCCAAGAAAACACTCAAATAGTTTTAACACACCGCCATGAACTTTCACACAGGTCTCATTTATTTCCCTAACTTCCCACTTTCTTATCGGCTATCTCCTACCTTAGCCTTCACTAGTTCTTCCTTCGTCTTCCATCGTCGATGGGGACCCCCTTCTCCTCCGTTCCGCTACACCTTCAACTTCACTTTCTCATTTCTTTTGCTTCTGTCCTTCGTCCATCGGTTTCGACTGTGCCACTCGAAACACTAAATTCGCGACAATCTCAACATTATTAGACAGACAGACACACCACTGGTTACAAATTATATAACTTGAACAATTCAATTACCCAACGCTTCCTATTTAACAGCTTACACGATCGCGTACCATCTCCTACCCGCGCAGTGATCTAACGCCCACCGTAGACCAACAATCCCATCTTGTCTTATCACCAAATTAACATCTACAACAATCAAACTTAATTCTAAGGCTGCAATTGCTTGGGATCATCCATTCTGGGTGGTTCTTTGCATATATTATTTCCTCGTCTATTTCCTCGTTCCTCGCCACGTTAAGTTAGTCACTCACGAAATCAGCTGGTTCGGTAGTTTAAAATGCAACCGAAAACCGGTTCGCAGCGTTAGCTGAACTTTGTCAGCTTCCATCCATAATGATCCGGTTTTGTGAAACAACTACCTACCATAGTTCAGCGACCTATGTTCTCCTCTCAAATAATAATAAATTTCTTTTCTCTAAACTTTCAGCCCCAGAGCACTATTCTGGTAGCAGACCAAGATGGACGTACAAACGGAACCGGAAGTACCTCCGGCACCGGTCAGTGAGGAACCATTCCTGGGCCCACTCGACATCATCCTACTGACAGTGCTGATCGGCGGTGCCGCCTGGTATTTTCTGAAAAACAAAAAGAAGGACACACAGACTAGTCAGTTCAAATCGTACTCGATACAGTGAGTTTGATCCCGGGCTCCCCTCATGACGTTGAATGACCGTTTTTGCTTTTGTTTTAATTTCGCTGAAATAGACCAACTACCGTCAACACGATGACCATGGCGGAAAATTCATTCATCAAAAAGCTGAAATCGTCCGGGCGTCGGTTAGTGGTATTCTACGGTTCGCAGACCGGAACGGCGGAAGAATTCGCCGGCCGTTTGGCCAAGGAAGGTCTCCGCTACCAGATGAAGGGTATGGTGGCCGATCCGGAGGAATGTGATATGGTAAATGCAAGATTCAGTTAGTTGACATTGGATTTGGTGATGATTCTTTTTCTACTTGAAACATTGATTCAATAGGAGGAGCTACTTTCACTGAAGGACATCGACAAGTCGTTGGCTGTGTTCTGTTTAGCTACGTACGGTGAGGGTGATCCCACCGATAACTGCATGGAACTTTACGATTGGATTCAGAACAACGATGTCGACTTCTCGGGGCTGAATTATGCGGTAAGTTTTTTTTTTCGGTGTGAGCTGCGTCAGCTTATTCGGCGTGCAGGTTCAAATTAAAAAGAGTTCAAATCGATTAATTCTGACGCAGGAAAGAGCTGTAATTAAATTGATCCCATTAATTACAGCTTTACCTACTTTAATTACACCATGCTCATTTTAAGTCCATTAACTACAATCGTAATTTCGTAATTAAAGTCATCGTCAGCGAGTTCATCAATCACAACCTGTAGCGTGCATAGAAATTTCTCTTGCGTTTGACGTTTACACACTACCGCCATCTGTTGAGCTTACTGCCCAACACAGTGTACTCAACAGATGGCCGTGTGTTTAAGCTACGATGTTTTATAGCGAGAAATATTCAATTATGTTATGTCTGTTGATCTGAGCTTGATCGACCGGAAAATTTACAGGATTGCATTGAAATTTCCAATCAGCTGGAGATCTTTTGACTACTTCCTGATAACCCTACTATATTAAGAGATTATCTGAGGGATGACATTTGAATTTTTGAACAGTTGAAGATCTTCAGAATAATAGTTGATGTTCCGAAGTCTTGAAAAATTTCAAGAGAACTTTATCGAAAACTTCGATTAGCTTTAGATCTATTGAATACGTCCCTATCATCCCGACAGAATAATACACGATCAACCAGAAGTTTTGAACAAATATCCAGAGGACAGAGATCTTTTGAATAGTCCCTGACCAACCTGCTGACTAGGGAAAATATCTGATAGACGACGTTTTTTAATTTTTCATCAGCTGGAGATCTTCAAAATAGTATGTGAACAACTTGAAGTCTCGAAAAAATATTCAGAAATCTTCAATCGGCTGAAGATCTTTAATTGCTTCCTGAGCAACCTGCCATATTGGAAGAATATCTGAAAGATGCCATTCGAAATTTTAAACAATTTAAGATCTTCAAATCTTTATCTTTATCAACCTGAATATTGCCCCTATCTACGCTATGTCATTCTTACATGCGATGTTGACTTAAACTGTAGCAATTTACGATACTTTCTGTACATTGTTATACGACTTCTGGTTGTCTGGGTTTTCTAAATACATCTGTCTTCCCTGGGTGCACCCAATATTGATAATCGATCCAGGTTGGAACTGAATCAAAAACACATTCGGTATAAGTATCGCGCGACAGGTGAACATTGTTAGTAGGAAGGGTAGATTATAGCACAGAACAGAAGTGGAACTTCGGATCAGAAAGTGGCCACTATTATTTGGCGAACACTAGCGCACCTAGCGGTAGAAGGCATCTTCTCCCTGCAGTTAATATAGGCAGCATGCTATGATAGTGTGAGTGCGCATAGAAAGCCCGTGTGGAACGCTACCACATCGTATCGCTTGTTGAGCAGAAAAACGTACCACTTTTTGATTCACCGATTTGTTTGCACTTCCCCTTCTGTTCTGTGATTATAGGATGCATTTGGTTAACGTTGCTGCCAATGGATCACATGATTCGAGCACTTCAAAATAATGTTTCCTACCACTCGAACATTGCCATGGAACAATATTTTGAAAGAGCTAGATAAATCTGGAATTCATAGATTCATTTTCTTGAAATCGCTGGTAGAAGGTCGTCTCAAAAATTGCTCGACAATATGATTAATTAAGCAAACTCACATTTTTTTTCAACTGGACGGGCCTGGAATTAAACCCAAGACCTTCTGCTAGCTGAATGATTATGTTTCGATGTTATCTGGATTGCTTTTTGAATAGGTTGTATGTAGCAGATGTAAACAAATTGAGATTTTGAAGCTGCCAGACAGTACGGCGATTACTTCACCTACAATATGCAATATTTGCATAGAGGTAACTCTAAGACCAGCAGGTCCCGAAGAAACTTGTTCAACTTTTTGGCTCAGCTCTAGTACCAACCTATATTAGGGTAGTTTCCCTATTGTGCAAAAATGCTACATACGGCTTAATCAAAATAGTCAGTTAAATTTGGCAGCATGGAAACGCAATATTATTACGATGAAATGATCCTTGCACATTGTAAAACTCTGTTTTACCAACCGGTGGAAACTAACGATTTTAAATTGGCTCATTACTTGACTAGCCCTAGGCTATTGGTCCCAAGCAAATCGATTAACGTACCCCATTCTAGTACTACACAATGTTTATTTTGATTCGCTATGAAAGTTTGAAGCTAATCGATGCACCCCTCGAAACATAGGAAAATCCACGATCCCCTCATTTTATCTGTCAAACTTTCATGGCAAATCAAAACAAACAGTGTGTAGTACTAGAACTTCGAATAGAATGAGGTACGTTAATCGATTTGCTTGGGTTCAATAGGCTAGTCAAGTACTGAGCCAATTTAAAATCGATAGTTTCGTATTGATTGTTGGTTTTACTGCCCTGTCCTGTCCCTGTCCACATTTTTAAATCAGAGAAGCCTAGATGGGCAAGCGTCTAGAATAAGCTGCCAAAAGAAGCATCTTTTAGAATCTTGTTTAGAAACTTTTTCTTTGAAAGCTCATTCTAGACGCTTGTCCGTCGCTCCGCTCCTCTGACTAAACAAAAAACGCGGGCAGGCCAGTAAATATGAGTAGCTACGCAGTAAAAGCATAGAGGTAACTCTAAGACTACAAGGTCCCAAAGAAACGTGCTCAACTTTTTGGCTCAGCTCTGGTACGCTCTTCGGTCCCAAGCTAATCGATGCACCCCTCGAAACATAAGAAAATCCACGAACCCCTAATTTTATCTGTCAAACTTTCATAGTGAATCAAAACAAACGTATTGTAGTATTAGAATTTCGACTAGAATGGGTAAAATCGTTAGTTTCCACCGATTGGTTAAATAGTTTTTTTCGAAGGTTGAAGGAGCATTTTTCATCGTTTTAATACCTATTGCCCCACACTAACAGCCCCATAAAAGCTTAATCAGGCAAAAATATGCTTCTTCACATAATAATTTGCATGTTCAACTTTTGTTCAGCTCAAATTGTTTGTTGTGGCGTTTCCATGCTGCCGAATTTAAATGACTATTTTGATTAAGCCGTATGTAGCATTTTTGCACAATAGGGAAACTACCCTAGCATAGACTAGTAAATCTGAGAAGCTACGCAGTGTAAGAGCATTTTTCCAAGGTTTCAGGAGCATTTAATCGTTTTATTATTGCAAAAAAACACAATTTTCACGTTAAATTCAATCACTTTTTCCTTGTTTTTCATTAAAACTTAGTTTTGGTGAATAACATTTTAGCACTATTTCCAACTGTGCAAAAAGTGTACACTGAACTGAACCATCTCTTCATCACGCGCGCGACGTCACGCACACACTCACGTTTTTCACGTGCTCTTTTCGCGTTGACGTTTCTCGCTGTCATTGCTAGTCGTGTTTTGGTCCTTCCTCATTCTTCCATCGGCTTTCGGCCGAGCGTGACGTGTGTTCGGTACGTTGCGCAAGAAAAAATCTGTCTCCGATTTAAAGAATAGTGATTTCCTGAAAATGAAATAGCTCTCATATTTTTCGTCGTGTGGGAGCAATTATCGCAAATAAAAAGACGATGATTGGCCGCTGTTGGAATCCGGCCAGGGTGGTAGTGCGAAACGGGAGCACCTATTTGGTGCCGACGGTTCCGGTAGTTGGCAAAGAAGTCACCGCAGGCAATATTTGGCCCTGGTTCCGGTGGTTGCTGAACAGTATACGGCAGGATCCGAAAGCTAGTGGACGATTCCGACGGAAACAGAGTTTAATCAAGGTGTGGCATAACGAAAGGGGTGAACTTGGGAATAGTACTTATTCATTATGTAATCAATTTTAGCTAGGACGATTATAGTTTCACTGAAAGTTGAATGTTAGTGTTGGTCGTTGTTTTTTTACATTAGTTTTTTGTTGCTTTTCAGGTGTTTGGGCTTGGTAACAAAACGTATGAACACTACAATAAGGTTGGTATTTATGTCGATAAGCGGCTGGAGGAACTGGGAGCTAACAGAGTGTTTGAACTGGGTCTAGGAGATGATGATGCCAAGTAAGAGATTCGGCTATTTATTTTTGTGGTTAAAGAGGTCGTTTAAAATTTGAATTTTCCCTTTATTAGTATTGAAGATGACTTCATTACCTGGAAGGACAAGTTCTGGCCAGCGGTTTGCGATCACTTTGGCATTGAAAGCTCCGGTGAGGAAGTCTTGATGCGTCAGTATCGTTTGCTAGAGCAACCGGAAACTGCATCGGAGCGTTTGTACACGGGCGAAGTGGCCCGTCTGCATTCCCTGCAAACGCAGCGTCCACCGTTCGATGCAAAGAATCCCTTCCTGGCCCCGATCAAGATTAACCGCGAATTGCACAAGGCCGGTGATCGGTCCTGTATGCACATCGAATTTGACATTGAGGGTTCCAAAATGCGCTACGAAGCCGGTGATCATTTGGCCATGTATCCGGTCAACAATCAGGACTTGGTGCTGAGATTGGGAAAGCTGTGCAATGCCGATTTGGATACGATTTTCTCGCTGATCAATACCGATACAGATAGTAGCAAGAAGCATCCGTTCCCTTGCCCGACGACATATAGAACTGCGTTGACGCACTACGTGGAAATCACTGCCTTGCCAAGAACTCACATCCTCAAGGAGTTGGCGGAATACTGCAGCGACGAGAAGGATAAGGAATTCCTGCGGTTCATGTGTTCGACCAATCCGGAAGGCAAGGCCAAGTACCAAGAATGGATTCAGGATAGCTGTCGAAATATTGTCCACGTGCTGGAGGACCTTCCCTCATGCCGCCCACCGGTCGATCACATTTGCGAGCTGTTGCCTCGCCTGCAGCCTCGCTATTATTCGATTTCCTCGTCATCCAAGCTGTATCCCACCACGGTTCACGTTACGGCAGTGCTGGTTAAGTACGAAACGAAAACCGGACGCATTAACAATGGTGTCGCAACGACATTCCTATCGCAGAAGCACCCTCTAAATGGCGAACCGCTGCCACGCGTACCGATCTTCATCCGCAAGAGCCAATTCCGATTGCCAGCAAAAACGGAAACCCCCGTCATTATGGTCGGCCCAGGAACGGGTCTGGCACCTTTCCGTGGCTTCATCCAGGAGCGCGACATCAACAAGAAAGATGGCAAGGATATCGGGCAGACGATCCTGTACTTTGGCTGCCGAAAGCGAGCTGAGGACTACATCTATGAAGAGGTACGAGATGACTCGATTGTTGTGGGGGGTTTGAAAACAATTAATTCACATGACTTTGCTTTTTGTTCGTCACAAACAGGAGCTTGAGGACTACGCCCAACGCGGCACAATCAAACTTCGGGCAGCATTCTCCCGAGATCAACCGCAGAAGGTATATGTCACCCATCTGCTGGAGGAAGACATGGACCTGCTTTGGAATGTGATAGGGGAAAAGAAGGGTCACTTCTACATTTGCGGGTAAGTTTTAGCTTCCACATTTCTCGAAAATACCGTAAAGCTAATCAAAATTTTCTCCCCGAAACTCCAGTGACGCCAAAAATATGGCCACCGATGTGCGAAACATTCTGCTCAAGGTGCTGCAGGGCAAGGGCAACATGAGCGAGAGTGAAGCTGTACAGTACATCAAAAAGATGGAAGCCCAGAAGCGGTACTCGGCCGATGTGTGGAGCTAATCTTATTCCATTCTCCCTCCCCTCATCCTTCTTACCCCTCGTTTTAATCCTCAAATTTTGCTCTCCCCTCTTGTATTTTCCCTCTAAGAACTCAGGTTGAGAGGCTTCTTTCTTCTGCATCGTTCCGGATGTTTTCCGAGTTTTCCCGATGTAGTTTAGTTATTCATTTTTTAACGAATCATTTGTGGGGTTCCTGTTTCTTTTCGTTACGTTTCTAAATGTGCAAAGTTGATCTTTTAATACAAATCTTTTTTTAATCAAATTCTCAGCCAATACACTCACTCACTCACTCACTCACACACGCAAACATGCATTCACATGCTAGATTTGAGAGGGACAAAGTTTACATTTTTTTTTGTTAACGTAATTTTCATCTACACTGATAAAGATTAAAATTGTTCGTAGGTTATATATTTCTCCATTTTTTTTGTGAATGTGCAGGAGTGGTCCTGTTTAAACAATCATGTTGAATGTTTAGGTGAGACAGGCCAGCAGGCAAATATATTCACAAATTGTAGGAAAAGATAATACAAAACAACAAAAATGGTGTTAGAGAGCATGTGGAACAGTACTAAAAACTAAATCAGAATCGATAGGAGCAACTATAAGGAGCGCGCTATAGATAGGCAGTTTTGTTAGCTAAAATAGCATCTTAGGATGTGAATGATGCAATATACATTTTTGGAGACATATATTTACGGAGTTCTTGCAAGGTTGGAGCTGAATCGAGCCAATCGAGCTTATTGGTCATAGATGACAGCCCTGGATTTGGAAATCGAGCCTCAGTTTCGACGTAGCGCAAACAAAATGAGGCCATTGTTCAACGATACGATACTAACTTATGTGCTTTTCACACAAAACCTACCCAACCCTTCTCTTTTCTACAATCCCTGAGCAGCTGGTTCAGTATAAGTGTACCTCGCAGAAGTTTTTTAACCCCATGGGTAAGGATGCTGTGTTGCTCACTTCTCTCCTTTTCCCTGGTGTATTATGGATGGTATGAATATTCACTTCGATGACATGTCAGACTTTTTCAGTGTCTTGTACTAATACTTAGTAAAAGAAAAAAGTGTGCTTCTTTTAAAAACACTAGGAAGGCTGCGGATTCTGGGGTCTCGTCCCCGAGCAATTCCCGGAAGCTCGATGTCAGGCCGTCTTCCTGAGATTATGGAACTCCGGGCAGTTACACAGAATGTGTTCCACTGTTACAGGTTAATCGCCACCCCTATTCTGTATTTCGTTTCGAACGAAATTCTCATACAAAAAAATATTTTTTTGTATGAGAATTTCGTTCGAAACGAAATACAGAATAGGGGTGCGCATATGCAGCAGGTTTTACGGACAGAAACTACTCGAAGTTGTAATGAATCTTAGAATAACCAGTCCGGAGTCTTGATAATGCACGCTGCTCTCGTAGGTTCCTGAGATAATCATGTTGGTGTTCGTTGATTCATACTTGGCTGTTGCTTAACTAAGACTTGTGGTACTTGCACAACATTTTATGCTAGTATCCTAGTATCCATATAATAACAAAATAACTTTAATCGTAGGTTCAGAGTGAGACAATATCCCTGAGGTATTCAGATGAAACTATTGACCCTTATTACGAGTGTCACTTTACGGTGAAAACGAAGTGAAGTGACCAGTTGTCACTCACGGTGAAGTGATTGCCGTGTAAATCAAATGGGAACCACTTCACCGTCAGTGATAACTTGTCACTTCACCGTGAAGTGACATCGGTAATAAGAGCCTTTATTTTAAAAAGCTAATCCTGGTTGTATCTCTTTTTCGTTTGCATGTAACACTATTTGATATTACTAACCATATCAAATCTATGATGCACCGAGCGTTCATTCTGGGTGGTGAGCGAATCTGAAGAAGAAGAAGATGAATATACAATATTCTCGGAACGAGTGTTTTGTTAATGGACCTGGTCTACGATTTAAGATTGGCTTCTGTGATGATTGATATCACATAAAAGGTAAAATAGGTAGCACCATCTTCATCGAAATGTAAGTATTATTGACAATAATCATAGCTAGATGAAATACAAATTTATATGACTGGTAACTGGATCAACGATATTTAAACATGCGCATTCAATCCCGACAACATGCATCTACGCTTCTATGTTAAGAATCAATTTAGCCATCATTTATTTTCGGTAGATTTCAAACGACTCGCATATGTTTGTAGACGTTTATGCTTCTGATTATCTGATTATTATATTACATATTACTGTAGTTAAAAAATTCGGGATGAGGAGGGACCATTAGGGCACTAAATTGAAGCGATTTGGATGGGTAGAGTGAAGATGTCAACTCTCTGTTGCTAACATTTCTTGGATAAAGGGCGGACTCTTCTCCCCATTCATTGGGGCTTTCTGTCGTTTTCTGATCAAGTTGTTGGAAGGAGATTCTTAACTGTCCCAAGGAAATAAATAGGCGAATTGCTTATCAATCCATCCATTCGTTTTTGGCTCTTCATACAGTTATTTGCTGATGACAATCAGGGTTATTAAGCTTGATCAAGTTCAACCGTGAGGAGAGCCCACAGCTATCGGACCAGTTTCCATGCTACAATGAGTGGAACACTATCATCATCATAAGCTACATGGAAAATGTGTTTATTTTCAAAATTATTTTGGGTGGCACTCTTGTCCCACCTGTTTCTGCACATCGGGCCACTACTTTCCTGCCATCGTCCAATGGCGTCCGATTCCGGCGCTATCGCCGCTTCCACTCAACAACCGTCTCGCTACTGCTGACTGCTGGGGGGTTCCCAACTCTTGCAACAGCGGCTGCTCCCCGAAGTTCCTCTCTGTAATTTTGACGTAGTACTACGTCTGTGATTTCTATGTGGGGGTACACTTTGCGAAACCCGAAAATGGAACATGTAACAATATTATGAAAGATTTTGAACATTAATAACTCAGCTGCCTCTGGACCAATTTCAATAATTTTATCTCTAATCAAACAGAAATACTTCCACGCATCAATAGCAATACTTTCGACTGATAATTTTCAACAAGAAACTATTGAAAAAATGGTGATCTCAAGCATTGTCCAATGTACAAAAAAAGTGATAATTTTATCACTGTTTTCATGAAATAAACGTTTTTTTCCAAACCCAGTCGTCATAATCGAGTACCACTTGGTTGCACATCATTCTGCTTTAACCTGAAATGATATAAAACAACACTGCTTCGGACGGCTTGGTGAGCAGGCAGCAGAAGCATCAACAGCAGCAGTAGGAAGGTAGTGGAAGGTTAGGTAGTCCACTCTTCTACCCAACAAGCAACAGACTGGCAAAGGAGGAAAAGGTCTTGGTAAAGGAGGCACCAAGCGTCATCGCAAGGTTCTTCGTGATAACCGCCATCCGTCGTCTGGCTCGCCGGGGCGGTGTCAAACGTATCTCCGGTTTGATCTACGAGAAAACACGAGGTGTGCTGAAGGTTTTCCTGGAAATGTGATCCTTGATGCTGTCGTCTACGCGACAGACGCACTATGTACGGTTTCGGAGGTTAAATCATCACCAACTTTAGCAACAAAACGGCCCTTTTCAGTACCAACAAGCTTATAACAGGAAAGATCTGGAACAGAACTTATCTGTGCCTGTTTGTCCATATTCAGAACCACACGCCCCCAACGGCCACACAAAATGCTCTCCAGAGATGTAATCTTATAACCAAACTTGGAAACAGGGGTGCAAGTATTTTGATCGATTCTCTTCATCAACTTTCTCTTTGAAAAAAATTACTACAAATTTGGTACACCTACAATTCACAAACGGGAAGAGTTAAGATCTAGATAGAGCTGGAATTAGGGCGTAACAGCTTTTGTAAACAATGATTTCTTTTGATGATTTCTAGATAGTTGAGGCTTGCCAATGCAAATCAACAACACCATCGGGTAGGAGAAGACTTCCCCTACCCGACGGTTATGTTGGTTTGCGTGGGCGTGCCTTGAGTTCCTAGAAATCATCGATAGAAGTCATTGTTTACAAAGGCTGTTACGCCTTAATTCCAGCTCTATCTAGAGATAATAGATGCTCTTCAAATTTGTTCCGTCCACTAGCGGTCCTACGTCAAGATTCCGTTCGTGCCCCTAGGCACAGACCCTTCTACTTTTTTCCTAATTCATTAGGAAGGTTAAAACAGTGTCATCTCCCGCCATGCGCAAGGTCCGTAATTTGAGCAGTTATTTTAAAACTGCTCGGCTATGTGATTAATGAATCGCAGTGGAGCAGTTTAAAATCTTTTAAAATTACGTTTCCTACCACTAGACCGGGATTGTGCTACACTACCTCGCTGGGGTTTGGGGAAGTGACATTCGAGGTTACGGCACACGACGTGACTTTTGTCACTTCACTAGCGACTCACATGACGCGCATAATAGGCCTGAACATGTTATAAGTCTATCTGATGGCATTTTTCTTGTTGATAATTGACCACTTTGTCAAGCAGTTTTGGCGTGACTTTCTACCAGCGATTTCACAAAACTGGACCAACTAATTTCTATTTTTTTATGAAACGCACAAATTTTGGCTACTTTTCTCGAGGTTCTAGAAGCAAAAATATCAAAATAATGTTTTATTTCAAAGTTCGAGTGGTAGTAAATGTCATTTTAAGTGCTCGAATGAAGTGGTTAATTATTATAAAATCTTTGTTACAAGTAAACAGTAGGCATTGAGAAAAAGGCCACCTAAGGCCGTTCGCAATGCTGTTGTATTTTATAAGGACTGTTTTATTTTGAAACTAGAACAGAAACGCACCTCTCGCAATGCTGAGTTGCAGTTTCATTATTCGAGCACTATTTTGCACCAGATTTGCAACTGCTCGACTATTCTGTTTTATTTCTGAGCGAGTTTGAAACACGAATGGAACTCTGTTTCAAATTTCTTTGGATGTGTTAGAGATGTTTCGAGAGCTTCACAAATAAAAACGGAGAATTTCATAGAGTTTTTTGTGAAGCTCTTCGAAACATCTTTAAATACATCCAAAGAAACTTGAAACAGAGTTCCATTCGTGTTTCAAACTCGCTCAGAAATAAAACAGAATAGTCGAGCAGTTGCAAATCTGGTGCAAAATAGTGCTCGAATAATGAAACTGCAACTCAGCATTGCGAGAGGTGCGTTTCTGTTCTAGTTTCAAATTGAAACAGTCCTAATAAAAAACAACAGCATTGCGAACGGCCTAAGTAACGAAGTGCAATAATTCATAGTAAATCATAGTAAATTTTTTGATAATTTTTTCATGTTAAAAATAGTTGCAATGAAGCTTGTTACATCAGCGAAAAATGTTGAAATTTGAAAAGCATAACTTTAACTTCGACTATGGACGATTGAATTCCAGGATGGAACTGATTTGCGATTATTTTGCTAGATGGGGCAAACTGACTTGATGTTGTTTTCACATTTTTCGTGATCAAAGTCCGTAGTTTTATCAAGTAAAAAGTAAAGTAGATACCAATTGATAGTTGATAGCGCTGTTATCTCGAAATCGACGAAAATCCACATGGGACTGATGATATGCGATTATAGGCAGTGTAACATGTTATAGCTCTGTAGTCTGAACGTACTATAAGAATAATTAATTCAATTTAAGCTTCACTAAGTTCATTATTCATTTATTCAGCAAACAAACACAGCATAAGCGAGAAACTCCCGTAAATACAGATCGAGTTCATCGGACAACTTCAGACTATCGCGAAACTTTTGTATGGAGCCGACCTGCCGAACGTCAACGGCACTGAAAACAAGCTTGAGTCGAGCCACGAATCCATTCAGTTGATACGTGATCCGAAATCCTCCCTGAAGGTAATGCTCCAAGGGTTTCCGTTTCGCGTTTCCAGCGATGAGATTGCATCCGGTTCCGGGCCAGTGAAGTTTCTGTGCTGCTTGCTCGAGCTCTTGGTAGCTTCTGAGCAGTTCGTGATAATCGTTCACCATTTGACGGCTACAAATTATAACAAACGTTATGAATCAAATCACCACCCGTTTATAGAGGGTACAACTTACATCAACTGTCCACTGGCAATCAGTCGGTTGTTGATTTCGTGAAGGCTCTCTATCTGAATCTGCTCCACCTGTTGTTCGGAGTAGCAAGGTGTCGCTGCCGCTGGGTTGTTGATTCTCTGCAGCTGTTCATACCGCGATGCTTTGGCTACAGTTTTGTCCACATTGGAACGTTCCGTGCTAGAGAGGGTCCTGATTTGTTGATACGTACGCTGCAAACGTTCGCAGAAGGTAACAAGTTTTTCTAGGGCCACCTTTTCCACCACAGTGGTATCGCTCGGGGACATTTCGTGTAAATTACCGACAATCATACAGGAAATTAAGTTAGTAGGTTAGATTTCTTTATGAAGAGGTTGCAGGAAATTAATGAATGCAATTGACTGCGGATTTGTTTTCTCTATTTTGTTTTGGTTTGGTACTTCTATGCATCACAAGTTCAGCTTCGATGACACTAATCTAGTATCTGATGCGCTCTCTTTAAACACGGAAATTCAAAACAACCCAACGGTTGAGTTCTTTACACCATAGTCGATGTTATTGTATGTTGCAGTTGATACTGGGGCCACATAGCGCAGCTCAAACGAAAAACTTTTTCATACAAGCGTTCGTACAAAAAATGTTTCGTTTCGGGCTGCGCAATGTAGCCCTTGAACTCCTCAAAAGTGAGAAATTGCTAATTAAAGTGCGCTTCGACGTTGCATCAACAATCAATACGAAACTAACGATTTAAAATTGGCTCACAACTTGACTAGCCTATTGGTCCCAAGCAAACGATTAACGTACTCCATTCTAGTCGAAATTCTAGTACTACATAATGTTTGTTTTGATTCGGTATGAAAATTTGACAGATAAAATGAGGGTTTAGTGGATTCTCCTATGTTTCGAGGGGTGAATCGATTAGCTTGGGACCGAAGAGAGTACCAGAGCTGAGCCAAAAAGTGGAGCACGTTTCTTCTGGACCTTCTGGTCTTAGAGTTACCTCTATGGTTGTATCAACAATCAATACGAAACTAACGATTTTAAATTGGCTCACCACTTTAGTAGCCTATTGGTCCCAAGCAAACGATTAACGTACCCTATTCTAGTTGAAATTCTATTACTACACTATGTTTGTTTTGATTCGCTATGAAAGTTTGACAGATAACATCAGGGGTGTGTGGATTCATGCAGAACATGCAGGGGTGAGTGAAATAGCTTGGGACTGCTTGGGACCGTTGTTCTGGTACTGAGTGAGCCAAAAATAATAATGATTTTCTTCGGGACCCAGTGGTCTTAGAGTTACCTCTATGGTTGTATCGTCTAGGTGTCTTCTGTAGATAAAACCATGGTGGGTATATAAATGATGATACAGCTTTGTCACTATATAGGCGAGGAGGTCGCGGGGGTGAAAAGTGCGGTTTTAGAACAAATTGTAAACAAACTCGGTCGCTGTCCCATACAAAAATCCAACATGGCTGAATCATGAATTTGACACATTAGAACACCTATATGTAGTCACCTTGGATAAAACAACGAAATTACAGTGCCATAATTCCGCGCATTGGACCACTTCGTCAAGCAGTTTTATCATGACTTCCTACCAGCGATTTCACAAAACTGGACCAACAAATTACTATTTTTATTATGAAATGCACCACTTTTGGCTTTTTCGTGGTTATCTTAAAATATTGTTTTACTTCGAAGTTCGTGTGGTAGAAAACGGTAACGCCAGTGGTGTTGAGTACTTGATACTGATGAAGTCTGCAAGTAGTAGACGAAATACGCGTATCTGTCAAAAGATAAGCAATTGCAACGGAAGTAAGGAAAGGAAATAACTCACCACACTAAAGGCTCTTCATTTTTTATGTTTTAGGCTAGATACATAAATTTATCTCTATCACGCTTCGTTTTTTTTTTTTGCACAATCACAAACAATCACAAAAGTCATTAAATCGTCAGGGTTGCCAAACTCAGGGGATACTTGATTGGCACGCTTCGGCACAACGTATGGCACAGCTGAAACATTCGGCACAGCTTTAGGTGTGCAGAGTTGATTACCCCTTGAGAAGAATGAAATATCTGTTGCATCTATGTTAATAAATTCTGTCCAATCTGCCCCGGGTGTTCATAATGTCCCTAGTTCCCCTACGGGATGAACAAATAATCGTTTCGAACCCGAAGTGCTTCTAGAATCGGTAGGCTAATGAGTTACTGTTCTGTGTGTCGATCGCTCCCTATCTCTATGGTCCCTTCGATATCGAGAAATGGAAAGATGACTGTAATATCAAATCATCAGTGCTTTACTTCTACAGTGCAAATCTTCAAACATGTTTTCTACAGTGATTTTGAAATTACTCTCTGAAGTCTCCCATTCCGCTCAATCTGTCCAAGGCACGCTTCACCCAACCAACTTTCTGGGAGGTTAGTTCCAATCCGAACACGATCAAGCTGCAACCCAGCATCGCTCCGCACATCTCATACATCACTGACAGGTGCTCGAAGCTCAGCTGCCGAGGTTCAGGCCCAACGTTCGGTTCGGCTTGATTAAACTCATAGTCCCCATATCGGTTGATCCAGTAGCTGATCAGCCCGGAAGCCTGAATCCGCAGGATCTGTTTGTCGAACTGTTCTGTCAACATCGACTTCTTCGGGTAGTAGATGGTGATTGTGAACGTCGAAATGAACTCCGGGCAGATGTTGACTTGACCTCCCTTTCGACCGTACAGCCAATTGTGGTGGGCCATATGGTCCAAACCTCCCTGAACCACATCCGGAGAGTCTGGATGGTGAATCATCCACGCCAGTCGGTTGATGATGTTGTTCTTTTCCTGCGGCAGATGACGGACTCTAAAATGGAGGGTGTTCAAATTTGAGAATCTCCTAGATGTGAAGAGTTACCTTAGAAGTCGATCCGGGAATGCTTCATAGTATCGTTCACCGCTTTCAACAACGTAGTAGAGGGCGTCTGTCCGATCAATCTCGATCATGGTTCGTGACGGAGGGAAGGTCGATTCCTGTTGAAGGTAGCGGAAGAGTGCTCCCTGGTAGAGTGACCTCATGACAAAGCAAAAGTAAATCCACAAGAATAGGAGAGTTCGGGCAAAGTTCCTAGTCGGTAGGTGATGCATTCCGATTCCGAAGAAAACCTGCACCAAGTTGAGGTACGGAGTGCGAATCTGTTGGCCGTAGACAAAGTTGCGAACGGCTCGGTTGCGGAGTTCAATGCTGGCGATGATGAATGATGCTCCTACAATGGTGGTGGCGGTAATCCACCATATGTTAGCTTCAAATGGCCGGAATAGTTTCTCGAATGCGGTGTACGGCCGGCCCTTCGGTACGGCAAGCACCAAAGCTGTAGTGTAGTGAGCTATCCCTGCTTTTAGTATGGAGCTTCTGGCTACGGAGATACCCAGACACGAGATTCCAAAGTCTACCTCGCCTTCTTGAATCATTCTCATCAAACCCGTACTATTTTGCTTCAGTGCATATCCCCACTGTTCGCCATTTTGTGGTTCGTAGATTTGAATGGTGAAATTGAATTTCTCCGTCAACGTGTCCAGGAGATCTCCTTCGAAGCCACTCATTTTGAGTTTGTCTACATTGGAGCGATCCATGATCGTATAGGGTCGAGTTTCGAATGAGCCTACCTTGAACGGGCACCCGTGGAAGGTCGTTGTTTTGTCCGAATAGAACTCATTAGTCGTATCTAGCGATACCAAGTTTACTAATGCGCAGCTTCCCGTGGCATATGGAACGTATGACCACAGTCTAGTACCATTGTCTCCACGTCCAACCATCACGACATTGATGATCTGCAAGGTCCACATATCTTGAAAAACACGTCTAACAAAGTCCTCATCAGCCAATCCATTGTAGACTACCAGGTATCTTCCAGCGAAGTCGTAGCGCTCGACTGACAAACCATCGTAGAGTGTTCTAAACGCTTCGTAGCTATCGATGAACAGTACGCTACGAATGCAGGGTTTTCGAAAGGGATCCTCGGACAGCATGTTGAATTGTATGGTAACCGATGCATTCAACTGAATGATTACTTTTTCCATTACGTCCCTCAAGCGCTGACCTGTTTCCGATGACGTAGCTGCTTGCGAGATAAGGGCCGGTGCAAATGGATGCCGAAAATCTCTCAACAATACTGCAACTGTCGTTTTTTCCAGCGAAGATGAATTCAGTTGTGCCAAGCGGAGCACCGCAGTGACCATTAGCAGCCTAACAAGCATAGTTACACTAATGAGCCTATCCGTCAATCAGTGCAGATGCTTTTATACAGGTTACCGGTAATTATTGACGAAAGCAATGACAATAGATCCAACTCAGAAAGCAACAATTAGTGTTCATTTTATTTTGCTCTTAGTTTCTTATAAAAAGCGATAGATTTTTCAGCGATAAAACTCAGTCCGGCGCAAACCAGTCCTATGACGTAAATTCCAAATACCCCGTCCAGCATACGTACGGTCAGCGGCTCGGTACGGGCTTGTGCAGCTCGGTTTCGAATATCACGAAGAAGATTTCGGTTCAGAATCAAGTGAGCCCAATGGCGTATGAAGCCGTGTGTTATTAGCGGTTGAATCTGCTTGTTGAAGGTCAGCACCAGTGGGGAGTTTTTGCGAAAGAATATGTGGATCGGATAGCTGTAGATACGTTCACTGAATTGCTCGTAGAAAGGTCCTCCGTCGAGCAGGGCTTGCTGGTTCAGATAGTAGAAGTTCTCCGGATAACTGAGTCGAGCACCGCGAATCCGAGCGTAGCGAATGGCTTCCAGTATGGACTTGTACTCAGATCTAGGAGTGGAACAAAGAGTGCGCTTGATTGATGCGTGCGAGTTCTCGAAGATGTACTGTGTCGACGGAGCGAGGTAGATGTGGTATCCGGAAGAGGTGAACTCATCCCAAGTGCGTACGGTGGAGCGGTTAAGAGAGTGGTGGAGAAAGTGGAACATTTCCTGTTGGTAGGCCGTGCGTAGGATAAAGGTACCGAAGATCCATAGTATGAGTAGGAATCGGGCAAAGTTGCGGGTCGGTGAAGGGTTCACTGCGTACCCCAGGGACGCCAGGTAGAAATTAAGCACTGGAGTCCAATTTGCACGACCGTAGACAAACTGTTGAATGGACGGTGGGAAACACTTCAGGATGGCAATGGTTAGTAAAGCGTTGACAAGGACCATGCTGAAGCCGATCCAGAGCGTTAACTGGAAAGGGAGAAGTAGCTTCGCGAAGGTTCCATACTCGGCTCCTGGAGTGACGATCAAAATGAGGGAGCTCTGGTAGTAGCTTTGTGATGAAGACATGAACTTCTGGCGCAGGGGGTTATTCCCGAAAAAGCTGAGCGTCAGGTTAGCAGTTCCGTTTAAAACCATGGCTATGGCACCGGTAGCAGTTCCATTGGAACTAAGTGATCCCCAGAGTTCGCTTTGCAATACTTCGATGGGTTTGACGGTGAAGTTGAGGGATTCAGAGATCATCTTTAGTAGATGTCCATCGATTCCATCATAGTCAATGGTACGATTGTTCGAATTCCGAACTAGCTTCATAAATGGCAAAGTGTCGAAAAGCGCTACTCGAAGCGACGAACCGTAGAAGTTTGCCAGCTTATTTGGGTAGTGAGGCTTGCGGTGGATGAAACCCGTCGGTCGTCGGTAGATATTCCACATTGAAATGTAAGCCTTGTGGTTCTCGTGGTTTCCGTAGGGGAAGTAGGTCCTCAAGATGACCGAATTGTTCCGTGGGCAAAGTACATTCACATCGTAGATATGCAGATTGCCGGTCAACTCGAGGAGGACCGTTGTCTAAGTTTCACAAACAGTTTCGGACGGTAGAACGACAATCAGATAGGTCCCGGTAAAATCGAACTGCTCCATTTTCAGGAAGAACCGTAGTTGATCGATCGAGTGCCAGGAGTCAACTAGGAGTAGATTGTAATGCTGCGTCAAATTGAGTTTCGCTGGTTCTGCAATGGATTTGATGACAATGGGCAGTGGATCATCGATTCGGGAGAGTATTTTAGCGATAGGATTGCTCAGATTATTCTTCAGAAGTACAGTTACGTAAACAGCGTCTACGTGAAATGAAAAGCTGTCCATGAGGACATCAGCCGTGGCCTGAATCAATAGATCGTTGGTTGACTCCACAGTCGAAACTGCAGCTTGGCCGTAGGCCAATGCACTGAATACAAACACGATAATCATTGTTGGTAAACTGATTGAATGTGGAAGTGCAGTGGTTATATATTGCCTCACAAATGCACCAATTAATAATTTCGGACACGCCTGTTGTTTGTAACCCATGATTACGAGTGAC
Organism: Ochlerotatus camptorhynchus; assembly: GCF_037179485.1. Taxonomy (NCBI): domain Eukaryota; kingdom Metazoa; phylum Arthropoda; class Insecta; order Diptera; family Culicidae; genus Ochlerotatus; species Ochlerotatus camptorhynchus. The sequence continues at coordinate 2,554,812 of NW_027040557.1, read as the reverse complement.
CTTTATGAGAATGGATTGTAGGACCAGTGACAAATTATTCTTTTTGTACATTCCGAAAGAGGCTTCGTGTATAAAATAACGTGAATCGGTAAGTCTTTCCAAAAACCGATCATCAATGATAATACTAACGTTGCTCTTTTTCCAGATGGCTGCTGTATCCGGGAATCCGTTAACGCCATCTCCTGCAATAGAATCCACAACGCAACTCCTGCTTCAAGCAACGACGGAAGTCTTCACCAGTGATGACTTGGGAGAAGTCCCCTACACAGTTTTCATAACTTGGGAAACATCCAACGAACGACTTGGTCAACACCTCCCGAATCTCATAAATCAAGTGCTGCAGGCCTTGGAAATCCAACAGATAGTAGTGCAGATCATCTACCACAAAACGGTCGTGATCCGTCGACCTCGTGTGAACAACATTTTCTTCGTTGACGGTCTACGGGCATTCGAAGACCTTCACGCTACCATATGTCCCAAACACTACAACTTTGCCGGGAGGTACGTGATCGTCGTTCTAGGTGATGGTGGCGAAGACGAACAGTATGTTGCGAAGCGTATCCTACAGTTGATGTGGCAGTATTACGTGGTGAACGTAAATGTACTGTTTGGTAGCTTGAATCACAGTGAGATTCATATGTATACGTACTTCCCATTTCATCCAGGGTCCTGTGAAGAAGTCAAGTTGGTTACGTGGAATACATTTCGGGAAGGGGAATTTCTTCTGTGCAAACCTCATTTTCCTCACAAGCTGCACAATTTTCACGGTTGTCCTTTGCGTGTAGCAGTATACACGTACGGAGCTTTCATGCGTCTCCGCTACGGACCTCGAGGAATTATTGCAGGAATGGACGGCATAGATGCCGAGCTGTTGAAGCACCTGTCAGCGAAGCTCAATTTTACGGGTGTTCTTCTGGAAGTTCCCAACGGGCTACGTTTTGGGCTGATTTTTGAAAATGGGACCACTACGGGAGCTATGCAGATGATTACCGATGGAGAGGTGAATCTTACTCTCGGATTCTTCGGATACAATCAGCTACGAATGAAGTACATGTCGTTGACTCATAACTATCACTACTCAGAGTTGGTTGTTCTGGTGTCTGCTGGCGAGGAATACGAAGCCTTCGAGATGCTTTTGTTGCCATTCTCCAATACGCTATGGTTGGTATTCGTTGGTTGTCTAGGAAGTGCTTTCTTGGTGATTGCCGTAATTGGCCGGATGAAACCCATCGTGCAGAGATTTGTGTTTGGGAACCGCGTTCGAACACCCTCGTTAAATCTGCTGAACGTACTGTTTGGAGGATCCCTTCCTATCGTACCCTCTCGCAACTTTGCTCGTTTCCTATTGATCCTGTGGATCTTCCACGCCTTAATCGTCCGAACCGTGTATCAACAAGCCCTTTTCAACTTCCTGCAGCAGTCTCCAAACCGTTCAACGATCACTACACTGAAGCAGCTTATCGACGGCCAGTATCCAATCTACGTGCTCTCCTCAGAAGTGTACGTATTCAACCATCTTCCAGAGTTACAGCCTCAGCTACAGATCATACCTGGCGCCAAAATTCAACACTTTGACGATGCCATTCGTCGGGGACAACTCCGCGGAGCACGGATATCCAACTACGAGAAAACTCTGTACGACAACTCCCATTTCGCCGATGGGCGCTATCTGCGGATGTTGAAGCAACGGTTGTACAACTATCCGATCTGTGTTGGACTGCGGATGAATTCCTGTCTGACAAAGCCATTTGACGACGTACTGCTCAAGTTGAACCCGTATGGCCTCGTTCGGGCGTGGGTTAACCGGTACGTGAACGACAAGTACGCTACTGTAGTGGAACCGGTAAACGTACATAAGCAACTGACTGTACGGCAACTGTTGGGGGCGTTCCAGGTGTGGGCGATTGCTTTAGGAGGATGTTTCATTGTGTTTTGTTTGGAAATGATGTGTAACTAGCTTGCAAAGAAACACTAATAACACTAGACTTTATTGTATGTATTCTACTTATGTGCGAGAAATTCCATAAACCGTCTCAGGGTGTTTAGTTTCAGGGACAGCAGTTCGAGAATAAAAACTCCACAACCGATGATCCAAAGGATGTAGATGCACTCGAAGCATCCCATCAGCTGTTGAGCGCTGAGGGCCGTTGGTTGTGCGATGTCGATCTTCTTCGGGAAAAAGTTGTAGTTTCCATATAGCCGTACCCAGTAGTTCATCAACCCAGCGGTTTCGATCTGACCGACCATTCGATTCAAGACCCGCACCAGAAAGGTCCGCTTCGGGTAGTAGATAACCATGGGATACGAACTGAGGCTATCCCGTGTACTACGGAGAAATCCCATACTGAGCCGATGTTTGTTGTGGTACGCGATGTGCTCGAGGGTGCACAGGACGACTCCGTCCTGAACTCTCCGGCTAGATATGGAGTCTAGCGCTATAGTCATGCTATCGTTGCCAGGTGCGATGTGGTGAATACGGCTTAGCAGACTAGGATTGTGCTGGAAGAATCGATCGGCATTTCGGTTGATGTAGTAGTGCAGGTCCGATCGCTCGATCTCCTCTATGGCATCGATGGGTTTATGGTTGGATTCCTCCTGGAGGTATTTGAACAGCAGACCTTGATAGACGGTGCTCATCACGAAACAGTGAACGGTCCAGAGGATCAGAAGCGTTCGGGCAAAGTTTCGTCTTGGAACAATGTGCAAACACCCGGTATAGAAAATGTTGATCGCATTCAGGAAGGGCGTCTGATTATCCGCTCCGTATATGAAGTCCCGGATTGCATTAGGAGCAAATTTTAGGATCAGCACTACCGCAGCTATGACGCAGATTACAGCACTTTCCGCAGTCCAGACGGTTCGATCGAAGGGTTGCAATAGCTTTTCGAAAGAGTTCAGAGGACGCCCCTCCGGTATGGCGAAGAGCACCCGCGAGTTGTAGTGGGGTCTACCGGGTTGGAGAATCTCGTTACGTTGTGGTATAATGCCAAGACATCCGATTCCGAAGTGCACGGTTTCATCCTGGAGGAGCTTCATCAATCCAGTGCTGCCATTGTTCGGGCGAGGGTCTCCCCATTGGGCGTTGTCTGGAGGGGTTACGATCAATAGCTGGAAGTTCAACATGCCCGACAGTGTAGTGGCGAGATCTCCTTCGAAACCGTTTATTGAATGGTTCTGGAAGTGAACGAACGGAGGCGTTTCGAAGGTTCCTAAATTGATTGGGCAGCCGTAGAAATCGTTCAGTTGTTGTACGAACAATTCGCTGGATGTGTGGTTTTCGATGCGACGAATAGTGGGTTCACCGCATGTGTGGTTGGAATATGGCGAATAGTTGTACAGCTGCGGCTCGTCGTCTTTAGCTACGATGAGTACGGTACGGAGCATTTTGAGTTTCCATAACGCTTTGAATACGTCGGAGATTTGAGCTTCGCTGGCCTCACTCAAGACAAACGTATAGTAACCGAACAGATCGTACCGTTCCGAGTTCAGCTGGTTGACGTGTAGACGGAAGCTTTCGTAGCTTACGCCAATAAATACGGCGTAGGACCACGATCTGTAGTCGTAGATGGTTGAATTTAACTGGATTAATCTGGGGTGCCGCAGACTAAAGACGATGCGGTTGATCAGATCCAGCTGGATCGGGTTACCTTCACTCGCTAGCAGTAGAGGCACTTGCCGCAGGGTGTAGTACTGATCGATTATCTCCGTAATTAACGCTGCCGTGGTATCCATGGTAGTGAAAGCCACAGTGCGGTTCAGGCCTATCATTAGAACAATGACTATATTTTGAACGAACATGATGTTAACTAGCGCTCTAATTACGACTGAATGTAGGATTCACTCTGAAGCTTAGTTTAGTAACCATGTTATGGGAAAAATATGATAGATTTTAATGATATGGTCAATACCGATTTCCCATTAGAGTAAATGGTAGACTCGGTAACCAACCTATTCATCGATAATTGCTAATGATATTAAGCTAGTTAGTGTTACAAGTTTCTGAAATGTTAATCGACTAATTATGAGCGACAAACTCCAGGAACTTTCTCAAGGTCACCGTCTTCAAGGACAGCAATTCCAGTGCAAACAATCCACAGCTCGTGATCCACAGCACGCAAATGGATGCGAAGCATCCCATCAGCTGCTGAATGTTCAGAGGCGTTGGCCGCGCGATGTTGATCTTTTTGGGAAAAAAGTTGTAGTTTCCATACCGACGGACCCAGTAGCTCATCAACCCTGCCGTTTCGATTTCACCGATCGCCCGGTTCAGTACTCGCACCAGAAATGTCCTCTTCGGGTAGTAGATAACCATAGGGTACGAGCAGAAGCTGTCTCGGGTACTTCGAAGGAATCCCTGGGCTAATCGATGCTTGTTGTGGTAAGCAATGTGCTCGAGGGTGACCAGCACGACTCCGTCCCGAACCCTATGGCTAGATATGGCGTCCAACGCTGCACCCATACTATCATTTCCCGGAGCTATGTAGCGAACTCGTTCCAACAGACCCGGGTTGTGCTGGAAAAACCGTTCGGAATTTTTATTGATGTAATAGTGTAAATCAGACTGCTCGATCCCGTCGATCGTATCCACTGGTCTGTGATTGGATTCGTCCTGTAAGTAGCGGAACAGTAGACCTTGATAGACGGTGCGCATCACGAAGCAGTGTAAAATCCAGATAATCAACAAAGTCCGAGCCATGGTCTTTACCGGGACCACGTGCACACCTCCATTGAAGAAAACGCTGATCGCATTCAGGAACGGAGTCTGGTTGTCCTCACCATAGATGAAATGCCGGATGTTGTTGGGAGCAAACTTCAACGCCAGCACCAGTGTAGCTATGCCACCTTTGATACAGCACACCAAAATCCAAACGATGCGCTCGTAGGGTCTGAACAGCTTTTCGAAAGGATTCAGGGGTAGTCCTTCCGGTACGGCAAATAACGCCTGGGAAGTGTAGTGAGCTCGACTAGGTTGAAGGATTTCGTTCCGCTGAGCCATCAAACCCAGACAACCGATCCCAAAGTGTACGGTTTCATCCTGCAGGAGCTTCATCAACCCGGTGCTCCCGTTGCGCTGGGGGACTCCCCATTGGGCGTTGTCCGGAGGATTGACAATGAGTATCCGGAAATTCAGCTTTCCAGAAAGTGTAGTGACGAGATCTCCTTCGAAGCCAGTTAATTTGATATCGTGATACAACCTCTGACGTTCGAATTGAACAAACGGTGGCGTTTCGAAGGTACCCAGGCTAAGCGGGCAGCCATAGAAATCTTTCAGTTTTTGTAGGAATAGCTCGTAGGATACGTGGTTCTGGATACGGTAAACAGTCGGTTTGCCGCATGTGTAGTTGGTGTATGGAGAGTAGTTGTACACTTGCGGTTGACCCTCGTTAACTGCGATGAGTACGGCTCGGAGGATTTTAAGCTTCCATAAGGTTTTGAATGCATTCAAGATTTCGGCTTTACTGACCTCGGTGAAGACGAAAGTGTAGTAACCGAAAAGGTCGTACCGGTCCGAGTTCAGCTTGTCTACGAACTGTAAGAAGTCGGCATAATCTGTGCAGAAGAATATGGCGTACGACCAAGATTGGTATCCGTTGATGATGGGATCAAGCTGAATCACTCTGGGGTAGCGTAGACTACGCGTCACTCCGCTGACCAAATCTTCTTCGATAAGCTTTTCTCCACTGACTATCAACAAGGGCACTTGCCGGAGGATGTAGTACGCATCGATTATCTCGGCAATCAATGTTGCGGTGGAATTCGTGCTCCCGGAAAAGGCTACGGAACTGCTGAAGCCTATTACGGCAATGGCGGTAATCAGAACGAACATGATGCTCTGGGGTCTTCTAGCCAACTCAATGAAATGGTTTATGGGGTGCTCCGGTTGTCTGCAGGTATTTTTAAAGCTTAATTATGGCAAACAATAGGGCTCATGGGGTTTAATTAACAGAAAATGTGTTGAAATTAGATGGGAACTTATACGCGGACAATAGGCGATAATTCGCTGTGACAAATTGCGCAATTATTCCATTACATTCTCGCTAAACATAAGCAAACCATAACTCTGAAATGTGTGAGATTTTTTATTATACGAAATTCAAATTTCCTTTTAGTGGAATACATTCACTGAAATGCATTTCATATGTTAAACCGTTTTCCAAATGCACCTGGATATCATCGGACATTTTGATGAGGCAGAATTTTGGCAGATATTATTGTCCTTTTATACTGAAAAAGAGATCGAAGTAGGCCGCGCTACAACAATTACAAAAATGACGTGCTTGTGTTTTGTTGCGTCGTGTCCTTATAATAAATATGTTATTGGCAATTTAAGCATTTGCAGTATTTCAAAATTGTGAAGAAGGAACACATGAAGACTGAACACTGTCCTTCGTAACGATTTAAAAGGTAAGCTAGTTTAGAAATTGGATGAGGAACAAGCTGATTAATTAATTAACGATAGTCGCCGTAAGATAACAATTGACCACTTTGTCAAGCAGTTTTGGCGTGACTTTCTACCAGCGATTTCACAAAACTGGACCAACTAATTTCTATTTTTTTTAAAAACGCACAAATGCTGGTTACTTGTCTCGAGGTTCTAGATGTTCTAGTTCAAAGTTCGAGTGGTAGTATACGTCATTTTAATTGCTCGAACAAAGTGGTTAATTGAATTCATTAAACATTTTTAAGCAACGAAGTTTCCATGTCGATGACAATGACCATTTGCGGAACCGGAAGGTCAAGATCGCACACTGAATCCGGTTCCGAGCTCAAACAAAAGATCTATGGGCAAAACCTAATCCTTTTGGAACAGAAAAGGCAAATAAGATAAGAAGTAGGACGGTATGGCCCTGTTCGTTGGTTCAGTGAGGGTTAGGGCGCGTTCTGCCAGGTTGGTCGAGGCAGATTTCATGTGTGAGTAAGTGATGAATATTGTTATGTGCAATTCACTTTAAAAGGAGCGTTTCATATTTCATCACATGTAGTTCCAAAAAGCTTGAACGAAATGTGGCGCTTGCGGAGATCACTTAAAGATACGATATGACAGAACATTGATACTAATTGTAATGATTGAAATATTGAAAAATGTGTTAATTGTTAGTGAACAAATGTAATGTTGCATTGAAATACTTTAAATCGTGTTAAATTTTAATGTTCTCTCATTTTACATCCATTGAACCATTCTGAACGGTCATCCCGTTGTGGTTATATCACATCATTGCTAATAATGTTTATAGGGGAAATGGATGTAATGTTGGCCTAAATGCCCCTAATTTGGACCCATACAAAAATTCAGCTATCGACTAAATTTTCAATAGCGACCAAAAATATCCATTAGTGCCGTCTCAATGACGCGTTCATCTAGATAAAATTGATAAATAGCAGATTTTTAGCGATGGGCCCGAGGGGGACGACACATCTAAATCTCAATTCTAGATGCTCAAAAAATCTCACACTAGCGAATAAATCTTCGAAAAATCTTCTTTCATTTCTCGCATCTACTTGCATCGTGCATCATTTTTTTTGCAGGAAATCTTCAAAATCGTGATAAATCTTCTTTCTATCTACTCAGCGTACGCGCAGCTAGCCACAGCAAAACACAATACTTCCTGCATCGTAGATAGAGTCATCTCCCTCGGATGGGCCCAATCTTAGATCCATAGGCCAACATTAGAGCCATTTCCCCTATCTATATCTTTTCCGGTACCATGGAGGCAACAAAGTAAAAGTGAAAGGAGAGTTGCAAAATAGAGCACATGCGATACGACAATGGAGTGATGCTCGTTAAGAAAATACCCGGAGACACTGTCCATTTTCCGCATTGATGTTACGGTTTTATAAGACGCAACTAGGAACTCAAGATCATCATACAAAGATAATGGACGTCGAAATATCGTAGAACACATCAGAAATAACATGGGATCACTGCGACTAGCAGTTGTTACGTTTAGTTTTGGGTAGTAGCAATTCGCTTATAAGCATTTGGGGTATGGCATTATTGATGCCTAATCTCCCGTGAGCGTGCATAAGCAAATTATGCCACATGGGCCGCATCGCTTGAAAAGCAAAGAAAAGCGAAAATTATCTTGCCCATCATTCCGCATTGACGTTGCTGACAACGCTTCCGCACGCACACACACAAGTACCAGCACAGTAAACATCAGTGACAGCATAAAGGGAGCCAGAAGAAAAGTGCATTCGCACAAGTGGCACGCAAAACGGCGTGGTCGATAATCGCGATTGCCGTGATAGTAAGTTGGCAGTGTAAAAAACTGTGTTCTCGGGCGCGAGCAGCTCTGTGCGATCGAAGAAGAACGCACCGGATGGTGGTTCAACGATCAAACATCGTTGAAGCTTGCCGACGACAGATTAACCGGTAAGTTAATCAAAGAAAGTGAAGGTAGGAAAATTCACACTCTCCTCTCTAAAGTGCACTCAGGCCAAGGCAACGACGCCAAAACACGATCTCCCGGACAGACGCTATCGGTGAAGAACCACTGCCTGTGGCTAAAAAGGCCTTCAAACAGAAGTAAGTCGCTTTACTCCAACAGTCGCCACATGAAAACTAAGGGGATATGCGCCCCAGGGCCTTTTGTTCTGATTGCTATTCCGCAGGTCGGACTACTCAGCTGCACGAGGGCCAGTGTGTCTGGGCTGTGCGTGATTCTGGCGAGGTCATCGTAGACACGACGGATGAGGGTTGTCCGGACCGGACTCCAAACCACGAAACAACGGGTGGTCATTGTGCTGTGTGTGTGGAGCAAGTCAGACGGACGAGCCGCGGAACATCAGTGTGGTAATCCAGCGGCGGTAAGGGTGCACCCAGCAGCATTGAGTGAGTACTCTTAAGAAGAAGTAAGCGGAAAGAAGAAGAGAAAACATGTAGGGAAGTGAGAGCAGCAAAGGCCGAAGAAAGATAGGAGATGAGGTTAGGCAGGAGAAAACCATGCCGGCACAATAAATTAATGTAAACGTCAATGCTAACCCAATTTTTATTTCGTTGGTGCACATTTTCCCAGTGTTTGCGTGTTAGCCCATTCAAAGGTAGTCTGCTCTACCGCTACCTGTAAATTGCAACACAGTGATGCAGAGAAGGACAACGAGATCACAAATAGGCACGAAAATTGGTGAAGAAACAGTGAAAGTTGGTGAGATCGTTTTGAATTGTTAATTTTTATAATTTTTTAAAGAGGTCACGGACTTTTTGGGATTTTTTTTTTTAATTTTCAGAACATAAACAAAAGCATTTTTTGTTTATTTTCCCCAGAAAGACAACTTTGTCTCAGGCGTCATTTCGATGAGAAATGCCGTTTCCGTGCCACAAATATATGTTGAAAAATTTCTAGAACGCCATTTTTAACTATTGTTGAGGTGCTTGCTCATTGTGTGGACTTCGTTCGCTTCTGTCGTTGCCTATTAGATTCAGAATCGCAGCTACCGTATGCGTGATAATGTTTGCACCATCGTACAAATAAGGTTCCCGTTTCACCTGTGCATACAATGCCTTGGTTTTCTTTGCATGCACGTAACCTATAGCTCATTCCGTAGTAGGCTGTGTATAAAAGAAAATTATTTACTTAGTTTGACAGTTGCACCATGACATTTAAATCGCCGTGGGAGTGTCCCGGTGGACCGTCAAAGGGTTTTAGATCGAGAAAAGAAAGGACAACTATCCGCGAAGGTGGCCACAGGTCGTCCGAGGTCAGCTCGGCTTCCGAGGGTTATCGCTGCTATCAAAAGGAAGATTCGGATGAATCCAGTGCGTTCAATAAGGAAAATGGCAAAGGGACACGGGATCAGTGACTTTATGGCACGGAAGATCGTAAAGGAAGATTGCGAGGTGAAGTCGAGGGCACGGAAAAAAAAACTCCCATGATTACCAACCGCATCCTGGAGCTACGAGCCGAATGATGCAAGAAAATCTTGAACTTCCTGTTCACCGACGAGAGCATGTTTACCGTCGATCCCGTATCAAATTCCAGAACCGACCGGTAAAAGACGTGGCCGACGAGCACAAGAACGTGTATCTGACCAAGCATCCTGTTAGCGTTATGGTGTTTAGAATGGTGGCTTCCGATGGCAAAAAATGGACCCGGTGTTCTTTCCAGAAGGCGACAAGGTCAACACGGAGATCTACATCGGAATTTTAAGTAAGTATGTTCTTCCGTGGATCAAAGAACAGTACGGTCCGAAGCCAAATGTTGTATTTCAACAAGATGGGGCTCCGTGCCACAAGTCGAACCGCACTCAGAAGTGGTTGCAGGAACATCTTCCGTTCTGGGCGAAGGATATGTGGCCGCCATCCAGCCCCGATCTTAATCCGCTGGCGCGTCATGAAGGCCAAGGCTTGTTCTGAACGCCACCCGAGTACAGCAAGCCTCAGGGAAACATTGACCCGTACCTGGAGAGAAATGGATCCACTACATTATTAGAACCTGCCGTGCATTCCGAAAGCGTGTGGAGGCCGTAATTGCAGCAAGTGGAAACTTGATCGATGATTAACATAGTTTAAGACTTTGAGAAACATCCCCCCTTTGAATAAATAAAAAAAAACTCGAAATTTTTGATTTTTTTTTTAATTTTGACATTGTTCAATGGTGCGAACATTATCACGCATACGGTAGCTGTAAAAATCCGTCAATGGATGAAAATCAGCCGATACAGTGATGTAAAGCGTGTAGTTTAGGAGGAATTTCCAGCTGCCTTGGGCCTCGATGTGCTGCCAGCTGAATTTACATGGACGTAAAAAAGGAGATTCCTAACTCGTGACATTTCATCAATCGGAAGGGGAACATATTCTACCAAGGGAACACAAACTTGTGTTTCCTTTGTAAGATGGAGGAGCATCGGATGAGTTCCTGATTCAAGTGGAAGGAACGGAAGCAGCCCGTATAGCAGCAACAAGAACAGGAAAACAAATAACGGAACGAAGAAAAGAAATAACCGAACGTATGTGGTGTAGTTAATGGAGGTGCGTCGTCAATGGACAACGATAATGGTACAGAGGAAGCGGTTGAAGTGCTGGAAGAAGAGATAATGGAAATGGATGTGTCCCCTCGGATGCTGACAAGAACATTGGAGAGGAAGTAAGCGGCCGCCTGTTTACAAACATTGAAACGACGCGTATTACTACTACAAATTTGGGATAGTGGACTACACCGAGAAGGAGCGGATAAAAGACGAAGAGGAGGCCAAGCGTCGGGTAGTGCTGAAGGAAAAAATTGGAATAAGTAAGAGTGTCCCTTATGACTATTTATTGTTATTAAAAAATGACTGGTTTTCATCTCCTTGGAATCCTTTGCACATTTAAGCCTAACAAATAAACTAAATTAGTGCTAATCTTACAACGATTTGAAGCATATCAAAAACCATTACACAAAGCTTCATACAAATCGGAGAAGGTCGATTCAACATTTATTTTTTTTTCGTTATTTTGCCTGGAACTACTCAGGATTAACAATAGAAAAGGACCCATCAGCATTTGTAAACAAACCATTCTAAAGCCCTTTTCTCACAAAGCGAAGGCCACTCACGCAAACCAACACCATCGACGTGTAGGGGAAGCTTTCTCCTATCCGATGATGGTTTGCTTTGTGCGGAAAGGGTTTACAAATGCTGATGGGCCTTTTTCTATTCTTGATCCAGAATTGTCCTATTTTGTGTATAGATTGTAAGTCACAATTTTTTACTCTAATCCGCCATCTTGGATTCCAAAGTGGCGCTGCTAAATGATTATTGGAAGGTACCTTCAAATCCGTTTAATTTTGGCCGAATTGAAAGGCGTCAATTCAACCGAGCATGTTAAAAGAACGCCAGAGGCGGCATGTCCGTTTTCTCGACTTTTCCGGGCACGCAATATACAAATTCATGCATTGGTGTTGGCAAAGAAAGCTTTCAATGAATAACTATGGCAATCAAAATCTATCCTCCAATGCTAAAAATATTATTGATTAAAGGAATGATGCCATAGGATTGATGTGCTCAATTTCGGCCCTTTTGGTTGCGTTAATCGATGCCCTGAAACGTGATGCATCCTCATGCAAGAAATGAGCGTTTATTGACTTAATTTACCCCCTGACGATAATCGGTAAAGGACGAAGGCGGAACTTACCCTAGGTACGAACAATTTGAGACGATCTTAGGCTCTTCGAAAAATACCACGTTGAATTCCAATCTTTGGTTCATGAATTCCCATCATCCATGATTCCGGCTAATCAATCACGAAGCAAATATTTATCAAACTAGTCCATCTGCCAATCGAGCAACGGAAAATCGTTCGACAAAAACCATCTCCAAAGAACGGCGCGTGTTACCAAATTAAGAGCACGTGCTTGCTTTTTTAACTCCCTCCATCCAGAGGCTCATCGCGTCCTTTAAAAAGGCCCGACCCCAATCGCTAATGTACCAATTGTCTCGGTAAATCTAATCAACGATGAAGCACCTGGTGCTACTCCTGCTCATCGCCATCGGTATTGTACGCAGCTCGCAAAGACTTCAATCGCTGAGTGCGGAAGAGTCACCTTTGGCTGAAGCCGTATCGATAGCCATCGCCCGCTACGCCGTAAGCACTTGGGAGCACAGGAAAGCTCCACTGTACATCGACCGCTATTTCAGAAATACCGTCGGTCATCGGATTCAGCAGGACTTACTGGGTCGAATCCTGGATCGTCTACGGTACATCCTACCCGTCGAAATCAGCAGTTTCCGATCAACGATGAACGTGGAAAAGCCACGCTTCTACAACTTGGTGCTCATAGACAACTGGGTCTCGTTTGGGATCTTCTTGGACAACATTAACGGTCGCTACGAAATCTCCGGTGTGTTTTGGATAGTGTTCAACGTTTTTCAAAGCGACGATATCCAAGATATGCTGTATCAACTGTGGCGCAATAAGGTACTGATTGCATTGATTTTCATGATTGACCAAGACGCAGAAGGGGCAGTTCGACTGTATTCCTATTTTCCCTTTGCGGACCGTCTGTGTGGAGTGATCAAGCCGGCTCTGCTTGACTGGGAACACGATGAGCTCATCGGTCATCGTCTGCAGAACTTTTACGGCTGCCCGCTTCGGGTTGGAACGATCAATAATCCTCCTTTCATAAGCGTCGTTGATGGAGAACGGGCCCTGCTCGGTATCGAAGGGAACATGGTGAACATGATCGCCAAGCAACTGAATTTCACACTGCAGATCGTTGTCCCTCCCAGTGAAGGGTTGGTAGATTTAGGGACCAAGCATGGTATTATGGATATGGTGGTCGATAATCAGGTAGACTTTGCGCTCGGTGGATTCGGGTTGGCCAAGGTGTTGGTCCAGCACATGACACCAGGAGTTGTTCATTACGATTCAGCAGTTACGTTTGCCGTACCGATTGGGAGGCCGTATACGTCGTTCGAAAAACTGTTCTTTCCCTTCAAATTGTGCCTTTGGCTTGCGGTGAGTGGAGTTCTGATCTGTGCGGTAGTCTGTATAGAGATCGTGCGGGTGCAAAGTCGACCGGTGCGAGATTTTGTCTTTGGCAGAACGAATCGTACGCCGATAATGGTGTTGATTTGTGTACTGTTCGGTGTGTCTTTGTGGCGTTGTCCCACGAGGAACTTTGCGCGAACATTGCTGATGTTCTGGATCTTGTGCACTATGATTCTTCGAACTGCTTTCCAGGCTTCGTTGTACAAAACTCTGCAGACTCCGAAGAATGTGTCATCGCCAATGAGTCTGGCGGAGATCTATCGGGACGGTCTGGATTTGTACATGATTGAACTTGCCAAACAGTACGTCAGCATCAGTCCGGATATGATGGAAAGGGCCAAATTCTATCCGAACGATCATCACTTACTCACACAGTTTGTCGATCAACTCGGCGATCGTGAGCTTCTTAATGGCGCGGTACTGATATCTATTGATAGAATAGCCCATTACAACAAGTTCAACTCGGAAAACAAGTTCATAACGATCATCCATGAAACGGTATTCCGCTATCCGGTGGCGATGTTCTACCCGAAAAATTCCATCCTGCAGTGGGTGTTCAACAGTCAGGTACTGAAACTGCGAAGTACTGGATTGATCGAACTGTGGGCATTACGACATGGTAATTATGACTTCTTCGTTCGACTAAAGCGTTCGAAGGCTGCCAAACAACTTTCGATGGACCACCTCAAGGGCATATTCGAAATCTACGGGGTGTTGGTCGTGGGAAGTGTGGTTGTGTTCCTGATAGAGGTGTTCGGTGGAAAGTGGTGCCGCGCATCTTGCAGGCTCTCATTTGACAGGCGTTAATTACCTGTTGCATTAGTTTCGATGACTGGTAGATTTTGCTATCTATATAAACATGACCGTCAAGCTGAGTTGCAACACTACCAAATATGAAGATTTTAACTGTGATTGTAGCTGCGCTTTTCGTTGCACACGTATCGAATCATCTACTGTTACCGTCGGAATCTTCCGTGGACGATTTCTCGAACGCCGTCATCACAATACTACGAAGACACTTCATGTCAAATCACTCTTCAACAATGATATCCCGATGTTCACAAGTTGACGCCCGTACCAAGAATCTCCAATCGGACATCCTGCAACGAATATTGCACGCAACATCGCACGAGATCGCCTACATTTTTAGCAACCTAATCCGAGCTCGTCGACCACGGTTCTACAATATCTTGCTTTTCGATAGCTATCTAGCGTTCAGCATCATTCTTCGTCAGCTGCACCCAGATCAATACGATTACTCCGGATATTATCTGCTGATCCTCACGGCACCACAAGCCATCGACGAACAAACCCTGCAGCAAATGTTCAGTGATCTTTGGGCGTCAAACATCGTCAACGTTATACTGGTTATGACCAGCCACAAGAAATACGACGACTCATGGGACACACTGCTGTATACGTACTTTCCCTACTTAGAAAATGAATGTGAACACGCTCACCCCGTATTGCTGCATCGGTTGAGTTCATTCACTATACTGCACCCGTCCGTAGAACTATATCCGCCTAAGCTATTAAACTTTCACGGTTGCCCGATCCGTATCGCAACCTTCGATTATCCTCCGTACACAATACTGGAATCAGACGGATCGAATCAGCGCAAGCTCCGAGGAATGGAAGGTAACATGCTGCAGATGATCTCGAAGGTGTTGAACTTCAGCATCGAGTTGGTAGAAGTCACTGGTCAGAACAGGTGGGGAGAAATCTACGGTAACGGATCTTTTAGTGGAGCGGTGAAGCTGGTGATCGAAGAAGATGTCAATTTGACGGTCGGTTCTTTTTCCATGCGAGGCGAACGGATGTCGTTGATGAAGTCAAGCGTCAGCTACTACACGATAAAGGTAATGTTTGCCGTTCCACCGGGAAGACCCTATACGGCTTTCGAGAAGCTGTTTCGGCCGTTTGGAGTGACGACCTGGATGTTGATATCCGTCTACATGGCAGTTGGGATCGCGGTGATCTTTTTGCTCAAGTTCTATCCGGAGAAAGTGCGCAGCTTTATCTACGGAAGTGGTACGGGGATGGCACTGATGAACTTAGTGAATGTCTTCTTCGGTGGAGCGATGATTCGAACTCCAGGAAGGAACTTTGCCCGTACGTTGCTATTTATGTGGCTGTACTATTGCTTCGTGATGCGATCTCTGTATCAAGGTTCGCTATATGAGTACCTTCAGCAATCGAAGAACTTTAGCCACGTAAACTCATTGTCGAGCATAGAAGCCGAAGGGATGTCGTACTGTATGTCGGAAGGGTCAACTATGTTTGTCAAAGATATACCAGGAATTATGCGCAGGTACGTTGAGTTGATTTGCTTTGAGCTACCTTATAAAAAGATCGCTTGTTACAGGACCACGATAATTCCGGATGGCAATGGCCACCGATTTGAAGTGTTCCGAAAGCAAAGTTTACACCAGCTAAATGTCGCCGTACTGACAACCTTCGATCATGTGGCAGCTTACAACGAGAAGTACCACAAACGAGGAATCGTCCATTTGGCCAGAGATGTGCTCCAGTGGGCGCCTATCTGCTTGTATTATCCGAAAAAGTCCTGTCTGGCTGCAAAGTTCGACGAGGAGATTAGCCAGATTCAACGAGCCGGATTGATTGAACACTGGCTGCATGAGTACATCGGATATCGATTCTTCCGGCGACCAAAGATACACCCTCATAGCCCGGAAGTGTTGACCAATGAACATTTGATGGGGTGTTACGAAGTTTTTGTCGTGTTGCTGGTCATTGCTTGCGGGTTGTTTGCGCTGGAACGGCTGGCCGGCCGGGTGAGGTTCTTGGGGAGGATTTTCGATTTCTTGGTACAGTGAGGGGGGGGGGGGGGGGGCACGTGAACTTGACATAATAATGGACGGTTATGTCTTTTGTGATTCAATGTTGCACATCATACTACTTTGATACAATAATAGACGAGCCGCTGATTAAAGTTAGAAGATCTTTTAGGCTGATAAAGGACTGGTGCAAATTGATGGTGGTAGCAGCTATTTTCCATTGCTCCCGTTAGGTTGGGGAGAAATTTATAATGGAACAAATGCTATGTTCATGCTTTAAGGACAATGCTCATTGAAGCTTGTGAATTAACGTTGTAGAAATAGAATCAATTAGATTTATCAAAACAACTGTGATTTGATTTCATACGCGAATGTCTCATAAACAAACTGAATAGAATTTTAAATAGGGTGGGTGTACCAGTACCAGTTATGGCTATACGTTCCGGAATTCCAAAAGGCCATAATAGGAACGTATAGCCATAACTGATATACATCTACCCTAGTTTTTTTTATCTAGTTCGTTTATTTTTAAGGCTCAATCGCGTTAGCTTTACGGAGCCGATAATTCATTGTTCTTTGCTTGTAACAATATTCACTTAATTCTATGTCTAGTAGGAGTTGGGCCGAATACTCGTGGCTTACTCGAGGTTAGAGGGGTACATTGTCGAAGGATAGGAAAAGGGGAGGAGCTTGGGGGTAGGGTTTCGTTGTCTCATCAGAGCGATGTCGCCAGTATGAACGGTAGTGTGTTTCTAGATTCGTCTGGAGTTCGACTGGCTATGGTGACCAGTGAGACTCATCGAGACGGAAGACAAGACAAACAAAAACTAATAAAGAGATACAAAAGACAAATGAATTAAATTCTTATACTAGACATTTGCAGAAACACATAAATCGACTGCATATAGTAGAGATCGCGGGTACCCAACACGTCTCTGATAGGGATATAGGGTTGTCTTCCTTGGGCCTCGAGGGTATTCAAAAGTCGCTCTCTGGCGGCGTCATTATCCGTGCATTACCAAACTGCGTGATCGATGTCGTCGTAACCGTTTCCACACCGACAGATGTTCATCTACCCTAGTTATGTTCGCCTTCAATCTATTTACAGATATATTGTCCACAAACTACGTAGAGCCGCGAATGTGAAAGTTGGTTCCCGTGAACCAAATGACATCAAATTTTGGCAGGGTGTTTCTGACCCCAGTGCTGAAAGGGCCTCGCCTATCATTTGCCGATGATCTAAAGATTGTTTATCGGATCCGCTCAATTGCTGATGCTCTTTTCTTGAAAAATCAACTAAACTGCTTTACCGGATGGTGCAAAATGAATCCAATGGTAGTCAACCCAAGTAAATGCTCAGTGATTTCATTCTCACGGAAAAAGCAACCAATTAATTACAAATATACCCTCCCGGCAGCGGAAATCGAACGCGTCAGTCATGTTAAGGATCTTGGAGTTATACTGGATACCCAACTTACCTTCAAGCAACACGTATCGTACATAGTTGATAAAGCATCAAGAACAATGGGCTTCATCATACGCATAGCTGAGAACTTCACCGACGTATACTGTTTAAAATCGCTGTACTGCTCTTTAGTGCGCCCAATTCTAGAGTTCAGTTCTGCAGTGTGGAATCCAGTATACCTCAATGGCTCGGAAACGATCGAATCTGTACAACGAAGGTTCGTAAGATTTGCCTTGCGTAGGCTACCTTGGCGTGATCCTTATCATCTGCCCAGTTACGAGAGCCGCTGCCTGCTTATCAATCTGAAGACCCTCCGGTCTAGACGAAACGTATCCAGAGCCTTGTTCGTAGCAGAAATTCTTCAGGACAGAATCGATGGCCCCGTCGTTCTGCAGGATACCGCCATAAATGTCCAGCCCAGAGCCCTACGGACGCCGGACAAATTATGGGATGCATATCGCTATCGATGGCATTCAAAGGACCTTCAAGAGAGTCGCCTCGGTATTCGACTACTATATCCCTCGCCTTACGCTACGCCGTCGATTTACTGAGGTCTTTTCTGAATATAATATCTTCTTTTATTATTATGATTATTATTATCAGTGTCCAGTGAGTGTTTAGTTTGTTTGATATTTTTCTTTAACCACTTAACTTATGAATGTTAGTCTTAAGTAAAACATCATTAGGACCAAAATGGTCTGTTGATGTGGACATCCATCTAAATAAATAAATAAATGAGGATCTCTTGACTTGAGCCTCATGGACTCCTAAAAAATTTCGGGAAATTTATTAGGCCTTTCACTCTGAGCCTGTAGAACTTCAAGATCTTAACTACAGAATAGTTTGGACATCATTAAATATTTCATTCGATGATGTGTATGTTTTAAAAAGGCTTTCTTGAGCTTCATGGGCGCATACAGATTTTCAGGACTTTGTTCAATACTTCATTGGGCCTGTAGGTCTTCGAGATCTTAACTCCATAATACTTTGGACAGCAATACATATTTTAATGATACCATTCCATGACGTGTATGTTGTCAAGAGGATCTCTTGAGCTTCATGATTTCATACAAATGTTCAGAACATTGTACAAGACTTTATTGAGTCTTTAGAACTTCAAGATCTTCACTTCACTATATTTTTGAGAGCATGATAAGATATTAATTATCATTTCCTCAATCGGAAGGGGGAATTCATTATATGACGGTTATAAAAACAAGTGTTCCGTAAGCAAGATGAAGGGGCATCGGATGAGTTCCCACCACAAGCGCAAGGCCCTGAGGCAGCCAGAAAAAAAAAAACAAAAGGATGACGAAAAGCACAAACGGAACGAAAACAGAGCGCTAGCAGTACGAACGCTAGGAACAGAGGAAGGGGTTGATGTTCTTGAGGATGAGGTGGTGGAAATGGACTTGACGTCCTCGGGGGCCAAGATAAATGATGGAGAGAAAACAAGCGATGCCCAACAACAGGAGTCGTCTATTTTCAAGCAATGACGCCTATTACTACTGCAAATTTGGAATTTCCAGATGTCGATAACATGGAGAAGTAGCGGTTAGAGGACAAAGAGAAGGCTAAGCAGCTGACGTTGACGATGGAAACTCGTCTGGATGAATTAAAGGAGAAAAAAGAAGCAAAACTTATGTCGCCTCCCAGAAAACATAAGAAAAACACATATATACACGGCTCCGTAAAGTTTTTTTAAATACATTGAGCCTTTCAGAATAAACAAACTGATAAAAAATAGATGAACAGGGGTTGTTAAACCAAGTAGATAGTCATGCAAAATAATCTAAAATAAACAGACATACATATACTGAAAGTGCAGATTTTCTAAAATTCTTCTGGAATTTCTACGAACTTCCCTACGAGTTCTTCAAGCTTTGCCAAACCATCTATTGACTCTTCATCTTATTTGGCTTTATTAAATTCCTACTCGGACTTTTCGCCGGCCTCAACCCTCAACTTAGTATTCTATACGCACTTCCACCGGACCTATTCAGACCTATAATAGCCAGTGATGACATCCACAGCAGCACTTGTCCAGGAGGTCTTCCAAGGAGATTTCAGCAGGTCTTTAGACCCATAAATGACTCCAACCTGAGACATCAACACATCTCAAATCGTATCGTCACAGGGTAGCCTTAAAGGGATTTTTATTGAATTTCCTAAGCACTTGTGCATGTACATGTATCCTTTGCAATCGCTCAATTAACGTGGAACAATAGACCCTAATTAATCGGTTGTATTCTACGTAAAAGCTAATCACCCACTAGATCATTATACTCAATGACAAGCACAGTCATTCATCCGCCATCGGCTCAAAACCATCCCATCGCCATCGATGTCCGTTCAATCGCTACGCAACCATGAAGCTAATAATTATATCGCTGTTCGTTCTCCTCAGTCCGCTCCTTCTCGCGCAAACTCCATTCGACCGATTCGGGGTAGCATCCATCGTCGAATCAAGCTGGGCAGCGCGATCGATCGCCTCCATTCTAAGGCGTCACTTCAGCCATTCGCACGAGGCCATCCTGATCAACCCGGTGTTCAATGGATCCGCAAGTGGGCGCCTGCAGGGAGATCTGCTGAACGAGGTGATCCGTCTGATTGACTCCAAGTTGGTCGTACGATTTTACTACCCGAGGAAGGACTTTGTGCGGCCTCGATTTATGAACGTGTTCGTCGTGGATGGGTACGGGAGCTTCCGCAGGATCTACGCGACGATGCACTACACAAAGTATGATTTTTCCGGGCTCTATTTGGTGGTGATTGCTGGGGAAGTTGGGGAGGAATTGGATGATTTGGTGCGGGCCATTTTGGAGGACCTGTGGGCGCTGGATATTGTCAATGTGAATGTGGTGACTTGCGGACCCCCAGGGGACTATGTGTTGATCTACACTACGTTTCCTTATACACAGGATCACTGCGGGACGGTAGAACCGGTACTGTGGTTGAACGTGACTCAAGGGCTAGAGGAACTGGAGAAGGTGGACTTGTACCCGGATCGAATGAAGAGCTTCTACGGATGTACACTGATCGGTGGTACTCATGAGGCGAAGCCCTACACGATCATCCTA
Organism: Ochlerotatus camptorhynchus; assembly: GCF_037179485.1. Classification (NCBI taxonomy): domain Eukaryota; kingdom Metazoa; phylum Arthropoda; class Insecta; order Diptera; family Culicidae; genus Ochlerotatus; species Ochlerotatus camptorhynchus. The sequence goes on along the minus strand of NW_027040557.1, from coordinate 2,534,004 downwards.
AAGCAGAATAGCTCTTCGGAGGTCGTTTTGAGTGGATTCGAAGGGGACCTGGTCGATATGCTGGCGATTAAGCTGAACTTCACCGTGCTGTACGAGATTTCTCCAAACGGGTCGTCGTGGGGCTTCGCACGGAAGATGGGACAGAGTACGGGGCTGATGAAGATGATTCAGGAGGAGCAAGTCGATTTCGGCGTGGGTTGTATGGCTTTTGCATACGATCGGCACAAGTACCTGAAGCCGGGCATTGCGCATTATACAAGTAAGGTACTGTTTGCCGTTCCGGCAGGTCGACCATTTACTGCATTCGAGAAGCTGTTTCGTCCGTTCAGCATTACGATATGGAGTTTGATAATGGCTTATCTGATTGCGGGGGCAGCCGTTATTTGCGCGCTACAGCTCAGTCCCAGAGAGGTGCGGGACTTTGTCTACGGATTAGGAATCAGTTCACCGTACTTGAACATGTTAAACATTTTCTTCGGAGGAGCCTTGGGCCGAACTCCAAGGCGGAACTTTGCCAGAACTTTACTGCTCTTGTGGGTGTTGTTCTGCTTCGTAATACGGACGCTCTATCAGGGTTCGCTGTATTTGTACCTGCAGCGGGCGATGAATCATGATCCACTGGAGACGATGGAGGACATCGATCGGTCCGGAATCGGTTACTACATGATGGAGATCGGTCAGCGATACTTCCTCACGATGCCGCATGTTTTGGAGCGGTAAAGTTGTTCGATCGATACGTGCTGGCTAGACTAACGAGATAACTTTCCGTTTCAGGACAACCTATATTCAAGCTGGGAAGGACAGTTTGGGGAATACAATCGAGAAGCTCGGTCGGGGCTTGGTCGATGGAGTGGTGCTGATTCCGTTGGACTACGCTGCTTATCATAATAGGATTTTTCCGAAGCGGGAGTTCGTCTATATTGCCAAGGAACACGTGGGGGTCTATCCGGTGGGATTTTACTATCCGAAGAAGTCCCGTCTAACGAAGGTGTTTGACGATCAGATTCGCAATATTCAAAGTACGGGGTTGATCGATTTCTGGTTAAGGCGGTACGGAGATTACGATTTTTTCCGGAAGCAGACGTCGAGTGCTGGTCCGAGGAAGCTGAGCAATCACCATCTGGCCGGAGGATACCAGGTATTTGGCTGTTGGTTGGCAATCAGTTGTGTAGTGTTTGGGCTAGAGCTGTTGTCGAAGCGGGTGGTTTTGTTGAGAAGGATTCTGGAGGTGTTGATGGAGTGAGGCAGAAAGTAGATATAGTTTAAGAGGAAGAAGAGACAACTGGCTTCTTTTTGTCTGCGACGTGTTCTGCTTCTCTCGCGGAAACGACCGTGCAAAAACTTTTACATTATGGGCGACGCAGTCGACTGTCAAAATACAAGAAAAGATACCCTGTTGTAAAAATTCTCGCGTTTCTATAGAGATTACTGACGTTTACTGTACGCACACCACGTCACGTATACGTATACGCAAAAATGTTTTCATCAGGAAAAACAAATTCATAGCGGAAAATTTTCCTGATGAAAACAAATCACTGACACATTCTCACTTTAGCAATCTCTATACGTTCGCCCGACGGCACTGGTTCGCGTTTGACAGAAAATTGGTTCTCAAAAGTCCCCCTATTGTCTCCTCTTGCTCTTAGGTAATAGTGATAGTTCTCTCGCAGAGTAGACGTTGATCCATTAAAGCTGTGGCTACAGCAGGGGGGCCATATTTAACTCTCTAAGACTCTAGACTTGGAAAAATGTTAAGGGTTATAACAAATTTCAAAACATTCTATAGAATCCTGAGAAGAAACTCTGGAATATTAAGTGTAATTCAAAAGGATTGATTTCAAAGAAATACTGACAAGGATTCCTACACAGTTTTGAAAGGATGAGTTCTGAGCAGAATTCCAAAAATATTGTAAGATGTAGTCCTCAGAAATTTGTTAGATGAATTTCGAGGGATTTCTGTGGAGAAGAAAGGAAGTTTTAACTTAAATTCTTAAGTAAATTTTGAAGATTTTAAATGACGTTGTTGAAAAAAAAAAACCTCAAGGAAAATTCCTACGTGATAGAAATGAACAGATTCAGAAATTTGAAAGTTATCACGGAAATACATCAAGAGCCATATGTGAAAAGGGCATACAAGGTTTTGTAAACATACCTTTGTAGGCCCTCTTCTCGCCAATCGAGGGTCGCCCACGCAAACTAACAACATCATCGGGAAGGAGAAACCTTCTCCTATCCGGCGATGTTGATGGTTTGCGTTGGTGTCATATGGGTGGCGAGAAAAGGGCATAAGAATGTTTGTTTACAAAAGGCTTGTATGCCCTTTGTCCCTTTTCACATGTTGTTCTTGACATAAGGTTTTCTGAACCCAAATTTTCAAATCAAGACCAACAATTGAAATGGCCCCAACTCCATTTTGTAAACAAACCTTGTAAGGCCATTTTCCCGCGAACCGAAGTCCGCAAAGGCAAACCAACATAATGAACAGGTAGGGGAAATTCTCCTCTACCCGATTGTGGTTTAGGTTTACGAATCGAGGTTTCGGTTCGCGAGAAAATGGCCTTACAAGGTTTGTTTACAAAATGGAGTTAAGGTCATTTCAATTGTTGGTCTTGAAATGCTGATTGTTTTTTCCTTGATTGTGTTTTCCGTCGATCTTGTTTTCCGCACTGAGTACCAAAACTACCGACGTCAGGAAGGCAGCTCCCACACCTGGACCTTACCTATCGACCCATCAACTCATGGACCGGGGACCAACGGCGGAATGCGTAATCAGAGATTTTATGCCTCAGAAAATCCCGACGGCGTCGACTGGGTTTGAACCCAGGCCCTGTGGGGTGAGAGACAGTCAAGCTTACCACTACACCACTAGCGCCGCGGCAAAGTGCTTATGATTAAATAAAATTTCAATTATCATAATTAATCCGGATAACACCTACATGTTTTTAAGCTAGACTTGAACATGAGCTGTTTTTCTCTGCTTGTGTTTGAACCTTGCAATGGGAGTAGGCTGTGCGTTTGAATGAAATGACGTTCATTTTATCTTCGGTTTTTTTTCACATACATTTTTTGTTGCTGATCTGATCAAAACTACTGAGCTAATTTAACGATTGAAAGTTTCAAGAGAGTGAAATTCTTACGAGTTCATGCGTCAGGCATGCTGGCTCTTCGTCCCTGCGGCTTGCCGTTGACAAGTGGTTTCGAAAGTGAGGAGGAACCTCCATCGGATTCGTGACGTTCCATCGCTCTGCGAGTTCACGTCGAGGTGCAAGTTGCAGCGTTGAGCGTGACATTTGGAGCAATCGACCACATCCGATTATCCTGTATTCCAAGCTGGAGGATCACTTCATTCGGGACATTTCAAACAAGTTGTACACCAGACTGCTACGCCAAACGTGACAGGGCTGCTTGCTACGAGTTCACTCAGACTGATTTGGTGAGATTGTTCTTTTTTCTACTTTTATCATTTAAACTTCATTCGCATGAATCCGTATGTAACATCCTTCTTTCTTTTATTATTTAATCTTCTATTTCTTTATATTATAGTTAAATCAGTATTCTTAAAAACTATACCAAGTAAGGTCCTAAAATTTCAGTTGAGGAGCTCGGTTTCTGCTGACTGAGATCGTGGGTTTACTCCCAGGCTTCTAAAAAAAAAACAATTCAAGACCAACAACTGAAATGGCCTTAGGAGAATTTTCCCTACCTGTTCATTATGTTGGTTTGCCTTTGCGGACTTCGGTTCACGAGAAAATGGCCTTACAAGGTTTGTTTACAAAATGGAGTTAAGGCCATTTCAATTGTTGGTCTTGAATTACTATGGTCACATCATCGTAGCAGATTCTTTGATGGGCGTGACCGGCAATGGTAATTGTCATGCTTTTTATGTTCTGAACTCTGATTGGAGCACTATTCACTCCCAAATAGTTTTCCTTAAGCAATTAGAATAAGAACGTTAAAGTAGATACATGTCAGTAGCCAGTATGTAATCTACGGATTACTCTACTCAAGCGGCGTCGGTGGTGTAGTGGTAAGCGTGATTTCCTCTCACCCCAGCTTGGTTCAATCCCTGTCGATGCCGCCGGGATTTTCCGAGGCTTAAAATTCTGGTCAACTCAACGCTTGAGTTTTGAACCTTACAATGGCGCAGAGAAATCATTTCATTCGGGATGTGCTGCATGCTTCAGAATTATTTATTATTTGACTAGTCGTACAGACTGAATTTTTCTACTTATAAATTAGAGATTACTACTGTTTGTTTGTTTATTTTTTCTTTGAAATCGCTAGGGGATTCATACACGTTGTTGAACTGTGCTGGCCACCATGGTTATAGATTGATTGCACAGTGCAAGGCGTCAGAATTTTTGAAAGAACTTCTTAATCATCATTCTGATTTATAATTGCTAATGCACCAAACCCCAACCCCCCCCCCCCCCCCCTTAATGCATTGATGTGTTAAATCTGATTCTTGTTAGACGCATGCAGTCAATCAATCCAAAGCATGCTAATTACTTCCGGTTCTGCCTATAATATGAGTGTGGATCTTACTTCGAACATTTTTTTCAGTCTCACCATGTTACTCAGAGCATTGCTATTGTGGATTTTTCCGATAGTTCAGGCGCTGCTGTCCGGCAATACCCCATTATCTCCGTTGGTGGATACTGCCTCCCAAGTTCTTCTGCATAGCTTTCAGGGTCCGTTCACCGCAGCGTGGATCGCTCAGGAAGCCTCAAACTTCGAAGCTGAACAACTGCTTGGGGATCTTCTGGACGCGATCATCGCTCGACTGAGCGGTTCGATCCCAGTTCGATTCAATGTACTCACGAACCAAGTTCAACGGAGATCTTGGATCCAAAACGTTCTGCTCGTCGATGGCTATGAAGCGTTCCAAAAACTCTACACAAACTTATCCGTCGAGCAGAACGACTTTTCTGGGAGGTACCTGATCGTCGTCAATTCCGCAACAGATGGAACGATTATACGACGAATGTTTGAAGATCTATGGAAGTTGCAGGTGGTCAATGTCGTGATTGTCGGCTTGGGCGAGGAGGAAGCTTTGCTGTGGACGTACAAACCGTATTCCAGTGGAAGCTGCGGAAGAGTGCGTTTGGTCAAGTTGCACCCGATCGACGAGTTCTACCCAGACAAAACGGAGAACTTTTACGGCTGTCCGTTCAAAGTAGGATCGTTTGAGACCCGTCCTTTCACAATCATGGATCGTTCGATAGCAGGGGAATTGAGCATGAGTGGCTTCGAAGGTGATCTGCTGGATACGTTGAAGGAAAAGCTAAACTACAGAGTCAACATCTACGAACCTGAGAACGGTGAACAGTGGGGCTATGCTCTGGAGAGTAACAGTACCGGAATGATGCGCATGATCCAGGAGGGGGAGGTAGATTTCGGGATTTCATGTTTGGGGATTTCTGTGGCAAGGAATAATATTTTAAAGGCAGGAATCGCTCACTACACTACCGTGTTGGTATTGGCCGTTCCCAAAGGTCGCCCGTACACTGCTCTGGAGAAGCTATTCCACCCCTTTGAAGGTGAACTGTGGTGGTGCATTGCCGGAATACTTCTGGGAGCAACGCTGGTCATAACTACCATCGAGTTTGCTGACCCAAACGTACGTAATTTCGTCTACGGAAGACGAATACGGACTCCGTATCAAAACCTGTTTCGGGTATTCTTCGCCGAAGGAATGGGGCTTCTGCCCACGAGAAACTTTGCTCGGACGCTTCTATTCTTCTGGATCTACTTCTGCTATGTACTGCAATCCCTTTACCAGGGAGCATTATTTCGCTACCTTCAGGAGGATTCAACCCTACCACCGCCAAAGACCATGGCCGAAATCGATAGAACTGATGCCCGCTATTACGTGGTTGAAAGCGCCGAACGCTACTACGAAGCATTTCCGCATCGGTATCGACGAGTTCGACATCTGTCGCAGGAGAAGAACAACATCGTGCACCGGTTGAAATGGATGATGCAACATCCGGAGTCACCGGATGTTGTGATGGGTGCTTTGGACCACATGGCTCACCACAACCATTTGTACCGCCGGAAGGGAGGATCCGTACATGTCTGCCGGGAATATGTCTCTACCTATACGGTGACAATCTACTATCCCAAAGGGTCCATGTTGACGCAAAGGTTCGACGAGGAGATTTTGAGGATTCAAGCCTCCGGGTTGATGAGCTACTGGATTAACAGGTACGGGGATTACGACTTCTTCCGAAAGGTGAAGGAAGGATCGGAGCCGAAGCCACTGAGTTGGGAGCACGTATCGGCGGTTTACGAGATTTGTGGCGTCATGCTGGGATTGAGTGGGGCAGTTTTTGGACTGGAACTGGCTTCCGTCAGGTGCAGTAGGATGAGGAAGCTATTGAGGGCGCGACGATGAGCAGGATGTTCGGACTAATACATTTGTAGTGAATAAAGTAACCCATAATAAGCCATGAATAGGCCACAATGGCAACGCATCGCTAATTCGCGCATATCACTGTCCGATATAGAGCAAAGATATATGATCGTTAGCAATATTTGGTATGGAAAATAAGCCGGAGGTATTACGATGCTGAATCGATAGCACTACCCCTGTAAATACCCTCTCACTTATCACCAATGACCTCAGAAGATGCTCCAAGTTGAGTGCTCTTGGTTCCTGAAAGAAGTCATAGTCCCGTATCGATCGACTCAATAGTTGATCATCCTGGTTGCCTGTATCCACTGTATCTGCAGATCGAATTCCTTGGTCAGCATCGACTGCATCATCGGCATTTAAAAAGTTTTTATTTTTCATGAGCTGTTTCTTAAAAACAAAATTTCAAAATTCGGACAAGGACATTTTGATATATATATGATTATGTATTTATTTTGAAATTTTAACTTTACAAAAATAGCAAAAATGTGTAACATGGCCCATAAACAAACAATAATGCATAGTTTCATGCAAATCGGAGAAGATCGACGAGCTTTTACGATTCGTCATTGGCGTGGAACTGCTCAATCCAGCCTTCAGAGAACAAAAGTCACCCGTCGCCGGTGTCCTCGTTTCCATTTGTCCGCAAGACACTCCACGATGAGCAGTGTACAACTCAATCCCAGCCCGAACGCCAACAGTTCCAGGCATCCGGTTATCTGCGAAACGGTCAATCTACTCGGTTCGTTGTTCTCGATAAAATCCTTCAGGAATACAGTTTGCGAAAAAGCCGAAGCCCACTGGTCGATCAGTCCGGCCGCATTTAGCTGTCCCAGGATGTAGTTGAACGGATGCAGAATCGGTGCCGAACGTTGGGTATAGATGGTTAGCTTGGACAAATACACCCGATCTCTGCTCACCCGAAGTAGCTTGCCTTGTTTGGTTAGATTCCGGTTCAAATAGGCAATCGTTTCAATCGGAGCCAGAAGTACGTAGCGTGTGGTCGGTCGTTGCAGCTCATCAATTTCTATGGCGTGGAAATGGGTAAGATTGGACTGTTGAAGATGGGGAACAACGTCAGGGAACGCGTCGAACATGTAGCTGAAGTTGCGAGTCATTCGGATGTGATAACCAGCGGCGATGAAATTCGGTATGATCTGCGGGGTACTTTTGTTCGGTTTAAGTTGAAGGAACTTGAACAGGGATCCGGTGTAGGAAGTGCGAATTAAGATGCTATAGAAGAGCCAGAACGCAAGCAGGGTACGGGAGAAGTTCCGAACCGGTGAACGGTGCAGTGATCCACCGAAAAAGATATTGAAAGTATTCAGCACGGGAGTTGATATGAAGCGTCCGAAAACGAAGTGCTGGACGATACTACTATGGAATTTGATGGTGGTTATTACAATCATTGCAATCAGGAGAATCGTGCCAATGCAGGACCAAATGATGTATTTGAACGGTAGCGCTAGTTGTTCAAGGGAGCTGTACGGTTCACCTGGAGGTATGATGGTGCTCATGAGAGACGTGTAGTAGGTGAAAGTATTGCCCAAGTAGCGATTTCTGCGATAGGTCATGGACCAGTATCCGACGGTGAAGTTCACAAGTCGTTTTCGCACGTACCGGGAAGCTCCAGTGTTGTTGCCGAGCATTTCTGTTACACCCCAATCGGGAGGATCCACAACGACGACGTCCAGAGTGAAGTTTAGCCTCTGACTCAAGACTCGCGTAACGATTCCGTCGATCCCATCGAGATGTGAAACTTTCCCATTGGTTCCATATACCAGCATCATAAATGGAGGTATGTCAAAAGTAGCCACCTTCAGCGAACATTCATAGAAGTTCTTCATCTTTTCTGGATAGAACTGCCTGGAAGGGTTTTCGAAACGACCGTCTCTGAAAATCTTCCACAGCAATGGTTGCACTTTCTCGCAATAACCTTTTCCGAACGGAAAGAACGTGTAGTAGTATGCCATCCCTGGGGCGTCCTTGTAGGTCAACAGGACGGCTACGTTTACGGCGTAGTGTGACCACAGTTCATCCATGATCTGCTGCACCGTGTTGAAGCTATTCTCAGATGAATCAGTCACGATGACCAGAAAGTACCCAGTGTAGTCGTACGTTCGGATTCTCATTTTGTCGCTGATCTGACCGAATGCTTCGTAGTCATCTACGAAGAACACATTGTGTATTCGGGACTGGTTCAACACCTGTGCCTGGATCGTCTCCAGTTGTACTAAAATCTCCAGCTCGATCCGGGGCAAAATTTCACTGATCAAATCGTACTGGATGAGGACATTGCGTTTGTCGGTCGCCCGCCGGCGAAAGTACAGGTGGTCAGACTCGGCCGTGAAGAACTGATTGATGATGGCTATGGTGGCGTCGATGAGCGGAGACTGGGCTGGGCAAAGGGTTGCAGTCCAGTTGAATGCTTTGGACAGCGGTAGCACCAGGGATAGTATCAGCAGTGGCCGTATCATGGTTGCAGTTTGACTGAGGTGTGTCTTCACAGAAACGTGGTTTTGTGGCGTCGCGGCTAATGGAAAACTCGTTAGCGAGCGAGGGCAATCAGCATTTATCACGCGAGGATGTTTTGTGGTTTGCGAATTGACGGGGTGTTTAAGTTGCCTTATATGCCAAAGGTTGGTGCAAAATGCATTGTGAGAGTATTTATTTATAAGTTCAGTAAATACAGTTATCCATCGCTATGCGAACCCATTGCACTCTCGAAGATAGAGCCTCTGTGATGAAAACCCCCCACTACACTACCAGCAATCCCATGATCATAGTGTAAAATCAATGGAAGTGCTAATTCCTCTGTCACTTAGCTTGACGTTTGTGGACACTCAAGTCAGTAACCCATCGCTCAATCATCACCGGCTCGATCGGGTTCTCGAACACCATCGGTGCCTTCAGCAGAGGATCATGGACTGCACGTATTCCCAGTGATAAGGTACACTGAGGTAAGTTGAAACGGTAGGTGTATCTCTTAGCGGAAGTGAACAATCACTGAGTAAGGTCAGAATTATCTTGGAATTCTTTTCAGTATTTCCAAACTAATTGCTAATGTTATTCTCTCAGAATTCTTTTTAAATTCCTCAAAATGTCATTAGAATTCATCTCGGAATTCAATAGAAAAATTCGACAGAATTCCATTGAAATTATCCTCACGATTCCCTCATACATTCTCTTCCGCAAATCCATTGAAATCTTCTCAAATTTCCTTACAAAAGGTCCCAGCAATTCCTTGAATCTATCATCACCGTTCCTTAAAACTCTTCTTAAGAATTTTCTACGATTTCTTTTCAAAATTCTAATACATCAGAGTTATGATGGAACTCTACTCAGAATTTTGAACTTCTAAGCCAATTCAGAAATCTTAAGTAATTTAGATTTCTAAGATTACTGAGAATTCCAGGGTAATTAATGAAGGCTAGTAATTATATCAAATGCCTTTTAAATCCTGCTTAAAAATGTTATCCCATTTGGTTTTTTTTCTATAGGAGTAACGAAAACACGAATAGTGAAACCCTTCGGAGAAGCTACGTAAGCAATACGTTATCGCTAACCTCTTTACGCGTCGGAAACTGACTTGCATACAAGATGCAAACTACAATTCTTTTCATTTAGCTCAACTTCAGTCTATTTCAGTTAATATTATAAATTGATTTAATAAATTGACTTACTTACCAATCAGGCTAAGGCCTTGTTGTCCTCTGCTGTCCGAAGAAGTCGTCTCCACTCTACTCGATCCATGGCCACACTTCGCCAGCCTCGTAGTCTGCGAAGGGTCCGCAGGTCGCCTTCTACTTGGTCGATCCAGCTTGCCCACTGCGCGCCTCTTCTTCTTGTTCCTGATGGGTCGCATTCTAGAACCATTTTCACTGGGTCGTCCGGCATTCTCACGACGTGCCCAGCCCATCGTAGTCGCCCATTTTTTGGAATGTGGATGATGGATGGTTCTCCCAGCAGCTGGTGCAATTTGTGGTTCATTCGCCTCCTCCACGTTCCGTCATCCATCTGCACTCCACCGTAGATGGTACGCAACACCTTCCGTTCGAAAACACCAAAGCGTCCTCCGGAGTCCAAAGTAGGCACGATTCCCTGCTATAATGCGTCTTTGAATTTCTCTGCTAGTATCATTTTCGGCGGTCACCAGTGAGCCCAAATACACGAACTCATCGACCACCTCGATTTCGTCACCGCCAATCTGAACTCGGGGTGGGAGGCTAACATTGTCTTCCCTAGAACCTCTTCCTTTCATGTAGGGGAAATGGATATAATGTCGGCCTAAATGCTCCTAATTTAGGCCCATACATAAATTCAGCAATCGACTAAATTTTCAATAGTGACCAAAAATATCCATTGGTACCGTCCCAATGACGCGTTCATCTAGATAAAATTGATAAATAGCAGAATTTTAGTGATGGGCTCAATCTTAGATCCAAAGGCCAACATTAAAGCCTTTTCCCATATTTTGTCATTGATGCGTTGATGGCAAGACCAATCCACCTAGCTTCAGCTTTCAGTCTGATGTACGTTTCCTCCATCGTCTCAAAGTTCCGTGCCATAATGTCAATGTCATCGGCGAAACCAAGGAGCTGGATGGACTTCGTGAAGATCGTGCCACTCGTGTCTATCCTAGCTATTCTGATCACACCTTCTAAAGCGATGTTGAACAGCAGATCTTGAAGTAACCCCCTTCGAGTTTCAAAGGGACTCAAGAGTGTCACCGATACTCGAACAACGCACATCACTCGATCCATCGTCACCTTGACCAATCGCGTCAGTATGCGGATTTGAAATCGATGAAAAAATGATGTGTGGGCACGTTGTATTCACGGCATTTCTGCAGAACCTGCCAAATCGCGAAAATTTGGTCCGTGGTAGCGCGGGCACCCACGAATCCCGCCTGATATTGCCCCACGAACTCTCTTGCAAATAGTGACAGGCGGCGGCATAGAATTTGGGAGAGTACCTTGTAGTACCTTGAGCGCCGGCTCAGCAGTGTGATCGCGCGGTAGATGCAGCAATCCAACTTGTCACCCTTTTTGTAGATTGGGCATACGACACCTTCCTTCCACTCCTCCGGTAATATCTCCTCCTCCCAAATCTTGGCAATTACCCGGCCCAAGTAACAATTTTGGTTTTATGAGGGTTCTGTAGACAATGATTTAGACTTGTAGAATGCTATAAAACCGCAATAAAACCTGCAATCTTACTTTGGGGGTGCAGCGCTCTAGCCAGTGCTTCACCATCGTATTTTAATAGCTCACTTGGTACTTGATCTACACCAGTTGCTTTGTTGTTCTTCAGCCGACCTATCTCCTCATCAACTTCTTGAAGATCAGGGGCCGGTAGCCTGTCGTCTTCTGCGTGTGCTCCAAGGTCTGTTGCAGTGCCACTTTCGTTTGCTGTTGCATCATCGTTCAGGTGCTCGTCATAGTACTGCTTCCACCTCTCAATAACCCCACACTCGTTCGTGAGAAGGTTACCGTCCAAGTTCTTGCACATATCGGCTTGCTGCACGTAGCCTTTGCGCGAACTATTTACCTTCTCGCAGAACTTCCGTGTGTCGTTTACGCGGTACAGATTGTCCATCGCCTCGCGATCTCGGTTTTCCTGCTGACGCTTCTTCCTTCGGAAAACCGAGTTTTGTCTGTTCCGCGCTTGTCTGTATCGCTCCACATTCAATCTCGTGCGGAGTTACAGCATTCTTCTCCTCTACTAACAGTTTGCATTCGCTGCAGCAGTACTACCTATGGCGGAACGGATGTCCCTCCAGCCATCTTCAAGAGAAGCTGCGCCAAGCTGCTCTTTCGTGGGTAGTGCAACTTTCAGCTGCTGCGCGTAGTCTGTTAGTGGAAGCGTACATTCCAGCCTATAGCTGGCCTGATTTTACACCGGCGGGGTGGTCTCGAGCAAGGGTACTTCCCTTCGTTCGGATTTGGGTGAAACAAAACAACAAAAAGAAAATTCAATTTAAGACGTCTATTATTTACGTATCTGTGTTCTCCTCTTCGCTGCTGCTACTGCTGTTCGGTGGGGCCCTTCGATGACGGTCTGGCGGCGGTTCTGCTGCTACAAAGCACGGACTGTGATGAGCGGTTTGCTTCGTGGGCTGCTTAGCAGCTGTCCTTAACACTTAGTGGGGGGATGAGCTGGACTCGTCTGTTGAAACCACCCCGGTGACGTTGGTGACGAATTACCGAATTGCCTACTCGCCGTAGGCAACCCCGGCAGACACCGCAGTGTTTCTGCCCAGGCGAACTCACCTCTGGTATCGCCTGCTTCGTCCTGCATGACGATTAACTGCGGTGGCGAGACTGGCTCTATTGGCTGAGCCACCGCAGTCAGGACGGCGAGTGTCAACCGGATCCTTTATGGTTAGCCGGGGGAGGTGATTAGCTCCTTAGTGTTTAGCTTCCCACAATGGCGATCCGACACTCTGTTGCACTCAACAACATTAATTTTCGTAGCCACGGGGCCGGCTTCCACTCGCGATGAACTGGAAAGATGCGTACTGGCATTCGCGTCACGGCTGGGCAAACTTTTCCCAGGTAAAGTCCGGTTTCTCGGGACTAAGGGAAAAAACGTCTCCGAACGAAAAACCCGCGTAGACTCCACCGTGGCTCGAATTGTTCTCCTTTTTCACAACGTCACAATTACCAAAAACAACAAACCGCCATCGCTCCTGCAACCACGCTCGACTGTTCTGCTTTTATGTTTTCGCCTTCTTTGCAGCGGGAGGAGCTTTAAGGGCCTAATTTTATTTGGGACGCGATACATTTTAAAACGATATTTTTTCCCTATAGAACTAAACTAACAACAACAAAAAACGAATAAAATAACGCGCAAGATTTACAAGTTAAAATTATTCTCGAAGGCATAGTGGTGAGTATGTCGCCGGCCGTGCAATGACAACAAAAACAAAGCATAACAAACACGGCATACGCTCGTGTGAAACACGGCAATATTACACTCGGCGGCAAAACTACACAAAACGGGATAAATTGTAACACGCAGGTTACAAGTCCTGGGCAACTCCGGCGTCCCGTTGTTGCTCAATGTTGGGTCGCGGCGTTCGACTTCGACGGGTGTTATGCACCGTCGAGAGTTTTGAGCACATGCATACTGCAACTAGGTGGTGGTCCGAATCTATGTTCGTACTGCGGTACGTGAGGACGTTGATAATGTCGGAGAATAATTTCCTGTCGATTAGAACGTGATCGATTTGGTTTTCTGTGTGTTGGTCAGGTGATCTCCAGGTGGCTTTGTGAATATCCTTGCGGGGGAAAAAGATACTTTGAACTACCATACCCCGAGAGGCTGCAAATTTCACGCATCGTTGGCCGTTGTCGTTCGATACGGCATGCAGGCTGTTTGGCCCGATTGCCGGTCTATACATTGCCTCCCGTCCTACCTGAGCTTTCATGTCACCGATGACGATTTTGACGTCCCGTTGCGAACAGCCGTCGTACACCTGCTCCAGCTGCGCATAGAACGCTTCTTTCTCGTCGTCGGGTCTCCTTTTGTGTGGCAATGCACGTTTATGATGCTGTAGTTGAAGAAACGGCCCTTAATCATCAACTTGCACATCCTCGCGTTGATCGGCTGCCAAGTCCTTATTTCGTCGCGTAGGTCTGTGCCGATTGTTCCGATCCGTATTTCTTTCTTCAGTATTTGCAACTTTATGTTTTTTCCAGGGCAGCTTGTTGGGCATATCCCAACCCCCTGTCTCGGCGGGGGACCATCGTGCACAGGTCTGTTTAGAGTCCCACGCTGGCACTAGGACCAACAATCAATTCGAAACTAACGATTTTAAATTGGCTCACTACTTGACTAGCCTATTGGTCCCAAGTAAATCGATTAACTTACCCTATTCTAGTCGAAATTCTATTACTACACTATGTTTGTTTTGATTCGCTATGAAAGTTTGACTGATAAAATGAGGGGTTAGTAGATTTTCTAATGTTTCGAGGGGTGCATCGATTAGCTTGGGACTGAAGAGAGTACCAGAGCTGAGCCAAAAAGTTGAGCACGTTTCTTCGGGACCTTCTGGTCTTAGAGTTACCTCTATGCTAGGACGGTGATCAGCCGCTTCTAACATGGATAACAGACGCCGTTTTGTGCCGCACCTCCATGGTGAACAGACGCTCGGGTTTAGTGAAGCATTTCCTTCATCACCGTACTATGGTTACCGCGCCAGTGTTCGCGTCGCACCTCTTCACTATGCTATTGCCGAACTGGCAACATTGCCCAGGCTACGCCACCCAGCTGTGTCCATGTTTCAGCTAGTAGTCTTTTGTTATCATAGGACTCGAGGAGGCGTGAAGTAGGAAATTGTGAGGACCAGAGCTAGGTATTCCGCTCTTTACAGGTTGTGAACTCACTGTTGCCCAATTAATAAATTGAATGACAATTAATTTAAGAATAGATATTTGAAGATAAATTAGAGAAACTAACAAAAGTATAATTTAACGAAAACGTCTACCGTTACATACTTCCCGAATGTAGTGACAAGTCGCAAGATCCGGCCAAAGTGTCATGTGACTGGATGAAGGGCAGAATTCGCGTCTGGAGCGCGCTTATCCGCAAAAACAATTTTGAATCTGCCAGGGACACCTTCTCGAGCTTTCACCTTGTAAATTTTTAGTCCTGGAAGCCCTCCGAAGTCGGTCTTTAAAGACTTGGTCAGCAGGTTGTCATACGCCCACACAAAACAACATAACCATCGGGTACGGGAAGTCTTCCCTACCCGATGGGGATGTTGATTTACGTAGACGAGCCTTGTCTAGAAATCATCAAGAGAAGTCATTGTTTGCAAAAGCTGTTACGCCCTAATTCCAGCTCTATCTAGATACCTGAGTTGCTTCTGATGGACCTCATGACCTTTCCATCGAGCTGATGGCTTGGCAGTTTCACTCCGACGTATTTGAGGCTTTCGATTCGTCGTCAAGAATTCCCTGTACGTTTTGAGGACGCTCCATATGGTTTTCTAGGCAAATTCAACACTTAAGCCAGCTTGGACGCGGACCACGATGGATTTTCCAAATGACCGTACACGATTTTTTTTTTCTACGCTCCTCTTGTATGGCGACTGTCTCCAATACAAGAGCGTTCTATGAACTGAAAAAAAATACACTGCTATTGTTGTTATCAACAAATAGACGCCAAAAGCTTCCGAAAACGTCCACTAGGAGCGCTGTAATAAGCAAACAAGTTTGTTCCATTACTAAGTGGGCCATGGTTTATTCTCCTAAAGTTCCTAATAATTCTTTGAAATGCTCCTCATAATTTAATTGGAACTCTCTTTTTAAGGGGAGGTTCATTTGGATTTGGCCAAAAATCGTGCAAAATTTTCCGATTTTTTTGTGGGAAAACGAAAAGACATACAAAGTTGTGCTATTGAGTTTTAATGCGTTATACATTTTCTTTTCTTGGATCTTGTTCTACAATGCTACCGACGCCAGGAAGGCAACTCCCACACCTGGACCCTACCTATCGACCCATCAACTCATGAACCGGGGACCAACGACTTTACTTCCCCAGAACATCCCGACGGCGCCGACAGGGATTGAACCCAGGCCTGCTGGGGTGAGAGGCAATCACGCTTACCACTACACCACCGGTGCCGCTAATGCGTTATACATTGATGACTACAAAATGTTTTTTGTTTTTGAAAAATTCAAAATGGCGGATCTCGTCGGCCTCTGCGCACGAAACAGTGTCCCCTGCTGTCAATTGTAGGGCCTTCCGTGGTAAACTGAAATAAGTAACTGTCATATATTATGAAAATACATAAAATTTCCTACGGCATATACCTAACCTAAACAAATTTTCAACGAAAAAAACCTAACTTTTTGGACATTAAAAAAAAGTTAATTTTTTCTCTTTTTTTACTTTATATTGCGCTCTTTTCCCTTAAATGGACTGCACAGTTTGAAAGTGCAACCATGCATACGTGTGATTAGAAGTGCTATCTATCAAGTTCTGGCATGCGCTGTTTTATTTATGACATCTGTCATTGTTTGTTTTGATTTTTCATAGCTGTTCGTTTTCCGTCGATTTTGTGGAAATTGATTATTTACAATAGGAACATGGCCAACGTAATCCTACAGAATGTTGAAAATAAAAGAGCTAGCACGAATACTAAGTAGGGGAATTTACGTATTCTCGTCAATCTAAGCAGCGTCTGCACTTCTACTAGCATTTTCTCAGCGTCACGCACATATATGATGTGTCTGTTTGTTTACATTCATCTGCTGCTTGCTTCTCTATCCATTCCAATCGACAGAATTTTTCAAAACGTTTTGAAAGCGTTTTTACAACGCTCCAAACTTCTCAGGTGAGTGTGACTATTGTCGGCAGCCTCTTTTTCTTCGGCAACCTTCCCATTACAACTGCGTGTTAACCAGCTGTTCTATTATCGGCAACTCGAAATCAACCCCATTTTGTAGTGCGTATGCTTTATTTGAAGAAAAATGTAGCATTACTGGATTGCTCGATCGTTCAAATATAATCAGATTGAAGCTGAAAGGCTAAACAATCGTTTGGACACATTCAGGGAAGTGCGTTGATGGGAAAACATAGTGAAATTAACGTTTAAATTTTGGTTGCCGAAAACAGTCAATGGGTGCCGAAGCCAACATTTACCCTATCATTGCCTTTATGGCTACTATTTCCTCGGGCTAACAAGAGCCAGGCTTGCCGTAAGAGCAAAACAACAATCAGTGGCTGGATAACATCCTACGAGGAGAATGGACTACTTTCCTCTAAGCAGCGGGAGCAAGTATTCCGGAAATTCAGTACACGACAAAGGCAATGGATTTTGGACCTCTACCATCAGAACCCGATTCTCTACCTTGAGGAATGTCGAGATCTTTTCTACCAACGGTTCCAGATCAAGATTAGTGGATCATCTATCTGCAGAATTTTGCATGCTGAAGGATTGACGTGGAAGGCTTTGGAACGAAGGGCCATCCAAATCAAAGAGCATGAAATTCTCCGTTACTGCTCAGAACTAAGTTCTTTTGATTGGGATACGTATCAACTAGTATTTCTAGACGAAGTGTCGTTGGATAACAGAAGCATCTTGAGGAATCTTGGCTACGGGATCAAGAGGAAACGACTCGTTTTCCGGGGTGAATTTGTGCGTCGTCCCAGGGCATCATTCTTATGTTTTCTGGGTTTGCATGGTGTGTTGGACTGCTTTGAAACAGAGGGAACATTCACCCGGAAGATATTTTTTTAATGTTGTCGTGAATTTGCCCTAAAGAACCACAAAGTACTTCAATACCCAGGAAAGAACTCTGTATGGATAATGGATGGCGCTCGCATCCATTGCGATGCCAACATCATTCTGTATTTTCGATCCATAGGCATCATTCCAGTGTTCCTACCTCCTTACTGTCCCTTTTTCAATCCGGTGGAAATGATATTCGGCATGATGAAATCACGAATTAGGAAAGTATACGTAGAAAATCGAAACGAAAACCTGTCCCATTTGGCTCTAAAACATTTATGGGGTTGGAAAACTATGATTGTACCAAAATTTATCATCACTGTGGATATTCACCGGGTGGAGTCTTTAACCCTTCAGTTGGGTTGTCGCAAAATGCTGGGCAGCCAAATTATGCTAAAGGAGAGTGAAGTTAACAAAAGTGTGAGTAAAACGGCTTTATTTGAATAAAACTGTTCCGGTACAAAAATCACGTATGTATTTGAAAATGATGATTCACGAATGATCAATATCATACATATCCGAAACGTTTTCTGCAAGGGAACGGCTTACTTCAATCTCCTCTGGTCTGATAGAGTCCTGCATTGCTGAAACTAGACTCGAATTGATCGATGATCGAGCCCGCAGTGCACTAATGCGGTGCTTTACCCTCTGTCCCAGTGCAATCAATTGGTCGGCCTCTTCTTCCAATACTGTTAGCTCCGTTGAAAATGCGTCATTGATGGTGCTGTAAACAGATAGCCCATTTCGAGTACTTTCCAGCTGCACAGCTTCGGAAATAGGTACAGACCTGAAGAACTTAATTATGGAGTACGGAGGTAACTCTGCCATTCTTCGTTCCCGTTCGTGTGCTGGAGCCGTGTGGATGTAATTAGCCCACAGCTTCCACGCGCTAGCGTGACCGGTAAACTGTCTTCCATGCAACTCTCGAAGCTCATTAGCCAACACGGAGAGAGACTGGTTGTTGGGAGCACCCGCTCGATCAGTATCCTGAAACTGCACCAATTGTTTGTTGACCAAATCCCACAGCTGCTTGCACGATACAGCCGTTGAGTAGATGTGTACATGCACTCGTATGTCCTTCGTGTTCCAGCTAATCAGCAGTTTGCTGTCAATTTGGTCAATGTTTATTCGTCTCCGATTCTTATTCTGCATATAAACGAATTTCGAAAAAACGAAACTATCAGCCCAGGTAGGAACCTGACTTCCATTATCCTCGATGAAAATAACTTCACTACAAATGACCGGCTTCACAATTGTCCACACACTTTGCAGAATCTCCTCTACTGTATCACCTTACAGTATTTTTGAAGCTATCAAGCTACCGGATGTTTCTCCAACAAACCTACGCTTGAAGAATGATCCACACAGCGATAAATTATGTTTCCTTTCGCTTTTGCCCGTACTTTTCGCAGGCTCGTCAGGTTTTCCTCCATTCGTGTATAAGTTTCCTGCAGCGTCATCATGACCCAAAGGAAGAATCAGAGGGTCACAATCATCGTCGAGAGCTTCAATGGAGTATTGGTCAGAATTATCATCAAAGCTGACGTCGTAATCCACTTGATTCATAGTGTCCCGATTCTCCTGATCCTCAGCGTTAGCCTCGTCATCGTCCATGTTGCTGCAAGCAAACAGTATCAAAAGTTGAATCAGTCAATGATCAAAAGATAATAAAAACTTAATTTTACCTGGTAATCGTTGCTACTACAATATTTATTTCGACAACAATTTTCAAGCGCACAATTCCGAGGCAGCAGGAAACTTGAAGAAAACAACAACAATCAAATTTCAACTCTGTTTTGTTTCTGTTGACAATCTGAAGGATCGCTTCTGGCAGTGTTGCCAGGATGTATTGTGCATAAAAAAATTGTAAATTGTAAATCCAAAAAAGTTTTTTTTCTTTGTTATGATTTGTAATGACGCAAAAAACAATAACAAAAGATTACAAAGTACATGGGATAATTGTTGCGTGCAAATAGTGAATGCTTAGCACTTATATTCAAGCAAGTATTCAAGAATTTGTTAAATTATTTATCAATACGATATCAAATCTTTTCTGGCAACAATATAGCACAAGGATAAATTGTGATTTGAGAAGTGTGTTGAAAATCCAACTTTCAATGCAAACTGCAATAATTATAAAAAAACAATTTTTCATGCCAATTATAGGTAGAGTAGAGAACTACTTCGGCCTAATCGCCCATTTTGGGCCTATCGAGCAGAAAACTTCAAATAAATCTATGATTTCAGAGTTAACAAGTCAATTATGCGTTTGGTACGATACTTTAGTTAATAAGCTACCGAACGAAGTCAATGAGAACGCATGTTATGAAGGTTTGCACCCATTATTTCCAAAAACAAAAGAAGCGCTACGACCGAATCAATTTTTATCTTCATCCGATAGGCCGAAGTGAATTCATTTGCGTTTCAATTGCGTTTCAATGCGTTAGGCCGAGTTTAAAATCCGTAGGCCGAGTTTGGCGTCAAGAAGCAGTGTTGGACTTTTGACAATATCTCAACGATTGGTTTCTCTTTATCAAATCTTACGGTACGTACGGAAAGGTAAATAAATTTGGTAGCCATCGGTAATAGTAACATTCCGTTTGGTGCTAAACTGAACTAGATTAAGAAAGACTAAGTGTGGGTTATGCTTAATAGGCCGGAAATGCGGTAGTTAACCCTATAAGCCGCCGTAAAGAAAAGTATTCACTATGTTTGAATGAAGCGAATCGGATGAATAGAACAAGACTTATCATTGACAAGAGTTCTCAAAACATGGTTCCGAGAAAAACGCGTTTAATGTTTTTGGCGTGACATGGGTCCGTTCGAGACGCTCTAACTCGAAAAATACGTATTGTATCGGAATATCCTTTGACACATATGTAGTTTTCATTTTATGTAAAAAAAAATCGATTTTTTCGACAAAATCTAAATGAACCTCCCCTTAATTTTCTAAAAAATATCACCTGAATATCCTTGGAATTCCTTACAATTTTTCCTAAAAATTTTGTTGGAACTATCATCAGAATTCTGAATTCAATTTCCTTGGAAATTCCTTGTAATTACCTAAATTTTTTTTCTCTGGGATCCATTCCCGTCCGGTAAAATGTGGAAGTGCTTCAAAGAACACTAATACCCCGTTCACATTACAGCGTATATCACGTGATATATGCTGTCTTGTAATCAGCACTCATACATCTAGTTTTCATTGGAAATCCTATGTATGAGTGCTCATTGCAAGACAGCCTATATTACGTGATATAGGCTGTAATGTGAACGGGATATAAGCTGAGAGCAGGCAAAATGCTAATATGCTATAGGCAGTAAGCTTGAAATGCCATGTAGCAGTAATACAAATGATATGTTTAAGCACTGAAAACAGTTTATTATTTGTTACAGAGTAGTATTTGAAGTCGTGAATTTATTTTGAGAAATCGCGAATGTAAAGCTTCAAATTTTAAAAATCGTATAACAGCCCTGCATTTTGTATATTGCCGCTTTATTTTTTTATAGGCACCCTAATGTATACATTAGTTCCTAATACAGTGTTTAGAATCCAGCTGCGGAATGGCTTCATGCTTTACAAAGGCTCTGGACAACGTTAGAACCATAGCGCGATTCGTGAGAAATCATGTTTAATTTTTTATTGCAGTCACTTCAACACTTTTAGATCATTCCTGACTTATCCTGGGATGAGATTTGAATTTGTTCAATATAGTGATAATTCAACACATCAGTGAGTGTATTGCCTTGGTCTGTGATCGCGAGAAATTTTTCCTCGATCCCATTTTTTTCCAGGAGTCGATATTTTTCCCTACACGTATGCACTACCCGCGGATCATTTTCGGATTAAAAATTATCCACCATCAATTAGGTCACACTGGTCAGTAAATAATTGTACATATGACTGTAAAATGCAACCTCTACTGTGTTAACATAACAAAGGCAGGTATGATGCAAGGTAGCTGCAAATTTATTGAATTTCATTCACAGCTTGTCGTTACAAAAAATGCTGATTTATCATATCAGCTTAAAAGATCTGCACCGGACCAAAGAGATCCACCTAATGCATTTCTTCTAAACCACAAATTGGATCCCAAGTCACGCGATGTCCTTTTGTCCTATTTCATCCCCGTTTGCCATGCATTAGGGCTCAATTAAATGTCGCAACATGGCTTGCAGTGCCGCAAATCTCGGTGAAACCAGTTCCAGCAAAAACACCACCAAGCTGACCCCGATAAAGCACCCGTACAGCTGAAAGCACCCAGCCAGATGCCGAGTGCTCAGCTGGCTCGGTTCGGATTTTTCCTTTGGGCGCGAGAAAAATTCATAATCACCGTACCGTTTAACCCAATCGCCTACCAGTCCGGATGGTACAATCATCCGCACCTGTTGGTCGAACACATCTCGCAAGATGGACCTCTTGGGATAGTACAGCCCCACCGGGAAGACCGACACGTGTTCCCTGGCGATGTGAACGAAGCGGCTTCTTGGATTAACTCGATTGTTGTACGCCACCAGATCCATCGGACTCAGGATCACGCCATCCGTGAGCCCCAGGCCGAGTTGGGCGACCTTGTTACCCAAGCTGTCCTTGCCCGGAGGGATGATGATCGTTCTACGGTAAGAGATTGTTATTGATATCTGCAGATGATAAATTCGACGGACACTCACCGGCGGACGATGTTGGGATTGTGGACGAAAAATCGCGTTCCGATGTCGACCATGTAATACCACAGCCCAGAACGATCAATTTCGGCCATCGTCTTTAGCGGGGGATATTGCATAGGTTTCTGGAGATATCGGAACAGTGAACCCTGATAGAGGCTACCGATTATGAAGCAATAAATGACCCAAAGTAGAAACAATGTTCGGGCAAAGTTCCTGACGGGGGGGCGCGGAATCGATCCTCCGTATAAAAGTGCCACAGCGTTCAGGAACGGAGCTGACACGCCCCTTCCGTACACGAAAGCTCGAACGGTTCGGTTAGTGAAACTCAAGGCCAGGGTGACCAAGCCCGCCATGATCAGAACGAAGGCTACCATCTCCAGGACCGATTTTTGAAACGGACCGAACAGTTTCTCGAACGCCGTGTACGGACGCCCATGTGGAACTGCAAACAGAATCCTACTGGTGTAGTGGGATATTCCGGCCTTGAGATAGCGATACCGATCCGGATCCATGGCCAAACACCCGATGGCGAAATCGACCTCCTCTTCCTGAGCCATCTTCATCAGGCCGGTACTGTTGCCCATCGGTCGAGCGAATCCCCACTGTCCGGGAGAATTCTTCCAATGTAAGGTAAAGTTCAGTTTATCCGCGAGCACTTGCATCAGGTCTCCCTCGAATCCACTGACTTGAAAACTCCCGTCCGATCGCATATCGCGGTAGATCGTATACGGTTTCGCTTCGAAAGTACCTCCGAAAAGTGTACAACCGTGGAAGTTTCTCAGACGATTCCAGTAAAATACCATTTGGCTGAAATCCCATTCGGTGGTGGTCAGGTTGAACAACAATTTCGGCCGTATCCTTCGACACTGACCTTCCCGGTACGGAAAGTAAATGTACACCAAGATGTGACCACTGCGCTCCAGGATTACGTTGACATTCACTAGCTGCAGTTTCCATAGGTGGATCAGAATATTTTCTACGGTACCATCGGGTGGATCAGGTTCACTGATTACAATAAGATAATATCCGGATGGGTCGTATCGACGTGGGCCCCTCTGGGCGAAAAGTTTGCCGAGTGCTTTGTATCCATCGAGTAAAACGACGTGGTAGAAACGCGGTTGAACAACCGCAGTACTGACTAAGCACATCGCTATTCGACCTTGGAGGTTCTTCAGAATGCCATCAACTAGATCTCGTTGGCGGTAGAAAGCTCTCTGGCTGGTGCGCGCCTGGTCTAGATAAATGGCTTCGTAGGGGTGAGAAAAGTGCTGCAGAAGTATGCTGACGATGGTTCGAGAGAGGCGATCATTGTCCGCAGCAGTTAGGTGGTAGCCAAACAGAATCACTATGAGTAACTGACTGTGAAACATGATGAACTACGAATGATAATTGACGGCTTCGATCATAGGCTTAAATTAGGATAGACAATAGACTCTAAATAAAACCGAACAATAGAAGCTAATTACATTAAAATGTCCCTGGTAGTGACGTCAATTTGTTCTACATCGCTAATCAATTAGCCTAAGAAGTGTATATTTAATGGTTCAACGCATCACGAGTTCCATTTTAACTCAGAGAGACCATTGGGAAACATGAAACTAGTTCTGATTTCGCTTATCGCCATTATGGACTCCAGTTTTGCTACAGTCCCCAGCAGTACGGGTGCGACATCGCAGTTGATTACCGAAATCATCGACGAGTACTACGTTCTGCGTCAAGTGCCGTTGCTGTTCGCAAGTGAAGCCAAGCATATTCAACTGGACCTGATCGACGAAATCATTCCAAATTTGCGCTACCCTAGAGTAATTCAGCTTGATCCCACCGTCTGCGGATATTCGTCGTGGTCTTACGCTATATTTTTCCTGGATAACTACGAAAGCCTCAAAACACGCATTAGCCAGTTGAACTCGGATCGGTATGATCTCTTCGGATACTATACATTTGTGTTCTATCACATCAACAAAACGGATATTCTGAACACGTTCAACGCCCTCTGGAAGCTCAAAATCATCCGTGCCGTACTCATCGTAGTTAGCGATGATAAACCGCAAATATACAACTACTCTCCTTACTCGCAAAACCGTTGCGGGAAACCTACAGTTCAGCACGTTCAGAACCGGGCATCTACCGAGCTATTCATGCAACATCTGAACGATTTCTACAGCTGTCCACTCCGATTAGGCACCTTCCAGTCACCTCCTTTCGTCAATATACAATCTCCAGGACCGAACCGTCCAGTCGTAGTCAGTGGCTTCGAAGGAGATCTCGTCACCATGCTCTCTGTCCAGCTAAACTTCAACCTAACTGTAGTAACTCCTCCGGACAATGCCGAATGGGGTGAAGCTCGAGCCCAAAATAGCACCGGTTTGATGGGAGTCCTACAGGCTGGATTAGTGCACTTTGGAATCGGTTGTCTTGGTATAATTCCCCAACGGAACGAAATCCTCCAGCCTGGTAGACCGCATTACACCTCTCGCATCCTGTTTGCCGTTCCAGATGGACTTGCTTGGACTTCCTTCGAAAAGTTATTCAGACCGTTCCAAAGCTTCGTTTGGTATTCGTTTGGTGGCCTGATTGGCGGTATGGCTGCTCTTGCACTGTTCCTGAAATTTGCTCCGGATACAGTTCGGGACTTCATCTATGGAAAGGATAGTCGAACTCCTTTTCTGAATTTCTTCAACATTTACTATACCGGAGTACTGCATAAACTTCCCAAACGGAACTTCGCACGAACGCTCTTAATCCTCTGGATCCTACACTGCTTTGTAGTCCGAAGTCTGTACCAAGGATTGCTGTTCAAGTATCTTCAAGCGGAATCCAACCACAAGCCGGTAGAGACAATCAACGAAATTGAGCAATCTGATTTGTACTACTACATCTTCAAGATGTCCGAGCGATTCTTCCAGAATAATTCCCGCGTGCTGAGTCGCGTTCGGCTCTTGAAACCCGGAAACGACACCATAAACGTCCAGATGGATGCGCTGTCCACCAGGAAGCTTCGGGATGGTGTTGTGCTGGTTACCCTCGAACATCTGGCCTACCACAACACGCTCCGATTGGAAAAGGGCTTCGTGCGATGCACCCGGGACGCGATCAGTTCGTATCCCATGGTTATCTATTATCCGAAGCGGACGTTCTTGGTGCGGGTTCTGAACCGGGTCATCGGACAGATCGAAACCGCTGGACTGATGGAGTTCTGGGTGCGACGGTATGGAAACTATAATTTCTTTCCGAAGATGATCACAGTGGGACAACCGACGGCGCTGAGCAGTCATCATCTGATGGGATGCTATCAGAGTGCGTGCGTTCTGGGGATTCTAGCCTGTGGGGTGTTTGCGCTGGAGTTGGTTTCGGTGAAGATTGCTATTCTGAGGAGGTTTCTGGAGTTTCTTGCAGATAAGTGATTCGGCGAGGTTTTGTAATGAAAAGCAGACCAAAAAAGCACGTGAATGCATAGTTGCTACAAGATGGTCAATATAAATCGAAATCTACTTTGATACATTAATTTCCTGTCCCAATATCCATAAGCTTCTATGTCGGAATTTTTAATCAATATTAAATCAAGCTGAACATTGCATTAGGTCCAGATTCTCTTCGTCGACTTTCTCTTTGTATCCACACGGCCATCTTAAGACATTTCCAGGTATTTTCAGCACACATATCGATAAAGCAGCTGTCATCTACCATCTAATACGACGAACACAACAAGAAACGGTTATATGCTCATGTTATTAACGAAAGAGAAAGTCGACGAAGAGAATCGATCGGATAATGCACTGGTCCTTTGAAGTTTTTATGGGAATTACTATGGGAAATGTGAACTTTTTTGTTCTCATCGTTCTAGCAACCGGTGGAAACTAACGATTTTATATTGCCTCACTACTTGACTAGCCTATTGGTCCCAAGCAAATCGATTAACGTACCTTATTCTAATCGAAATTCTAGTACTACACTATGTTTGTTTTGATTTGCAACCTGACAGAAGTTCCTTGGTATAGGAAGTGACTGCCGAATACGTTCCATTCAGACGACATGCCAGTAGGTTCTTCAATGCTGTTGTTTTTACCGCATCGTCGATTTCCACTACAGGGACAACATTTGTAAGATCGCTTCAAGATTGTTTTTTAAAGATTTTTATGGTTTTGAGTCTATACATTTTGGCGTTTTCCAGATGTGCACTAGTAAAATATTTTCCTTTATTAAAAAAATGTAAAAACCGATCTAATTCCAAATATTTTTTTTTTATTTTACTGATGAATTCAGCAAAATGGAAACCGTTTACCGAAATTCAGTTATTTTTTAAATTATTTAAATATTTATTTAATTCATCGGTAATCATGTTCCGAAATTGTCGTTAAAATTTGACAGTTGTTAGAATTTCTGTATTTCTTTCTTTCTTCTTTTTCGCATTTCAAGCTTATTGCGTATGGCATTATTAGCTTATTGCGTGCTCTCAACTTAGTGTTCTAGATGCACTTCCACAGTTATTAATTGAGAGCTTTCGATGCCTGTACCATTTTTGCATTAGTATAATTGTGTGGCAGGTACTCTATGCCCAGGGAAGTCGAGACATTTTACAACCCGAAAAATTCCTAGACCGGACCGGGAATCGAACCCAGCCACCTCCAGCATGGTCTTGCTTTGTAGCTGCGCCTTTGCCGACTGAGCTAAGGGAGGTCCCTTCTGTATTTCTTATTTCTCGGAAAACTGAACTTTTAACAAACTTTTAAACGAAATTTTAGCTGTTGGATTCTTGGCAAAACAAAATTAACGTCTTCGGCGAAATAAATTAACTGTGTACACTGCCGATGATAAGTTTAAGGACACCCCAAAAAACCATGCAAATATGTTTTGTTCAATTTTTGATCTCCAAAGGTTATTTGAATGGTATGAATGGTATAGCATAAGTGTTCTACTACTACTTTTATTTCAAAATTTGGCCAACTCAATTCTGAGAAAATCAGTCACGATTCTTCAGAGTAAATTTTGAAAAATATTGTAACTTTAGGTGAACTTTAGCACAAAAAATTTGAAATGCCTTTCAAATGATCTTAAGAGAACGAAAATTGGACGTAACATAACAGAGATATGAACATAACAAATCTGTCGTGTTTTTTTTTTGGGGTGTCCTTAAACTTATGCTCTGGTGTGTACATGAAGTTTGAGCAATTTTAGTAGAACGCTTCTTATTTGAGTGCCCATGTTCAAACTGTTATTCAAATCAATTGAAATTTTGTACATTTGTAGCTAAAATATTGATCTTTAAAACGCCGTTGATTTGACTAAATTTTGCACACGACCAAAACAAGTTTTATGAGAGAAAAAAATCACAATTTTATTTAATTTTGTCCGGTACTGTAGTTGGATAAATTTAGGCTTTCACACGAAACAGCACACTAGATTATTTCCAAGAATGAACACCGAACTTTCATGAGTAGTTTGATACAATCTTCTGACGGATATCTACTTTTTAATCGGAATGTCACCTATGCTACTAGCGAGCAACCATCTGAAAAGCACCCGAACGAAAAAAAAACCCAACGACCTGTTCCAATCGAATTACATCGTCACGGTTTCCAATTTCAAATAATAAAAAAACAGTGTCGTAATTTAAATGACTAGAATTGTAAGTCAAGCCCCTTCTTGAGTTGAACAACTCTTGTCTACGTAAATCGAAATATGCTTTAATAGCACTCTGAGAAAACCGGATATCGGATTCAATCGTTTTTATAAGCACATTAATCAACCCATAGGTTTTGACTTTTGGGCATTCAATGGTTGATCAATCTGTACTATTATTATTCTTCAGGGTTCAGAGATGGTTGATAATGAAAAAAATATGCATCAAAGGCACTGCTACTCAAAATCGGAAAAACGTAGCCCAGGAAACGCCTAAATTTATGTATCTCCTATGTGATCATCGATGATCAACCGATGGTTTTTGTGAGTTTTGATAATTTTTACCGATTGGATATACTTAAAATTTAGCAAAAATCAAGATTAATGATTGTTGGAACTAACTCTTTGATTAATTTGGAGACGCAATAGTTGATGACATGCGAAATCAATCATTCATTCATTCTTAGGTTTATATTGTAGCATGATAATGTGACTTCTAAACATACATGATTTATAATTAATTTGATTCTTAAAGTTTGGACGAGCCATGCTTTTGAAGTGTATTTATATTTATTTCCACTGGTGTATATGTATGCATGTATTGACAAACCAACTCCCACTGTCTGCCAGTGGCATTATGCATAAAACCTCCCTGCAATCAGTGCAATCATATGTCTTATGACTGCAAGAAACTTGGATCTGAGAGTTAGGATGTTACACCTCTACTGCAGATCCAATAGCCTATTTAAAGAACGCAAGCATTGCGAAGCCATGTCCACACACGATAAGCCCCGCCCCAATAAATTATCGATGCTAATAAACCACTGATAATGTATTGAAACTTTCAATCAAGCAGAAGTGCAATTCTTGTTTGACGTATTTAATGAGCATCAGTTAACTGCTGTCTTCCGGAACTGAATGAAAATCAAATTTAATTTTGTTTAATCGGCCATTTTTTTTTTTTTTTCCTTTGGTTTGTTTTTTCCGTCGATCTTGTTTTCCGTGCTGAGCACCAATGCTACCGACGTGCCAGGAAGGCAGCTTCCACACCTGGACCCTACCTATCGACCCATCAACTCATGAACCGGGGACCAACGGCTTTACTTCCCATCCGAAGGAAGGCGTGATCAGAGATGTTATGCCTCAGAACATCCCGGCGGCGCCGACTGGGATTGAACCCAGGCCTGCTGGGGTGAGAGGTAATCACGCTTACCACTACACCACCGGCACCGTTGTTTAATCGGCCATGTACAGAACGTTATAGTCGATGGCGTGGTGCTGATGTACTCAATATTATTCGGCTCGATCCAGTTTTACTAAGTGGAAGGCATTATTTTGCAGTAGCAGAGCCGATTGGTTGTTGGGTAGGTGAGGAGTCATTTCCAAAGGTCCCACTTCAGCTTCAAGTGAAGTTCCACTTGGAATGGTCTGAAGACAATCACTCACTATCAGGGTTGCTTCCACTCACTTCGATGTCAACAATGTTTTCCGAAATTATGAAATTATTAGATGTTATAATGATATTTTGAACTTATAGGTTACTAAAAGAGGTTAACCATAAAACCTGTCAATTTCGTTTTCAGAGAGTCACAATAAGCGAATGAACGGTCACGAATCGTAAAAATGCTGATTGGGACTCTCTGAAGGCGAAATTGACAAGATTTATGATTAACATCTTTTTATACTTACAACCCTTAATTAATGAACAAATTAATGAACGATAACCAAAATTTTCGATCTTTTCCATAAATGGTTTGGATGATACCCCGCAAAATTACCATACAAATTTTATTAGGGAAGTACAACACATCATTATAACATCTAATGATTTCATAATTCTTTAAACATGTTTTATAGAAAGGTGAGTGGATGCAACCCTGATAGTGAGTGCTTATCTTCAGTCCATTCCAAGTGGGTCTTCAGTTAAAACTGAAGTGGGACCTTTGGAAACGACTCATCACCTTCTCAACAATCGATCAGCGTTGCTACTTCAAAATAATGCCTTCCACTTAGTTGTGCTCATTGTGTAATTGTGGGTTTTTACCAACTGTGAGATAGATCATAGAGTTGGAATTAGAGAGGGAAGTACCTCCAGCCCAGCCTATCACGCTTTGTTACATTATTATGTTGTTAATGATCGCACCGCATCAATCCGACACAGGGATGCCAGGTGTATTTTGAAAAAATCTTCATAGAAATGAACGAAGACACACCGTTATTCTTCAAATGTGGGGGTGTTCATATTCACAAAAAAAAAAGCCTTTACAGAAGTTCTGGTAAGTTAAGGAAACATAACTTGGTTTCAGGGAACTACGTAAAACTTCAGGGAGCGTTGAAGATCTTCAAAGAATTTAGTAGATCTTCAGGAGGCAGCGTAGCACTTCAGGGAACTTCGCAGATGTTTCGGCAACCGTGTAGAAATTTTGGAAGCTTTCTAGAATTGCTGTAAAGTTTAGGGATCTTCGAATAAATTCATTGAACTTCGTTGAAGCTTAGAGGTAACTCTTAGACCAGAAGGTCCCGAAGAAACGTGTTTTACATTTTTGGCTCAGCCCTGGTACTCTCTTCGGTCCCAAGCTAATCGATGCACCCCTAGAAACATATGAAAATCCATGAACCCCTCATTTTATCTGTCTATCATTGTGAATCAAAACAAACATTGTGTAGTACTAGAATTTCGACTAGAATGGGGTACGTTAATCGATTTGCTTGGGACCAATAGGCCAGTCAAGTAGTGAGCCAATTTAAAGTCGCTTGTTTCCACCGGTTGGTAGAAGTGTAGACCATTCTGTAGAAATTTAACAAATTTTGTTCAACTTAAGCGAAATTTGCAGAGGTTTAATAAACCTTTTAAAACTTAATTGAACTATGCACTATTTTTTTATTTACTGCGTAGAAGGAAACAGCTTCCTCTCCCATAGGAACAACACCTTCACTTTTTTCAATAAACAATACAAAATAATTGCACTCCCAGTGAGTTGAACTCTTTTAAGGGAACGCGTTTGCTGACTTAGAGTTACAACGTAAAACTAAACTGACAACATAAATGTTTAATTTAGTAACAACGTGTTGAATGTTGGCTAAAGATTGACGTGTAGCAGGGTTCGTTGAAACTTGGAGCTGGTGTTTCATCAGTCTGTTGATCAGGTATGGATTCCAGAAGGAACGGAGTGGTTAGGTGTCATAGGTGCAGGCTGATGAAGAGCTAGTGTTCCGCCAGACCGAAGAACAGATGCGGATCACAAAAGCATCGGAATAGACAGTTGCGAAGCTAATGAAAAGCTGGTGTTCCACCAGACCAAATAACAGATGAGGATCCCAGAAGCATCGAACTTGACAGTTGCCAAAGCTATAGGCGCAAAGACGGTCGGACATCGAAGATTGCAAACGTTCATGTCGGAACTAGAACAGTTTGTAGTAAATCTATTAGGGGCGCAGTATATGGCAGTATCACTGGAGCATCGGTCACACATATACCAGCATCTTACCTGGTGAAGATCTAATGTTCCACCAGATGAGAATCCCTGAAGTGTCGGAATAGACAGTTGCCCAAGGTACAGGCGCAAGGGATGTTGGACATCATTTTCCGGGAATACACTGACGTTTGAGTATCTTTAGAGTATCGGCGCACAAGCGCGTATTCGCCGCGCAGAATAGGGACGATTTATCAAAGTGGAACTAGTAGAAATACACGATTTCATACGACACAAATGTACAACAGAAGTAGCAGCAATTCAAGATATGACAAAATACCAGAAGCCGTCCCGGAAAAAAAATAACGATACAATTACCATAAAATAAAATACAATTACATCAAAATATATTGCCAACAATCGATCTTATTGTCCGTATATTGTACAAGAGATTTTAGCATATTGTTATTTCAATAGATTTACAATACGTTCCATATAGTAAAAATTTTCAACAATAGAACAACAATACAATTAATGGTAAATGGTTCATCTTTGTTCGCGACAAAGTGATTTTTCTAATTGTTAAGATACATAACAACCCCCTTGCTCTATTGATGTGATGTGATTAGAAGCCACCACCAGTGCAGGACTTGCCATAACGTACGGTTCCTCTTAATGGCAAGATCAGACTATGCAACCCTGCAATCTTTACTGTTCCGTTGTGTGAAGGGCCAAAAACGGAGGTGTGGACCTGTAAGCTGATGCACTTACACGATATCCACTGTAGGGATAGAGAATCTCCTTCCAACGGAACGCTCTTATTACAGGACATACATAGAATGCAATACACATTAAGATTTCCGTCTGGTGGTTTGTTCGAAATAGGGTGCATCAGAATCACTGTAGACTGTTAAATAGAAGATAACTATACCCTCGATAATATCGATCCAAGGATTTCCATCAAAGAAGGCATAACTATTTCCCATGATTTGGGCCTGGCAACCACGACTCCCTCCTCCAGTCTACAATTTGTCTGATACCCTTTATCCAACCTTCCCCATTGTAATTGAATATAGTGTCATTAAAGATTATAATGTGAAATTGATATTATATGTTAATACTACAAGTCATATAAAAGTTTATGCATAACAACCCCCTTGCTCTATTGTAGATTTACTCATTTACCATAAATTATAAAGTGAAAAGCATACATTTTATGGTTAGTTTATCGTTGTATACAATATGATTTATTGTAAATACAATAAATTCTATTGTATGGTTACAATACATTTCATTGTACATTTCTAGATAGAGCTGGAATTAGGGCGTAACAGCTTTTGTAAATAATGACTTCTACTGATGATTTCTAGGAATTCAATGCACGCCCTTGCAGACCAACCCAGCCATCGGATAGGGGAAATACCCTACCCGATGAGGATGTGGATTTGCATGGGCGAGCCTTGAATGTCTAGAAATCATCAAGAGAAGTCATTGTTTACAAAAGCTGTTAGGCCCTACTTCCAGCTCTATCTAGATTTATGGTTCTTTTTTATACGGGGTACCCTTAGTAAATTTTAGTTCAATCAAAGAACATTTCACGACTCCTCGTCGTAACCACTAACATTTTATTCGTGAGCACAATAATTCATTCATCGAAAGCGATTTTTGAACGTAATTTTCAACAAGCTAAAAATACAAACGGGAAACCAAAACAAAACAAAACAAACCCACCACGCCAGCGCGGAATTGCAAACACATTGGGAATTGCTAATCGTGGGGCCACCACCCCCCAGATCGTTGGGACACATACTGTCTGTTGTCATCTAATGCATTCATATTGGCTAATTAATTGTTGAACACTGCTGTTTGCATAATGCAGAGGCAGAAATGCCTAAGAATGTTTCATTCGGATAGCTTGTTTCGGCTTTTCTGGTTGTGGTAAATGTAACCAGTAGGCCAAGCATTATTGATGTGACAGCTTAATCAGCGCCTACCGAGGTTGACATAATTGCATGGTATCGAGGGGGTGCGTCTAGGTGGCAGGCGCGCATGCATTCAGGTTAGGGACAAATTCGGTTGTCTGGAGAATCTCTTGAAACCAACCGAAGTGTTCCATCGGATGTGGGAACATTATTATTTAATTACCGATTTGTTTACTTTGTACTCGTCGTTAGCTGTGGTGTGTAATCGGGGTAAGCGAGTTGTGTATACGTCATCTATCGGAGAGGGAATGTTTAACTTTTACGCTCCGACCGGTGACACGCCACTTGTGGCGTTGTGGATGCGGCGGAAATATGCGATATGTGTAAAATATACACTATGTAAATAGTATTTACTGAGTGGACATTGCATCGTGATGCGCTTCCTGTTTTCGATGAGGAAAAACGCGTGATGTTTCTACGATGGGCTTTTCAAAGTCTATTTGTATTATCCGAGGTTCGGTTTAACACATTTTGGCAGCATGATGATAAGGAGAAACTCACATCGTCCCACAGCCAAAATCAATTAGTTTCATATTAAATTATGAGCCTAGATGGAAATACTAATTTCTAAAATTTACCTCCATAACTTGAACTCCTTTCTAACTTGGTGTGGTCCCTTCAAATGTGACTTAGGGAAAGTTGACTGTATCACAATTTTCTCGATTACTTTTTCAAAGGGACGCATCAGCTTTTGTAAACAATGAATTTCATCGTCACTTTGGCGTAACTGGTAGTTAGCCCACGTCCACGGTTGTGTTAGCATACGTGGGTGAGCTACCATTTACGTCAAAAAGACGGTCAAATGCATTGTTTACAAAAGCTGATACGCGTTTTGGAAAAAAAAATATTAACTTTTCCGTACGTACCCTAAGATTTGATAAAGAAAATAAAATTTTTGAGATATTGTTAAAAATCCAACCCTACTTCTTGACGCCAAACTCGGCCTACAGATTCTAAATTCGGCTTATTGCATTGAAACGCCATAAAAACGCCTTTGAATTCACTTTGGCCTATCGGATGAAGATAAAAATTGATTCGGTTGGATGGGTGCAAACATTCATATTACGCATTCCCATTGACTTCGTTCGGTACCTTATTACCTAAAGTATCGTACCAAATACATAATTGACTTGTTAACTCTGAAATCATGGATTAATTTAAAGTTTTCTGCTCGATAGGCCCAAAATGGCCGATTAGGCCGAAGTAGTTATCTACCCTACTTTCTTTTAACAGACTATGTAGAAAAGTAAGCCCGAAATATGAAAACAGAGAAAAAAATTACCCTAAATTTAAGTTCTTTTTACTTAATTTTGGGTCATTTTGAGTTTTGCATCCCACTCTCACTTTTTGTTAACTTAATTTTAGGTAGAAAATACTCACGAGTAAGTAATTATTTTTGCCATAGTCAAATGTAAACTACTATAAGCGGTTTACTGAAAATTAGCTTATTGAACGGAACATGGGAGACGAGTGAAAAGAACTTGATTTTGGTTAATTTTTTGGATCCGTGAATGCAGCCAAATTATTAACGAAAGAGAGGGTCGATGAAGAGAATCGATCAATGTAGATTGGTCTCTTTGAAAAGTGACGCGAGAAATTACAGTTAACTCTGCATTTCTCGATATTTCGACAGTGAGCGTGCCGGCGCCGGTGGTGTAGAGGTAAGCGTGACTGCTTTCTCACCCCAATGGGCCTGAGTTTAATCCCAGCCGAGGTCGGTGGGATTTTTCTGAGGTATAAAAATCTCTGGTCACGTCTTCCTTCGGAAGAGAAGGAAAGACGTTGGTCCCGGCCCATGTGTGTTGAATGGGTGCGATATCCTACGCAGGTGTAGAAGCTGCCTTCCTGCACATTCGATTGTCGTTAAATTGATGGCAATCGATGTCCGTCGGTCATTGGCACTAGATTGCGGAACAGAGACCGACGTTAAATAAAAAAGAAAGAAAAAAAATAAGGAACCAGTTATGCGAGGTAGGCGACGATTGTTCGTATTTGACAGTCACCTCCTCCCCCCCCCCCCCTCCAGGTTGTTCCTCAAAGAAAAAAATGTGCTACCTACTCTAATAGCGAATTCGTTTATTATTATATTATTATATATTAATTATTACAAGCGCGAAACCGAACTTTTTGTCAGTGTGAACCTCAAACTGGCGTTTGTCATGATACCCGATCCAGGTTGGAACTGAATAATTAACGAATTCGCTATAAATTTCAACGGCCTTTCGAATCCGATTCAGCGATGCAAAGCACATCTGGATGACTGGAGTATGTGACCTTTCAAAATTATACGACAGAACTGGATCAACTCGTGTTCAACATTCATACTTTCGATCAAAACCTTACAGTTCCTTTCTTGACGTGCATCGGCTTGTTGTATAAAATTGTCTTCAAAATCAGCGTAATCCCATGCAAGGTCACGCTTGCTTACTTCGGACTGATTGGCTGGCTCGCGAGGTGATGTTAACAACCCTTTTGCAACAAAACCACACCACCGGCTGTAACCTTGGAGCAGTTGTTGGTCGATTAACGGAATTTTGGCCACTCGCCCTTTTGGCTCTCCGTTGCGTCTTCTTCATTATTGTAGGTGCGGCATAATGACGACACGATGTTCAACTTACAACGGTCCTCCCACAGGACGGACCGGTTTCAGTCGGTGGTTTCGATTCACTGCGGCAGTCATGGTCCGGCGGGTGACAGCTTATACAACAACCCAAAAGGTAAGACATCTCTACGTACTTACCGGTCAAGCAGCCATTATCAGAGCAGATGAACTTTTACTTTTTTTTTTTTCGAAATTATAACCCACCTTGGCATCATTTGGAAACGTTGATGCTGGCGTGCATTGTGCAATGAGGTGCAATGTGCAAGCGATGCAGTTTTTCATGCAAAGTTTCGCTAACTTCATCACGTGGCCGAATTAGATTGCAAAAAGATAGTGGTTTTACTTCAAACGCTGATTGTAGCCTACATTGAGGAGTTTCTCTTCCCACGATTGAAATTTATCGATCACAATAAACTGGATCAATCCCTCACGGGGACACAGCGCACGGTCACAAGGCGACCTTCGGACTTGCACTGGTTTTGATTACTAGTGGCTTGCGGCATCGTTTTTGTTGGCGGTTTTCCATTTCAGCAAATCACGTTCTTTTCCCACACGTCGCGACACGCGTTGGGATTTCATCAACTCGCGGTTTGTCGTACAATTAACTCTCCGCAACTGTGACCTGTAATGCGATAATTGGTTGAGATTAATCAGGTAATGTTTATGGTACAATGCAAATTTCCATCTGGAGGAAAGTTCGCGTGACTGTGATTACACGTACTGTTATAGTTCAGTAAAAAAAAGCGGTTTTCACATTTTCGTTGATTACCTACGACTCACTTAGAGAAATGTCATAAACTCGCGATTTATTAATATTGAATACCTATAGATATAAAAACTCTGATCAATCAACCTACCAGTGATATATGCCTTTCTCGTATGAAATTATATAATTTAATTCCTGAAAGATTTTGACCAGTATCCCAAGGGCACTCAGAACATGTCCGTGTGAAGTAAATATGATCTTGAATACTTTTTATCTTTTAATTCTACTACTATTGAATCACTTTCACTTTCACTAATTCATTAATCACTTTCCTTTGATACTTGCAAACTTCTTCAGTGTCGTTATAGACTTCATAGACTTCAACTGAAGTAGTAAACGAAATACGTATCTGTTATAGTTTTTTAAGTGATAGTGAAAGTTAATAGTGAATTATTGAAAGTGATACGATAGTAGTAGAATTAAAAGGAAAAACAACGTAATAAGATATACAATTATTCTACTGAAACGCTCATCAATCAATTTAGATCAATTTAGTAGATTGTATCGAAAACTCACCGTTTTTAATACAAAGTTATAAAGTGCTTGTGGCCAGTGTTGAAAACAAACCAGATGTTATTAAATGCCCTGTGCAACCAAATTGATTTTTTTTCTAGTCCAGCATATTTGATTTTCTTGTGGTCCCTGTTTGAGGCAAAGTGCAGACTATACTTATGGGGCACTAACACTAATTACGTAAGGAAAAAGTAAGAGGTTGTATCCAAGACACGATCGTACATTTGACGTAGGGTACACACGAAAGGCAGTTTTGATGTCACAGCAAAAGTAAAGTAAATATTAAATTGATTTCTTAACTCGTTATCAGTGAAAAAGTTTGATAGGTTGAAATTCGGAAGCAATTTGAGAATTCTGTTTTGGAGATGCTCTGTCGGTGTCCATGTAGTACAAGCCAATCCTGGGCGATATGTCTTGGACACAAGCTCTTACTTGAACTCGTTAGTTAACTCTTTTATCGGTCATTTGTGGTCCTGAAAAGCCAGTTTAGAACAATGCTGTGGAATACTTTCCTCGGTGTTCTTGAAGATGAAAGCGGTGCTCATGCGTTGCACCTGGATCGATTGGTGAAGGGCGATGGCATAGTAGTCCTCAATTGATGTTCTTGGAGAAGGTGGAAGCGGTGTTCATCCGTTGCATACAGATGATTGAGATTCTGTCAAATGATGGAAAGAACATAATAAATACTAATGTTTTCGTTATTTAGTGCACTATTACGGTATATTAACTAAATTGTTGAATTTGGTTGTACTGTGGAATGATTAATAGGTTATTGTCGCAGCGATAATAATGTGGTTAACGATTTCATGTCCTGGAAGAAATAGCAAGATCGTAATGATGAAGCACAGTTTATAAAAATGCACTTACTGCGGTTAAACCTCAGAGTAGGCTGTGCGTGTGTTCGAACCTGACGTTTGTTTTTTTCCGTGGAGTTTTTTTTTATCTATAATCGGTTGCTGATCTGGCCATAACCAAGCTCAGGAGACAATTTCTAGTTCCTCATTCTAGGTTTCTATTATTTGCCGCTGAGAAGCTGTTCCGAAGCCAAGTAGAACCTCCACGAGGCGTCCCATAATTAGTTCCATCATTCGTTGAGTCGCAGCGTTGAACCTGAAAAGGCTTGCCAATGCACATCAAAAATCGACTACATACATCCGAACATTTTTTTATCTCAAATCGAAGGAAGACATTCCGCGTAACTACCATTAACCGGACTAGTTCATGTTGATTTTCGTCAAGCTTCGTCTAAAATTTGGACTTCTACATCAACACATGTCAGGCAGCCTCCAGGTTTAATTGGCTAAACTTGGTGAGTTCGTTCCATTTTGTAAATTTTTATCCATTCAAACCAGTAACGTTGGGAGATCACCTCTTTGTGGTGCGTTACTGGTATAAGATCTACCATTGAACCCTAGTCGTGACAACTTCAAACTAGGGAATCAGGATTTTCCAGTAATCAAAGGATCACATTTTAGTCCTTGTTACTTTTTATGACTTGATAATAGTGACAAGACTCGGGTAGTAACCATTTCTATATTGTATATTTCAAATCAAAAATATTGTTTATGTTCATAGATTTCACATAATCCTTTTCCCTTTTTCCTTCTCCTTTTCCTTCTCCTTTTCCTTTCCGTCTTCGCTTTTTAGAAAGCGAGTAATGGCGCTATAGCTATAAGTCATAAAAGGCTAGGACAAGAGTTAGTGCTCATGCCCCAACCGTCAGAAGAAAATGGAGCATCACTTAACCTTTCTAGCTTTGATGCTTCCAACGACCAACCAATCATATAATTACCAAAATCGGAACTTACGATACGAGATGTCCACGTTTCATCCATTTATTGGATTCGGAAGCATCGTGTTTAAATCACCGATTTAAACAGGCCCGATGTTTTCTGAATCATCTTGCCCCTTAAATGCTGCACAGTAGGCCTGGCCGTTTTGATATGTGTGACGCAGTTTCGATGTGAAACATATATCAAATAGACAAGAAAAATGATGTAGGTATTTATATATATATTTTTAGGATGCTTTCAAGAACTGGCTGTGTTGGTTGGTGTGTCGATTAGATTAGATGCACTTAAGGGCCACCCACATTAGATCCGTTTGGGTTGCGTTGACGTAAATGTGACAGTTAGACAAAAGATTTAGCTGTCACTTTGCCGCAACGCGTCCGATCCGGATCTAATGTGCGTGGGCCTTTACTGTGGTTAAAGCTCAAGCACTAAGAGTATTTCCAAGTGGTATAAACTCGCAAACGATTTCTCAAATATCACTTAATTCACACTTGTAAGAAATTTTAAGAGATTGAATTTCCCATTTATTTGGTATTGGGAAATGAAATCTGTATCAGAGAAAACACATCAATCACAGAACCTGAGCATACCGGACGATTATGGTTTTTGATGCTAATTTTAAGCTTCTCATATTAAGAGAAGCTGGCAAGAATTTTTGTATGCCTAATTCTCTTAATACGAGGGGCTTAAAATTTGCATCAAAAAGGCATAAAAATAGGTACTGTCTGGCATGCTCAGTGCTCGGTATCAATATTCGGCGACTGTGTTAGGGAAAACACTTTTTCCCATTACGGAAACGCCTCGTTTTCGAGAAAAGACGCATTTCGTGCACAAAACGCACCGAGTTTTGGATTTAGTCAATAGATAATAAAAAGGCGAAAATTGACTACAGGAACTTCTTGCTCAAATTTTCCAATCGCGAGATATTCGCGATCAATCATATAAATTCGAGTTTTTTTGCTTTTTTCTAAGGTCCTGAAGGAAGCCTTACCTTAATTCGAAGTGTTTCTGCTTAGCTGACAAGGTCATGTCGTATTCGGTCATCGCGAGAATTTGTATGTACCACTTCAATACTGTTACGCATTTGACACCAAACGTTTGGTTGCTGGGTACATTATCAAAGAGCTTTGGGGTTAATGTGGCTGGCAGCAAGGCGAGCGAACCTTCAATGGAAATTAACTCTTAAACAACAATAATTTATGGTGGTCCTCAAAAAAACCTGTTTGGTTGAGTAATGCTGAGCTATTTGGGTGTTCAACACAGATGAGGCTGGCGAGCTGTATGTTGTTCGGAACGTGGATGACGCGTTTGGCATAGATGGCTCACAGTGACTCACGACGAGCAACTGAATCCGATCAGTAGCGGTGTGGCTTCTTCCTCTTTCTTCGGTGAATCGAGGGCTTTTGAGGGCAGCCTTGATAGCTAGCTGCTTGCAGCTTACGGGGAGCCTTTCGTTGTGTACTGGGGAAAAATGTTTAACGCCACGCTCCGAAAGCACTGCTGCTGCTCCATCTTATGACGACCGACCGGACATGATTAAATTTACAACGTTCTTCGAGACAGGATGGAATTCGATTTTACAGACAATCGTAGATAACTTTAATCACTATTGCAATAGTTGGACATTTGTGTAGCTTTCAATAGTGTCCTATTGAAAATTGATAAAATTTTCATTTAAGCAGATTCGTAGAAAATTTTGCAATCGATTGGCGTATTAACCATTAAAATCCATCCATCCATTAACAGAGTTATAAGTGGTCAAAACCTGACCACTTTTCGTAACGCGGTCGATTTTGGTTTTTTTTTAAATTGCACCCCCAATATGTTGCCTACAGACTCAATCCTACGTCAAAAGAGGGGGTAGATATACGATTTAAATTTGTATATTAGCCCTATATAAACATTATGTGCACTTGATTAATACTTGGGAAGTTGTCCTCATATAGTTAATCAGTTCTACATCGATCCTATTTGAATTCAGCAGCTGTGATAAAAAATTCTTAAACTAATTCCACGGCTTGTACATTTGACAAATATTTTGCGGAGTTGGTTGGAAATGCTAACATGAAGCTTTAGTGTGATAATTTATTAGCTAGAGAATGATCTTTAGAAGAGAGTAGGTTGATAGTTCCGTTAGAGTGCGGCAGTATGAAAATTGAATAGAAGTTGAAAATGAGCGAAGGACCATTAATGCGACAGTTTTTAAAGTTAGACGCACATCTTTTGCCTAACCCGTACGATGTACGCGGAGACTTGAAGCATGTCTCCAAGTTTACAGGCAAAAACTGACTGCGGCTGTCGAATAGCTCTAGCGAGTTCTAGTTTGCGTTTTGCGTGGAATACCACTGTAGCACAGTTTTACTGTAATGACAGCTCGCAAGATGTGGCCAAAACAAACAATCGGGTCAGAACTGGAACACCCAGAAATATATGAGTATTTTGACGTAGGATTACGTCTTCGGTAACATATTGTGGGTGCAATTTAAAAAAAAACCAAAATCGACCGCGTTACGAAAAGTGGTCAGGTTTTGACCACTTATAACTGTCAATAGCGGATGGATTTTAATTCTAAACAAACCAATCGATTAGAATATTTTTTACGAATCTGCTAAAATGAATACTTTAAATATGTCACTATTGAAAATCACACAAATGTGCAACTGTTGCAATGGTGATCACCGATTGCTTGCAAAAAGGTGGTTTCCCTAACACAGATTTCAAACTCGAATTTTATCCGGTCTCGCCGAACGGTGCATATAAAAATGTTATCAGATTGAAGCTGAAGACTAAGGAATCGTTTCAATATGTACAGCGAAGTGGTTTTTTTTTTTCCTAGATTTGTTTTTCGTCCAATGGCTTCACTTCCCTTCCGAAGGAAGGCGTGATCAGAGATTTTATGCCTCATAACATCCCGGCGGCGCTGACTGGGATTAAACCCAGGCCTGCTGGGATGAGAGGTAATCACGCTGACCATGAAAAACGAAGGAAAGCCGAAGCCTACATTTACCCTACGTGATGTCCGGGAAAATCCGAAAACTTCAACTAAAATTTTCCGGGAAAAATTAAAATCATATACCTAACCATAAAATATACCTGTGGGAAAAATTTCATAGCATTCTGAGATCCTTCGACCAATTTTGTTCGATAATTTAAAAAAAATCCCCTACAGTCAATTCTCTCTAACTTGAAATTGATGGGACCATCGAGTTAGAGAGGTAATTTCTGGAAATTTGTATGGGAAAAATGGCCTGGATTTCCATCGAGTTGGGGAGAATATTGAGTTTAAGAGATATCGAATAAGGAAGAGTTCACTGTAGTTTAAAATTGATCAAAGCTTCTAGCTTTTCTTAGAAACATTGACATATTATGCAGATAGTACGGAGTAGAGAAAAGTTAATTAATCAGACACGTGCGTTAACTATTTAAAGGAGATGCAAGCTAAGCAAGCATATGGCAAACTACCTATGCTGATAAATTTGAAGATTGGGAAGCTCTCGTGTATTATCCAACGGTTCGATAACCCGAATCGCGATAGGTTCATCAAAGAGGAAATGTGAGAAATGTGCAACAGAAAACATAAATCGAACGCCATTTTCAGTGCCTTTTTTGGCAGACATTGAATCCAACGGCTGATGAATAAAATGAGTGAGGGAGAAAAATTCGAGATCATAACAAGACCAACAATTGAAATAGGCGGAACAACCAAACGTAAACAATGGCTTTAAACGCAAATTTCTCGAGAATCAAATCACGTCCACGCAATCTAACACCAGCATCTGATAGAGCAAACTTGCTTTATCGAATGGCACTTCAGGGAGCCCCAAAGCCTAAGCCCCAAAAATTTAAAGATTGCACGAAATTTCACTTCCTTTCCATCTGCTCACTCTAATCTTTGGAGATCAATTTCATTTTCGAATATGGTCTACAACCGAAAGAAGTGCTCAGAATCTAGATTTCAAAATAGAATTACCAGGATCTCAAACGAAACAGTCTGAACCATTTGCAGATCTTTCCGAGTTGATTCCGCACCAAATCAATCAGGCGAATCTCGTACCTATCATAATCGCCGCGTGTTCGCCTTTAGCAACATTATCACGTTTCGCGCCTCCGCCGATATTTATCATCGGCTACTCCTACGCGGTACGATAAACACACGATCATATGTTATGCTGATCATGCGGTGGCGACTGGCAGATCCCGGCGTGTTCTCCTGTACCAGTAGTTAACCAGCAGCTATTACATACAGAGCAGTGTGGTCAGCACCGAGAGGTATCTTAACAAAAGCCCAGCCGGTCTCTCCGGCTTACTTTTCTAGATCCATTCAATGTCATACCTCTCAGTCACAGCCTGATCGCGACTCGGAACGCACGCGCGCGTTACAAAGATACCGCGCGACTTCTCCGTTGAAGATCGGAACGCCATGCGATAATTCCTTTTTCCCCCACGTGAGCAAACACAGTCACAGTGAGTGTCATTATTACTTGTTTTTGTGAAACATTAATACTAGAACCAAGTGAGCTATGAAATTGAATGTGCTGGCTCTGGTGGCCCTCGTGACGGTCGGCTTGGCAACGGCCCAGCGTAGTGAAGTGTATGATGATTTGGGAAAGGACTCGGCGAGAGCTAGTAACAATGACCAGTTGCACGCACCGGAAGAGCGGAAGATCCTGACGACGCGGGAGTTGTCCACAGAACGGGCGCGGAAAGCTGATGATGAT
The DNA here is from genome assembly GCF_037179485.1 of Ochlerotatus camptorhynchus. Classification (NCBI taxonomy): domain Eukaryota; kingdom Metazoa; phylum Arthropoda; class Insecta; order Diptera; family Culicidae; genus Ochlerotatus; species Ochlerotatus camptorhynchus. Next base: position 2,490,273 of record NW_027040557.1, on the reverse strand, counting down.
AGGTTGAGACGGAAGCCAAGTGTTCCGGGGGATAGTGTTCTTGGGGTGTTTGGTGGTATGGATAGGGAGTTTTTGATAAAGCTAAGGGAAGTGATGGACGAGTTGGATGGAGTGGACTGCAGGAGAGATTTGAATTTTACGTTGGAGGCGATTGAGAGGAAAGAAGCGTGGGCTGTTGCTAGTAAGTATTGCACGATGAAAATATATATGTTGTAGGGTAGATGTACCAGTCGTGGCCTACGGGTATCCTATAGCATGTTAAATGAGACAAAAGTAAAAACCTCGACTTGGTCAGTGTTAATTCACATGCTTAAACATTTTCAAATGTTTGGGTTCTGTTAGCTCAAGTAATTTTAGCATGCTAGGATCAATATACACATTTTTATAAAATTTCGGGATTTACACCAACGCTTATCAAAAAAAAAATCAGTACGAAATTTTATCACATTGGAAAAACGTTACCGTGTAAAAAATCGTGAAAAAACCGGCACCAGTTCAAATTGATTTTTTTAGCATTCTTTGCTGTATCTCAGGAAATATGAAAATTATTTTTTGTCCATGAGTGTTTCTTATGTAAAAAAGGATGGGAAACATTGACAATCGTGTTGGAAATTTAAATAGGGGAAATGTTGGCTCCGGTAATACTTTAACCTATTATCGTCAGGTAGGTAAACAACGTCTTTGAGAACTCAATTTTGGCATGAGGATACATTGTGTTTCAGAGGACTTTGTTTACCCCCTGACGATAATAGGTTAAGGTATTTCCGAAGCCGACATTTCCCCTATTCTCATTCTGAGAAATTTGCGTTTTTAGTTTTTATGTATGTATGTATGTATGTAAGGTAGCCACCATCCCTTCAAGACTTGTCTTGTATGCAGCTCCACTTAATAGCAAGATCAATTTGAGCTACCGATCTGAATTCACTATATCGCTGTATGAAGGGCCAAAAACGGAGGGGTGGACCCATAAGCAGAGACACTTACGCGAAATCCACGGGAATTTAAGAATCTCCTTCCAACGATACGCTCCAACAAATCGAATAACACAATTCGCAATACTTATTAAGCTTCCTACTGGATGGTTTGTTAAGAAGGGCGCGTCAATCGCCCTGAAACTGTTGGAGTAGAATTCACACCACCACAATCGAATCGGTAGGATAAAGAAAATGATAGTGTTTATTCCCTCTTAGACTCCGGCTGTCAATCATACCATCGTCCAGTTTCAGTTTGAATGATACCCTGATGCTCCCTCCCAACCCAGTATTTATTTATATAATGAAAATATATGCAATGGAGAAATGAAATATATCAGAACATTAAAATATGACATAATGAAATATATTATATGGATCATATAGTTGCTACTGCAATGAAGAAGTATTTAACATACAATAAGATGCAGCTCTATACCTCCTCAGCTTACAATGGCAGGTGGATGCAACACTGAAATGTATACGATATACTAACAATAATGCTAAAAATTGTGATGAATAACTAACATGACTAGAAATAACCTGCTTAATAATTATATACATATAATATTATTTAATGTTGTTATTTCCTCTGCTTCATCAGCTTTATATTAATTTCGGTGACTTGCTTGGGAAAACTGAAATATTAAGCTAATAGTAACAGTATATCATGCAATGTATAATTTATATATGTAGTGAAACGTAAAATATATGCAAAAATAAATAAACAAGTTTTGTTATTTATAAATCATTGGTCGTTGGTAGCATCTAGTCTAAAAAGGGTACCTGTACAATTATTATATGCATAGAGCATGAGAATGAGCATGATTGACCGCCCACGGTTGCTACTCTGTTATTGTCAGATCAGTTGTACTTACACAGAGAACCAATAGACGATGCTTGGGACTAGCAATCATCCTCAATGTGTAAAAACTGATGATCTCAATCTAGACAATACCAGCACTGGCCGCGCCCGAACGCAGGTCAAGAACAAATTTTTATTCGCAAATACAAAATATTTGGCAAGACTGCACGAAAATAATAAATTCATGTTTAGATTCCTTGTCTAATTTTATCATAAAAACACTATACATATAGCTTTATTCGTTCCAGAGATATTAATAAAAGGAACTAGCGCATTCTTGAAAATCACGACAAATAGAAAATTCTCTCCTGAACCGAGGGGTGCTTCGATCGACACAAAAATTCATAAATGTCAGGCCAAAATAAACATAATTTCACTTGCCTTTGACACTTGGCGCGGAATGACCCATATGCAACCCTTATTGCGCAAGCAACCGACAACCGATTAAGTTCCGATTTCGTAACACTTTTATTGTGGCAGGGTGTTATAAAATCCCTTGGGGAAATCAATATAAATTTCAATTAGGTTAGGTACTATGCGGAGGTTTTATGCTTAGTATTAGGTTTTTTAATTTGTTCAGTTCAAACGTTCAGGATTCGTGTTAGATCTAGTCTTCAATTCTTGCTTTAGTTCAAGAATGTACTTGCGTTTAGTGTTCTTCTAAATTAACCGATCTGTCCGTACTTGCAGCAACCATCCGAACTATTTCTGTTAAGTGTACTGTGGGAAATCGTTTTAGAATTAGGTTAAGTTGTGCACCTTTTTACATCCGTGTTTACCTGTTTTTTATGTATGCTTCGAAATTAATCAATAGGATAAGTAAAGTTGACACATTCCAGAATAATGTTAAGCTAGATTTAGGTACAATAATACAATTAATTATAACTTTTCCTTCGACAACAAATACCATAGCTTTCTCACCTATCCACTTCAACTTTCAATTAACTTACACAGAAAAAAAAAAAATTACCCTTAATTTAAGTTCTTTTTACTTAATTTTGGGTAATTTTGAGTTTTGCATCCCACTCTCACTTTTTCAAAAAAGGAACGAGAGATTCAACTTTCTCATGACTATCGTTCAATAAGCTACTAGTGAGGATATGAGATATTCTCAAATTTGAGTCAATTCGACAGTGAGCATGCATAAGGGCCTATACGCGATGATCGATTCTCTTCGTCGATTTTCTCTTTCGTTAATAACTCGCTAGATTTAACGTTTATCGGTGCGTTTGCTGTTGCTTTTGATATGCAATACAACCTGTAACTACTCTGCATTGAACAAATTCTAGAAAATTGTATCGCTTAGCTGTAGCAATGCAAAGAGAAAATCGATTAAGAGAATCGATCATCGCGTATTCGCCCTTATGCATGCTCACTGTCGAATTTAACTTAATTTTGGGTAGAAAATACACACGAGTAAGTAGTTATTTTTGCCGTAGCCAAATGCAAACTACTATAAGCGGTTTACTGAAAATTAGCTTATTGAACGAAACACGGAAGATGAGTGAAAAGAACTTAATTTTGGGTAATTTTTCGGTTCCGTGTATATTATTTATATTTACTTACGGAAAGTGCCACATCATCACCATCTGACAAAACGGCTGTCAGTCCGTTAGCCAGGGCCGTAGTTGGGCGCATCGTCGTGACAACTTTGATGTTGAGCGCAGGGTTGTGACAACCCTATTTGAAATCCTCATGCAAGATATTGTCAGAAAAATCAATCCTTATGAATGTGTACAGTGGAATACCTGTATAAAGAGAGAGAGAGAGAGAGAGAAAGATTAGTAATTTCCATTTAATTCCACTGCCTTATTTGCTTATCCTTGACAGATACGCGTATTTCGTCTACAATGTGCAGTCTTCTTCAGTGTCGTGTAGTAATACTCGACTCGACTCAGAAAAATCAGATTATTTTAGTTGCTGCAAAGTATTCTCAGCTTATCTGAATGTATGCAATAAATTATTTTATTTGGATAGAATTAAGTCAACAAATGGAGCAAACAAACAAGAAATTTTGAATTAAATAGAAGAGCAAATGTTATATCCAATCTTTAATCAAATACATTATATCAAGATCAAATATCCATATGACAAATTTAAGCTCTTTCATGCATGAAACAGACAAATTCTCATCAGTCACGAACGATTTTAAAGGTATTAAAATTACTAATAAAATAATGCTAAATCTCAACATCTATCGCTAAAACGTTAAACCTCTGGATTCGGGCTGATTCGACTCTCCAACCTCAAAAGAGAGGTTGCCGAATTTCCAAATTTTTAACTCGCTGGTTACGCCTTAGTTCAAGCAAAAATGAATACTAAGATGAAACTGTCGGAAGAAAAACTTTCTATTTTAGTGTCCTCTTTCACGGTCCCTTTCATCCAATGAATAGCCCCCGTATTCAAGGTAATTTTGTGGTTTTGCTGCCCCCTTGGTAGAGATTAAATTTTGCGTTCATTTTTATCAAAACAAACACACCAAAATTAGAGGTGTCCCATTTTTAAATTACTAATGTTAATCACTAATCGATTTTTTTTTGTTCGCTGTGCTGCCATTTTTACACCAATGAGAGTGCAGCACATGTTTGAAATGATCGGTGATGATCATCTGGAGAAGTTAATGCTTACATATATCCGCATGATATTTCCGCTTACAAATGTTTTACTTTTCGGTTCGTTAATCGATTAATCGATAATTTGTATAAAAATCGGCCATCACTACACTCAAAGATAAATTAAATCAAAAAAGCTTAAAAAGTATGCAGTTTCCCGCTTCACCTTATTGAGTCCCTGCCATGATTACTTCGGCACTAGTCATGCATGATTAAATTCGAAATAATCTTTCCGGTATTAAATTTAATTCTTTTTCAATACTGATATATAAGCAAAAAAGATTAAAATTCAATAAAAAATTATTAAAATAGAATCAAAAATGATTAAAATTTATTCAAGAAAAGATAATCTACAATCTAATCAACCATGATTAAACTGGGATCAGATGCTTATTTTTTAGAAAGAGAGGATTAATGTTTAATCATTCGATTTTGATTAAATTTCAAGCAAAATGGGAATACTTCAATTTATCAGTGTAGATGAATGTGAAACGTCATGTCAAATTTATGGATCGTACATAAATAATGATACAATTTGAAAGGGACCGGGGCTCATCACAAATTACGTCCACACGGTAACTGAAATAAACACGAGTGTTCACCGGTTGGTTCAAGGGTAGCGCTATTTTACTTGTCTCTCAAATTCAGTAATATTTTCTGCAATGTATAGGGTTTTTGATCTAATTTCCGTTCTACTAAGCACAACCCGCGCTTTACCTCCCTTTTCTGAACGAGTTTAAACAAAAAATAGAATATTTCTGTCAAAGATGACTTCAAAATTCATTCACCTTTCCATACGTTTTTTATTTTTGTTTTATTCACCTTTCCATATCGTTGGATTTCATAAATAGTCACAAATTGTTGAGATATTGTTTAGAATCTAATACTACTTCTTGATTCTAAATTCGTTCTACGAGTTTCAATTCCGTCCATACGCATTAAAACGCCGTTAGATTTTCTTCGTCCTACGGATAAACGTAGAAAAGGGGGATTCGCTTGGAGAGCTTCTTTTGTTTTGAGAACAATGAGCGTAAATTTTCATACAATGCACTCTAACAGGATTGTTGTTGTAGCTAATGAGCTAACGCATCGAAACGAACGTATTATTGATTTGTGTACGGTGAAATCATTGATATTATTGATCTTTTCTAATCGATAAAACGTAAATGGGCGATTACGACGAAGTAGTGCTCTACCCTAATCAATAAAGGAATAAATTGCCTGCTTTTTTACACCAATCATTGAATAGCACGATTCAATTGTCAAATTGGTTTAAAAAAACAGGTAATTTATTTATTACACATTATACATTACAGAAAATATTGCTGAATTTGAGAGACAAGTAAAATAGCGCTACCCTTGAACTAAGATCAAATCAGCGAGTTAAAAATTAAAAAAAAAAAAGCCCGTTAGGCATTGAATGACAGTTATTTCAATTTTGTCAAATATACCACGTTTCCGCGTAAAATTTATTTGATCGTGATGAAATCGAAACTTTGCTGTATTGAAAATCATGGTCCCTTGAACATTGACAATTGGAAGAAGAAAAAGAAGAAGAGACACATTTGGAATAAATATGTGCACAACTGATGCGCAAATATAAATATCCAATATGCGTCTAGCTCGTTTAGATTTCCGGTTCATTCACGACAGTCGTCACCGAGCCCATATGTAGTTAGATTTAAACAAACCGTTGCATTGCACAACTTTTACGTAAATATCTAATTACATATGTACTAAGTAGTTAACACAAACTGAGAATCGTCTGGAACCGGCTTGATGTTCTATCGATTCGACCGACCGACTATGATTAAAAACTCTTTGCACGCGAAAAGCGTCTCTGATGCTACTAATCAGCAAGCGATCCTCGGGTTGTCTAATGGAAAAAGGAGTTATCGCGCGGCGGTAATTTATCAACGTGATCACGCTCGATCCCGCGGGATCACGGGTGATGATCTCTGCCAAACTGCAATTTATATGCAAAATTTGTTTAAGCTGATGAGCACCATAAGATAGTTGGATTATCTTCCCTATCAGGTTTTTAGCGTTTATTACAACCTTGTTCTTTACAAAGACTAAACCGAGTACCGTAAAATGGGATATCTTTGGTAGTTTAGTGAAGTATTATAAATTCTAAATATGTTTTGCAACAATTAATGGTTTTCAGATATATTTTTAGTGAATCTCAAACAGTTCCAGAAATACGAAATTTTTAATGAGTTTATAATCAGAAACATCATAAGCATCATAAGAAAACAATATTGTATTGATGACAATATCGGAAATACATTTATATAATAACAGATTGTTTGATTGCCTTTTCAATCCGGAGAAGAACAAGAAACTGTATAATACCCTAAGCTACAAAATGGAACCAATGTTTCCAATTCGGAAATGCTGCAGAGAGTAAATTTAATCATTATATTCTACTATCAAAGTTACCCGCACTATTAAAGATACCCCGTTTTACGGTACAACCAATCGTTACTAATTGATTGTATGACGTTACAAACGAGTAAATGGTTACTGCTATAGGTGACGCATGCCCGACAACGGCTACTTGAAAGCAGTACTGGAATGACAAATGACAGCTCTAAGTATCAGATTCCTTGGTACGTAAATGTTGCATCAATTCCTTTAATCTCGCTGTGGTGTGTTCGGCGGGCATGCATTCGCATTCTCACTTGCCTTCAAGGTTATGTTTACATCGTATCCAGCTCAGTTTACTTTCAACGAACGGCGAAAGTAGTTGACCTTAACCACAGATGCATGACTCTCCGAGTGAATAGGCGTGTGATCTTTCCAGGTGGATTTTCTCTGTTTGAGTCACACAGTATTGTGACCTACTGGTAAATTTGCTCTATTTTCCCGTGCCGGCAATTGCTCCCCGGTTCGGTTATTCCGATCACATTGTTTATATACTGATTACAGTATGCAAATCGTTGCAAAACTTACATAATTGTAGATCAGTTAAGACGGTGTTCAAATCGTTTCCTTCTACGGTCCTAACTCAAAGGATAAACCTACACCAGTTTGCCTTACACACCTTCAAACGAGTTGCCAGCAAGTTGAACTTCAACTACCTATATAGTTGATAAGGTAGGCATATTTATAAAGTAGCCGGTCAGCTGTAGCAATGCAACAACAACGCAGTTAGCGTCAAATTTAAAAGGCTCGGTGTGCTATGATCGGCTTGTTTTGGAGCATTTCTGATAATATCGACAGTGAGCATGCATAAGGGCGTATACGCGATAGCCAATACAACCTGTTACAACTCTGCATTGAACAAATTCTAGAAAATTGTTTCGCTTAGCTGTAGCAATGTAAAGAGAAGTTCGATGAACAGAATCTATCATCGAGTATACGCCCTTATGCATGCTCACTGTCGAATTTATATTTTAAATCACCTAATTAATGTCAACAATTTTGCTGTGGCAGAGTTGTCAGAACAATTTTTACGCGGTTGCTACCGACGACGCTGCTGCTGATGATGATGATGATCGTCTCAATGGAACAACGATTATCTCACATTACCAATCTCGACCACGCGCCCGTCTGCCGCCTTTCGTTGCCGTGCCTTGAGCAGGTGGGATTGGTAGTTTTCCTTCGAATCGTAAACAGTGACTATTTTAATTACTCTTTCCCACAGCGTGATCGTCGGACGTGGGTACATGCTTTTACGTGAATATGCCGCGAGTCATTAGTATACACACGATTTATGTCCACAGTGATTTGTCAACAAGGATCCATCGATGTTATTTGCACGCGGTGACCTGTGAAGATATTTTCAGAATTTTAACAAGATTCTGTTGTTCTGATTATGTCATCAATAATGGCATCGAATCAATCCAGTTACGATGAGACTTTATAATGACTAATATGACTAGCTAGCGCATTGATAGCCTTTGAAGCCTTCTCACAGGCATCTACGATGAAGCTGTTGAAGTTTACAGTATATTCCAGATATACTAATTCAAATCTCTCTCCCTTTACCTTTCATTACCAGCCTCATTTGTCACGAAACTGAACCACAGCTGGCACGCACGTTTTAGTTCCAGCACTTTTGGTGTCCTGGCGATGTGCCTAAGCTCTCACAATGAACGGATTTTTTTCGCATGGTTCCTTTTTACCTCTATAATGATGCGAGATTCCAGTATCTAAAGGATAACATTCGAATTAATACAGATTTATGACTATCAATACAAGATGATATTTGTACACACTTAAAAAATATACTTGAGCATATACCCATTATATCCTTTGAGAATTGCATATTTGTGAAATCGATGACAGTTCTTCTGAATCACCCTGTATCATCGATCATCACTCCCAGATATCTCAACACACGCTTCGAGGCTATGGCGTGCTCCCCGACGGTGATTTCTGCCCGCTGCATCGCTCTACAGTTACTGACCAATAGCACTTCCGTTTTGTGGTGGGTTATCTGCAGCTTTGTTGCTTACATCCAGTTACCAATCATGGTGATCGCCTCGGTCGCCAACATTTCAACCTCTTTCAGAGTCTCGCCTGTTACCGTTAAGACGATGTCGTTCGCAAAGCCAACGATCTCAACTTCTTTAGGCAGCTTCAGCGTTAGCACGCCGTTGTATATCCCGTTCCAAGGATGGACCCTTGTGGAACTCCCGCTGTGATCATAATCGATCTCTGTCCCATGTCTGGAAATAACTCAGGGACCCTAATTCTGTGCAGCGCTTGGGCGCCACGTTGGGGTTTCGTTACGTTACGTTTGACGTTATCTCCCTCTCCCTCTCCGTACGGTGTAAGTGGTCAGGTCGTTGGGTCGTGCTTCGGGAAAAGAGCTTCCCCGATGACTTTCAGCTTCTCTGGGCACATTTCAGCGGGCATCGTTGGACCTCTGATCTTCGCCATCACGACCCGGTATGCGTCGCCCCAGCGGTTGGCATCAGCGTCTCGACACAGCTTCTTAAAACAGTTTGGATTTTTTGCTTTACCGTTTAAGTGCGACCCTCCCAAGTAACAATTCAAGCTGAACAGTAAGAACAGAATCTAATTGTTGGTTGATCTAAGGTGTACAAAGCTGATTAACAGCAGGCTGAATAAATAGTTGATTAGTAGTACGAGAAGCTAATTGTATCCCCATAATTCAACTTCAATAAGTTAGCTGATCTAAAGATTGAACAAACCTTATGTTAGCTTAACACTACTCCACAAATCAGCAATGCACTACACATATTTTGATAGCCTGAATCCTGATGAATGTGGGCGTCTTAGTGGAATACCTGTATAAGAGAGAGAGAGAGAAAGATTAGTAATTTCCATTTAATTCCACTACCTCGTCTACAATGTGCAGACTTCTTCAGTGTCTTGTGCTACGTCGAGTATTAAAGGGTGATACGGTCAAAATTTGGTCAATATCAACTTGACGTATTTCTTTCAATTTTGCATTTAAAAAACCTGAACACCCCTCATTTTGAAGGTGTGTGTGTGTAGAATGTTGCTCCTATTTTGATTTTGGAATTCACTCTTCAGTTGTCAAAATGCCGTCCAAGCAAGAAGAGCAGCGTATCAAAATTTTGCTCGCGCATCGCGAAAATCCGAGCTACTCGCACGCAAAGTTGCCAAATCAACCGTTACAAATGTAATTAAAGTGTTTGGGGAACGTTTGTCGACAGCCAGGAAGTCTGGATCGGGGGGAAATCGAAAACCGGAAGCCGCTGAGACGACAAAGAGAGTTACCGGTAGTTTCAAGCGAAACCCTAACCTCTCTCTCCGAGATGCCGCAAATAAGCTGGGTGTATCGTCTACAACCGTGCTTCGAGCCAAAAAACGAGCCGGACTATCGACTTACAAGAAGGTAGTGACTCCAAATCGCGATGATAAACAAAATACGACGGCCAAAGCGCGATCCCGGAGGCTGTACACGACGATGCTGACGAAGTTTGACTGCGTGGTAATGGACGACGAAACCTACGTCAAAGCCGACTACAAGCAGCTTCCGGGACAGGAGTTTTATACGGCAAAAGGAAGGGGAAAGGTAGCAGATGTTTTCAAGCACATGAAACTGTCAAAGTTCGCAAAGAAATATCTGGTTTGGCAAGCCATCTGTACCTGTGGCTTGAAAAGCAGCATTTTCATAGCTTCCGGGACTGTCAACCAAGAAATTTACGTGAAAGAGTGTTTGAATAAACGTCTGCTGCCTTTCCTGAAGAAACACGGTTGTTCCGTACTGTTTTGGCCGGATTTGGCATCTTGCCATTACGGTAAAAAGGCCATGGAGTGGTACGCCGCCAACAACGTGCAGGTGGTTCCCAAGGACAAGAACCCTCCCAACACGCCAGAGCTCCACCCAATTGAGAAATACCCAATGCCCTTTTCACATGTTGTTCTTGATTTGTATTTCTGTGTTTTGACTGCTATATTGCTGTATAATACTGCATTGCTGTATAATACACCTCCGGTTGCTGTTATTCAACTTAAATTTGCGCGGAGATGAACCAGCGTCTGGCTGAAAATCTCCTTAATAAAGACAACAACAACAACAACAACTTAAATTTGACGTGTTTCAAGTTAATGATCATACCTTTTGCCACACATATGCTTAAGTGGTCCAGTAGGTATTATTGATACCTGCGAATCAGCGCCTGCCGGTTCGAATCCCGAAATGCAAAGGTAATGTTTAGACTTATAATAACAATATAAATATGTAAATCCAAGTAGTTAGTCAGCACCTTGTTGCAGTCCTATGAAAATATATAAGATAAGAAGCGGTCTTCATTTTTTTTTCTAAATAAAATTAGAAGGCTGAACACGGGTTGGAAAAGATCGAGGAAAAGACAGTTATTTAATGCCTTAAAATGCTTATAATTAATATAACTGTTAAGCTTTTGGCTGATTAAAATCACCAGCTGTTTAAAAGCTGAACAAAGGTTTACGTGGTCTATGTACAACAATTATTCAAACTAAGGCTGAATTAAAATCGATTGAACATACACTTGTTAAGCATCAAATTGTTACCTGGGCTGTCCTTACTCTCTGAGCATGTCTTCTGGTTCAGAGACAACTAGCGCGGTGCTTTGTGCCTTGTTTCACCAGTAAGCACTTTCCAGCTCCTCTTCTGTAGTGATCTCGTCCAGATCCCCACTGTCTCCTGGGATAGAGCTCTTACGCTCGCCCCTTCACCAAGAGGCTTTTCGACGAGCTCCTTGAAGGCTGAGCTCTTTATCGAAGAATCCTGGATCAGCTAAAAGAACATCTCGCCTTTCTGGGTTTGCCTGGTTTTCACTACGTTCTCTCTTAGTTCCGTTTTTTCCACTTCTCCACTTCGGCTGCTCGACAGTACACCATCCTTCATCCTTGCTGTCTTCTTTGTCGATCTTGAGTTTTTTCCTGGCGTTTCCCTTTTAATCTTCTCCGAGCTTGGATTTCGAGGAACCCTTCGTCTTCCCCTATGCTTCAGTTTTTGCTTTCTCCTTGACCTCAATCAGTGCCCTTTAATTGCATTGGTCGGCACTTTGATCTAAGAGACGAAGAAATATTACATCTGTAAATAGACAATACTGGATAACAACGCTCTTGATTGGCTTCTGACTGACTTGAAAATAATAGTTAAAACATCGTTTGAAAAGCCCCCTGTCGAGCTAGTCGAACTCCGTCAAGCATTTAAACAGCGCAGGAACAAAAGAGACGACGAATTATCTGGGCCTCAATTGTTTTACATCTCATTGTGCATTATCTTGACTATTGACAATTCGCCTTTTTTGGTCACTATGTAACTCCTTACTCCTATGATAAAAATCCCATAAGCAAACATCAGTCTGTGCGTGAAACATGGTGAACAAATCCCATAAGATTCTGTCAATCTTTGCGTGAAAAGACGGCGGCTGGCTGGTACAGTCAGTGGTGACAAAGTCCGCTAGATTCCATGTACAGATTGTCAGATGTTTATGGAATACATACCATGAATACCATGAGTACACGGATAGAAATCTCCTTGTACCTTTTGGCAAATTTCTATTAAAAAATTATTCATAAAATGTATAAGTCAACTAATAAGCAGACGCCTTGCAAAAAGTTAATGAAGATCATGTGTCAAATGAAATGTATAAGTGGTCACACATACCTTTTATGCATTCTTATAGGACCTATGTGGTTTGTCTTATGAAATGTATAAGGCTGATGTTTTGGCAAAAATGTATAAGTGAAACACATGAAAAGAATAATTGATTTTCGTTTCGTGTAAAGAGTTGCAGAGTCGCCGTCAACGTCAATGCCACCATATATCTACACAGAAAAACAAAACTACCCACCGCTTGGGTTTTTTAAACTCAAATTTGAGTTATTTGACCTCTGCCCGTTTCATTTCCTCTCGCTATTGTTGTCAAAAATAGAACGAAAGATTCGACTCAACCGTCTAGTTCCGTACAAGAAGCCAAAATTGAGTAATATGCGATACACCCAAATTTGAGTTAATTGAACTTAATTTTGGGTAGAAAAAATTGAAAATAACTTAGCGATGGGTAATTTTTTTTGCCGTCCTTAAATGCAAACTACTTTGAGCCGGTTTACCCAAATTTGGCTTATCGTACGGAACATGGGAGATGAGTGAAAAAAACTTAATTTTGGGTTGTTTTGAATTTCTGTGTAGGTCAATTCAACCATAAATCTAGGTAGAGCTGGAATTAGGGCCTAACAGCTTTTGTAAACAATGACTTCTATCGATGATTTCTAGAAATTCAAGGCTCGCCCACGCAAACCAACATCCTCATCGGGTAGGTAGAGGCTGCTCCTATCCGATGCTTATGCTGGTCTGCGTGGGCGTGCCTTGAGTTCCTATAAATCATCGATAGAAGTCATTGTTTACAAAAGCTGTTACGCCCTAATTCCAACTCTATCTTGATATCTGCTTTTCTTTCGTAAGGGCCACTGCCGCAAACGTAAACAATTACTTTTTGCGTGAATTTCTCGAAAATGAAAACTCACTCAAGTAAACCACCACGACGATTGTGTAGAGAAAGAATCCTCCTAACCGATAAAATTGGTGGCTTGAATGGATTGATTTTGGCATACGAAAAATTTACGAAAGAAGCCATTATTTATGTTTTCGACATTGGTCCTTATGAACGCTATGAAATTTTATTTTGACAGAACAATGTCAAACTATGCCAGTTATACCAACAACCAATACGAAACTATCGATTTTAAATTGACTCACTACTTGACTAGTCTATTGGTCCCAAGCAAATCGATTAACGTACCCCAGTCCAGTCGAAATTCTAGTACTACACTATGTTTGTTTTGATTTTATGACAGATAAAATGAGGGGTTAGTGGATTTTCCTATGTTTCGAGGGGTGAATCGATCAGCTTGGGACCGAAGATAGTACCAGAGCTGAGCCAAAAAGTTGAGCTCGTTTCTTCGGGACCTTCTGGTCTTAGAGTTACCTCTATGGTTATTATCTATGGTGAACCAATTTAAAATCGTTAGTTTCATATTGATTGGTGGTTATACCACTGAGGCAACACAAAAAAGGGTCAACTTTGAGTCAGCTATTTTGAATGAAGTTCCACATATGTTATGTTGAACATTATATATACCAATCATATGACATATAGGGGAAATGCAGGTAATGGCGGCCTAAGTGTCCCTAATTTGGGCCCATACATAAATTCAGCAATCGACTGAATTTTCAATAGCGACCAAAAATATCCATTGGTAACGTCCCAATGACGCGTTCATCTAGATAAAATTGATAAATAGCAGATTTTTAGCGATGGACCCAAACTAAGATCCATTGACCAACATTAGAGCCAATTCCGCTATTTAGTTTATTTTTATTTATTTTTAAATGTAAAAAGATTTGGACTGATCTCAATCAGCGTTGCCAGATATACCGATTTATCGGTATTTATACCGATTTCCGAACTAGATACCGATATACAGATAAGGTTCCTCAGAATACCGATTTTTTTTTAAATAATCAAAATGATTATTGCCTGCCCACGCTACGAATTTCGGAGAAAATTATCGTATGAGACTTGTATCTTATTGAATATCTCAAATTTTTTGAATCTTTAAAATTCTAAAAAAAAATCATCTTCAAAAACGTCGTATGGATACTCTTTCGATTAATGTTTCAATTTCCTCACCGTTTTTGCTTTCCGTGAATCGATAAACAGTCGATGGCTCTTTCTGGTAGTTTCGGGGGAATCTATAAATACTTTTTAAACATTATTTAACTTCCTGGATTTTCTTCCAATTTTCCTCTGGAATTTTTTATTTACGATTCCTCTCGGATACTTATTTCGACTTCCCTTAGAAGCTCCTTCAGCCTTCGCTCGAATGATTCTTCCCGGAACTTCAGGGATGCTTCTAGATTTTGATTGCGGATCCACTGCGGAAACTTCAGAAAAGTCCAGACTTTTGATTAAGTTTCGATAAATTAAAAATTCTAATACCCGGTCCAGCGAACACCAGTGAACTTAAGGAAACATCCTAAATATTTTGGATACTTCACAAGTCCAAAGAACTTCTGGAAAATTTAATACTTTTCAGAACAGTTCCATTGGTTTCAGGAGAATTGAGAGAACTTAAGGAAGCTCTGAGAACATCAGGACAATCAGATCAGATCAATAAATTTCAAGGAAATCGTAAATTTTAAAGGAGTTCTTAGAAACTCTTAGAAAGTATTTCAGAGTACTCCAAAACATCCCGAGGAATTATGGAATACTTCTAAGTACATTTCAGGAATGTTCCAAAAACTTCAGAGTAAATTTTAAAGGAGTTCTTAGAAACTCTTAGAAAGTATTTCAGAGTACTCCAAAACATCCCGAGGAATTATGGAATACTTCTAAGTACATTTCAGGAATGTTCCAAAAACTTCAGGGGCATTGCGGGGTCCTCAGGGATGTTTTGTGACCATTTGGAAAATTTTCTGGATCATTAGAACATTCCCCAAGAGCTCTTTCTTCCGGAATTATGTCCTTGTTTCTTTCGACTGTTTCGTAAGCGCTCTGGCTTCCGCCTTTCTCCAGAATTTTTTTTCCAATGTACCTTAGGAAGGTTCTGCCAGCTTCTCCAGGAAGTTTTTTCGGTCTTCTCCAGGAAGTTTCATTCTTCCAGCTGGTTTTTTTACTTCTTTTGGAAGGTTTTTCCGAGTTTCTTCTGGCTTCCCCTGGAAATGGCTACTTCTGGAATTTATTTCCGATTTCCAAAACTTTCCTGTCTTCATTTGAATGTGAAATCTGATTTTTTTTCTGAAAGTTTCTTTAAATTTTCGCCTGAAGTTTCTCAATTTATGTCTTGGTAGTTCCGCGGATGTTTTTCCGACTTCTCTCAGAACTTTCCTCAATATCCTCCAGGAGAGCTTCTTTCTTCTTTCTCTGGATGTTGTTTTCAGCTTCCTCCAGAAGCTAATTTAAGCATTCCCCGGATTTTTCTTCCGGAATTTTCCGATCATAGTCCAAAAGATACAATTTTCGCTTTCAAAAACGGCAAAAATCTAAAAATAATTAAAATAGAAAATACCGATAAATACCGATTTTTTAAAACCTTTGATACCGATAAGCTTTAAAACATTCTGGCAACGCTGATCTCAATGTCCATTTCTGATGTTAATTTGATCTTCCAATTCATGAGTTCCTTAGTTTTATTATTCTCTACGCTTTGCATTTCATTCGAGGGGAACGAAAGTCCAAAAATTACTCTAAAGTTTGATTTATTGATTTATAGTCGGAGAAATCCATTTTATCGGATTCATCGGATTATATCGAGCTTAAATCTCATAAAACGAAAAATATCGATTTTTATCGGTCACATCTCTTATATCGGGTCACATCTCTATAAGTATGATGACAGGTAACGATGACAGTCGTTTATTTATACGAAAGGAACGTCACGATATCTCAACCCAATGACGTTTTTATAAGGTCTGGGCCAAAGGGCTTATTGGTGTTAGTGAGATGTGCAAATGGTTAGTGGTGTTCGTATTATATTGCAATGTTTATCTTTTTAAACGAAACAGCTGTTGGCAGTGACGTATTTCTATCTGTTCTCAGTATGTTGGCAGTGACGTTTATCTATCTGTTCGCAGATGTTCAGCAATGTTTACAACATTTTTGCTTCTAACACCAGCAAGCTGCCTGTTGGCCCAGACCTTATATAAATGTCATTGATCTCAACCAACACTACAAAAACGCGAATCAGCTTTTGTAATCAAATCTTGTAATGCTCTTTTATCGAGGATCGCCTTACCAAATCAATAATATCGGGCTAGGAAAAATTCTATCCTATACGATGGTGGAATTGGTTTGCGTAGGCAAGCTTCAGTTTGCAAGATAAGGTCATTACAGGTTTGCTGATCCACCCTTTAGTATTGTTGATCGAGAAATCTTTTCGAAGATCGTTTCTTAAGGCTTTGAACCATTTGCCGAGTTAAATTTAACTCGTGGTTAAAAGTGACATTTCGAAAGTTATTTTCTATGTTCGAAAATCTCTGTGCTGTCGATCGACCGGTTTTCGAGAAGAACTTAACCAAGGTTGTCAAAATTTAACTTCTCGTCTGTCATAAGTAACCACGCTCGGTTCAGAGCCTAAATGTTTGGTGATTCCTTGAGAGCCCACAAATTGCCTCTTGATGGATGGGACGCCCTGTCACTTCAAGTGTTCTAGAGAAGTGTCACAGTTGTGACATCGCTCATGAAATTTAAACTCCCTGTTTGCTGCATCAAAATTGAAGTTCCAGTTTCATTGTTGTATGTTTTGTGGTAGCTGTGCTCTTGAAATTGTGAGGTGATAGTATCGCGCATTACACAAAATGGGTATTTTCGGATATCTCCGAGGTCATTACTGATTTCCTTCACTATCTCAACAGACTTCCCCAATCTCAGGCATCCGTTGAACATCAGCATCGATGGCACCTATCGTTTGGTCACGTTTAGTCATTCTGGTTTGGTCTGCTTGAACATGCAACAATCACAAAAGCAGGTGCTCAAAGTGACAGTTTATAAAACAAAACACACTAAAAATAACATCACCATAATGCTCGATAATTCTACCACATCCAAGATTACAGATAAATAGTGGATGAAATCGGATAATATCGGCAGGTACGAGTTATTATTCATTACGAATCTAATTTATCTTACAAAATCGAAATAATGAAGAAAATTTTATAGAAATCCGTTACATGAAATGTAAAGCGGATTACTTTCATCCCCTCGATTTCATTTCGTGATTCACCTACGGAACTTGCAGAAACTCCAACGTCATCAGCGCCGGAACAGAAAAACAAAAAGAAAATTAAATCCTTCCTTTCGTTGTCGCGGTACTTTGTCACTTTCACTCGCAAAGGTCGATGGAAAATGGGAACTTTTTTCTTCTCTTTCTTCTTCGGTTGGCAGCCTGCAGTCGTGGCTCTGCTCTGCGATTTCCAATTTCCAGAGTCAAATCAGTGCTAACATTTGAAAACGGCACAAAAGCCATTTGTAAACAAATGGTTTGTGGGCCCTTTACTCACTACTTGAAGTACACCCACGCGACACAACAGCAAGATCGGGTAGGGGAAATTTTCCCCTTCCTGACGATGCTGTTGGTTTGCGTGGGCGTTCTTCGGGTAGCGAGTAAAGGGCCCACAAACCATTTGTTTACAAATGGCTTTTGCGCCGTTTTCAAATGTTAGCACTGAAATTATTAGCTGTTGTGCTCGGGCAATCCTACTCCGGAAGACGGATGGCTGAACAAAAAATAGCACCACTCACACTCGCGCCCGCGACACTACACACTTTTTCGATTTCGACTTTCTCTTACTCTGTGGTTTCAGGGGAGTTCGGGTTGTGTGAAAATTCAGGGAAAAAGACGACGACTGAACAACAATACACACTATTGCCAAATCAGAGAAAAAATAGCAATTTGCGTTAGATTTTACAACCGAAATTGACAATCGTCAATGCCAATGCAATCTTAAAGCACTGAACCAAAACTTTTCGCAGAAGGCCATGGCCTCATGACAACGCGAAAAGCATCACAAAACAATAATAAAATAAATCGACAGTGAGCATGCATAAGGGCCTATACGCGATGATCGATTCTCTTCGTCGATGTTCTCTTTCGTTAATAACTCGCTAGATTTAACGTTTATCGGTGCGTTTGCTGTTGCTTTTGATAGCCAATACAACCTGTTACTACTCTGCATTGAACAAATTCAAGAAAATTGTTTCGCTTAGCTGTAGCAATGCAAAGAGAAAATCGATGAAGAGAATCGATCATCGCGTATTCGCCCTTATGCATGCTCACTGTCGAAATTAAAGTTCGGAGTGGAAATCGAAGCAAAAATTAAGTTTGGGCGGATTACATCGGTGCCATCTCCGATTTGCCACATTTAGGTTGAAGTAAATAAAGATATGGTATAACATTATGAATACAAAGTGAAGCAGTCTATAATCGAGCTGACAATCGAGCTGGCGGCCGTCCGACCCACCAATCATGCTTACAAATATTCCGTATCCAATTTATTTTGACTGGATCTTCCTTTGGTTTTGTTTTTTTTCCGTCGATCTTGTTTTCCGTGCTGAGCACCAATGCTACCGACGTGCCAGGAAGGCAGCTCCCACACCTGGACCCTACCTATCGACCCATCAATTCATGAACCGGGGACCAACGGCTTTACTTCCCATCCGAAGGAAGGCGTGATCAGAGATGTTATGCCTCAGAACATCCCGGCGGCGCCGACTGGGATTGAACCCAGGCCTGCTGGGGTGAGAGGTAATCACGCTTACCACTACACCACCGGCGCCGTTATTTGACTGGATCTTAATTTTATTGAAGTTCGGAATCTACAATTAATTTGATAATATGTTTTTGTATCAGTGTTTTGAATGAATGAACAGCTGCGATTGTTTCTTCTTCTTATTTCTGAAAATTCAATTAATACTAAGGCTGTGAACCATTTGCCAAGTTAAATTTAACTCGTGGTTAAAAGTGACATTTCGAAAGTTATTTTCTATGTTCGAAAATCCCCGTGCTGTCGATCGACCGGTTTTCGAGCCACGGTTGTCAAAATTTAACTTCTTGTCTGTCAGAAATAACCATGCTCGGATAGCAGGGTTAATCGATAACTTTTCATCTGTCAAATTTTAACCAAAAGTTAAAATAATCCACCAAATGGTTCAGAGCCTAAGATTTCGTTTATTATTCAGTTCCAACCTGGATCGGGTATCAAGATTGGGTCTGCTTGTTTTCTGACAAACGTCAGTTTGCTCGTTTGTTTTTAAAACCTAGCTCAGGTTGAGGTTCGCACTGACAAAAAGTTCGGTTTCGCAACCCCGATAATAAACGAATTCGCTATTAGTTTCCACCGGTTGAGCTCACTTGAGGAAAAAACACCAACACACTACAGCGCAAATATTGACTGTGGGGTAGAGCGCTACTTCGTCGTAATCGCCCATTTCCGTTTTATCGAGCAGAAATCATCAATAATATCCATGATTTCACCGTGCACAAATCAATAATACGTTCGTTTCGATGCGTTAGCTCATAAGCTAAAACATTAAGCCTATACGAGTGCGTGGTATGAATATATAAACTCATTGTTCTCAAAACAAAAGAAGCGCTCCTAGCAAATCCATTTTTTCTGTCTTCATTCGTAGAAGGAAGAAAAGCCAAAAAAAAACCAATGGCGTTTCAATGCGTTAGGACGGAATTGAAACTCGTAGAACGAATTTGCAATCAAGAAGCAGTGTTGGATTTCTTACAATATCTCAATAATTTGTGAATCTTTATCAAATCCAACGGTACGGATAGAAAGGTAAATAAATTTGAAAGTCATCTATAATAGAATCACTCCATTTTTGAATTCACATCCTTTCGAAAAAGAGAGGTTAAGTGTGGGGTTTTGCTTAGTAGGACGGAAATTAGATGCAAAACCCTATGTGGTTTTTGAATAAATCGCGAACACCGCGCGATGTCGCGACATGCAACACGCGTCTAACTTCTTTCCACCGGAAAGACGAAACAACTCAAAATCGAGATCGAAAGTACTTAAAAATAAGTTCTCCCGCAACACTACTGTTTTGGGTATAGTTTTGTTCTCATTGATGAGTACTTTTAACTTAAGCGTTAAGTATTGCGATAACGTCTCACTGTACATTAATTATACTCAAGCAGCAGTCTTGAGAGAGCTCTTATTTTTGAGGATTCTTTATCTCGATTTTAAATTGTTTCGTTCTCCGTGCTTTGAAAGTATCCAAAATCGAGTGTTGCGATAGCACTTCGTTTTGGATAAAAAATCTCATCATGCGCCATGTTTATTTCAGTTTCGCTTTGTCATCTGGCAAGCAAAAGTTTAATAGTTTATTTTATTGTTCCGGTGATTGATGGAAATATACCGCGTCACAGTTCCACCTGAGGCAGCACCGTGGAGATCTGGGATTCAATTCCTTTCAATCAATACCTACAGTGGGCAGCTAGGCAGGTTTGTTATCTTTATTGAATTTTCTATGCAAATACCTAACGTAAATTCATTTCATGATCCTAAACAGTGAACTGGTGCAAGCGCGATTTCAACATCCTGGAAAAGATTAATCAGGAGATGGGATCTAAATTTTAGTATTGCGTTAGCCGATCTCAAGGACAACTAGTTTTACGTCAGGAAGTGTCAGGAAGTGTCTTTCAATGTCGATGTTGGTCAGCGAGAACGATTTTTTTTTTATTTGTTTGAATCTGTTTGATTGCTCATAAGTATAAATAAAAGTTTTATGTTTGCTTATAAATGCTTAACACAAACATTGAAAATAAAATAAAACGCAATGAATGAATCATTTTTTTTTACAACAAAATTTGCTGAAATAAACTCCCTGTTTTAAGTAGTTTTTGCCCAATAAGCAGTATTATTGAAATAGTTACATTTTACTCAAAAGGGTGTCTTCGCAAAATACTTGAAATTGGATACTTCGCAGATAACTCAATTTTGACTGGTTGCACTTAGGTGTCAAGATGAGTGCAAAAGACTTTATTTTGAGTTGTTTCGTCTTTCCGTGTAGTAATCACGCGATCCGAGACGAGACGAGGTGTGACTGCCGTCGACGTCGTTCTGGAATCCACTCAACCTTGAGACGACCGCGAGTATGTGGTTAGATTTCTGTAACTCCAGATTTAAGATTAAGATTAAGTATGTATAACGCAAATGATAACTTGGCTCTGTAAAATTTATTCGATTGAGCCGGTACAAATAAACTGATTCACAAAAAAAAAATTAGCACCCCCGCAGGACGATCTTTTTTATGAGCAAGACATTAGGGTGTTTCACACAGCTGATGAGGTCTAGATATCATTTTTTTTAGTTCGAGATAGATCAGCCTTATGTTCAAGAAAGATGTAACTAGAAAAAGTTCTTTGACTTGGGGAAATGCAGGTAATGTCGGCCTAAGTGTCCCTAATTTGGGCCCATACATAAATTCAGCAATCGACTAAATTTTCAATAGCAACCAAAAATATCCATTAGTAACGTCCCAATAACGCGTTCATCTAGATAAAATTAATAAATAGCAGATTTTCAGCGATGGGCCCAATCTTAGACCCATAGGTCAACATTAGAGACATTTCCCATATATGTCTTAGTATTACTTCTGCGTGAAGTCAACGATTTACATAGTTGAAGACGCTAATTTCAAATAACAGACTAAAGTGGTAATTTTTATACGATAGAATGAGGAGATGAAAGTATAGAATTGATAGCTCAGTCCTCTATATCCGTAATACGCGCGCGAGGCTCAAGCCTTTGTAGACTACTTTTTTTTATTAAATTAATCTACTATTAAAGCAAATATTAAAAATCTATTATCACCATCGTGGCGATCAGAAATAGATTTTGCAGTGCTACAATAATTATTAAAAAAGACAGCTATCCAAATAAAATAATCCGTTAGAGATAACTTCGTCAAGATACATAGTTTGTCAATTCTTAAAAAAAAAATCACTGGATAACTGTTCAAAAGACAGTTTTAACGTGTGAAATGCAGTGTCTTTTAAATTCTGTAAGTTTTGCTGAACGTTTGATATGTCTAGGCATCGAATTGAAAACCTTTATTCCTTTAAAATATAATGAATTTCGTGAAGCACAAGTCAAGAAATGTGGTGTTCTTATTTCAACCGCGTTTCTAGTATTATATCTATGAAAGTCACTTCCTCTTTCAATTCGATCACTCAAATATTGAGGCAGCAAACCGTTAACTACTTTAAAAATGAACACCCTAGTCAAATATACAACTCTTTGCTTCACCGACAACCATTGTAAGGCGTCTAGCATCAAAGTTGAGGAAGTATTACATCTCAAAATCAAACGCACTCCATGCCTGCATATCTATAGAATAATAATAATAACATAAAAATAGAACGGTCTTACCGTATGTCTCCCTATGTTTTCCATTATCCCATCCTGACGATTGCAAGCTGCAGGCATTGAAACTCCACAAAACAGGTAACAGAACGATCACGGTACCGGTCCTACTCCATAACATACACAGAACATCATCTGAATCTCTATCATAAACAAGGTGTCCGATTCTTCCGCTCCCGCAGGAGAAAATACTAAACTTCCGACGGAACTGACAACTGAGTAAAACCGATACACAGCTCCAACTAGTGGAATTCCATTGAAAATTCACTTGGAAATATTCTTCGTTTGGCAGATCAGATGCTGTAGTCACGCTTTTCTAAAAAACATTATCGAGTGGCAGCAGTAAATTGAAAAAAAAAACGCGGCGGAAAATCATAGACAAACAATTTGACAACAGGAAAAATGTCGCGTCCTTTTAGAAGCAGGGCACACTTCGATTTCCCTCGGTCTACCTGTGCACCAACTCTCAAAACATAAACAATTATCAACATATTGCTTGTAATGGATAGATATCGAGTAAACTAGAAGATTAAGTGCATTTTTCAACCGATTCGAGTATGATATGGTTTTGAAAGTTTGTGCACAGGTGAAAAGTGAGGTTACGGGACGCCACCTTCGACCATTCGCTGAATCAGGATAGAGCAACTTCAAAGCAAGACCATGCTGGAGGTGGCTGGGTTCGGTTCCCGGTCTGGTGTGGGAATTTTTTGGTTTGCAAAATTTCTCGACTTCCCTGGGCATAGAAGTCATGATTGTACTTGGCACACAATTATACTAGTGCAATAATGATGGAGAAGTCGTTGTGTCTCATCTGAGCGACAAGTTCATCATGTTGAGTCATTGCAATAACCGAAAGTTGTTGTAACTGACGCCGTTTTTGTTCTCCTTAATTTTTGCAGCAACTTTGAAAAGCATTTAACACTTCCGCAAGCTTATCAACAGCAGCGAAGGCCACGTTATGTTCCAACGCCCATGAACATATTTTAAGTTCAGCCTCACTGATTTTATCAAAGGAGGGAGAATCATAAATTTTTGACTCTTAAACCAGTGGCGTGTCCAATCTGGATGCTGCTTCGCGGTGGCGTTTAGTGCTTAAGTGGGTTATCAAATTTGATTTTCCACCACGAGCGATGCCAAGTTTATCTAGGCATATTTTGCAGAACGCAAACAGCGTATCATTTTGATACTTCTCGAAACACATTAGGTCCGGTGAATCAAGCCATTTTAGAGAATATCGATGAATTACCTTTGCTTTAGGTTCTTTTAAGGTTCTGCCTCTTTTCCTTTTAATGCTTTTTGCGGTTTCAGGAGTAGATTTTGATGATTCGTCTGAGTCATTTATATTTGATTGACTGCCATTGGACACATTGGATCGACCTAAAAAACAAGAATTAATTTAGACGACAGGTTTTACTGCTTTACTGAAACCCGACATTTTCAACGAGACAGAACCAGTCACCTTGGAGGAACTTGATGGAACGTCTGGCGCGTCTATTTAATAAGAATAAGGTTAAAATGAGAATACTATATGGATATCCATTAGTAACGTCCCAATAACGCGTTCATCTAGATAAAATTGATAAATAGCTGATTTTTAGCGCTCAATCTTAGATCCATAGGTCAACATTAGAGACATTTCTCCTATATGTCTTAGTATTACTTCTGCGTGAAGTCAACGATTTACATAGTTGAAGACGCTAATTTCAAATAACAGACTAAAGTGGTAATTTTTATACGATAGAATGAGGAGATGCAAGTATAGAATTGATAGCTCCGTTTAGAGTACGGCAGTGTAAAAATTGCATATAGAGAATTGAAAGCGAGCTAGGACAGCTTTAGGAAGGTACAAATCGGTTTTATCATCTCTCTTTACCAAACGCCCCTCCCTCCACAGGGAACATTTTTCGGTGAGAGAGCTTAGAGTTTCATCAAATTGGCGGTTTAATCTTTGTTTACAAAAGCAGATACGTCCTTTTGCAAATCATCCTTGAATTATCCGTCCAACTAACTAAACGATTTCCGGGTATTGATTATCATAATAGCATATCTCGTGAATTGTTTACACACATCAGAACGGGCCTGCTAGCGCACATATTTAATGAGCGCTTCTTCATTTACAAAAGCGAAAATTCATATGCCCGTCAAACCCTCGCCGACATGGACAAACTATGAATAATGAATTCCAACTTGTTCGAATGCGTTCATTCGACGCTGCAAGCAAATTAATCATTCTAATTCCCTATTTCTCCATCTCATCACAGTTCTTGACTCATCGGCCAAGTCCACGGCGGGAATCGAGTATGGACAGCTATACCAATTGGGTCACTTCGATCAGTGTATGAGTATCAACCGGGATCGAGCCTCCAGCCAGGCGGGAATCCTCTCGCAGTACTGCTTGGCCAATGTCCGCCTCGATAGTTACTTTATGCGAACCCTAGTGTCCCGAGTTCCGAAGTCAAACGAAACAGCTCTCATTCACTGGGGCATATGCACCCCGGCAAGCTGTTCCGAAGTGGATGTCGTTCGATTGCTGCAATCGATCAGTGGATCGCGGGACGTTAAAATATCAGGAGATGGGTGCCATCGGGAAACGATCACTGTGTCATCCTCGCTGGACATTGTTTACGTATCGGTGATTCTGTTTTTCGTACTGATGGTGGTGCTGAGCACGCTGTACCACGTGCGATCCATCTATAGGCCTAGGAGCGAGAAGAAGACCACGCTGGTTTACGTGCTAAGGTCGTTTTCGATTCTGGAGAACCTCAAAAAGCTTGCCCAGGACAGTAAGGACGATCACGGATTGGGATGCATCAACGGAATTAAGGCGGTGGCCATGTTCTTCATCCTTGGTGGACACGCCTTACTCTTCTTGTTTGGAGGAGCGGGGTACAATCCAGGATTTTATTACGAGGTAAGTTCAAATTTACAAACAATTAATTTCGGCACAAGTGACTCACAATGACCTGATACGGTCTCTGCAGAGATCATTTAATTATTTTCTGAAGCGAAAGTAAATCCCGAAGCTCAATATCAGCTCGGCGATAATGTGTGTATGTATTTACTCTAGTAACGTGATAAGATCTCTTTCTCTCTGCAACGAGCATCTCTGCGAACAGAATAAACAATTTCCTGCTCAGCAGATTCATTGATCCCTGTCGTCACCAGTCAGTCAGTCAGTCTCATTCCATTAATCCAAACAGTTATGCAGCAGTGTATTGTACATTTCGTGGCTCTGTTGGCCATTTTGGCCTCTGCTATGGCCCTACCGACGAACAGTGCCAATCGAGAATCCGACCAAATTGAAGCATCGATCGAAGTGGTTAAGAATGTTGCCGTGTTCCAAGCTGGAAGCCCGGAACTACGCAATCAACTTCCAGGAGAATCCAAGAAAGTAGGTCAACAGCTGATCTACAGTCTTGGGCAACGCGTTGCAGGTTTGGATCTGATTAAATGTCAACTAGAAACAGGATGAAACCCGAAGATATTATGCTTTTGTAGGTGATCGCTTGGTGTCCACGAAGGCGGATAACAAATCGTGGCCATCCGTGCAGGACGTAACGCTCAGTCTGTCCTATCCGCAGTCGGGCGTCGGAGCGGTCGTGACCTACGTGCAGGTGATTGTGATGCAGACCACCAATCTCGGCAAAGGGTACGTTGTGGCCGGTGGAATCGGTCAGCGGTTCATCCACATGGTGATCGAAGCCTACAGCACCAATTTCTTCAACTACAGTGTTCAAATCTATGGAATTTGAAGCAAACTCTTTTTCATCAGTTGCATTTTTAAACGATTAAATATTCAAGAAACATAAGAAATCCGACAAACATTATTTTTTCTTTTCTTTTTTTTTGAACCTAAAGGGTTTGTGATTTTATTCTAACTTGATGGGTAGTGTTTTATGCAGTGGCGTTTCCTTAACCTCAATCTACCTGGGCACCAATCTAATCTAATCTAACACCAACACAGCCAGTTCTTGAAAGCATCCTGGAAAATGATATATATACCTACATCATTTTTCTTGTCTATTTAATATATATGTTTCATATCGAAGATGCGTAACTCACATCAAAACGGCCAGGCCTACTGTGCAGCATTTAAGGGGCAAGATGATTCAGAAAACATTGGCCCTGTTTAAATCGAAGAAGGGAAAAGTAACAAGGACTAAAAAGTGATCCTTCGATTACAGGAAAATACTGATTCCCTAGTTTGAAGTTGTCACGACTAGGGTTCGGTGGTAGATCTTATAGCAGTAACGCACCACAAAAAAGGTGATCCCCAACGTTACTGGTTTGAATGGATAAAAATTTACAAAATGGTACGAACTCACCAAGTTTAGCCAATTAAACCTGAAGGCTGCCTGACATGTGTTGATGTAGAAGTCCAAATTTTAGACGAAGCTAGATGAAGATCAATATGAACTAGTCCGGTTAATGGTAGTTACGCGGAATGTCTTCCTTCGATTTGAGATAAACAAATGTTCGGATGTATGTAGTCGATTTTTGATGTGCATTGGCAAGCCTTTTCGTGGCCAATAGTTAGGTTCAACGCTGCGACTCTACGAATGATGGAACTAATGATGAGACGCCTCGTGGAGGTTCTACTTGGCTTCGGAACAGCTTCTCAGCGGCAAATAATTGGGACCTGGAATGAGGAACTAAAAATTGTCTCCTGGGCCTGGTTATGATGATGATGATGATGATGGTCCCACCTCTTACCCCTACAACGATTTGAGCTGGACGATATATCTTTAAGATAGTTAAATATGGCAATTAAACCAGGTTTGCAAACAAAATCGAACTGGTTACAGTTACAGATATAAATTCCCTCTAGAGTTTACAGTTACTTCACAGCGATATAAATGTGGAAAAGCTCAGGCGTCCACCTCTTAGTTCGCCTTTTTGTCCACCTAAAATATTCATAAGTATTACAAGCAATCAAGAGTTAATGAACAATCAACAAAGCATCCTATTACACTAGTAACCTCATCATCTCATCAGTCTCATAATCAATTACAACAGAGACGTTCTCATTTACTCTATTCCGCGAAATTACCATAAACTTAGTTTTACTTGTATTCAATTTCAATTGCTTATACTTTAACCATCTACTTAGAAAATGCAAATCTTCATTCAAGTGTAAAACGGCATCATCTAAATCCTTAGCTGCAATGAATAACACAGTATCATCTGCAAAAAGATTAACGTCGCAAAATCGTAAAACACGTCGCAAGTCATTGATATACATAATAAATAACAGGGGCCCTAATACACTTCGCTGGGGAACTCCAAGGTTATTCCCCACGGGACTGGAAACAGAATCATTAAAAACAGTCCGTTAAGTTCGGTCAGACAAATAGCTTTCAAACCATTTATATGCAGCACTCGTAATTCCAAAGCGCTTGATTGATCTCAACAATAAGGGCCTAGAAATTGTTTCAAAAGCGCGTTTAAGATCCAAAAAAACAGCAACAATCGTATCTTTACACTCCAAGTTATTTTTCCACTTTGCTAACACCAAATTCAACGCGGTTTCCCAAGAATGACCTTCCCGATATCCCGATTGTTCTGGTATCAACAAACTATTACTATTAAAATACTCCAACAGCTGGCCTTTAACAACAAGTTCTAAAATTTTCTCTAGTGTGTGCAACATGTTGATGGGACGAAACTCTTCGGCCTTAATCGTTCCAGCAACTTTTTGAATAGGAACCACTAAGGATTCCTGCCAAATTTGTGGCACATGTCCAGTTTGCAATGATTCATTAATATGGTCCAGCATGATGTGGCCAATGACATGAAAGCAATCTTGAATAACTCTAGCATTAACATTATCTACTCCAGCCAATTTTCCTCATGAAAAACAAATAAGTCTAAGTTCATCTAATGTAATTGGGTGAAAAACTTCAAATCTACAACTACTATTAACTGGCTGTTTTATTTCGTCAGGTTCATCGACCAATTCAATGGATTGATTTATCAATGAAACACTTTCGACAAAATAATCACTAAACTTAGATGCAATTACTTGTTCTGACTGTTCTAATGTGCCATTAAAAGTTATGGACCGCGGTTTGCAATTACTAGGTTTTAATAAAGATTTCAATTTTTTCCATAATTCTTTGCTGTTGTTTTGATGGTGATCAATCTTCCTTTGAACATATTCACAACGAGTTTTCTTTATCGATTGTGAATACTTATTACGCGCGATTGTGTACCTAGTCCAATGATTGTCATTATTTGATCTACAAAACTTTGTGTACCATTTGTCCCTTTTTCTGTTAAAGACGCAAAAGATCCAAATTGTACCAGCTGTTCGAGTTTTTCAAAGAAACAAACTTTTGCTCAACTAGTTGATTGGTACACGTTTTCAAAGCGTTATTAAGAACAGTTACCGGCCGCGAATGGAAAATCCACGCTCCTCTCAACAAGATTCGAAACAGCTTGCTTAGAATATTTCCTCCAGCATTTCAATTTTACAAAATTATCGTTATCGTTAACATGGTCTACGACAATAATCACTAAGGTCTCATGATCGGTTATTTTCAAATCAGTATCCGTAACTGAACAGATGGAATCAAAATTGGAATAAACGTGGTCAATTAAAGTTCTACTGTGGCTGGAAATACGCTTATATTCATTTACCGTTTGTTTAAATTAAAAAACTAAGCTAAACGCTTCAAATGATTCGAATTATGGTTGCCACGCCAATTAATATTAAAATCTCTAGCTAATATATTTAATCTTCTAGAATCAATTAATGTCTCGAGCCAGTTCTCTAAAACTTCAAAAAAATGCTGGTCACTAGAACTGGGACAAGACAAAACACCATAATTACATAGAGGTAACTCTAAGACTAGAAGGTCCCGAAGAAATGGGCTCAACTTTTTGGCTCAGCTCTGGTACTATCTTCGGTCCCAAGCTAATCGATACACCCCTCGAAACAGAGGAAAATCCACTAACCCCTCATTTTATCTGTCAAACTTTCATAGCAAATCAAAACAAACATTGTGTAGTACTAGAATTTCGACTAGAATGGGGTACGTTTATCGTTTACTTGGGACCAATAAGCTATTCAAGTAGTGAGCCAATATTAAATCGTTAGTTTCGTATTGATTGTTGATGCTACGTAGTTTGTTGACAACCCCGCAATATTAAAATACAAAAAATCGAATTGATTCACATTCCTGGAGCTTGGCTGCTATTTATTGAAACGCAAGCTGCTTTTTTTTCTGATCAAAAAGTCTTTTATAAAGCAAACATTCAGAGCTAAATGCGGCATTGTTGACGTCTAAGTTCATTTTACGTTCTTTATTCATTTTCAAACAATTAATGACGTACACTCCGACGTTTTGTGTTGTTGGCTGCACCTAGAGCATCTATCACAATTTTTGCAATCCATGCTCTTGTATCCGAATTCTCCACATTTGAAGCATCTCTACACATTAATCGCGGG
Organism: Ochlerotatus camptorhynchus; assembly: GCF_037179485.1. NCBI lineage: Eukaryota > Metazoa > Arthropoda > Insecta > Diptera > Culicidae > Ochlerotatus > Ochlerotatus camptorhynchus. Next base: position 2,460,005 of record NW_027040557.1, on the reverse strand, counting down.
AACTATCGAGCACCGATCAAACCCTACATTTACTTTTTTCGCACATAACAAACATTTATACGTATCGACATCACTACTTTTACATCATTTATAGCGATGTCTTCATTTTGACTTTTTAAGTAGTCAATGAAGACCTCGGAGGAAAACTGATCGCTCATGCCCACTATTTTCAATCTTGGCACCGAAGTGGAAACAACAGCACTATATTTTTCACCCAGATTGCTTTCAATACCATTTTTCACATCATTTAGATTAGCTTCTGTTGCACACTCAACAATAATGGAGCCATCTTTACCATTCCTGAAATTACTGATTTTGTGTGTTTTTGGATCTACTTCTTCGCATTTCAAGCTTATTCCACGAAACGAAAATCAATTATTTAATTCATGTCTTTCACTTATACATTTTTGCAAAAGCATCAGCATACATTCCATAAGACAAACCACATAGGTCCTACTAGAATGCATAAAAGGTATGTTTGACCGCTTATACATTTCATTTGACACATGATCTTTATTAACTTTTTGCAAGGCGTCTGCTTATTAGTTGACTTATACATTTTATGAATAATCAGCAATGGAAATTTGCCAAAAGGTATAAGGAGATTTCTATCCGTATGCATATCGCATATTAGCTTATTGCGTGCTCTCAACTTAGTATTCTAGATGCACTTCCACAGTTATTAATTGAGAGCTTTCGATGCCTGTACCATTTCTGCAATAGTATAATTGTGTGGCGAGTATAATAACTCTATTGCCCAGGGAAGTCGAGAAATTTTCCAACCCGAAAAATTCCTATTCCGGACCGGGAATCGAACCCAGCCACCTCCAGCAAGGTCTTGCTTTGTAGCTGCGCCTTTACCGACTGAGCTATGGGAGGCCCCTGTTTTTAACAAGTGGTTTTTAACAGGTGGATTTGAAGTTATCAATTTCATGTTGCAAGTTTTTAGCTCTCATTGAAACCAGTTTTTTTATGGTCACTGTAGAATTTTACCATGTCCTCTTCCGCTACATGTAGCGGGTATGTTTCCACTTCTACTTAGCACGCGCCGAAATGGTACCTTTAGTTATGAAAACCATTTGACATATTCTCGCCTATTTGGAAATCAAATTGTTGACAGCATGAAGTAGAGATTCAGATTGTCGACTGCCCTAATGTTGTTTCCCCGATACAGATTTGAGTTACTGACAAAAGTTGTAGCTAACATTAAAACCAACAAAAGCTTCATACATCATTTTACGGAATTTTGTTGATAACAAAAGTTAGAGGCAAATTAATGAAAATGAATGCAAATGATTTTCCATGCCTGCATATCTATAGAATAATAATAATAACATAAAAATAGAACGGTCTCACCGTATGTCTCCCTATGTTTTCCATTATCCCATCCTGACGACTGCAAGCTGCAGGCATTGAAACTCCACAAAACATGTAACAGAACGATCACGGTACCGGTCCTACTCCATAACATACACAGAACATCATCTGAATCTCTATCATAAACAAGGTGTCCGATTCTTCCGCTCCCGCAGGAGAAACTACTAAACTTCCGACGGAACTGACAACCGAGGAAAACCGATACACAGCTCCGACTTGTGGAATTACATTGAAAATTCACTTGGAAATATTCTTCTTTCGGCCATCAGATCCTGTAGTCACACGCTTTTCTAAAAAAAAAAACATTATCGAGTGACAGCAGAAAATTAAACGCGACGAAAAATCATAGACGAACAATTTGACAACAGGAAAAATGTCGCGTCCGTTTAGAAGCAGGGCACACTTCGATCTACCTGTGCACCAACTCTCAAAACATAAACAATTCAGTGCTAACATTTGAAAACGGCGCAAAAGCCATTTGTAAACAAATGGTTTGTGGGCCCTTTACTCGCTACCCGAAGAACGCCCACGCAAACCAACAGCATCGTCAGGAAGGGGAAAATTTCCCCTACCCGATGTTGCTGTTGTGTCGCGTGGGTGTACTTCAAGTAGTGAGTAAAGGGCCCACAAACCATTTGTTTACAAATGGCTTTTGTGCCGTTTTCAAATGTTAGCACTGAATTATCAAAATATTGCTTGCAATGCATAGTATATTAGTGTATTTTTCAACCGATTCGAGTATGATATGGCATTAAATCTGGTTTTGAAAGTTGATGCACAGGTAAAAAGTGAGGTTACGGGACGCCACCTTCGACCATTTGCAATTCATTTAATAGAATTTGCCTCGCTGAATCAGGATGGAGCAACTACAAAGCAAGACCATGCTGGAGGTGGCTGGGTTCGGTTCCCGGTCTGGCGTGGGAATTTTTTGGGTTGCAAAATTTCTCGACTTCCCTGGGCATAGAAGTCATGATTGTACTTGGCACACAATTATACTAGTGCAATAATGATGGAGAAGTCGTTGTGTCTCATCTGAGCGACAAGTTCATCATGCTGAGTCATCGCAATAACCGAAAGTTGTTGAAACTGACGCCGTTTTTGTTCTCCTCAATTTTTGCAGCAACTTTGAAAAGCATTTAACACTTCCGCAAGCTTATCAACAGCAGCGAAGGCCACGTTTTGTGCCAACGCCCATGAACATATTTTAAGTTCAGCCTCGCTGATTTTATCAAAAGAGGTAGAATCATAATTTTGACTCTAACACCAGTGGCGTGTCCAATCTGGCTGCTGCTTTGCGGTGGCATTTAGTGCTAAGTGGGTTTTCAAATTTTATTTTCCATCACGAGCGATGCCAAGTTTATCTACGCATATTTTGCAGAATGCAAACAGCGTATCATTTTGGTACTTCTCGAAACACATTAGGTCCGGTGAATCAAGCCATTTTAGAGAATATCGATGAATTACCTTTGCTTTCGGTTCTTTTAAGGTTCTGCCTCTTTTCCTTTTAATGCTTTTTGCGGTTTCAGGAGTAGATTTTGATAATTCGTCTGAGTCATTTATATTTGATTGACTGCCATTGGACACATTTGATCGACCTAAAAAACAAGAATAAATTTAGACGACAGGTTTTACTGCTTTACTGAAACCCGGCTTTTTCAACGAGACAGAACCAGTCACTTTGGAGGAACTTGATGGAACGTCTGGCGCGTCTATTTAATAAGAATAAGGTTAAAATGGGAACACTGTATGGATAACTATTATAACAATAATTAAAACAATTAATATCTAAATTCCAAACATATACCTGAACTTTCAACCGTTGAATTAGAAACGGAAAGGTTTGATTTTTCTTTTAGATGTTCCTGCTCAGTTGATGGTTTATCCGGATCGAGTGGAAACTCCTCAGCGAGTGTTGTGAAATTCGCTGTATTCTCCTTCCTGCATGAAAAAATTTGACGTTTGAGCGGTGCCGTGTTTACTAAAAATGAACACATGAATAATACTCGCGTAACATTTAAAAATGGCCTATCAACTTATGTACACAAAACTTGTTAGACATTTTTCGCGCGAACCGAAGTACGCCCATGCAAACCAACAACACCATCGGGTAGGGTGAATTCTCCCCTTACCGATAGTGGTTTGGTTTGCGTGGGTGTTCTTCGGCTCGTGAGAAAAGGGCCTAACAAGTTGTTTGTAAAAGTTGATAGGACTTTTTCTAAAGTTACGCGAGCATTACATCATATGTTCATTTTTAGGAAACACGGCACCGCTCAAAAGTCGTACTGCCCATCACGGTGTGCTCAACTGATGGCGCTAGTGCTTTTGCTGCGATGTTTTACAATGAGAAATATTCAATGTGTCATGCCTGTTTGTCTGTGGTGTTAGTTTAGTACTTAAACTAGCATTTTGACCCAAACAATCCCAGAATTAAGAGCGGAATAGCTATGAAAAACCAAATCGGGCGTTTTATCCGGGGTGCATTTGTCCCCTGTTCCACCCTAAAGGTTCCCGGCACCCAAGTGGGACGAAATCAAAAAAGTGCCGAAACTATTGAGTGTATAGCATGTCTTCTAGAATGTTTCTTCATTTGTTGAGTACTTGGTTTGAGTGGTGAAAATGTTTGCTTTTGGGGGGGTGTACACTTATATAAAAAACAACTGCTAGTGAATGATGCCTTCACATCATCCATGCACCGATCACCGCTGAATCTTCTCAGCATTCCGTCGGATCTTCTTTAAACTGCACCAACTCACAAACCGCCTTCTTATCCTTATCAGCAGTCCAGCCAGTCGAGCACTCTCTGTCGAAAACCGTCTTCCAACTAGGAACGACAGCTCCGACTCGGTCGTCGACTCACTCGTCTTTTCCCACCTTATGCAATTGATTCTTGAGTTTCACATTTACCAAAATTCGTCCCCAATCACAGCATTCCAAATATCATCCAGCGGAAATCTAAACAGGATAAATAAAGAAAAAAATTGCATCGGATCAGATTAAAATTCAGATCACATAACCAGTTACTCACCCCTCACTTCAATTCCTCCCATTTTAGCAATCCACGTACGTGCGGAACGCCTTCCTTATAAACTCGCCGCTTCTGGTGGACTCCTTTCTTCTGTTGAGTGGATTCCTATTCGCGCGCCTTCTACTAATCGAGCTGGACAAACGCCACGGCAAGGTCAACTTTGGCCTGCTGTACATCTTCCGCTACATGCGGTTGACTCCGGCGTATGGCGCCATCATTGCCCTGTACGCCACGTGGCTTCCGCGGCTGGGCAGCGGTCCCCTATGGGATCAACAAATGCAGCTGGAACAGGCCCGCTGTCGAGAGAGCTGGTGGCGAAACGCACTCTACATCAACAACTACCTCGGAACGGATCGGATCTGTATGTTCCAGTCTTGGTACCTGGCGGCAGATTCACAACTGTTCGTCCTGGCACCACTGCTGCTGTATCCTTTGTGGCGGTACGGTAGACGAGTGGGCGCGGCTCTGCTCGCGACGGTGGCGTTTATTTCCATAGCTATTCCATTCTTTGTGACCTACTACGGAAAGCTGGATCCATCGCTGATGATCTTTGTGGAGTGAGTTAAAGAAATTGTGTGTGTTTTTTTTTGTGATAGGTGAATATCGATTTTCTGTTGCAGCGAAGTGACCGACTTGACCTCCAACTGGTATTTCGCAAACGTCTACGTAAAGACGCATATGCGAGCGACGGGCTACATCTTCGGACTGGCTGTGGGCTATCTGGTGCACATTATGCAACAGCAAAAGTAGGACTAACAGGTAAAATTCCTAGATCTAGCTTCTTATCATTATTTTACCCGCACAGCATAACGATCGGCAAGCGTAAATTGTTCTTCTGCTGGGTGGCTTCAACGGTAATCGGAACGGTATCGATGTTCGGCATTTCCATGTTCTACCAATCGACCGGAACGGATAACTACCTGTACAATGCCCTCTACGCGGCACTGCATCGGCTGGGCTGGAGCATGTCCAATGGATGGCTAGTGCTAGCTTGTGTCACCGGTCACGCTGGACCGCTGAAGAAGTTCCTCTCTTCACGAGTACTGGTCCCGATCAGCCGGTTAACCTACTGCGCCTACCTGACGAACGGGTTGGTGGAACTGTACTTTACTGCCTCCCAGAGGGTCCCTCTGTACGGGGATGTGGTCGGCCTGGTAAGCATTACGCCCAATCTTGTACATGAAGCCTATTAAGAGTTGTGTTTTCCATTCCGTAGACGACGGTAACCCTTTCGCACGTGGTTCTCACCTTCCTGGCGGCCCTGGTGCTGTGTTTGGTGTTTGAATCGCCCATTCATGGGATCGAGAAGATCGTCCTGCGGCGGGCACGTCCGGTCAGTGGTCGGGCCACGAACAATCACCACTACAGCCCAGAATCAGATGGTAACGGTTCTGTCGCCAACAACAGCATCGGAACGGCTTCTACCCAAAGCACATCGGACGATTCGGGTGCGTGATACGAGCTGCATTGGTGAACAATATTAATAGGTTAAGTGAAATGGCTTCTGAGATAGCTAGCGAAAGTGATTTTTTTTTCCTATCATTTAAGTATTATGTGACTAGTTTTTAGAAGGGAGGTGATATGATAAAGTTAAGAATTTAGTGGTTGCAGTTGACCCACTGTTTTGTTTTTTTTTTCTTCTTTAGAATAGAGTTCGTTTCTTGTACTAGCGTACAACTTTCCATGGAACTTTAACCAATTTTCCATATCAATAAAAAACCAATCACCTGCTTATTTTTAATCAAATGTCTTTTGAGTTCTTCAATTTTGTTTTCGTTTGCTCGGCAGTCCCGGTTAGTCGTCCCACGTACGCCACTGGCGGCGCCTATACGGGGGACTGAACGAAGAACTTCTGTTGGTGGTCGTAGTAGTTGTGACTTCTGGTTTCTCTTTTTCGTGTTCTTCTTCGTCCTTGGACTGGCTGCCGGTTGGTCTGCGGATGACTTCCTTTTCCTCGTCAATTTCCTCTTCCTCTTCTTCGTCTTCTTCTTCTTCTTCCTCCTCTTCCTCTTCTTCCACTTCGACTTCTTCTACTTCTTCCTCTTCGGTCTCCATGGTGGTTTTCGTTGGGGACGGGGCCTTGAAAACGGGTTTCGGGACGGTGCTACAAAGAGTGAACGATTTTCAAATGAGATGTGGACGACATTAAAATAAATCCCATATTGATTCCCCTAGCCAGCAGTGCGTGCCTTTCTTTTATCGAAAAGGTAGATATGCGAAATGAACTTGACTTTTTATCCTTTCGAGCCCACATGGTCATATATGATTGATTGCATAAAATCAAACGTAATATGTAGCTACATACTTTCTTCAGCAAAGTTGTAGTTGCGGGTGTCAGCTATACAGGAAAAATATGATCAACTCAAAGGCCTAGATCGCCAAAACCATATAAAGTTATTATGTTAACGAACACATACTTTAATCTGGGCAGCGACGATATCTTTAGCAACACTGCCATGTTGATTAAACCCAATTTGATAATTTTAGATGGATTTGTTTGGCTGCAACATGTTCTACGTACTCCAAATTGTCCAGAAGTTCAGGCTATTTGATCTACTGGATCAACCAAGGCCTGCGCGATGTCCTCAGTTTTAATACCTACCCAAACATGTTCATAGAGTTTTTGAGCATCGCTTATAATCTCTTTTGATGTTTATAAGATGATCAAGGTTCTCCAGATTATCCTGGAGTTCAGATCAAATGATCAACTAGATCAAAAACGACTGATTAATTACGAAACAACTCCAAACAGGTTCATAGAGATTATGCACATCATTTACGTTTCAATTCCATGTGTATAAGGTGTTTTAGGACCTCCAAATTAGCCAGGAGTTCAACCTATTTGATCTACTGGATCAACCAAGGCCTGTGCGATGTCCTCAGTGAGAATACCTACCCAAAAATGTTGATTGAGATTTTGCACATCACTTATAATTTCTTTTGATGTGTATAAGATGCTCGAGGATTTCCAAATTATCCTGGAGTTCCGACCAAATGATCTACCGTATCAACGAAGACTGATACATTTCCCTTAGTTACGCAACAACTCCAAACAGGTTCATAGAGATTATGTACATCATTAAGGTTTCCATTCCATGTGCATAAGGTGTTCAATGTTCTCAAAACTGTCCTACTATTTGATCTACTGGATCACTCACGGCCTGCACGAAGTCCTCAGTGATGATACCCTGCCCTTCCCCAACAAAGCCACTTTCAATCGAAAATCATCAAGTGACTTTCAATTTCGAGCAGGTCCCCTTCAACATCAACAGAACCACTTTCGATCAGTTTTCATGCTGTTTGTTTTGGCTCGACTCGTGTTCATTTCGTCTTTCATTGTCAAATGAAGTTGCTTTCCCATTGAAGCGAGACTGTTCGATTCAAATTCGCGCAGTTTTCTGACTTTTGTAGATTGTTCACTCAGTTCATTTAAGCGCATGCGCATAGATCTGTGCACGTGGATGTCAAATTTACCATGGGTATTTTTGTAACCGGGATGACCGGAAATCGATGGCCTACGCCATTTTGAAATCCAAGATGGCGGTTTCCGATTTCAGATAAGGTGGGAAATACTGACTCCTACCCATCAATATGGGTATTTTTGGAATCGGGTGACGTCTATATAGAGAACGAAAATGGATATACGGCTTCCAGTTTAAGAAAAAGTGGGAAATACCAACAATCAATACGAAATTAACGATTTTAAATTGGCTCCCTACTTGACTAGCCTATTGGTCCCAAGTACTTCTATAAGCGTACCCCATTCTTGTCAAAATTCTAGTACTACACTATGTTTGTTTTGATTCGCTATGAAAGTTTGACCGATAAAATGAGGGGTTAGTGGATTTTCCTATGTTTCGAGGGGTGAATTGATTAGCTTGGGACCGAAGATAGTACCAGAGCTGATCCAAAAAGTTGAGCACGTTTCTTCGAGACCTTTTGCTCTTAGAGTTACCTCTATGGAAATACTGTCACATACCCATAAATATAGGTATTTTTGGAATCGGCATGTCGTCTAGAGGCCGGAAATCGATGTCCGACACTATTTTGAAATCAAAGATGGCGGCTTCAGATTTCAGGAAGAGTGGGTAATACCAATACTGTCAAATACTTATCAATCTGTTTATTTTTGGAATCGGGATGACATCTAGAAAATGGGAATCGATCACCGACGCCATTTTAAATAACATGATGGCGGCTTCCGGTTTAAGAAAACTGGGATATGCTTTCAAATACCCATCAATATACGTATTTTTGGAATCGGGGAAGATGTCTAGAGGATGAAAATCGATATCCGACGCCATTTTTAAATCCATGATGGCAGCTTCCGGCTTAAGAAAAAGTGGGAAATACTGTCGACTTTTAATCCTTTCGAGCCCGAAATCCAAGATGGCGGTTTCCGATTTCAGATAAAGTGTGAAATACTGACTCCTACCCATCAATATGGGTATTTTTGCAATGGGGTGACGTCTATATAGAGAACGAAAATGGATATACGACGCCATTTTGAAAAAATGGCGGCTTCGAGTTTAAGAAAAAGTGGGAAATACTGTGACATACCCATCAATATAGGTATTTTTGGAATCGGCATGTCGTCTAGAGGCCGGAAATCGATGGCCGACCCTATTTTGAAATCCAAGATAGCGACTTCAGATTTCAGGAAAAGTGGGAAATACTGTGAAATACTTATCAATCTGGGTATTTTTGGAATCGGGATGACATCTAGAGGATGGGAATCGATCATCGACGTCATTTCAAATTCCATGATGGCGGCTTAAGAAAACTGGGATATGCTTTCAAAAGGATTCAAAGAGGATGAAAATCTATATTCTACACCATTTTGAAATCCAAGATGGTGGCTTCCAGTTTAAGAAAAATGGGAAATATTGTCGAATTTCTATCAATATAGGAATTTTTAGAATCGGGATGATGTCTAGAGAAAGAAAATCAATATTCAACGGCATTTTGAAATTCAAGATGGAGGCTTACAATTTCAGAAAAAAGTGGGAAATACTGTAAAATACCCAACAACATGGGTATTTTTGGAATCAAGGTGACGTCTAGATATTGAACATATATGTGCGACGCGATTGTTAAATCCAACTTCAAGAAATATTGGAAATACTGTCAAATACCCATCAATATCAGTATTTTTTTAAATCTGGATGACGGCTTCCAGTTTAAGAAAGTGGGAAATTATATCAAATAGGGGAATTTACGTATTCTCGGCAACCTAAGCAGCGACCTTATTTCTATAGCCCTTTTCTCTAAGGAACGCACACATATGCAGTATTGGTTTGTTTACAATCTTTTGCTGCCAGCTGCTCTAACAATTTCAGTCGAAAGAATTGTCAAAAACTGTTTTGAAACGCTTTTACAAAGCTCCAATCTTCTCTAGTGAGAGCGAGTATTGTCGGCAACCAGTTTTTCTTCGGCAACCGTTCCATTTGAACTGCATGTAAATCTGCTGTTCTATTATCGGCAACTCGAAATCAGCTACAATTTGTAGTGCGTTTGTTTCATTTCAAGAAAACCCTGCTAGATTGCTTTTTCTCAGTGGTAAAAATATAGTCAAATTGAAGCTGAAAGCATAAAGAATCGTTTGCATGCATTCAGCGAAGTGTTTTCGTAAGAAAATCCAGTGAAAATAGTGTTTCAATTTGTGTTGCCGAAAATAGTCTGTCATGCCGAAGCCGTCATTTCCCCTACCTATACGTTTATTTTAAGAATCGGGGTAACGTCTAGAAGCCGGAAATTGATATCCGACTCAATTTTGAAATCCAAGACGACGGCTTCCGATTTGAGGAAAAGTGTCAAATCAAGCTGTACATTGCGTTAGGTTCTAAGTAGCGTTGATCGATTCCCTTCGTCGACTTTTCTCTTTCGTAAATAACTTGAGAAAATAACCGTTTCTTGTTGTGTTTGTCAAATTATATGCTAGATAAAAATACCTGGGAATGTCATTACATGGCCGTTGGGGAACAAAGAGAAAGTCGACGAAGAGAATCTGTCAATGTTACTTAGGACCTTATGCAATGTTCAGCTGGAAATACCCTAAAATATTGATATCTTCGGAACAGGGATGACACTTAGATGCCGAGAATTGATGTCAAACGCCTTCTTGAAATCCAAGATGGCGACTTCTGGTTTTCATAAAAAGTGAGAAATACTGTCAAATACCCATCAATATAGGTATTATTGAAATTTCAGTAACTTCTAGAGGCCAGAAACCGATGTTTGACGCCATTTTAAAATCTAAGATGGTGGCTTTGGTTCAGAAAAAGTGTGAAAAACTGTCAAATATCGATCAATGTGGGAACTTTTGGAATCGGGTTCTAGAGGCTGTAAATCAATGCCGCCATCTTGAAATTCAACATGATGGCCTCCGATTTCAAAAGAAGTGTTAAATACCCTACAAATGCGTCGAATATCTATTCTCAGCATCTACACGTCGTTCCCGTTCCGAAAATACCCATACCTTAGTGGTAGCACAGGGACATCGACTGATTGAACGGTTGAATTAGCAACCCGGCCGTCTGAACATCACGACACGAGCGGCGAGTCTACGCGCGACAAACTCTCTGTGTCGAAACGTCAGTCTGCAGGAACGAAAAAGAAATAATTGAACGAGATACACGCGGGTGAAAAATTACTAAAGAAAGTTAAATTAGTTAATCCTACTTACATCTAGCTTCAATCTAAATAGTTACTACGGGTAGTGAAGGTAAATTAGACTTAAAAACTTAAACAAGAATTACATCTACTTAGGATTATACAGCTAGCGGTTGAATGCTGACCAGAAAGGCCATTCGAGCAAAAATCGCCACTGAATTGTAAGTTCTATTCTAACCTAAAACCAACTTGTAAAACTAAACCAAAATCAAATTATAAATTTGAAACACATACACAAAATTAAATATATAAGCTGTTCGGATATCAGTGCGGGCTTTTCACTTCTCATCGATTCAACACTTAGCGTATTTGATACTTTTTCTGAAACCCGATGGCCACCATCTTAGATTCCAAAATGGTGTCGAATATCGATTTTCGGCATCTACGCGTCCCCGTTCTGAAAATACTCAACCGACAACCGATATTGTGCAGATACTATCCGGATACTACATATATTTTGATGATGCCTGACGACGCAACGCGTGACAAGTCAAATGAGCCCCGAATTGAAGTGAAAGTGAAATTGCGTCAATTGAAACAAATCTTAGCTTCAAATGAAATGAACTGATGATCTTGACGAACACAAACAAGCGATAGCCAAGTCATGTTTGACAGGAGGAATGTTCATCGTGACTCGATAACAAGAACCATAATGACTTACACGAAAATTATATTGCTCGAAATGAAGCGATTCTACGGAGAGTTCATTTTCTTTTCTTTGTTTCGAAAATGCAGAACCCTGGACACAAGTCCAAACAAGTTCATAGAGTTTTTGTGCCTCACTTATAGTCAATTTTGATGTCTCGGAGTTGATGCGGATCATGCCGAGAATTTGATGGCTGGTTGTACGACGTAACTTAAAGAAGTTGATCGTTTCAACAGATCAGTGGGGTCAGTAACTAACTGTCCAGTGCATGCCTTGCTTGATCCTGGAGATCAAGTAATCTGAACTCCAGGACAGTTTGGAGAACATCTAGAACATCTTATGCACATGCCATATTCTTTTTCTTCGCATTTGAAGCTTATTGCTTATCGCATAGTAGCTTATTGCGTTCTCTCAACTTAGTGTTCTAGATGCACTTCCACAGTTATTAATTAAGAGCTTCCGATGCCTGTACTATTTTTACATTAGCATAATTGTGTGACAAGATCAATCATACTCTATGCCCAGGGAAGTCGAGAAATTTTCCAACCCGAAAAATTCCTAGATCGGACCGGGAATCGAACCCAGCCACCCCCAGCATGGTCTTGCTTTGTAGCTGTGCCTTTACCGACTGAGCTAAGTTAGGCCCCATGCAAATGTCACGTTTAAGCTATTTGTCAATTTAACGACGAGCTGTTCCAGCCTTGATGGTCCGATACAGATTCACAATAATTTTTTATGATCATCGGATTTATATGCACAAAATAGCAAATGTTGCTTCACCCATTTCCTGTTGCATTAACAATGGGTGGTTGAATTTTTAATGGTATTTACTGCTTTGGTATTCGAATCGATGTCTGTGTTAGTGATCCGCTATCGGCTCGTCTGTACACTCTCGAAAGTCATGGCAAGAAAGCGCATGATTAGATAAATTCGGTCATAAAGTTAGATCAATTTTCAATTATGTGCTATTTATAAACAATTAAAAATTTAATAACAAAAATTGTTTGATAAATTCTTCGTCGAATGTCGGCCGAATGACATATTTCCCATTGATGCTTTTGAGAAATGTGCATTTGAAAACTGCCGCTTTTTCGTTACAAGCCTCATTTTCGATTTCGTAATGTGACCCCCAGTAAATAAAGACGTAGGCCTACGTCAAAATCTGAAGCTGACCGTCAAACCCACTGTAGTTAATTCATAATTCATATTCAGTTATCTCGTCAGGCTTGAAGGTATGCTGACCAGAAAGCAAAAGAGAGTGAAGGAGAGAAGGCCGTAAGGCTTAAACATCAAAAAACATATCATATACGGATTAACTCACCTTTCCTCATCATCATCCCAGAACCCTTTGGTGGGCGTCTCTGGCTTCGGTTCCGGCTCCGGAGTCTGCCGCTTCCTCACCTGACGTGGCGTAAAGTCATCGTCCCGATCATCGAACGGACTGGCAAAGTCATCCTCCACCTTCTTCTCCTCTGCCTCTTCCTCCTCTATCACCGTCTTCTCGCCTTGTTCATCGAGATCAGAGGCAGCGTTTCCATTTTCCACCGGCTTCTCCGTCGACGAAGTTCCATTTTGAACTACTTCCTCATGTCCGTCCTCCTTCGGAGGAGCCAACACCACCACGGTGGTGTCCTTCTTCTCCATCCGATCGAACACTCCCGACCGATCGAGCATCGCCTTGATGTTCTGAACAGGCAGGTCGTACAGAAGCGTTAGCACAGTTCCTCCAACAAGCAACAGACATATTTCGGTGCGATTCAGGTATCCGGACCAGCTGAACACCTCACTACCGCGGGTCGTTCCGGCAAAGTAAAAGAACACCAGGAACTGCATCAACGATACCGAGTAGGAGATCTTACTCAGGAAGGTCATCAGGCGACAGCTTAAGAGGCGGTTCAGCAGGCTACCTTCGTGGGTATAGCAATAGTAGATGATCCAGCATATGGACAGCGCCCATGAGAGAGGTGCCAGTGCAGCGTACTGTGCCGCATCCCCTATATCGTACTGGAAGTCCTTGTCAGCAGTGTCCAGTGGGAATATAAAGCACCAGCCGACGGCGATCGACATACCGATCCAACCGCTCATACGGATTCCGCGATCGACCTGCTTGCGGATGTCGCCCTCCCGGAGAAGATAACCTAGGCCAAAACCAGCCAGATAGGGCGTTGCACGGTGCAGGGTTTCCGAGAAGCTCAGATTGACGGTACGGTAGATCTGCGTCAGCCGGATTCCGTGGTAGATGTAAGGCGAGAGGCGATCTTCCGTTGTGGAAACGAATCGCATCGCAGTGGAGAGACCGTGTAGCAAGACAAACGCTGCAACGCCGTAGGATGGGTTCGCGGTCAGGATGATGAGCAACAGTGGTGCCAGGATGGCCAGCTGCATCTCGATTGCCAACTGGAAGGTGTGAGGAGCGCACTGAAATTCGAAAATTTGGACTTGAAAGCTGGATTAAGATGGGCAAGAATTTGCAGAACATACGCATTCCTCTACCGGGTACCAGTTCTGGACGAAGAGGATGTTGTTCCAGAAATTGTGTTTGCACAGATTGGCGTTCTTGACGACGACGTCACCCCACTGGGGTCCGTTTCCGAGATGTTCCCAGACGACGGAGTAGAAGATCAGCACCGGAATCAAGGGCACAGTCAATCTGAAAGGAAGAGTTGTTTGATGTAAAATTCAAAAATTGACGTTAGCCCGGGACACTAACCTTAAATACCGTCCAACAATCCGACGGAACCAGGCAATCTTTTGCTTCTGCTGGTACTCGCCAACCATATGGAAGGCAGCGAGGAAGCCACTGACCACCAGGTAGACATCGGCGTAAAGCATCAAAACCCGCAAGGCCACACTCCACGGGGTATTTAAGCTTTCGGTGAATTCGTTCCGATTGGTGAACGGTTGAAAGCCCATCGGAATCAGACGAAGGGCACAGAACAGACCGATCGTTGCAAGAGCGCGTAGTCCCGAAAGGCACCCTACGACTTCCTTGCCGGCAAGGGTTTCGTCGTCTCCGCCTATCAACTGACGCATGGTACGCTTAATCGAGAAGGACATCAGCGTCTGGTGGAGCAGGTTGGAGTCTTCGCTAGGTTCGGTTGGGGTTGATTCGTCATTGTTTTCGTCAGTGGATTTCTGCGAAGCAGGAAGCTTTGTATGGGGTTCGATTTGAATGATACCGAAATCGTTCAGGGATGCCACCACGGTGACGACTACGATGAAGGTGTAGAAGCCCCTGTAGAATTGAGATAAACAATAGATCGTTGGTTGACACCGAAGGGAAAATAAAAGAAACTTACAGCGTGGCAACTAGTCGCCAGTTTTCCTTGAACAGCTTGGTCCACGTGGTAGTTTGGCGCACGTGGCAGTTGCCCTCTTCGATTTCCAAGAACAACTTGATCCCGGTCGTGTTGTATGGTTTAACAAAGTTCTTAATTATGCTACCGGCGTCTTCGTAGTTGCAAGCTGCCGGCAGACAGATGCCCCAGTTGATCGTAGTAAAGCGGGGCAGGAAGTGGTCCGGCTGGAAGGTGTAAGAACAGGTTATGATCAATTGTGTGCGATCACACCCTGAATACTCACATCGTTCAGTGTACTCTTGATAAAGCCTCTGCCCTGGAGCAAGTGTACCGGCAACTTTAGGTCATCATCCTCGGCTACCACGTCGATATGTGCGAGACAGTACTTACCTCGCATCCGGACCTGCTCGTCCTCTTTCACCTTGACTTTGGTAGCGATTCCGGTGCATAGATCGTAATCACCCAGCTGATTGGCATTGCCTCGCAGCAGACCGGAAGTCACCTTGGCACTGGCGTCGATCATCTGCAGAGCCCAGAGACGCTTTCCGCGCAGCTGACGCTGGAAGATCTGTCCTTGACGGCGGCATTCATTGTTCTTCAGCCGCGAATAGTCCGGAACGAAGGATGGAATCCGGAGCAGAAGCGATTCGAAGTCTTCTGGGGATATTTCGATGCGTTGCTTGACGACCTTGGACGGAGTGTGCTGAAGCTTTTTGATCTTCTTCGGGTCGGTTTGAATGGGAGCTTCCGACGGGATGTCATCCGATTTGAACAACGAGTTCAACGGACTTGTGTTGAGCAATTGGACGATTTTGGAATCCTTGGTTTTCTTCTGCTTGGGCTTCTCAGCAGAGCTGTCTTCATCTTCTTCGTTTTCGGCACCAACTTTACGGAACTTGATTTCCTCACTGGTTTCTTCCTTGTCCGATTGCAGAAGGCTGCTAACAAAGTTGATCAGAGGATTTTCCTTTTCTTTATCTTCATCATCGTCGTCGTCGTCGTCGTCTTTATCGGTGCCATGTTTATCGTTATCGTGATCGTCATCGTCGACTTTGTCGGTCAACTTCTTCAACCATGCGAAAATTCCACCTTCTTTTTCATCATCCTCATCGTCGTCGTCGTCGTCGTCTTCAACAGAACTGTCTTTGTAAACTTCCTTCTTAATATCTTTTTCTTTGTATGAGCCTTCGCTTATTTGATCTTTAAGCCACCCAAACAATCCACCACTTTCCTTTTCATCTTCTTCGTCGTCGTCATCGTCTTGTTCATCTTTTACCACAACATCCTTCTTCTTCTGATGTTTCACATGAACTTCCTCCTTATCTTCTACACTTCCCTTACTCTTCTTCGATCCTAGCAAACCGTAGAGATTAAAAATCGATTTCTCTTCTTCATCGTCGTCCTCGTCGTCATCGTCCACTGCCGGCTTGCTCACCTTGATCTTACTTGATTTTACCTCGTCCTTGAAGTGAGCCCTCGTACCATCCGCTTTCTTCTTCTGTTCTGGAGACAACCTGTAGCTTCTTCGCACTCTCTCAAACTTGTACTTGCTCTCAGCGGCCCGTTCCTCCTCCTCCTCATCTTCGTCGTCCTCCATTCCTTCTTCCTCATCATCATCGTCATCGTCGTCGTCGTCGTCCTGGTCTACAACCACCCGCTTCTTGACCTCTTGCATTACGACCCTTCTGCCTTGGATCTTCTTCTTGGCAAACGCAACCGACGCCCGTTGGTTATCATCAACCTCGAAGTCACGTAACCGGAAACCATCGCCACTGGCGACGAGGCATGCCACCAGCACGGCTGCGACCATCAACAGGAACCACGGTCGAAAGAACACGGCCATCTTTGAACTGATCTCGAATTTTTCTTTTCGCTACCTTAACCAACGTTATTCATATCACCTTTCGCGGATCTTACACCTACCGGATCGTAAATCAAACACCTCTATCAACTATAATTATAATCGAACAAAAGACAAATGCACTACGCCAAAAGTCGGAAAATGCCACCGTTTTTTTCCCTATCGTTTCTAAGCTGCGGAAAAATTTCCTTAAATAACTAAAATTATGTGCGCGATATTTCGATGTTGGACAGTGAGACGGAGAGCAGTGCGCGCGCGAACGAACCGTAAACCACCGACGTCTTTTTTGATCGAGCGACTTTCTGCGACAAATTTAAGCCGTCTCCATCGAGAACGATGGGAAGAAAATATGTGTGTGGGAAAATTTCTCACGTCCTCGCTCGCTCGCTCTCTCTCTCTCTCTGTTGTCGGGAAATTTACTCACCTATGATCGCCGGTGCCTGTGGCTTGCCGTGGTGAAAATCGGAAAATGGTTACTGGAAGAGTGACTCAAGTCGACCAAAAACTATAGCCTTCAGCGATGTAGTAACAGTGTAACATAACTCAGAGCCTTGGAACGATGCATCTGAAGCCAGAGACTGCGATATCAGAGACTGGGAACGGGGGGGGGGGGGTCCATTGTAAACATAGCGATTATGACGTCCGGTTGTGTTGGTGCACTGTGTGAGAGTGTGGTAGTGACAATCCGAGGAAACAAGCCGCTGTCAAACTAAATTTGACAGATCGAATTCCATACATTTTGAGGTTAATGCCTATGAAAAAAGATAGATAAAGTGAGCGTGCGTTAAACGTTACTAATCGACACTCGGTGAGACCGGCGCTTTCATGCGGCTGTCAAAACAAATCAACATAAACATAACAAACGCAATCAAGGATTATTCAAAAAAACATTGTCTTCCTCAACGTGAAAAGTGTTTGCTCCGCAATGGGCGCATGAAAATCGGGAAAAATACAGTGAAAAATCGAGTGATTCCGTTCAAAACCAGTGACATTCGGTTCCCCGCACTGCCGGGCGCTGTATAGAAAATGCTATTTTCAGGGGAAAAGTTAAATTCGTCAGGAAATCTACGATTCTCTCAAACCTTTGGCGAGTCTAACCTCGATTCGTCGGCGAAAAGTAGGAAAAACGGTCGACGTGTTGCTGATCAACAAGCCTGAGCAGACGCCTTTGTACTTTGTCGTGGAAAAAGAAAGAATAAATCTGGGAATAAAACGGATCCAAGGGACACTTCGTGGTGCTGGCAGGGGTTCTGCCATTCGGTGGCATTCCACACGGCCTTCGTAGAAGCAGTGATAGTAGGAGTGTAATCATTCGATAACGATTCGGTAGCAGGTAGGACGATCAGGAGAATAGCAAGAACAAACAGGGGAAGGTTCATAGTGTAGGGTGACCAGAGTAAGCAAGTGACAAATCAGTCGTCGGCAAAATGCCTTCCGGTAGCTCTAGGAGAACAGAAGAGGACACTGGAGAGCAGAAAAACGGCACATGGGAGGATAACCAGGCAATCTCAAAAGATGAAGGAAGACAGCACTGGAGCTATGGACAGCCAAAACCAACCGCCGGACGATCCAACCACGGGCGGCGACCCGGTACCTGATCCCCCCAACTCGGTCATACTCGAGCTTGTCGACACAGAGAAGGACTTCCCAAAACATCCAGCACATCTCGGGAAGATCCTCATGGAGAAGGGGTTCACCAGATTCAGCGAAGTCAACAAGCTAGGTAAATTCAGATTCAAAATTGATACCCTAGCGGTACTAGACGTCAACCGGCTGAACCTAGAGAGGCACAACCTCAGGGTGTACGAGCCCAGAAGAAACAACTCTACCATCGTATTCATCCGAGGAGTACCTCCGACATTCGAGGAAGAAGAAATGGCGGAGCACGTTGAAGCGGACTACCCGATCACCAAGATAGAGAGGATAAAAAGAAGAGGCGCAAACGGGGAACTACAGGCAACATACAACATCAAAGTTACAGTGGAAGGAGGGCAAGTGCCAAAGAGCGTCAAAATCTTCGGATGCAGTTTCAGAGCAGAGCTGTACATCTTCCCGGTTCGACAGTGCAAGAATTGCTGGAGATTTGGTCATGGGGCCAAATATTGTACGTCTCGCACACGCTGCGGGTCCTGCGGAGAGAGCCACGCAACAATGGACTACAATAGGGCGGCAAAATGCCCGAACTGCAAACGAAACCACAAAGCAGAAGACCCACAATGCCCAGAAAAACAGCGGCGCCACAACATTCACCAGGCGATGAAAGAGAAACAGATATCTTTCAAACAAGCAGAATCCCATTTTCCAAGGTTGGAAAATCGCTTTAGCCCGCTTGAGGGTCTGGAAGAAGCGTCCTTTCCAAGACTCGAAGATGGAGAACAGGTAGACCAGCGCAGCGAAGAACGAAGCAACACCCACCGAACAGGTGCCGGCCCTCCCAGGTCCAGAAGGATGAGCCGAGACGGACAAAACCCGGTTGAAACCTCGTCCCAACCTTGGATCACCCCACTTAGAGAACCCTGCCTAAGATGCCTGGCAAACCCGCATAAAGCAACGGAATTCGAGAAGGTAACCGCTTGGTTGAGACAAGAGTTCCTGGCGGTAGCACGAGCCAAACGGTGGCTAATAGGGTTGAGAAACCTACAACTCAAAATAGCCCAAAGGATACAGCAAGTCGATTCGGAACTAGACAGGGACCACCTGCTAATAGAGATTGGCAGCGACCTACAGGAAATCATGGAAAGCGACATCCTCACAACAACAGATCACCTTAGAACCAACCAGAGCAACCACAGTGGAGTGTAAGAAGCTAAAAATCCTGCAACACAATGTCCAGAGCCTTCGCCCGACATAAACCCGAGAAGAACTCAGTCACTACCTTACGGAGAATTCCATCAAGGTGGCCCTGTTGGAGGAGATATGGCTAAAAAAAGAAGAACCGTTCAGACTCGCTCGCTATAAACTAGAATCCACCAGGAGAAACCAAGGATACGGCGGGGTTGGCATCCTGATACACGATAGCCTCGACTACGAAAGATTGGATCTGGAAGACCTCCTCCCGGTCGAAGTGGTCGGAATCAAAATTATCAAAGGATTTGACCCTATTTCTCTAATCTCGGTCTACGTTCCCCCGGGACAAAGTGTTTCTAGCGAAACAAAAACAAAAATCCAGGAATTCTTCGAAGTCGCGGAACATATGAGAGGAGAAGTGCTGATTGGAGGGGACTTCAACGGCCACCATCATTCTTGGGATTTTTCATCGGCCAACTGTCCGAAGGGCAACCTCATAAACAGCATTTTGGGTTCGTCAAGATTCATTCTTCTGAACGATGGTTCCCCAACCTGCATGACTACGGTCCATAGGAATAGCTCAGCGATTGACCTTTCCATGGCCACTAGTGGTCTAGCCATTAAAACTACCTGGGAGGTCGTCCCTCAAGAGCAATCATCTATCCATTCAGATCGAAATAGGAAGTGAGATCCCGGTCGTATCTGGCAAAATGATCCGAATCAACAAATCCAAGGCAGCAGAGCTAATAAACCAGCTTAAACCTCAATTCATCTACAATCCAGAGGAAATGCAATCGATCTTCGAGGAGAGCTGTGAAGAAGCCAGCTTCGTAGTCAGGGACAAAAAGGGCAACTACCTTAAGTGATGGTGGACAAAGGAGATCGAAGAAGCCTACAAGACCAAGCGAGGCATATTAAGGGAATACAACAGGCTCAAAACAGCAACCAACTATATCAACCTCCAGAGAGCAAGGGCGGTGCTGAAAAGACTCATCCTGAAGGCAAAGAGAGCCTATTGCCGGGAACTCGCCGAGGCAGTAGACGAATCCACCCCCACAAAACAGCTCTGGAACATAATCAAGGGATTGGACACAGCGCTAACTCAACCTGTAGGACGAAAACCGGAAATCACCCTGGACGACGCCGAACAATTCATGGCACACTACTACGACCACAAGCTGAAGACCGTATACTAACCTATAGTGGAAACTGCCACAGAGCTAGGAGGCTACGAGATGGCACTGGCGATTGAAGAAACATTAGGAGCCCTTCGGAGAAAGAAACCCCATTCTGCCCCAGGAGAAGACGGCATGTCATATGGCATACTAAAAAACCTAAGACAAGACATGCAAATCAAGGTGTGCGAAATGCTGAACGAAGTGTTCGTCACCGAAAGAATCAAGGAAAGATGGAGAACGACGCTAATTAAACTCATTCCTAAACATAAAGGAGATCCTCTTAACCCAGCCTCCAGTCGCCCCATAGCTCTCATGAACGTCAACCTCAAACTCATTAACTCTGCTGTCAACAGTAGGCTGGCAGAAATCGCCGAAATAAAGAATCTGCATCCTCCTCAATCCTTCGGTTTTCGAAAGAACTGCTCCGCCCAAAGCTGCGTGAACTACGTCGTAAACAGGATCAAGGACGTGAAACTCTATTTTGTTGGTCCCCGGGAGATACTGCGCCGTCCCAGAAGGGGACGTGCCTAAACCCCTGGCTGCTGGTCTAAGCCTGTCGGCAGCCACTGGGGTGGGTACCAAAGGCCTCTTTTGCTCCCGGGTCTCAGGATTGGTAGGTGTGGGGGAATTTTCGGTTCTGAGATTTCCTAACTAACACAGTATATGAATTTACCTTCACAATTTTTATTGGGCGGATCGATGAGGACTGGTGTGCGAGGCGACGTTGACTGTCACGACGACGGAATGGAACAGCCGGATGGTAGTGACCAGATGGTAGTGGCCGGTTGGCAGTGGCCGGATGGCAATGGCCGGGTGGCGGCGGCCAGATGGCGGTGGCCGGATGGCGGTGGCCGAATGACAGGGGCCAGCTGACGGTGGCCGGATAGCGGTGGCCAAAGGGTGGTGGCCAGATAGCAGTGGCCGGATGGTGGTGGCTGTATGGCTGGGCCGTATGGCTGGGCCGAAGGCGGTGGCCGAAAGCGGTGGTCAAAAGGTGGTGGCCAGATAGCAGTGGCCGGATGGTGGTGACTGTATGGCTGGGCCGTATGGCTGGGCCGAAGGCGGTGGCCGAAAGCGGTGGTCAAAAGGTGGTGGCCAGATAGCAGTGGCCGGATGGTGGTGGCTGTATGGCTGGGCCGTATGCGGTGGCCGAAAGCGGTGGTCAAAAGGTGGTGGCCAGATAGCAGTGGCCGGATGGTGGTGGCTGTATGGCTGGGCCGTATGGCTGGGCCGTATGGCTGGGCCGTATGGCTGGGCCGTATGGCTGGGCCGTATGGCTGGGCCGTATGGCTGGGCCGTATGGCTGGGCCGTATGGCTGGGCCGAAGGCGGTGGCCGAAAGCGGTGGTCAAAAGGCGATGGGAAGATGGCAACGGCCGGATGGCGATGGCTGGATGGCGATGGCCGGATGGCAATAACCAGATGGCAGTGTCTGTATGGCAGGGGCCGGATGGCGATGGCCAAATTGCGATAGCCAGGTAGCGATCCCGAAACACGTGGCCAACGCTCTTGCACCGTGATCGACGAGCAATCACCCCAAGTACAAAAAAAACTCCAACACTCACTCGCACCTCGTAGAAAAAACCGACCTTTCTCTTATCACAGTCTGCAACTTACTGCCTATCCTCTCTCTCGGCCGAACGATCGCTCACCTCCTCCTCGACTCTCAGCTTCCCCCGTTAATCTCGTAGCTGGTTTCCGTCTCCCATAGAGGAGTGACAAGTCGGTGGTGGTTCAGTGGACAGTGGTCGCTTCGCCCATGCAGCAAAACACCTCCATCATCGCTGTGCCCTACCTTATCGGTCCCTTTAAAAGTGACGTTATGGAGCTATCTAAATTAGCAAAACTGACCCTACTCTTACACCACCTCAATCAAATGTTACGAACCGGTAACATATCCCCTTCTGGTCGGGTAAAAAAAAAAGGGATGAATTTACTATTTTTTTTTTTTTAATATAACAAGGAAGCATTCAAAAAAAACACTAAACACTATGTGGGATAATAACGATAAGGAAAATCATGCAAAACAAAATATACTAAATTAAATCGAGGCAATGCATCCACTTTGCTCCAGAACCTCTGGTGAGTCCGCAGGGCTAGATGGATCAAAACTTCAGCTAATAGAACCGCTATTTCCCTCTCACAAACCCCCTGGACGTTCTGGAGTGGTGTTATACTACGAATTTAGTTATTTCTCTTCCACAACATATTTTCTGTCCCGGCGACCAGCAATGGTCGCAATGAACCGACGGGTTACCGACTGTCTCACGGGACAGGATTTATTCGGATAACGGACGAATAGATACTATTTGGTCTGGCAAGTGTATACCCACGATAAACGCGATTAAACAAAGTGTATCCGCCAATACTAACAGGACACGAATACAGGACACATACAGTGTAGGACTACTCGCGCTCATTACACTGGACAAAGGTCACGAAGCGGCTATTCGCGTTGGTAGGTGTACTTCACACCATTACTAAATTTAACGATCGTATAACAGTTACCGATGTGGTGAACTGTTCCCAATCGACCTGCTTTGAGATCGATCGGTGTCTGTCCGGACAGTAGTTATCGATTGGCTCTCGTCATGTGTAGGACGATAGAAAACATCCCATAGTTGTCTTTCTAGACATGTCCCAAGCCTTCGACTCGGTGAACCTGCGAAAGCTGCTGAATTCCCTACAAAACCTAGAAATCCCTAACAAGCTCATCTCCTGGCTGCACACCTACCTCAGCCACCGAAGATTGGTCCTCAAAACGAATGAAGGAGACGTCTACAGGGAAGTGAGTGAAGGACTCCCTCAAGGCTGTCCACTCTCGCCCATCCTATTCAACCTCTACACGAAGGAGCTCCACGATATCACCGAGGAAGATTGCGAACTCGTCCAGTTCGCTGACGACTTTGCGGTGATAGTTGTAGCAAGCAACCCTGACGAAGCTTCCGAGAAAGCCAACACCTATCTCTCCAAACTCTGTCTCGGCCTAGAGTCCCTGGACCTCAGGATCAATGTAGCCAAGTGCGCAGCAATTGCCTTCACAAGAAAGGACACGAGGGGAGTGAGAGTAAAAATAGGTCAGGAAAACGTAAAGCTAAACAACACCCATCGGTATC
This sequence comes from Ochlerotatus camptorhynchus, assembly GCF_037179485.1. NCBI lineage: Eukaryota > Metazoa > Arthropoda > Insecta > Diptera > Culicidae > Ochlerotatus > Ochlerotatus camptorhynchus. The sequence goes on along the minus strand of NW_027040557.1, from coordinate 2,436,045 downwards.
TGGGGTACACCTTAGACAGGAGCCTCTCGCACAGAAAACACATCGAGGATGTTCGAGAAAAAGCAGGGGCAAAACTGGGAATTATCAAAATGCTAGGAAAGAGAAACAGCAACGCCAATCCGAATACTCTAGTTAAGGTCGGAAATGCCATAATAAGAAGCAGATTGGAATACGGAGCTCACATTTATGGCAACGCAGCCAAATCCAACCTGCAAAAACTACAGACTGTTCAGAACTCCTACCTCCGGATAGCAATGCGTCTCCTCAAGACCACACCCATCCATGTCATTCACGCAGAAACTGGGCAGCTGCCACTGGATATTCGTAGGGACTGGCTCACCCTCAAGGAAATCCTGAAAAACACCTTCCATGGCAGGCAGCTTTAGCCGTTCATCGTGAAAGAAATCGAAGACACCCCGGGCAACGGATCGTTCCTCTCGGAAACGGCCGCAAAACACAACTATATCGTTTGCCAAATGCATCCTAAGGATCCCAACATGGCTTTCCAGGACAGAAGAAAGTACTCTGACTTCAACGTTGCCAGAAATATCAAAGAGAAGCTCTTCGAAGAGCAAAAAAAGAAGGAAGGCTACAGTCAAGAATTCTGGAGAAAAAAATTTCTGGAAGCCAAAAACCAGCACTACCAAGATTTCAACCACATCTACACGGACGCCTCGAAGACGGCAACGGGCACAGCCCTAGCAGTTGTAGACTGCACAGACCAACAAATTGTTAAGCAAACCCCACACGCATCAATATATTGACGCGAAGGGGAATTATTGACAATAATATTGATGATGTGAATTCAGAAATATTGTCAATCTCGATATATTGACGTCAATATAGCATGTATTGACAATACGATTATTGTCAATAAAAGCAATCGTGTAGGGTTCACTTTACAGAGAAGGTCAACCCCAATTTTACAATCACCAATGCAGAACTGCTGGCGGTGCTCATTGCCATCGAAATCGCCAAGAAGAAACGATATCAGAAAGCTGTTATCTTCACTGATTCCCGTGGAGCCTGCCAGACCATACGCAACAAGACGAAGACGATAGAGAATTACCAACAATCAATACGAAACTAACGATTTTAAATTGGCTCACCACTTTAGTAGCCTATTGGTCCCAAGCAAACGATTAACGTACCCTATTCTAGTTGAAATTCTATTACTACACTATGTTTGTTTTGATTCGCTATGAAAGTTTGACAGATAACATCAGGGGTGTGTGGATTCATGCAGAACATGCAGGGGTGAGTGAAATAGCTTGGGACTGCTTGGGACCGTTGTTCTGGTACTGAGTGAGCCAAAAATAATAATGATTTTCTTCGGGACCCAGTGGTCTTAGAGTTACCTCTATGGTACTACCAACTACGATACTTTTAAATTGACCGTTGAAACCTTGTTCGATGAACAACTTGCGAGTGTTATGTCTGTTTGTCTGTGATAGAATCATACAAATGAATATTACCAATAAATGGAAGATTATCTCATCTGTCCGATCCTGTTATTACTTTGCTTGTTTGAATGATCGTTTGCGATAAATGGGCGATGAAAGTCAAAAGTGACAGTTTTTTTTTGTTCGGGACATAAAACCACTGCGACCAGTAATTTGATCTATTGTAGTATATCCCGTGTCCTTAGTTTGGTGCATGTCGTATTACTCCATCAATATTGAGAAATGATGAAGTATTCGGTTTTGATACAGTTGTCATTCTTGCCTTCATCGCAAGGAATCGATTCTAATTTTGAAGGTCCCGCTATTTATACCCTTCGGAGTGTTGAAACACCTTCCAAAGGCGCGCCCCTTTGTAGGTCAACATTGGATTCCTTAAGAACAAAAACAAGCAATGACACCGATAATGACCATGCATCAGAACCCTAGTCTTAGCCACTTCAAACTAGAGAACAGCGAATATAAGATTAGGGATCACGTAGATGAAAAGTAACTTCCTAACTCATTTTTTCCTTGTTTCAAGATCATCCTCGGTGGACAAAACCGAGTCTTGTCACTATCAACAAGGCATAAAAAGTAAAAAGGACTAAGATGTGTTCCTTTGATTACAAAAACTAATTTTTTCCTTGTTTCAAGATCATCCTCGGTCCAAGCAACCCGAGGACTTATCACTATCAACAAGGCATAAAAAGTAACAAGGACTAAGATGTGTTCCTTTGATTACTGAAAAATCCTGTTCCCCTAGTTTGAAGGTATCGGTGGTAGACCTTACATCCCGTAACGTACCACGAAAAGGTGATCTACCCACGTTACGGGGCAAAAAGTGACAGTTACGTTATATAGAGGTATTGTATAACAAAATTTGATTGCCTGGTTTCAAATTCAAAATCCAGAGAACCGGAACGAGTGAACATAACTCAAACTCAGGTACACTTTACCAACGGCACATGGGACACTCTTTTTCGATGTGCTTCGCGTACCTCGCAACTTTTCCACTTATTCTCAGGGAAAAACGAAAGACTGCCCAAGTCGAAGTTTCCACGATATTCACCATTACAATCTCGCGCAGTTTTCACACATTCTGAGACATCCCATCTTCGGTTGCGCAAAACCGTTAACTAGCAGGAACAGGGGAGTCAAAACAGAAGCAGCAAAAAACCGAACGCACGCACACGTTTTCCTGTATTCTAATGCACCTCCCAAAAAATATTGGATGTGTCGCATATGGTTACAAATTCCGAATGTTTTATTTATATCCGGAGCCGGTGTGTTACTGATGGTTTGGCGCGCAGTGGCTATTTTCGCACGGTTGTCCGAGTATAAATAGAAGCAACTCTAAATTTTCGGTCGTCACCTCGAGAAGGATTCACCAATCAACAATGTTGATTTCGATCTCCTAACCTCAACGGAACGGTGCGGATCAAAGGTGGCGTTGCAAATTCGGAAAACTCGCACCCGGAGGTCGTCATGGGTTGCTGTGTTTGCAAACACAATTTAATCGTTAATTGATCGCTCATAAGGGCTCGACTTGGGGACAACCACCGAAAGCAAATATGCGTTTTGAGCACACAGTTTATGATGGTCGCTATGAATAATTTATCGATTAACAAGCCAGCAATCATCGGAAACCACAAACATGTTGTGAGAGCAGTAAATTACACGGTATTTATCATTTGTTCCAAGCATGGCGAAATCAAACAAATGCACACCGAGTGTACATAGAGCTTGTTGGGAGCATTTATTTGCTTTAGGTTATCCAGCGGAAAAATGCGAAAATAAACCAATTCTCGTGCAATTATTTGCCTTTCGGTTCAATCGGCTGCAATGACCTAAATATTTGTCTAGGTTTGTTTTTTTTCGAATCGGTTCCCAATACATTTTTTTTTTTGAGGATAGTTCTTTTTTGTTCTACCGAAAATCAATACTGCATCCAAAATCGGTTCCATTTTATGAGATTCAAGAGTTTACAGTTTTGTTCTTTATTACTATTTAGTTTTAGTTTTATTTCTTTTCATTATATCTGGTTTCCGGTTTTGTTGTAGCACTTTCCATTACCCTTGTATGAATTCCTTTTTTTTTTGGTTTTGTGTTGTATTTTTGTATATTTGTGTGTGTACTTGTGTGAAAGAAAAATAATGACATGTGTTTATTGTTTGCTTGAATGTGTGTGTGAGTGGATGTATCTATGCTTTTGTTTTTTTTTAATTGTATTTGAAGTGATGTCTGATTTGTCTTAAATTTTCATTTTGCTTAAATGTTTCTGTTATTAAATAGACAACGGTAGAATCCAGTTGCTGTTGGAGCTGAAAACAACAATCAGGGGAAAATGGAAAACAATACGGGGGACGCAAGGTACAAAGTGCATTGTCTATAAGAATATAATAAATAGAGTGTATTCTTGACTTGTATCTTCCGTATTTTGTATTTGTAAGTTGTTCGAAAAAGGCTTCGGTGTGAGTGCTTGTGTACTGTTTAAGTGCAGCAGTAGTTGAACTAGATGAAATCAATTACCTAATAAATAGTAACACCTTGTTTTGGTTCTGGTTTTTCGTGTTTGTCTAGAGGATTTGCGATTCGCTAAACTAGGTAGTGGGGGAGAAATGGGGGTTGAATAAATTAGAATTGTATTCATTGCAGACTTTTAAATAACTTAACCACCTAAAATTGATGTAACGCTACAAGCTAAGGCTGTGGAATGTGTCTTTCCTTAAGTGTAACTGTTGTATGTGGTTTAGAACTAGATAGGATTTCCTCACAGAAGTTGAACAGCCAATAGAGGAGTCGTTTCAAATTTGAGGTTAAACAACGCGATAAAAATACCAACAATCACAATTCGATTGGACAACCCTTTCCAGGGGAGGATCGATCTAATGAAAAAGAGGAGGAAGTGTTTCAGATGTGAACGTTTTCTTCACTTGAGCTGTAGACTATGTAGACTGGCCAAATGTGTAGTTAAGAATGCCAGAAACAGAAACGAAACGTCAAACAAATTTGACGCACAAAAGTCAGAATTCAGTCGGATACCGATTTGACAGATTGGAAAACGTGCGCACAGCCTACTTTGTCCACGCGGAAGAGTTAGTTGTTGTTGGTGCGTGCTGTAGCAGTAGTGTAGTATTAATAGTTGATGTTTGTTTTTATCATTTACAAAAATATTATCTATTCCCGTTATGTAGAAGTAATTTGCGACTTTTTATATCAAAATAGTGTGTGACGATTCTGTGGTAGCCTGTGATAGTTAATAAATTCTGTCTCTCTTTCTATCGAGTTGAGGATACTATTTACACGTCCAAGTTTCATTTTGAATCGATTTGTTTGGGTTATTTGTTTTTCGAGTATACAAAAAATAAATATCAATTCACTATTGTTTACTCTCTGTTGTTTTTAGGAAAGATAGCTTTTTATCTATTGATGTTTCAGAAAATCGGCAATAATCGGCTTTTGTGTTTACCCAATTACACGTTCGCTCTTTTCAACTACAATTGTTTGGACCCTTTATCCCTATGACTTTCTTTACACTCTAATAAGGTATGGTTTGTTTTATTTTTCTTATTATGTTTTGGTTAAATTTTCTCGTTAGAATTTGCAGCTATGTTTTGTATTGTTTCTCTGTGCTTATTTTTCCGACTGTCAAAAATTTCTGTTAGTACATCGCTTCTGTTGAGGCTTTTGCTCGCTGCTGTTTAGGTGTATTGGTGTGAAATCGAATGAATCAAAAAGTGGTGGACAAAAATGCGACAAATTGTTGCTGGAGTGGTGTCGAAAATGGTTTATTTACGCGAGATAAATTTGGGAGAAATACTGCCATTCAAAACTTGAGGTGCTCGTAAATTGGTTTGCTTTTTCATTTGTTCAGTGATTGGAATTCTGATAAATATTTACATTCGTCAATGTCACGCCGGAGAGGAAATTTTGACGTCTATGATCACATTTTGCTCTCTTTCTTTCGATTCTTGTTTGAATTCGTTGAACTTCGGTGCGGACAGTTTGCTTCGGATCGACGCGGAACTTGTCAGCTGGCTTTTGAGGTTAGAATCGAAAAACGAAAAAATAAAAACATTATTCCGACTTACACCGGAACTCGATTGTCATAAGCTTCATTTGATTTCGTATTGAAATGAGAAATATTCCATTCAACTATTTACAGTGGAATTTTTCGCACATTCAAATATCACACATAACCTCTTATAAATCTAACCTGTGGATTAAAGTTTATCGTTTGACAAGAGAAAGAGAAAAACGTTAAAAAGTACGATTTTCTAAACTCTGTCAGCTCCGTAATTTATATCACGAAGATTTCAAAAAAGTAGAAAAGTTTCCGTTTTTTTTTTGCGAGGATTTTTCTGAAGTTGGTCCTGGGGCTACAGTAGAGGCCTTCTTCCCACTCCCGTTAAGCAAACTGCAAGGTTGGGGAGAGGAAAGAAGCCCTTCCTGTAATGATTATTGCTTCGCATACAAGCTTTCCTAACCTAGCAAAGGTAAAATGGTTCGGCTGCAAAATCTAGGGGCACGAAGATTTTCCATCAAGCCATTTTCCGCGATTAACTGTAATGGAATTGCCACGGGAGTTGAACTTTCATTCGGAACGTTCCCCGACGTGTTTTGACAGTTCGGAAATCCACTCATCCATGGCGACCGTGCACCATGGACGACCGGAGAGCTCGATTTTTGTGTTTTCCAGAAAAAAAGAAAAGTATTTACACAACATGGACAACTGTACAGGAAATACCCGAACTGCCCGGTGAAACATTCCGAGGAAAATGCGGCCCGAATTACGCGGACTTACACCCTAAAAGTAGTCAATACATGCACTCGCGAGAGTCTATACAAAAACGAATTTGTCTATGTTTTCACAGAAGAATCACATTTCAAGTATCTTCGGTAATGCTTCTCATTTTTTTTTTGCTATTCCTTAAGATTAACTCTAGTCTTATTTCGCATTTAGATTTAAAGAACTTTTTACATCCCTCAACCGCTTCCCTTTCACTAAGAATTTCTAATCTTACAATTTAAATTTAATAATTGACTTCAGTTTTCGTGGTTTTTTTTTTTGCTTTCCCATTTCCTCTTTCATCACACTTTGCAACCTTGGGGGCGGGGTGAAAAAAGATTCGTCCTAGCCTCTTTCGATCAAGTTTGATTTGACTAGCATTAACCGAAAAGGAAAGGAAAAGTACTGTTATGAATCTTTGTTTTTTTTTTCGTTTTTAAGGGCACATAGTTTACGCGTTAAATCGCGTTGGTTATCTCTTTGCTTGCACAAAGGAGTAAAACTGAGCGGAGAAAATCAGAAACAGTCAAAATTAGAATTTGGCAATCGCATTCAACTGCATTCTCGCTTGCACACAGACACGCAGCTGTCAAAATTTGACAGGTCTCTCGTACTCCAACGCGACACACGGTGTGTCGACCACGGGGTTTTTCCATTTCAATTTGATGAGATGAGCCTCCAATATACGTAGCTTTAGGTCGTTTTGGTTTTGAACAAAACAAACCAAAATAAAATCAACCACGCTTTCATACAAATCTCGCTGTTTTTAGATCTACAAATTTTTAACTTTCAACTTTTTCAAGCTCAAAAGTCTTATAACGTGTTGTTGTTGTCGTCTATCACTAATATCTAAACTGTTGTTTTTGATGTTATTATTTGGTTTGCTCCTACGCGTCCTACCGTGAGCTTTCTTAATGCTTGATGCTTTTAGATAAATTTGGAAGAATCTGAAGAAAAAATGGGCAAGATTCGATATTTTTTTTTTGCTGAGTGATTCGAAAAAAGATACTAACTACTATACTCAAACACACATACATACACTGTTTGACTGGAATCTTACAACACGTGAATCACATCGTGACGGAAAGTAACTCTTTTTTTTCTCCAAAATACTATCTAATTATTTTGTTTTAAGTTTCAACTTTGGAAGGAAACTGTGTTCTTTAACAAGAAGGAGAAGAACAAGGAACGCTATCGCTTGGAGCATTTTGCGTATTTGGTGAAGCAATTCGATTTTCTCTAGGGTTGTGATATGTTTTTTTTTATTTGCGAAGAGTAGATCTCTTCCTAAAGGAAGAATAGCCAAACAAGCGACAGAGTGTTTAATGACAAGCAATGTTTGCACAGTGGAACAGGGTTGGCAGCACTGGAAATTTGGTTGGAATACACCGAGGTGGCTGCAAAGCAAACAATGGTAGCCATCAGGTATCCACGCTTTCAATGCTTCTACTGTTGCCAATTGATGTTACCGGATGTAGGGTTTCTGTCATACATTTGCCACCAGTGTTGACGCAGTGAACACACTCACAAGGGCAGGGCACCATCGCTTCAGTCTCGGTCAGTAAGAGTGAAAATTGGCCGCCTGAATTCATTGCCTGCCAGTCTAACCACCATTGAGTAATCGAGTGTTTTGCGAGTGCCGGAAAAAAGTCACTTGTCCGCACAATCACAACATCAAACCTGAGATTAAAGTAGGCCACGCTGGAAAACTGACGTGTTTTGATTGTGCTGCTGGTTTTATTCTGTTTACAGGCACCGATGCGAATGTGACTTAACACTGGTGACCCGAGCGAAAACCTGCGGTGGAGTCAACAGGACTTAGTTAGACAATCTCACAGGTCAATTAAATAAAGGGCATTTGAAAGACCCAGATCATAAATGGGTTTGGCAGTGGTAGCAGTCAAAATACACACCTTTTTTTTGAAAATACGGCTCGCACTGGACGGCTCGCGAGAAGAATATGGATGATAACCTATGTCAGAAGTGCCTATCATTCGGATGGATCAATTTCAGCCAAAAAACCGTCCCCCCATTCCACTGTGCAAACATTGTTTTTTTTCCCATAATGCTTATGATGATGAACCCGCAGTTACGGTTGGATGTACACCTAAAAGAAAATCAACATTCAATTGCTGTCGCAAAAGGAAACGAAATTTAAATAAACTGCAACCCAGTAAGTAGAGCCAAACCGCTGACAAATGCCACGCGCTTCCTCGCAAGCTAATCACATTCCGGTACGGTGTGTTTTTAATTTTCAATTTTGGCGTGTCCCATCGGCATCCGTTCGTTCGTCAGTCCGTTCTTCTCTGTGCACTCTGATTAATTAGTAACCATTTTTTCCTCCTCATCAATCATCGATTTGTTTGTCTGTCTGACTGAGCCTGGTATACTTACAGTTTGAGATTCCACTCTACTACGTCTCGAAATTCCGAATAATTTCAAATATCTCAGCAGCTGCGGCTTTCCTCATCCGAAATCCATTCCTAGATTACCTCTTCCCTCCCCCTTACTAGGGCCACAATTGTATAGTAGCAGTGATTAATCGTAACTCATCAATTATTCTCGCAAAACAGAAAACGAAATACTTCTTCTGACTAGAGAGATTGCCTTAACCGTTTAACCTCCTGTTCGAGGCATAAATTACGTAATAAATTAGAACTACATATACTTCCTAGAGTGTGTTCCGTTTTCCATTCATCTCTTTTATAAAATTTTAACAAGAAGGAAAGTTCCCTCACAGCTTTCTAGTATTTCCTTTTTTTTCTTAGTGTAGTCTAGAGTAAGTGTATAACAGTGTGTAGTGTCGATTTAGGCGCCGCGAGTGCAAAACTAAAACCCGCCAGAAAAGGTGAAAACTAAGACCCATAAATAGACGAAGACCGGCTCTTCTTTAAACGCTAAATAGGGTGCCGACTAAGAGTATAATGATGCTAATAATAAATAACAATGAACAATCACTTGCGAGTTTTATTCCCCGCACTTTGCCTGCCAGGGATTGGAAACTCGCTTTATCCTCTATCTAGATCGGTGTCTTGCAGAACCGTCCTCTCGCAACGATTTACCAAATTTCCCATTATTATAGGGGATGAGAGGGGGGTACACAGTTTGTAGTATATATATTCACAGGCGTCGATCGATGTCTCAGTCAGTGCTTGATTGGAGTTTGTCTTTTCTTTTTTGCATTTCTCTTTTGATTGTTTGATTTCTTTAAGGAACAGTGATAGCTGTTGGTGTGTCGTGTTTGTACCCAGCGCCTAGGAAAAGGAACACTGACGGCAACTGGCAGCTGACGACGATGATGACGGTGACGGACGACGATGGGTGGTGTCTCACGCACTCGCCTGGTAATCGGCGAGCTGAAACTGTTCTTGATCTGTAAAAATTAAGATCGAATTAGTATTCAACAATTCAGAAAGCTAGAGAACTGAAAATGAGTGAAGTCACACTTACGAAGGTACTCACTTTCTAGGTAGGCCGCCAGCTCCCGGTCTTCGGCTTCCAGGGCCAATAGGCGAGCCGTTCGCCCGTTGTTGTCCTGGATGATCAAGCTGGCGCCAGCCGCCACGAGCATGTAGCATATGCTGCGCCGCTTACTGCTGGCCGCCTTGTGAAGGGCCGTCTGGCCGCTGTGAAAAGAATTGTTTGCAAAGTTGTTAAACTTTAGTTGGAAAATTATGTTAAAGATAAGACCTGTTTCCTCATTAAATTCATTTTCATTTAAATCTTCACCTAGCTTGGTTGAAAAAGAAGCTCGATTTCCAGAAAATAAAATATCTGCTTTGTAACCAACTTCAAACTTAAAATTTTTGGATTTAAATCGAAGATATAGGGCCTTATTATAGGTGTCACTACACGGTGATAAGGAAGTTATACTCATACTAAGAACCGTGATTGCCATACAAATCAAATGGGAATCACTTCACCGTGACGACAAGTGACAAGTTTTCACCGTGAAGTGACATCCGTAATAAGCCCCATAGTTTGGTTTTGAATTCCAAATTAATGTGGCTAAACGACCAACCCTTAACAAATTACATAACAACGATTCTAATGGATCGTGTTTAAACCTAATATTCAAACAGACCCGATGATTCTGAATCCCCTTGCCCCTTAAATTCGGCACAGTGGACCTGGCCGTTTGATGTATGTTGCGCATCTCTGATGTAGAATGCCCGTTGAATAGGCATTTAATAAAAAAAAAATGCATTTGATGTCCATCGTTTGTATAAACAAACAAAATAGGAAAAGAAAAATCGTCGCTCTGCACAATTAGGAGATTTTATTACTTTCGCGGCGGAGAAGGTTTTGTAGATTTCAGTTCATCCACCAGCATACCGTTTGGTTCAATAAATTACAATTACAATTACATACAGTTTGACCCAAGGGGTATTAAACTCTGCACATATTAATGCGTGCCGAGAGATTAAGCTGCGTCGAAAGCTGTGCCAACCGCTGTGCCGAACGTATCGAGGTATGCTACACGCAGGCAAAAGAACGTTAGAATTCATAAGATACATTTATTAATTTTAGCCACAAGAAATCAGTATGAATTTCATTGATTTGCCTTATGAAAAATAATGTTGACAAAAAAATAATAAATCGGAGCAGACTGGAACCGAACCATGGACGTTGAGATTACGGGGTCTGTATGTTGACCACTCATCTTTCAACGCTTGGAAAAATGGAATGGCTAAAGGCGTACAAGAGCTACCCCATGTTACTAGACATTCATTCATAAGTCACGCTTATGAAATTCATATTTGTTGTTCATAAGTCGAGCCTTATGAAATTATTAAGTCTATTTGCCTCAGTGT